>NC_079154.1:14547734-15193359 GCF_947563725.1 Argiope bruennichi
ATATTTCGTTCAAATTAACAGTAATTATAATAATATTATTTAAAAGCAAAATAATGTTTATTGAAGATATGTAGCAAAATAATATATTTGATTACTTGAAAATGAATTTAGAATGAATTTTTGCACCAATATATTTATCATAATTATATCGTTGTGCAAGATGTTTCCTCTTTCGTTTTGCTTCTCCTTTAAGGTGCTTTTTATATTGTTCATATGTACAGTTAATTTGATTTGGTTTTCTAATAATTTTTTTCTCATAAATGGAAGGATTGTAATATTCAGGATGGTCAAAAATTTTTCCTGTAGGTTTCGATTTTTCAATTTGTAATGCCGGAAACAGTTTTTTATTATATTCGTCTCTTAAAGTCTTATTTCCAAGAATTTCAAAAGCTTCATTTATTTCTAATATTTTATGACTTGCTGCTTCGTTTCCAATATTTTTGTCAGGATGATACAGTTTTGACATGGAATAATACGCTTCTTTAACTTCATCATCAGTACATTCCGGCTTAATTCCTAATACAGAATAATAATTTTTCGCTTGGTTAGAGTAACATCTCGAATTAAGAACGCTATTCCACAAGGTAGATTTGAAATTACAAGCACATTTTGAAGCATACTGTTTCAAAGCACATGTTATTGAAAACATTTCAGAACTGATTATTATTTCTAAAGTGTCTTGTGTCTATTATTTGAAAATTGACTGTTTGAAAAATATCATTCGGCTAATTACAGTCTATGCAAAAATGACTTCATCGCTTTTTGTACATTATAATATGCATGAAGTTGAATTGAACGAGACTCGTTAACCGGAGGACGCTTGAACCCCCCATTTGAAGTTGAAAGGGGGGGAGAAGTGGGGGGAAGCAGCACTGGAGGACGGATTTCATTCCGGTAGTGATGGAAATGGGGGAATCGATGTATGGTTGCTTACGGAAAAGCTTTTTTCGCCAACATTTGAAAATTTATTTACCCGCCAAGAATGAAGCGCATTTTTGGAATGTATAGGGTGGAGTGTGGACGAATGTCGGTTGGATATATGATGAAGGCAGACCTTATTTATGCACGATCTTTTTTAATAAAAGAATAATACCGTGTTATAATTTATTTATTTTTGCTCATAATTAAGTTTTAGGAATCTAACTTTTGAACAGAAATTAATGTTGACTGTTGCTGAGAACAGTGAGTACTTGGGAAAGCTGAATTTTCTACAGGCGCCTTCTATTTATAATTAATTAAATGGCAAGAAACTAATATGTTAACTCGTAATTAAATTCTATCTTTTATTGGTTTGTTAAATGAAATTTAAAGTTTTCACAAAGTAATGGAATGAACTTACAAGTTTCATTTAAATTCTTGATGGAAGTTAAAAATGATGCTTTATTCGGAATACAAATTCGATGTAGTTTTAATTTTATTTCTTGCAATTTGGCTGTATTCATTGGAAAGTATTTTAGTTTTTTTTATACTATTAATTTTAATGCCCATATTTTGTTTGTTTGTTGCTGTACAAAGCTAAATGTTTTTTTAAAAATTAGCTAAAAATTTTTTTAAATGATGCTTTTAAAAAATTATATATATATTTTTTTACCTAATTAAGTAATAAATTAGTGTTATAGAACATTTAAAACATTTTTTATAACTGCAGGCATGCTTTGATTTTGTTATTTGCTAGTATTTATAGTAGCAATAAAGCATTTATATTTTGTGGTCTAAAAATTGCAATAATAAAAATCTGTAATCTCTTTCTTGCAATTTTGTCCATTCTTTTTTTTTTTTTTTTAATGTTGATAATGTGCATGATGAACTCTTTAAAATTTGTTTTCAAATTGAATAATTCATACTTGTAAAAATATGCATTGTAAAGATATATATATATAATTTTAGCTAAGTTTTTGATAAAATATGGCTTATTCTCTGTTAAAAAAGTATGATAACCAAAAATCCTCAAATGAATCATCAAAATATTCAATATTTTTATTTAATAAAAACTAATTTTTTTTTGTTAAAATAAGATTTATATTGAATTAAAAATTATATGCATAAGCTGATTAATATTACATGATTTTAAAAAGTACTTTTTCAATACATATATTTTTTATTCTAATTTATTAATTTTTTTTCATAAATGCTTAATATATTTATTTATGCATACAGCAATTTAATTCTTCTTTTAATACTAAAAATCAGAATTTTGATTGAAAGTAGCCAAACTAAATTTGAAAAAGTAATAGAATCAATTATTTCTAATTATACGATTGGTGTAATAATATTATAAAAGAAAATTTGTGTTAAAAATTCTAATATCATGGATAAATTTGTTCTAAATGTTGAATTTTCTACTTTTATAATAATGCACAGAAGTTAAAACTTAAAGAAAATTTGGAATGTAATTTTTAATTTCAAAAAATAAAAATTATTTTTTAATTTAATATAAAAATATTAGTGTATTCTAAATTAGTCAATAGAATTTTCAATTAAATTGTAAAATATCATTTGTTAATTTTTGCATAATATTTAAGTCATATTTTATTCAACACCTACATTTTCTCAAGAAATTTTTTTTTCTTAGTTTTTTGAAACTTTATTTCTTCTCATTTTGATTTTCAATAATAATTCATGAAATAAAAATGATTTGCTTCACAAGCATTCATTATTGTAATATACAAATGTATATTAGTTAACCAAACCATTAACAAAATAAACATTTACTCCACCTAAAAAAATGCTATACTAATATTGTTTTAGCTGATTCAAATGAGTGGATAAATACCAAGTGATGAATAGTTCTGAGATATTGTGTAAAAAAAATTATAAAAGATGATGAAAATCCTTAAAATCTATAAAACTTATATAGTTTATATACCTACTTTATCTTTTAGAATTAAGGTTTTGACTAAATTATTAAAAAAGACAATTTCTATGAGGATATAGAAAAAAAATATTTTAGGAAAAAAAATTGGAAAATAATCTTTTTTGTTTTAAAGTAATGAATAATTACAATGGAATAATGAATTTTAACACTGTTTATGTTAAATTGAAAAAAATTATTTACAATTTAGAATCAATAATAAAAATAATCATAATCTCTGAATCAAATTATCTGCAAATTCATTTGTTCAATAGGAATTTAATAACTTGGAGAATATGACTTTAGTCACTTGGAGACTTTAAATCAACTTCCATTGTCCCCATTACAAAAACGTAAAGAAAGGCTAATTTCCAAAAATAATTTAATATTGATTCAATTCACCTTCAGTAAAAATTTTAAACTACTGACACAAGTAGATTAAAACTGTCTGAGTGGTTTAACTTACATATATCAATTGGATCAATAAAAGAAAATAGATGGCAATCAACTGAAGACAGATTTTATTCATTACAGAAAAAAGGATGGACAGAGAATGAATAATTTCAGAAGGATCACAAAATATGTTCTGATCATTGTTTTGATGAAGGAGTTTGTATGAAACCAGTATTTTAAAAATCAAAGTAGTTTTGTACATTTTAAATGCAACTGAAAGAACTTCCTGGGCCATTGTATTCACAAAAGAAGAAAAAAGAAATCTTTTAGCATATGAAAGAGCAGTTGAACTTGGATATGTATCATATAATTGGGAACTTCTAAAGAGAACTTGACAGGAAAAAAAAAACTTAATGAACAAAGAGAAAGCACAATCATTTACAATTGGAATATATGAATAATATATTCTCAAGATATTGTATCAAAGCTGATAATCTATACAACTCCTCTCAAAATTCAAATTCTACCTCTAAAACATGATTCTTATTAATGCTTAAACCACAGCCTGAAAATTGGAAGGAAAAAAACCGTAAACAGTATCTTTCACTTTTGTTTCCAATATCATTTTAAATAATAAAAAAAAAAAATCTTTCTTTTTTATTTAGTTAAAATTACTTTTTAAAAAATCGTCTACCTCATTATTATTCATTGTAACTAAAAAGAATTTAAATTAAGTATGTTAAATGTATGATGTGTTATTCTTTGTTTTTTTATTAATTTTTTAAAAATTTTATGAAATAAAAAAAATTATATGCTTCCCTCCCTTTCTCTCTTTTATCTTTATACTTTTTCTGCCTCTTTATAACATTAGCATATAAGATCATACAGTTTTTTTTTATATGAATACAATTAATTGAAAAATAAATAACCATTGTGGATATTTATCCTTAAAATTAGATACCTGAATACCATCACTAATCGACTCGCACTAAAAGAAAATTTTACTTTTGAAGAAAGATAATTATTTTGCGAATAAAAGAAACCTTGGTTAATGCTTCAGAAGAAAATTTCATAATTTCCAAATGTATTTTTTGAAGTTTTAAATACTAAATCTGAATGATAAAATGGTATTTTAACAAAATTTCGAATATGGCTGTGTTCATTTACCTAAGCATTTTTATTGAACAAATAAAATATCTTGAAGGGTACAAGAAATTGTGTTGTTTCAAGATGTCATAAGGAATTGTTTACCTCTTTTGTAGATTTTTCAGCTACTACTGCAAACATAATATTCCATTTTTTTTTCAAAGATTATTGTTATCAAATAATATTGCTGTCATACTGCTTTTTTTTTTTTTTTTTTTTTTTGTAATCACTATATTGCATACAAACAAACGCGTAATGTTGAGTGACAGAAAAAACAAGTTTAAATTAATGACAAAAGAATAAATTCATCTTTATTGATTAGTTAAATTTTGATAGTCTTGGGAATGAAATGAATTTTATTACAATAATAAAAATTATCGTAGAAATACATTCTAAAATATTTTTTTAGTTTATTTATATTAAAAAGACAATTGTATGATAATGAAATTGAGATCAATAAAAGGATTTTGATATTAAGTTTGGAAAATGGTGTTAGTATCATTTTTGTACAATAATATATTTTGGGAATTATAAGAGGAAAACATCAACATTTTGTTTAGTTAAAATTATAACTGGAAATTTTGATGCATTGCATCAAAGCACACGCTTTCATCTTTTAAAGCATGTTTGATAGATTTTCAGTTTCTGGAAGCGGCAGTCTGTCTTATAACTCATGTTAAAGTATAGATAAATATATGAACAACTATATATTTCTTCAGTAAGATTGAAATTACAATTGCATATCTGTATATTGACCTAATGTCATTCTTTGATTTGATATCCACCGGAATACAGCATCTTGTAAAATTTTTATTCATCTACTATTCTATTTAAAAGCGAAGGTTTTTTTTTTATCAATTAATTTTAATAAACATTATTTTGATATTTTTCTCTTTTTTCTTTAGCATTTTAATCATCAAAATAAAATTGCTTAAATGTAGTTTCTCAAAGAAAGCTTATTTGCAGAAAAGTATTTCTTAGATAGCGCAATAACCGATGCTTTTATGAGCATAAAAAAAGAAAGATAGATACTTATGACAGTTCTGTAATTGATTTTTCCACTTCCATATACTTATCTATCTCTGCTGCTTTTGAAAGGCTACCCCAATTTGCTTACGGCAACAAAACCACCGGGTGGTGGTAAGCAGATGCGCTCTTATCTAGTATCATATGTGCTAAAGTTGTAGGATTAACGGAATTTAATTACCTTTTAGAGAAAACTTGGTAAACAGTTAGAAAAGCTGTAGGGAATGCATATTTCTCATTCTTATAATGCGAGTGATTGATGGATAATGATTCTTTTTTATGGGATAATCAACATTTTTCCCACGCGAAACTTGATAATTACACTTTAACCCATGCCTGCAGATGGGAAAATTCAGTGAACTCATGATCTAATTTCCTTCAAACAAATGCCTTCATTTTATAAAGGCAAATGAATAAATTTTTATTGAATTAAAAAAAGCCAAATTAAGGAATAATTAAACAGACAGTTATTTGTTTACACAAATGATATAACTAAGTATTTGACATTCGCATTGGTCTGTGAATATCCATTTTGAACGGATGATTTTTAAGTAAAGTTGATTAAACTGAATCTATTTTTCCCTTGTAGCATATAAATATTACAAACACTTGATAAAGAATATTGGAATTATTATTACGATTTATTTCTTATTTAATACTTTTTTATCGGTGTATTTTAGTCAGTTTTTGAGTTCGCTGTTTTGAGCTGCATTTTAATATAGTTAATGTTTTGATAGCAATAATGGACAAAACCATTTTTTATACAACCATGTCGAATGAGTTTTATTTCAATATATAGTATGTATAAATATATATATAGAGAGAGAGAGAGATTAATTAAAATTATAGTTGTAAATTTTGATAAATTGCCTAAAAGTACACATTTTTATCCTCTAAATCACGTTTGCTAAATGTTAAGCAGTCTGTCTTGTAACTCATGTTAACATATAGATAAACACATTAATAATTATATTATTCTTCAGTAAGACTGAAATTACGAACGGGTATCAGCATCTTACTCTAACGTTATTCTGTTGATTTAATATTCATTAAAAAGGACCGAGAAGAGCTATTTGGAAGACAGCATATAGCAAAATTTTTATTATTTTTATTAATCTGCTTAATGATGAAGATTTTTAACCAAAAAATTTTTATAGCATGAGTTTTATATTTTCCCCTTTCTTGTTTGGTATTGTATTCATCAAAGAAAAAAATCGCTTAAAAGTAGCTTCTCAAATAAAGACAATCGTTTGCAAAAATAAATTCAAGTTAAAATATCGATTTTTATTTATTCTTTTATTATTTTTTTTATTGGGCTCGATTTTTCATTCGGTTGACATGTCTAATTTTTCTGAAAAGGATGTTGCATTATTTACAAAAATTTTAACATGATTAAATTTATAGAATGGATGTTGTCTCTGAATTAAGTTAGAACATTTATAAGGCAAAAACATATTCGAGATTTCTGAAGGCTAGACCGTTCGACCGAAAGTTGGTTCGTAATTTGAATAATAAATGTTCACTAAGAAAAGTTTTTAAAATTGCAAATAGGTTTTTTTCTTTAAAAATTTATTGACGTTTTAACCCTTCGTCTCAATAACTTCGGAGCGTATTGTTGCATAGAAGTCATTCTTATGCCATTTTAAAATTCAAAATATTAATTATTCAGTGATATCAATTTTATTTCTGTGTAATTTTTTTTCATATTTTAATTAAATATTTGAAAATATTTTAAAGAATATTTTATAATAATACTTTCTAGTACCTTTGTTACGGGGTTGGTCTTAGAAAACGCGAGGCCCAATCTGAAACTATTTTCTATAATACTTATTTCTAGACAATTTTTACCAGTTATATAAAATAACTTTTGTAAAAAAATTTTAATTGATTTTTTAAAATTTTTTAAACTATTGTTACTATTCCCATTTGGCAACTAGCTGGTTTGCCTAGAATTAACATTTGCTTTTCAATTAAATATTTTATGTAACTTGCTCTCTTAATAAATTCTCAAGCAAAATGTTTTTAAGCTTCAAATTTTTATAAACATATCACCGATACTATTATAGAAGCCTTTCCTTATTCTGTTCGTTCTTCGATGCCTTTCTCTAATTTTCTATGAGCTCCCGTAAAATGTAAACTTGAAATTGAAACCGGAATTGATAAAACTTCAATAAATACATTTTTTAAAAACCAAACACGTCTTTAAAAAATATATGAGTTCAGAATTAATATCTAATTTGTATTACAGAATATTTACATATTTTATGAATTAAATAAAAATATAATTCAATAATATTTTCTTTGGCCTCGTCATAAAATTTTATTTTTAATTTTGCTTTCTAAAAGATTTAAATGACGTAATATTTTATTTTATTTCAATTAAAAAAGTACTTCTGTAAACGATTATGAAGTCTAAATTTTATACGATCCTTCAGACCTAGGAATCCTATTCAGTAAAATAATCTTGACCATCTAACGTTTCCATCTTTGCGGCAAATCTGACCGAGTTATAAAGCCTTGAATATCCTTATTTTAGGACAATCAAAAATGTAATTATTTTAGATTGATCAATCTTGGAGAAACTCAGGGCACTGATTTTGTATCTTCGAGGCAGTCAATGGAGTTCCGCGTTTTTATAAAACAGTGACATTCAAATTGTCATAATTCACTCAGTTTTGGTCACAAAAGGGCGAACTTTTTTTTATATAATATAACAAAATATACATAGAAAAATTATTAAAAGCATGCCTCATATTTAAGTCAACTCAACATGGGAAAATAAACCAAACCTTCATATCTTGGTCATATCAGTGGGAAAAGGCTAAGATGAGGTATTAGGAGTAACAATGTAAATGGTTTCAGTTTCTCTTCAGTAATAAAATACAATGTTGTAAAATAAACTTAAAAACTTTTTAAAAAATAAAAAAAATTATATGGCAAAAAAATTTTCATCATTAAAAAGATAATGTTTTGAATTTTAAGATGCTATACAAATTGTTTTTCTGCTATAATATTTTCAGAAATTATTGCAAAAACACCAAAATTTCACAAATTTTAATTAACTGAAAATTCAAAACATCCCACAGAAATTTCAAATTTCCGCACTGAATATATGTGCAAAATTTGGTTGTTATAGATCAAATGATTTTCCCTGTACAGTACCAATACAAACACACACAAATTTATCTTTATAATTAGTGCAGATTATATGCATTATGTAATTTAAAAATAAATTGTTTTTTTTTTTCTCATATTCAGTACCGGATGACACTACTCATGTGAAATTAAAAATTAACTAAATTGACAAGTTAATTTCTAGCAAAATTATGTATAGTCATAGAGAATACAAACGTGTAGTGCAATTTTGAACTGTGTCACTTGAGAGGGTGAATAAAAATTCCATAACAAAACTTCATCTTTACAAACATGAAATGCATTATCTACTAATAATAAAGCGCATTATTAGTAGAGCGATCTCTACTAATAATAAAGATGAATATGTGTTTGCGCGTCTGTATATCTGGGTGTTGACGCTCTATTAATCAAACCGTAAGACATATAGCTACCAAACTTAGTACGCACTTACTATGTTGGACGGATAAAATGTGCACTTCGGAGCAATTTTTTAAAATTTCATTTAGAATTTTAATTAATTAAAAATTAAGCAAGTTCTTGATGTTTTTTCCCCTCGATAACTTTCGAAAATATTACAGTATAAATGTTATTTTTATATATTCAGAAATTTTTTTTTCAATGATTGTAATTTTTTGCAGTATAAATATTTTTTTCATATTTAATCAATTTTCTAAAAATATTTTAGGCACATTTTCCAGCAAAAATCTTAAGAATTTTGAGCAAATATTAAGCGTATCAAGAATAATTATACAAAAGCATAAGAATTCTTGATGAACACCAAAGTTGTTATTAAATTTCCGAAAAAATGTTCAGTTTTCGTTTTACTGTGCGAATTATTATTCTGTCCTTTAAAAAAATTATGACTGGCAAAGCTGATCTCAGGAAAGTAAGCAATATAATTATCTAATTCTGCAAAAAAAAAAAAAAAAAAAAAAAAAAAAAATCTGAAAAATTTACATTTAAAATATTTTTAATATGAAGAAAAATGCCAATTTTTATTTTGCCCTAGGTTAGAAATTAGATTGTATTGTTAAAAGACTAAAAATATTAAAGTGCAGCCACGATGGTTAGTGGCGTTGGCAGAAAATAAGGTAAATGCATAGTAAAATGAATAGAATCATAGAAGTCTTCTAATACAATATTTATTATAGACTATCTATCAAAATGTGAAGCTTATAAATAATTTGCTAAAGAAGCTATTAAGACCCAGTTACTTAAAGTATTTAATTGAAAATTTTAGCGGCCATTAACTTTGGCTAGCCAGTTGGTCGGTGATTAGTATTAAATAAAATGTTGCTATAGATATAACTCAGCAATAGAATGGAAATCACAAATAGAAATTAACGCTAAATAGAAAATGATTAAAACGTGTTTTTCACACGGATTAATAAACCAAACATACTCGTAAATTTATATATACTTTAAAACATATCCTTTAATTTTTAATTCATGAATGCACATAAGCTAGCCAACAAATGGACAAAAATTTGTATACTATTTGTAATAAGTAAATAGGTCACTATACTATTTATTTCAGTGACTTAACAAAGATTTATGAAAATTCTTTATTTGGTACAAAAAGAAAATTGAAATGCAAGAACATTGTCAGAAATAAATAATTTTTAGGACTAATAAATAATTTTTAGGAATAATTGAAAATTCATAGATCATTATTGTCGTTTATTATTAGGGAACAATTTTTCTTGTTTTTATTTCCTTTTGCGAACTTTTTATATAAATCCGAAATCCAGCTGATTTCAGATCCAATCGATATAACTGCCCAACAATTTAAGCGTCCTTGCTGAATTAATGATCGTAAGTTTGTTTTATAATTAATGATTTAATGATCGTAAGTATGTTTTATAATTAATGATTTAATGATCGTAATTAATTTCAAGTTGGAAAACTTTCTTTCTACAAATGCTAAAGAAACTGAAACTGTCAAGAGAATCCGTAGATGAATATATAAATTTGAAATGCGTCTTATCTGTTATCACAAGCCAGAAATTCAAAATTTTCATGGTTTTTTTTTTTAATTTTATTTTATTTTCAAATGCATTTTTCAATTTCCTCACAAAGCATTCAACTATCATATTTTCATTCAAAAAAGAAGTCGGAATGGGATTTTTTCCCCTTCTGCAAATTATTTCTCGGAAAAAAACTATATTATTCCAAATGACATATGGACATTTATTATGACATATGACATAAATTAATGACATATGGATAAATGCGTCTTGTTAAAATGGTGATTAATAAAGAAAAATGTTGATAGAATATCCATAACTACTATAATGAAAAAAAGTTTTAAAAATTTAAAAAAAAATACTTATTTTTGTGAGCATTTGAGCTCACAAAAGTTAAAATAAAATTCTTAAAAATAACCCTTCAGGATTACAAGAGAATTCGAATTAAGAACATATATCTTGTTTTTGAATAAAGTCAGTGCAGAATAATAATATCATATCAGAATAATAATTTCATAAATTCACATTTCCTAGTTAAAAGGCTTTTATTTAAAAATTTCTTTATTCAAATTTTATAGAAAACACCACTTTTATAATGAACCAGAAATCAATGCATAAAATGCTAATTATTTTTTAAAGAAGAAATGCCTTGAAATTTTTATTTTCTGCTCATGAAAAGTTTCGCCACAGATCCATTAGTAAATAGCATGCTAAGTGGACAAGAAGTTAATTTTCGTTGCTGAAGAGTTTTAACTTTCCGAATTCTTCTAAATTGTAAATTCTAAAAAAAGATAGAAATAATGATAGACAAAAAACTGGTAACAATGATGGGAAAAAAAAAAAAAAAAAAAAGCTGATACAAAATTAGTAGTAACATTGAAAACGGCTTTGAGCTTTTTTTTTCAACAGTAAAATATATATTGTTGCAAAATACGTTTAAAATATATTTCAAAAAATTTATTAAATATTGTAAGAAAAATTGTATGATAAACAAATTTGGTATCATTAAAAGGATATATATATATATATATAAATTTTATAATGCTATAAAAACTATTTTTCTACTGTAAACTTTTAAAAGGTTATCCTGAATAAAGACCAATATTTCGCTGAATTGTTAATTAATTAAAAAAATTTTTAATCACTCTGAAAAGCACATTTTTACCCACCAAACTAAATATTTGCCAAATTTGATTGATACATGTCAAAAAGACTGGTTTGTAAAGTCAGCACATGTACAGACAGTCAGAAGCTTTTTCCTTATGTTTAAGTATCAAAATTTAGTTAAAATACCAATACTTTTTCTCACTAAACATTCTTGCCAGCAGGCTTATGTGTTTTTAGCAAAGACTAATCACTCCCTAGCCCCTTTTTTCAATGAGCTAAGAATGATTTATTGTACGTTTGACTCGTACGGAAATGTCTGGTCCCAATACCCTTCTTGTGCCCCCCCCTTTTTCCCCTACTAAATAGACAAACTAGCTGTAAATTTTATGTTATGAACATACAATACCCTTCGTAAAAAGACTACTAGGATTCTTTTATGTTTGTTAAGGTCCATGGCAAGGCGGAAGAAAAATTAACCCTGTATGCAGGAAATAAGAAAGAGACTTTATGAACGTCGCCCAATTGGATGCAATCGACTAAAGACCGATCCTGCTTAATTCTTGGTCTTATACTCAAGAATGTGTTTGATATTGTCGATATTAAACACCATTTTTATTTACTTTATTGCTGTTGTAATTAAGGGAAAAGAATAATATAAAGATAGATTAAAATGAAACCTAAAATACTATTATACTACGATATTTCGAATTAAAGGTTCGAATCACCTTAATATTTATTTTTTGTATAATTTGTGTGATAAATTTGAAAAGAGAATATAAGCAGTCTATAGAAAATATAAGGATCTTTTTGATCTGCCGTCAAAGACATTTTTTTCCTTAATCTGTTCTCTCCTAGCAGATAACAAGTGGTCAAGATCAATTACATGATGTCATTGATACCGGATAAGATTAATGTATTAATCATTGGAAGGAGTAATAGGATTTAATTGAACAAAATTAAAACACAGTGCCTGAAAATTTGCCATTGTAGGATATCCTCTTTCCGAAAACTAAGAGAACTGCTCCACTTCGGGCTCCTTCATGGTTTTTTTATTCTATCATTTTTCCTGATGGGTTTTCCAATATCCTTCTATTGATAGCGTTTGAAAAAGTCATAACAATAGTTTTTGATGCAAATTTAATTGAATTTTTTATTTCTTAAGATTTGAAGTCTGATTGGAAGAATTTACTTGATAAAAACAAATATCATAAATCCCATAATGGGTTTGAAGGGGTTTATACATTCCAGCTTATTTTCATCAAATAATCTACAAACAAGTTCATAACATTTTCAGAGAATAAATGTAGATTATTCAAAGAATAGTAGTTGATTAGAAAAGATATGTAAAAATTTATAGAACAATTAAAGGTCCATGCTACACATTTAACATTAATATAACAATATAGGCGCATACCCGGTAGCTGAACATAAATGCTAAATAGAGAATCAGTCAATAAATTAATTTTGGATTTTAAGAGGAATCGGTGCATAACTAAACAGGTATTCCATGTATGACATGGCTAGAGCCGAAGAAGAAACATGAGTTCTAATGTTAGCTAACTATTTAATAAATGATATAAGTAATGGTATAAGTAGACCCAATGATATAAGTAGACTGTTTTGTTTCACATTGAAAACACATTTACATTATAAGGATTATTATTGTTAGATGTATACTTTGGAAACGAAATCGAAATAAGTAGGGATGTACCAGCTGCTTTAGGTGACCAGCTGGTCTGTGCATCATACATTTAGTATTACTTTAATTATGTCAATTAAAGTATTTGAAATAAATTTAATTTTTGTTAAATTAATGTATGAATTGCAAAAAAAATAACAAGTTATATATAGTTGTAAATTATAAAAAATACTGTTTATGAGAATTTTTTTGAGAATTATTTTTTTAATACTTAATTTTAGTTTAATTCTTCTTTAATTCTTAGTTTTTTATGAGAATTACTGTTTAAGCAAACTATAATATATAAATAATTAACATAACCTTCGAAAAGAATTATCTTGCAGTTGATAGAAGACTTATTTAATGATTGAGCTAAGAAGTAAATATATTAAAACTAATAGAAAGTTAATTTTTAAAATTGCTTTTTATTAAATGATAGAAAAAGCCATAAAAAGCTGGTCAAATAAAAAAATCAACTGTATTTTATTAGGGGAAAAAATGATGCTCCAGTTATACCTAATTTCTAATTTTATGTTAACCTAAAATAAATGAAATAAAATAAATAAAAAATAAATAATAGAAATGAAAATAATAAAGTAGATTTGAATCTTCATCCAAAATATTATAGAAAGCCAAGATTGTAGATTTTAATTGTTTAGTTTTATATTATCTTTAAAAAATTAAAATGACAATAATATGCGCATAAAATTGTATTGAATATCACTGCAATGTGCTCATGTAGAAGAATAGTTTACTAAACCAATGAAAAATATTTTTGAAAAATCTGTTTAAAAGTATTTTGAAAAATACTAAGATCAAAGAAGAAAAATATTGAATGGAATTAAAAAAAAAAAAAAAAAAGATAACTGAAAATCTAATTTTTTAAAAATTTAAAATGTTTTTGGTCAGTGATATATTTCGAAGTTATAAAGAAAATGCTGGAATTTTGTTAATTTTTTATTAAAATTTTAATTTAATTTTTGAAACAAGATTTCTTAATATTGCTATCTTAGAAATAACTAATTGCCAGCCAAATTTGGAAGCTCTAAGTCCAACAACCTGCCTCGAAAGATGCAATTTATTGATAGCATGCCACCCTTTAAATTTTATTATATTAAAAGTATGAATAATTTTATCTCATATTTTTTAACAAAGAAAAATCGTTCAGCTTTGATTGAAAAATGAAAATGATTTGTCTTACATTTACGATATTGCTGAAAATCAAAATTTAAAAATTTGTTAAAATAAAGAATATCATAAGATTTTATACTTAAAAAGATATATATCTAAATATACTTTTATTTTAAAGATGAATTAAAATCTTTTTTTTTAATTTGGAAATATTTTCGAAAGTTATTGCAGAAAAACTTCAAACTTTTTCGCTGTTTTTAAATAATAAAAATTAAAAAATTGCTCTACCAAACATTACACTTTCCTACCCTCCAAAACATATTTATTCTTCTCTGCGTACACACACGCACGTTCTCTTTTATTAGAAAAAAAATTTGCATATAGTAAAAAATTTATATATATATATATTATATGGAGAGTCCTTGCAGTCAAATGTTATTTCGAATCGCAATAACATAAAAGCATTTATTTATTCAAATTTCGCATGAAAATATTTCTATTATTTTCGACTGTTGGAGATGTTTTCTTTCAAATGAAAAATAATTATACAATAATAAAATAAATAAAAAATAATAAATAAATACATTTATATTTTCAATAAGTTATTTAATAAATGATAATTTTTAACAAATGACTTAAAAAAATTCTTAATAAATAAATACATTTTAATAATAATAAAGAATTTATTTACATCAAAATCAATTTAAAATAAAAAAAAAATATCAGATGAATTTCTGAAAGAGTGTAAAAGAAACGAGTAAAGTTTCAGAAAGAGTAAAAGAAACGAAACAGTTTGACGATTCCAAGTTTTGGCGGAATAAAATAAAAAACAAAATCGCGTAATAGTAAATAAAAAAGATTGGCATAATTCGCCACAAATGCGCTTATTTGCCAAATCTTATAACCCCTATTATAGCTAATCCTGCAATTGGGATAGTTCTTGTTAGCGCCTATAGATGGCTGTAGACTGCTGGCGCCGTCTACAGGCACTGATTGGAACCTAGCTTGATCCTCCAATACGTCCTCCGGTTAACTCTACCCGAATTGAACGAAAACGTTTGTTTGTTTATGTAAGCAAAACGATTGTTGCCAATTTTAAAAATTTAATTAAATTTATGATTGAATATTTATTTTTTCTAACCAAGAATTGCCCTAAATTCTAAAAAAAAATTTTTTTTTAATCATAAGACTATAAGGATGACTGTAATATAATTCAATTTACGTTGGTAATTTCTACGGAAAATGAAATTCCTCAAATCAACAGTAATATATTTTAAACTCTCATGTTATAAAAACGAAAATAAATGGTGTCGTGAGTTTTGATATTATTAAACAATAAATAAATAATTCAGTGAAAACATAGTTTTAAGTATGATTTAATATCCCATGTCTCTAATATATGTTGGAAAATAATATTCAAATTTTAACGTATATCGCCATGCAACTCAACTTACACAACTACTGGAAATGTAAATAAACAAATATGATGTTGTAAGAATGTCGTAAAGGGTATTATATAAGTATATTTCGAATAGAGGGAAAAAAATGCCCTTTATGCTAAAACTAACCAGTTTTAAAACATTAACTTGGAAATTAAATACCGCTGAAATATGAACCGAATATTAAATAAAAGCAAATTCTGTTGCCCTTCGAATTCTTCAATCAACAATACTGTAAAGCTAGAGATTTTTTCAGTTCATTTTACACGATATAAATCTTATTACACTGCTTTAGGATTAGATTCCAATGCTTCACAAAAAGATATTAAATCTGCTTACTATAAACTATCTTTAAAATACCATCCTGATAAAACTGATGGGTGCCCTGAAGCAACTGAAAAATTTAGAGAGATCACAGAAGCTTACGAAGTGCTGGGTAATCCTGAAAAAAAGAGTGCGTATGACGAAAATATCCGCATTAGAGGACCATTTCAATATGATTTCAAAAAAGATAATTTTGGTCGACGACCTGATCAATATTATAGGACACCTCCACGGACAGGTAGAACTAGATATTACAATTATGATGAACATTTTAAGCAACATTATGAGGAATACATGAAACAAAGAGAAGCTGAAAATGAATATTTCAGACGAAGATGGGAAGCTGATCGTCGAGCCCGCTATGGCGATGAATATCGTTGGCAAAATTATTATAGAACAAGTCAACGGCCACCCATAACTCTAACTTCATTGTTACAAAATAGGTCTTTTATCTATTTATTGACATTTTGGATACTCATATTTCTCTCTGGTGCGCTCATTGAAGACAGAGATAAAGTGGAACGAAAAATAATTTATTATAATGTGAAAGATAACAAGAAAACTGATGATTCTGAAGACAAATAGTTTTATTTAAAAAATAGTTTATGATTTGTACATTGCTGTTTTGTTTTGAAAATCAAATGCTGATGAAAATTATTAAACAATTAATATTCTGTGAATTTCTTCATAATTTTTAAATGTGTTGTTTTATTTTTAAAGTTTATAATCAAGTTTATTTAACTAAGAGTACTTTGCAGAATCCATTTCTTTCTTTTTTTCTTTTCTTTAAGTTCCATTCACTTTGAAAAAATAAAATGGATTAAAAACATTTTTTAAATAAATTTTTAAAATTATTGTCAGTTAATATCTTTAAAACAATTTTTAAATTAAAATATTAAAAATGAATAATCATTTAAACTTTCAGTTTTATTATCAACAGAATAAAGTTTAATGAAAATAAATTTTCTAATACTAATGATTTTAAAAATATGTTTTAAAACTATATTGATACATTTCTTAATTCCTTAAAGCTTTAACTTTTGTGATATAAGTGAAAAACCGATGGTCTGATTTTTACTGAAATGATTTTCTAAACTTTGGTATATAGCATTTATTTTCAATTTAATTCATTTTCTGGCCCCAAAAAGCACTTTTCTCTTCATATGCTTCTTAAAATTACCATGATAAAAGAATTAAAAACTTCACATTCATTTTTATACACATGCATATATATCTTCATATATGTTTGTGTATGTGTTATGACTATGAATATTAGAAAATTTAAGGACATAAATATGATCTCTTATTGCAAGATGAAATACAGTTTAATTTCAGTTATATGTTAAAGTAACTAATATGAGTATTGGAGATTAATTACTTTGCTTAAAAAATTATTTTTAAAAAATGTATAAAAACAACTTATGTAAGGCTTTCATATAGCTTCCAAAAATTAAAATTCTAGATCATTCTACACACTTCCATATATTCCTGAATGAGAAGTTTTACTTTAATCATAATTATTGCTAATTAATTTTTTTTCATTTTCAGTAATTTGGTTACTTTTTTTTTTCTCAAAAAATACAAATCTAATATAATATGTGAAAATTTAATTAAGTTTATATTCAGTTAATTGATCATTTCGTGATATTTTTGACCGGAAGTTAGATTAAAGAGAAACTGAAAGGTTAGCTATACTAAAATATATCGAGTAGGAAAAACTACTAAACAATATGAAAAATAGTTGTAAAATGATAATTATTTACATTTTAATTCCAGCTTTAAAAAATAACCCAGGAAAATATTCAGATTATTATAAATGACTAAATATTGGAGGTATGTAATTTAGAAAACGACTTCCACTGTAATGATTGTTTTGAAAAAAAATTTTCTCATGGAAAAGGGCAAATGGAAAGCATATATATATATATAAGAAAAATAGCATAATGCAGGGGAAATTTTACTTCTTTTACAATGTCTATTATTTTTTGCTTAAGTGTTTAATTGCTTTATCCCCATTATGAAGTTCTTAATAATGATCTTATTTTTCATCACTACTGTATAAAGACTTTCAAGAAAATTAGTTAGTCTTAAATTTTTTGCATCAAGACTTTATTGAAATTTAGCAATAGTTATTGAGTTTTTATTTCATGCTTTTTCTTTTAAATAATTCTTATCAGTTTTCTTACATATATTCAACTATGAAACCAATATTCCTTTAGGATTTTAATTCCCTGAGAAAATATATATTAAATCCTCCAACCAAGCAATAGATTTATTTCTTTATCTTAAACTATCACTTAAAGTATGATTGTTTGTCTAATTGTTAATCAATGAAGAATGAATAAGTATGACTAAGATCACTTGAAGGGAATTAGAAGTTTTAATTCCTGACTTTTCCACATTTCTCTACCAGAAACCCTATTTTAACAAGGTTTGAGGATTCATCTAACTTTGATAGATTTAATTTTGGATTAAAAAAAAATAACCTTTTACAATGTTCTGTGTAATGAAAATTATCCTAACATTGATTAACAATAAACATGAAATTTTGGCTTCGAATTTTTTTTTTTTAAATCTTATTTTTAATTAACCAGTATTTTCAAAATTTCTCTTCCACATTGTGTTACACTTCTGTTATCTGTTACTAAGACTAAACACTTTTAACTCAGTATGATTTATGTTTAATATCATTAATTCATAATGATATTCAAAACATTGGAACTTTATTATTGTTTTAAAACTAAAAAAAAAAAAAAAATGAATAAATAAATTAAAATATCTATTTATTTCTAGAATATAATTCAGAATTTAATATTGAAAACTAAAGTTAGATACCAGATATATATTTGAACCATGTAAGAATTTGAAATGTGGCTTTATTGTTATTTTCAGAATTTTTATAATACATTTAATCTTGTTTTGTATAGTTTTGATTATAATATTAATTTTATAATAAGTAATAAAATTATGAAAATATATAAATATTTCAATTTAGATGGTAAAAAAAATCATTATATTTTTAATGCACTGAAATTATTTAAGGTTTATAATAGCTACATTTCTACAGAAATATTTCAGTTATAAACATAAATGCTAATTAAAATTTCTATAATTTAACAAATATTTTCTGAAATGAAATACCTAAATAAATGTCTAAGAAGATTTTTCTAACATATTTTTAGATAAAAATATGACGTACAAATGGTGGTAGTGTAAGTGAAATGGTTTATCTGCATTAGATATGTAATATGCAGCCATAAAAAATCAATGTTTATTCTGAAAGTAATATAATCAGAAAATTACTCTTTATTTTGAGAAAAATATTCTATTTACAAAAAAAAAAAAAAAAAAAAAAAAAAGTATATCCTTATAGGTATGCAACAAGGAACTATCTAAACTTTTGATAAAACTCACATTTCATTTAACTTCTTTTCAGTTTTTTTTTTTTTTTTTTTTCTTTTATCTAGAAGGCAGAAACTCAACTTTATTTTCATTCCTTGGAATTTTACCATGTAAAGAAGGGAAATGATAAATAAAATCATACAATTTCTGATAAAAAAAATTTACCTACAATCGGGCAAAAGAAATTGTATATATATATATATATATATATATATATCAGTTAAATTCAAAGATATTTGAGAACTTTATGAAATTGTTCTTGAACAATAGTATTTTTAAAAAACTTATACAAATATTAACTTATAACTTATACAAATATTAACTTATAATACAAATATTAAATAAAACTTATTCCTCTACTTAATTAAAAAACTTATACAAATATTAACAAAGATTATTATGAAGTCAAATGTTAATTAAGTATTTAATCACTTAAATTCTTAAAATAAACAGAATATTTTTTTAAAAAAATCTGTCTTTATAATATTAGCATACATTTAAAGCATATTTCAATTTTCTAAATATATATTTGTAATGATATTTTAAACTCTTAATTTAATCCAAATTAATTTTTAAAGCTTTGTGTTAATTTAGTCCATAGAAATTTTATTCTCTTATTTCCTGATTCAATTCACCTTCCTCTACTTAATTAATTCAAGAGAAATAATGCTTATATATTTATATATATAATTTTTTTAAAAATCTAAGTTAAATGCTAATTAATTTCTAAAATTTTATCTTAATTTCACCCATATCAATTTAAATGCTTTCTTATTTCCTGATCCAATTCCACCTTTTTTTAATTTAATTAATGCTACCCGAGCTCTGTAAAACTGCTTTATTCAGCACTTCCGCATGCTTCAAGTGAAGGGATAAAGATCTGTCAAGCTAAAAAAATTCTTTTGAAAGTTGCCTAAATTCCTTTACCTAAATTGAAGTGTAAAGAAATCCTTATTAGAATCTCACAATATAAAATCACTCGAGAAAAAAATTTTGGTCTCTTTTGCTCTTGTGAATGGACGTCAGTTTCGTCATCTCTAGCTTGTACAAAAATTATGCCTCCTGACAATGGAATAAAGTGAAGTTTTTAAAAATTCAAAAGTCTTCTCTCTTCGACCACGAAACTGCTTAAAAATATGTTTTTACATTATATATATTTATAAAAGAGTTTCTGCAAAATCAAGTTATATTTACTAAAAGGATTTTCCCATGTGATTTTATACAAATTAATATTACACACCATAATGATAAATTATTGCAACACCACCTCATAATTTTTATCAGAAAGGAGGTTGCAAAAGTGAGAAAATAATAATATAATGAAAGGAGAAAATGAAAATGAGAATAAATAAATATTCATGAGCACATAGATGAGAATGAAAGATAAACTGTATTTCATGCAAAAAAAAAAAAAAGACTACTGTGTGAGAATAATCTTCTTGGATTATTTTCTTTTAATACTTAGGTCCACACAAACACAATTGTTTATAAAGAGCAAAATATACATTGATAATTCTGAATATATCTTTAGAACTGAAAAACATTAAAATGTAATTAGCTACTATTAATAGCAACCAGGAATTTTTAATTTTGATATTTAACAAACAAAATTTACTTCTGATTGATTTACTTTATATAACCAAAGACTGTTTATAAAAAACTACTTATTTACGATATCATCAGAAATCTATGAATAAATTGAAGAGATAGATAATAATATTGTTTTACGTATCATAATTTTATATTGAGGCATAATTTTAGTGCCCTTGCTATGCCTCTTTCATAGTTTTGAATTAATTTATCTTTCACAAATACTAACATTGCAAGAATCTTACTTTGCACTAATAACTGCCAGTAAAATTTGATTTGGGCACAGAATATTCATTGAACATAATATGTAAGACAAAAGTTGTCTATAGGGCATATATATATATATTCAATCTAGATTGTTGAAATTAAAGAAAAATATTTATAAGCATAAAAAAAAAGGCAAAGAAGATATTCACCATTCAATTTAAATGAGAAATATCTTTAAAAAAAGTGTATATCTTAAATAAAAAAGTGCATTTTGTTAACAAATATATGAAATTCTTACAATAAAAAATAATGTATTACATAAAATACCATCTTTCCTGCCCATATGATTTCAGTTAATAATTATAAAATAATTTCCTATGTACAACAATTAAATGTTATTCATATAGTGAATTAATAAAGCGTTATAGGATTTTACCATTTATAAGAAAAAGGTAACCTAGAAAGAATAGAAAAAACATTTTTATATCAAATTGAATTATACAAATTATTTAATATTTTAACAAGATAACAACATTATTTATTTCGATCAATTATATTGTATTTCCATTTTGAAAAAACAAAATTTTTTGATTTAATACATTAATAGCCCCCCCCCCCAAAAAAAATATCTTAAAATATTAATTCTGTATCTGTTTCCTCTAACTGACTAAATTTGAAATAAAAAATGTATGCTTTTGAAATACATAAAGAGGATGGAATAAAATTTTTCACCCTAAATACATAATGTTATTCATATAGTGAATTAATAAAGCGTTATAGGATTTTACCATTTATAAGAAAAAGGTAACCTAGAAAGAATAGAAAAAACATTTTTATATCAAATTGAATTATACAAATTATTTAATATTTTAACAAGATAACAACATTATTTATTTCGATCAATTATATTGTATTTCCATTTTGAAAAAACAAAATTTTTTGATTTAATACATTAATAGCCCCCCCCCCCAAAAAAATATCTTAAAATATTAATTCTGTATCTGTTTCCTCTAACTGACTAAATTTGAAATAAAAAATGTATGCTTTTGAAATACATAAAGAGGATGGAATAAAATTTTTCACCCTAAATACATAATGTTATTCATATAGTGAATTAATAAAGCGTTATAGGATTTTACCATTTATAAGAAAAAGGTAACCTAGAAAGAATAGAAAAAACATTTTTATATCAAATTGAATTATACAAATTATTTAATATTTTAACAAGATAACAACATTATTTATTTCGATCAATTATATTGTATTTCCATTTTGAAAAAACAAAATTTTTTAATTTAATACATTAATAGCCCCCCCCCCCCAAAAAAAAATATCTTAAAATATTAATTCTGTATCTGTTTCCTCTAACTGACTAAATTTGAAATAAAAAATGTATGCTTTTGAAATACATAAAGAGGATGGAATAAAATTTTTCACCCTAAATACATAATTTCAATAATATGTGAAATTAGAAATCTATTAAAAGTTATAATACACAGAGGTTTAATTAAAAGTTATAGATAGATAATTAATATGCAATTCTTTGGCTTTTCCTTGGAGAGAAATAAATGAGATAAGAGTTCAGTGTTCACAACTTTTAATAAGATTTTTGTTTTATTTGGCATTATAACACAAATCTACATTAATAAAGTTTTATTAAAAAAAGCAATTGATGGATTATCAAATATTACTATTTATCAAATATTTACTATTTGATATGTGGATAATGAGTTCTCTAGACATCAGTAATTATACAATTACAGATTAATTAAGGTAAGAGTTCCCTGTATCATTTATAAAAATATTAATTTTAAATGTTTTGCTGATTTAAGAAAAGGAATGGTAAAGTAAGAACCAGTTCTTTATTAATCCGAAAGTAAAAAAAAAAAAAAAAAAAAAATTGTTACAGTAAGGCACAGAGGTATAACATACTTCCTCAGAATTAATACATACTTAGTATGCTAAAAATGTTGCATAATATATTGTACATTGAAGTGTATAAATACTCATAAATGTGTATCTAATACTAAACTTTCATTTAAATTACAAAAAAGTATACATTTCAAAATAGAAGCCTTACATCAATCAAAAAATTTTGTTAACCACATATACTCTATGAGGAACTCTGATGTAACACCATTAAAGAGATATATAACATTGAGAGAACATGATTTACCAATAGAACATTCAACAGTAGAAACGATTGTTTCTCAAAATCATCTCATAATAGAAAAATTACTACGAACTACATTGTAAGCATAAGAAGAATACTGCATGTACAATACATGCACTTAAAAGCATGGTTCAAGTTTAAAAGTTTACACTGCTTTATAACATGATAAATCAGGAGCTATATAGTGAAAATATTGCTAGAAAAATGATATTTGATACTTCAGTAGTTCACCCATAACCTCTAAAACTACACTAAAAAATGTAAAAAATAATTTCTGACTTAGATATGAATGCATAAACATGTGAATATTATGTTCACAATTTTTTTTCTTTTGTTAAATGCTACATATTTTTCATTTTAATAAATCATAATAGATTTAATTGTAACATACATAATTTGCAGTGCTTATAATGAAATCAATTATACACAAAATGTTTTTACAATACATCTTGGCAGTAATTAATTATATGTACAAAAAATATATATAAATATCTATACAGATATTTTATCATAAAATTCTGCAAAAAATAAAACATGAAAGCAACACATGGCACATTTTTTTTGGAAATGCATTTGGATAGATAAATATTTCTCACTCTTTTGACTATCACAAATTCATGAAATAATTCACTCAGAAATAGTTATAATAAATACTTTTTTTTAATTATTAATAGCACTTTAGAAATTTTTTGATTATCTTTATACAAAAGTCAAAATATTTATCTAAGAGCACTTTCATACATACTAATATACAGAGGTGATTATATGACACTTTTGATTGCATTTTACATAAATGTGTATGTAATACTAATAAACTTTACACTGAGAATTGGAATGCAATACCCATTTCGGAAAATAATATTTTTTAAAGATTAAGTAATTCACAGCTAACCATTTTAAAGTTTTCAGCACCACCATCTTATAAAGTAAAATCATAAAACAGGAAAAGGGGATACATGGAATTAAAGCCAAATCCTCAAAAACTTTTAATTAAAAAAATATATATTACACATAATATATGAGCATTTAAAGCAAAATTTATAACTGACTGACTCCATGGATTCACATGTCTATTTATAATGACCAAACCTGGCAGGTTGAGGATACTGGTAACCAGGATATGGATTATAACCATAAGGTTGAACAGGAGGCCGCATTTGATTAGGAAAATAAGCTGCCCCTGGAGAAGGGTAAGGAACTGGAGGAACATTATTATATACAGCTGGTTGTGGTCTTATGGGTGGCAGCATGTTATTCTGTGCAGCTGGATTTGGATAAGGAAGAACAAATGGCATCCCTGTATTAGTTATAGGAGGGGGTGGTGGTTTTCTAAGTTTCTGCGATCGAACTGGAGGTGTTGGAATTCTGCTTCCATTCTCTTGAAGTAAATTAGCCATCTTTTCAGCTTTGGTCCTTCGAAGGTGGGCCATTTTACGAACTTCCAAATATTTTAAAAGGAAATCATCAACAGATAATTCATTATCTAAAAATGCTCTGACAGCAGCCTAAAAGAGAAATATAATATAATAATCAAATACAGAAAGCAGAAAAAATTTCAGCATTAAAGAAACTTTTCAATAAAAAGTTTTATAGAAATACAAGGTTATACTTTCCAGTTGCTTGGCAACCAGCAGGTTATAGGCCCAGCTGCTTGTTCCAAATTTTTATATTTAGAATAATTGGCAAAACCAAAAAACTCGGGTCTAATGCCTCATTCACTATCCTGATTTTGCGATGTTTTAATGCATATGAAAGTCAAAAACATAGATATACCATCAACGATCCTTAGCTTTTAAAAATCCATTAAAAAAATCTCAAAAATACTATTTATTTATATATTTTCTGTAAAAAAAGAAACAACAATGTTTCCAGTCACAAACATGAAATAATGTATCTAATGTATGGATAAGCCATTTTTTAAAATTTCATATGAAAGTTTATAATCCCTAAAAATGACACTCAGTGTCTTCCAACTTCATATTTGAGAAATAATGCAAAGTAAAACTTAGACTGAGAAAGGACCAAACCTTAGCATTTGGCAAGAGTATGTAACCCCAACAGTTTCACCGATTTTTGTTGCCAATAGATTTCACTAATTTATAAATGCAGCTGATCAATCTGAATACTCTATCATTATTAGGCAGTCATAATATGAAATAGCATGCATATTGTTTTAATATGATGTATTACACAAAAAATTTTCTCATGACTATCGTATTTAATCATTATTAGTACTATTATTAATAATGATAATTTAATCATGTTGATGAACTTAGTTGAACTACATCTTATATTAAAATTAAAATATAAATAGAAAAATAAATTATAAGCAATTATAATTATTTTTAAGTATGCATACATAATGATACAATATTTTGAATAATTAACTATATTTTAAAATGTTAAAAGTGTCAAATTGGAGATGAAATAGATAAAATTGGCTCACTTGTTCAAGCTGAATACTCTTTCAAAATTTTATCATGCAATGAGTTTAAAATGGGGGAGAGGTAGAGAATAGATAATATATCCAGGAAGGAGGCATAATTCCACATGAAATTAAGATTATTGAAACTGACACAGCAGTTTTGGTTGGCGAGCAATATCACAAGATTTCACTTTAGAAAATGTAATGCCAGACAAAATTTTTAGAATTTTTCTCAAAAATGGAGAGTGAAGATAGGGAGCGACCCTTGATGACATTCCTAGAGATCGTAAATTTGTATATGAAATAAAAATTATCAAATTCAGCTGCTTTGATAGTTAACACTGTCACATGATTTCCCAAAATAGAATGATCTGTGAGACGGTGTTTTTCCTATTTCTCTCAAAAACTGTGGATGAATCTCAAGTAACCCTTGATAACATGTCTAAAGGTTATGAGCCTTCATATGAAATTGAAATTATAAAAATTAATTCAATGCTTTTGACGAGTGAATACTGGAACAAAATTTCTCAATAGAGAATGCAATTGTGAGAATTATTATGATTATTCTCAAAAATAGAGATCAGAGAAAATTAAGAGATTCTTGGAGACATCTAGAAGTCATAGGCTTTCTTTCAAAACAAAAATATGTGAAATAGGATCAGTAATTGGGAGCAGGCAACTAATCGGTACTTCCTCATTATTTTCTATATATAGATGTGTAATTCACTAAAAGCATCAAAGCTAGAAAAGTTTTTCTACTGAATCTTTACTATGATAATAAGGCATATTGGAAAAGATCATATATCTATATTTTAATGAACTACTTTATCACGAAGATAGTAAATCAATTATGCATGGTATTTCTACAAAAATGTACAAATTTGTCATAAATACAAAACTTATGATTGCATAATACCAATGCAGGACAATGGTTAAGAGATAGGATATATTAAGACATAATATGTAAAGAACAGAAGAAAAAAAAACATGTGGATATACAGTACAAAAGAATGTGTAAAACACACACAACTTACAAAATGTATGTCTGAGCATGATCATGTATCAAGTATATGCTCAAACATCATCAGCAAATGGATTATGAACATTTTGAAAGATTTAACTGAAGAGATACATGAAAAAAACCCTTTCTAGGAAGGATAAAGGACATATAATAATGTTTTGAAGGGATCAAACTAAAATTAATGAAAGCAAAATAGGCTTAACAATCATATTTTTCAAAGTTAAAGACCATTAAATCCTATATATCATTATCTAAATGTCATGATTAAAATTATCAGAAGCATCATCATGCAGAAATATCTTAAAATGTTCCTGCATAATGATGCTTTCAACATGCATGCAGCATTATAAATCTCTTATTCATCCATGAACTAAGAAATGTTTCCTCCAAAATTTTTGTTTTTTCCATTCAGGCAGAAAATTTCGGCCTTTTAAAAATCTCCTCCCACAATTTAAATTAGAATTATACATCACTTTTAAGTATTCAAATAAAACTGTTCTACAAAACAATTTACCACAATCAAACATTTCCAATTCTACAAATATAGAACATGTGAACCTGATTTGCTTTGAGAAGTTCACAGAAGTTTTCAACATCAAACCATCTGTATATCCCATACCAAGCAACTTCTACACAATTAATAAGCCAATAAATATACATAATAAAAAATCTTTGCAACACAACTAAATTTAGAAGTAAAAGCACTGATACAATTACACATTTATATTAAACCAAATACCAATCTCATTATTTAATTTTTAATCTCTTTATTGAATAAAAAAAAAAAAAAAAAACTTCACATTTTAAATAATGTAGACATATAGACAAAAAGATTTGTCTAAAAGGCATTTATTTAATCTAAAGTGATTTTGGATTTTGTGAATAATAATTTATTCTTGCTTTTGAAGAATGAAGCAAATAAGAACTATCTAGATTTTGAATTAGAATAGTAGGGTCTTAAACAATTTATAAGCACAGCAAAGATTCATTGATAATTTGATTTTTTTATCATACAAATACAAAAAAAGAAAAATTAAAAAATACTCATTAATTTAAACTATAAACTTCAATAATCAACTATATAGTGGTATGGTGTATTGGCTTTTTTTAAAATGATAAAATCTATTAAATGTTATTCTTAAAATGACTATACAAATTAATCACTATAAAATCATTATACTTCTAAACATTACTGTTGAAATAGAAATGTGAACAGACTTGTAAACCTTCACAGTAGAATATGAATTTCCAAAGTGTTTTATTTTTAGAAAGATGTAAAATTAGGTATTTAACAAGTTACAAATATCTATAAAAGAATATTTTCATAACATACATGAAATATAAGAATTCCAAAGCTTAAATTCTCTCCACTATGCAGAAGGGGGGGGGGAGGAGAAATGAAATACTCACTTCAGCTTCTTCTTCTTTTTCTAAAGTTGCAGTTTGCAACAGAGCTAAAACTGTCTCTTTTGATGTATTTTCTTGATAACTTTCTGTAAATTTGAATTTAAAAAAGAACTTTAAAAGTACAATAGTAAAAAGCATATGAAAATTACCAAGGACTTTACGCATTTGCAATTTTAACATTTGTAATGAATTTACAGTTTGTTAACAGGTTCATTATACTATATGGTCATGCAGTATTTTTTCCTGAATTTTTATTTTTAACTAAATACTTTTTAAATGTTTCTTTTCATAATTCTTTATTCACATTATAACAATCAATTGAAAGATTTCCTAACACTGAAGATAAATTCCACCAAGTACATTGGAATATGAGTGCCATAATTCAAGAGTGATAGTAATCAAAGTTCATTTAATGACATTTCTCATTCTTTAAGCTAATGGGGAGTAATGGATTTATAATGGTATTTATTTGTGATATCTTAAAAAAGCTTTTAGAGAACATTTAATAAATAAAGATAAAGCTCATGTTTTTAAAAAGAAAGATAACATATCAACTATTTACTTTCACTGATATTCAGACATCAAATATAAATGAGGCTGTTGAAAACAAGATTTAAAAAAAACGTGAATTTGTAAATGCGGTTGACAATGAAATTTATTAAGAAAATGACACATCATGTCTTATAAACTAAGTAGAGGACAACTAAATCCCAATTTCAAACATCTTAAAAAATATTCAAAGTAAAATTTCAGTGAAATGCCAAATAGTTGAGAATATAAATATGATAAGTATACATGCACACAAGGTACAGACATTTTAATTTAATTTCATGAGCAAAACAAAAATATTTTTTTAAAATTTCTTTCTAAATTAAAAAAAAAATGATTTTTTTTAAGCATCTTACAAAAATAATAAACTTTTTAGCTTCACAATTATATATATATATAATCCATTAATTAGCTTAATTTTTTTAGTGGGGGGGGGGAGGGAAGGAAGTCAAATTTCTGCTAATTATTTAAAATTAATCTGATTAATGACTGAGGGTTCTAATTTAACATTGATCTGAGCATCTCAACACATTGTTAATTCAGAAAAAACAACAAGGTATTATGGTGAGAATGAAAGTTCTCTGAAAATCAATTATTAAATTAGAACCCAAAAGATATTTTTTTTTTAACAAAGATATATTAACAAGTGCTACAAATGGAAAAGCAAAATCTGACATTTGGATAGTATATTGAGAAGTATTACTGCAAAATATTCATAAATTTTCAATTATGTTGGAACAAAAACTTTCGAAACATGGGTAAAGAAAATATAAATATGCAGCATTTAAATTTCTCACATCTAGTGCCTTGCTAGAAGACAAAAGCCTTTTAATATAAAAATAGGTAGCAAATATTAAATTAATCCCTTAATTTTTCTTAAACTCATCAACTTATTTTAAACTGATGTAATTGAAAATATCAATTCAATCCTCTTCTCATTTATGTGGGTAATTATTTATTTCAAAGGACAGAAAATCTTTTTTCAGAATGGCAAAAACAATGGTCAATCAGTAATTCCTGATAATATTTTAAAAAAGATCTGATTAATGACTGAGGGTTCCTTTAATGTTAATTGTTTCTTTACAGAAAAAGAAGAAATTTCTGATTGATCAAACAAAAATATGAATATTATTTAAACAGACTGACTATTAATACTTGAAAACAATATAGAATTTATGAGCATGAGCATTGTTGATTAACTTGCTAGATTTATGATATATTTCAAAAACATATTAAAGTCATTTGAGGATTGACAATATAATTTTAAATCACAAGAGATTATAAAAACAATAAGTTGACACATTCTCATTCTAATTAAATTATACCAGAGGGAGAATTGTTATAATGTGCACCAGATCCATATAAATGAGGGGTTCCTTGATGAAATTAAGTTTTAAACAAACACCACATCGCCTCTTGGGGAAAAATATCAATTATTATAGTTTAGTTAAATAGACAACATTGAAAAAATCTAGGTTGAACTGAACAAGAATGTAACTTTCTAAACCTGAATTTAGATAATTAATTCAGATAATTCATTGACAATGTTTTCAGTCACAGAATAGCAAAACCCAGAAATTATTTCCCATATATTTTCATTTCAAAAAGACTTTAAATTAGAATATTACTTAAGATCATATGGCTGTAATACTTTTATTACAATAAATGAGTTAAATAATAAATGAGACAGTGAGTGGCACACTTAAAAAAACATTATTAGAGCACTTTCAAACATTAATTTTACAAATATTTAAACGTAATATTATAAATATAATTTATTTTAGCACTTACCAATTTTCTTCTTTTTTTCTAAAAGTTTGTCTTTTAATTCAATAGCAATTTTTCTAGTTTCATCTAATTGTCGCTTATGATCTTCAATAATAGGTTTCTTTGAAAGGTTGTATTCTGATATACTTTTATTGCTTGCATAAAGCATTTCTCTTTCTGCTTCAATATCATGGACCTGAAATTAAATTACAGAACATAAGACATAACATATTTAGAAACAAATAATTTGCAATATATTTCTTTACCTATAAAATTCAAAAAGTAACATAATCATTACAAATTTTTCTATCCGGTCTTGAAATAACAATTTTTTTTAATAAATTTTAAGTCAAATGTATGTTTTTATTCCATAAGAATATTTGTAACTCAAATAAATTTTTTATTGATTGTTTACAAATAAAATACTTCATAAACATTTTACTGCAAAAGAATTAAATCAGCAGGCAATCTACTAAAAATATATAAAAGTTGAAGTTCTTGCTTATAAAATAACAGAATAATTCATAATGGTAAAATTATTACCAACAAACTGAAAAGGTATTTCTCATATAAATCAAAATTTCTGATGATATTAAAAATTCTGATAGAATGGATTCTGTAAATTTCTATTTGAACACAAACCAATAAACAAAAACTAAATATGAATTAATAAGCTTCTTATATAATTTTTCACCTTATAATAAAGTGAAACAAATACTAAAAAACATTATAATGAATACATTAGCTAGATGTTAACAGTTACAGTTCAGATATTATTTTCTTTGATAAAAGCTTTTTAGTGAATGGTTGAAAACACATTTTATTATAAAGTTTCACATAACCATAATCTGGTTCAAATTTCACGTAAAAAATAGTGTCCTCTCAAAGGTAATTCTGAATAATTTCTTAAAAAAAAAAATCTAAGAGCTATAGAATTTGTACCCTCCAACACTGGTTACACAGTCATTATTAGCATTTAAGATATATTGTATTTAATGCATTATCAGCAAATTATTGAATAGATATTTCTAATGAATTTTAATTAATTAAAGCAAATATTTTCAAATATTATTTAACATACCTTTATTATTGACTAAATATATAAGTGAAATATTTTTTTCAAAAAATAAAATGATTTTGTTGATCAAACAAGACATTAGACATTTCAAAATATTTTTTTCATTAAATATCAAGCAATTTTTTTTAAAAATTATCATTGTTTTGTTTAACATCATAATAAACTACTATATAAATTTTTGTAATGAGTAGGGAATTCAATGTTTTTGCATTCATGCTTGAATAAAATCCCATATTTTTTTATATAACCACACTAAAAATTCTTTCAATGACAGGCACTACTGAATAAGGTGTTTGGGAAAAAGGGTTTTTTGTATCCATTTTTTTCCCAGTTTTCTGCATTTTTCACTATATATCCATAACTCTGTAATTTTCACCTAATTTCCATAGTAACTACGGAAATTCCATACATTTCGCAGGTTATGCATAATGATCAAAAAGCCGATTTTCAACTATACAGCCCCAACCAGTTGGAAATATGATTAATCCATTATATTTGTTAATATTATACCACTAGCCACATAATAAAGTGCCTTAAATGATTTCGCAAAATTTTGTTTCAGAAATTATAACATAACTTATGACAGAACCACATACTTCCTATACACTTTGAAATAAAAAAATTAATAGAATCCTTTTTAACTAAATAAATAATTTCTATTTTAGCATATAGCAGTAAAACATAAATTGAAGGGGGGGGGCATTGTTCATTTGTGCAATAATAATTCCAGTTTTTATCAGAATTATTGACTTTAAAAAATGGAACTTTTAAATAAAAAAAAATGTAGAACAAGATTTGAAAAGTAATAAGTTAAATATATTAAAACACAATTAATAAGCAATCTTGTTAAAAACAACAAATATGATAATTGAAAACAGTATTTAAATAATTATCAATGCAATTTATCATTTAACTAACTGTCTTTTACATGACTAGTTGTTTGCTCACCATATTGGTAGCATCAACTCAGCCATGTTAACCTATTTTAAAGAAATATGTCATATTACAAGGGAGAGGAGGAAATTACTATTTTAAGTTCTACAGTAAACATAAAGCATTTTGGTTCATTAATAATGCTTACAAAGTTATTAATAGTGCTGTAATTAACAATGCTTATAAGTTACAAGGTACAGCAAAAAAAAAAAAAAAAAAAAACTTTAGACGAAGTTATTGCATTATAGAATAGTTAGTTACAGCATATTTTATGATGTATCTTTTAGTTTGCATATTGTTTTTGGCTTTTTTACAATGCCAAGCAACATATATGCTATTTTAGAGTAATTTGAGCAAGGAAAACAACAGTATGAAGTCATTCTTTTGCTTAATGTGCCTCGGCAAACAATGCCTGATGCAATCTATCATTTCAAAGAGCTAGGCAATGATGGTTCAAAGTCCAAGAAGTGAATGAAAATGTATGGTGATCACTTTCAAAAGCCATAATATTATCAAAAAATGAATTCAATGAAATTTCCATGAGAAAGATTGCTTGTGAACTGGGAATAAGGGATTGAACCAGTGCAACAAATGGCAAAAACAGAGCTTGGACTGAAGCCTTACAAGTTCTAAAAAGTTCAGTTTCTAACTGAAGGAAACAAGCTCATGAGGCTCGAAAGATGCTGAAAACTTTTGAAACGGGCTGCAAGTCAGTGCTGAAAGAGATTCCTTTGCACTAATGAAGAGCTCTTTACTGTCCAAAAGCTGGTGAATCCTAGAACTATAGGATCTAGTCTGTAGAAACCCCAAGCACTTCAGCAATTGTTGAAAATCGCAAAACAGCAAAGTCGGTCATGGTCTGGGGCGGAATTTGAGCAAGAGGCAAAACATCTCTGGTTTTTTGTGGACAAGGGCGTAAAAATAAATAAAAAAGTATACCATTGGGGCCTTCTAGAAACTGTTGTATTTCCATGGATCAAAGCACAATTTGGCAATGCAAAGTGGAAGTTTCAACAAAACTCCTCACAGAGCTAAAAAGACAGAAGAGTGGTGCAAGGCTGATTTTCCGGACGTGATATCATCTAGAGAGTGGGCACAATACTAGCCGAATCTCAATCCCATCATTACAGTATATACTCCATTTTAGAGCCTAGGGCACTAAAGGACATAAAAGTTTAGATTCTCTAAAGTGATGGCTTCTGTTGGAATGGTATAGATTAAAGGTAGAAGACATTTAGCCCATTCCTGAAAATTCAATAAGGCAATTGCACTTCTGCACCACTGTAAAAGATGGCCACTTTGAAACAAATTTTTATTTATTAGTAAAAGTTTATTTTATTATTATTTGATATATTTTGTCAATTTATTTATTTTTAATCAAGTTATATTAAAAATTGCTGAAACTTAGAGCTCTGTCAATGTATTAATTTGCCATCTCTTGAAAATAAAAGTAGGGAAAACGTGACCATTAATAACATATTTGAAGTTAAAAGTTTTCATATGAAACAAAGATTGACAGAATCAACATAATGTTTAGTCAGTTTTTTAGAGATTTGGATCAAGATTTTCTTCATAGAGAAAGACAATAAAATAGTAATAATTTATTTCCAACTGGATGGGGAGTAGGAGAGCATTCATGATGTTTTAGATGATACCTCATGAATTGTCTGGGCACATTCTAGTTGCCATATAATAATAATAAAATGATGAAATTATTATAGAAGTTGGCACTAGGAAATACCCCTAATTCTTTCCCATACAAAACACATAGATAAATATATCTTTTTTGAATGAAATTTCTATCAAAAATAAGGGTTGTGAGGACAGATGAACATTGATAGAATATTTAGGAGTAATGAGCTTTGGTCTCCCTAATTTTTGAATTATATTGATGAATTTAAATATTTTAAATTTAATTTCAAATTTTAAAAAGACAAAAAAAAATGTAAATGTTAGGCATTAGACTTCAAAGAATTTGACCACAAGTCTTCCAATACCTCTTCAAAAAATTACTAGAACTCTGGTCTAGCATAAAATTCAAATTTATCTCTATTTACAGAAATATTTACATAATTATTTTAGAAAATGGAAAGCTACTATTTCTATTCCAAATTGACTCAAGAAAATTAAAGAAAATATGTATACATATTCATATAAATTATAAGAACATATGCATATAGGACTTTTAATAATTTTTCATTTATGTTCTCAAGATAATTCCTTTTCTATCTATAAAAATATACAAAGATTATAATATCCAGATAATATAATCACTCATATCTCTACTACTAATAAAGATGAGTTTTGTATGTTAATGCTCTACAGGTCAGATTATATGTCCTACAGATAAAAATTTAGCACTTATATGCTTTGAAGAATGATAATAAATCTCTCAAAAATTAGCATTTCTGAAATTTTAAGTAACTAAAAATTAAGTTGAATTTTGGCACTCTCCCAAAAACATCATCACACAAAAATAAATTTTATATAATTTAAAATTTTTTTAAAAAAACTGTCTTTTTAATGATTTTCTAATTTAATAAATATGTAAAATTTTATTGAATTTTGGCATTTTTTTTTTAAATATACTTTTGTCTAATTTCCAACAACAAATTACATTGTTGGTTGGAAGTTCAAACTACTTTCATTGTTTCTTCAAATATTTTGCCATAATATTTTCTTCCATTGTTGAAAGCTAAAGGAGAATGATAACATTTAATATCTGTACAATTTACAGGAACAATAAAAACATGAAATTTAGAGCACAGATAAGCCACATATTTATGTTTTTAATTGTACTATAATGTTTAGGGACTAATCTTAACCAGAAAAGTCCAAATATACAATGAATAGAAGACAATTAAAATAAAACAGATTTAGAGAATGACAATTTGATGAAATCATGTACATGAAGTTATATCAAAACAATTGAACTTAATTATATCAATATTCCTGGGAAAGTAACTGGTCACCAAAAGATGGCAAGTATATATAATATTTATTTACACATATACAGCAGATGCCACTTAATAAGAACAATTTGGGACTGAGGAATTTCAATAACATCAAATGGTTGATAATATTTGAATGGGATAAAATCAACCACATTTTAAACAAATCAAGAGAAAAGAGGTAAAACATTTATAGCAGGGCAATCTATAATTTACTTCAAAACTAACATTTGAATAATTCCTTTATTATTGCTTATCAACAACTATTTCTTAACATTTCACTTATATATTGACTGTACTCTTCAATTTTTTTAAGCTTAACTGAATACAGCACACTGGATTTAAAAATATGCAGTTATTCACTATTTTACAGGAAGGTTTTCTTTAACACATCTATCCCCATCAGTCTTTAATATATGTAGGTTGGTCTTTCTCATAAAAAACTCACAACTTTTCAATTTTTTTTTTTTTTTTTTTTAGATAAGATAGTGAATTTTTCAACTGTATAACAGCATAGCAATGATACATTTGGGATAATGTAAGAATATGATAATGTAACGCAAAGAATAACATTAAATACAGTCACATTTATCTTTTCACTGAGTATTTATTATATATTATTTGAAAGCATTTACTTGAAATAATTTAAAAATCAGCAAAGACACTTCTAAGCCATATAAATAATTGAGTAAAAGTTCATCATTTATATTAAATCAATGACAATTACAACGATAATAATTAAATAAAATTCAAAACTTGTTCTCAAAATAATACAGGAAGAAGGAAATCTTGTGCTTAAACCCAATTATCTTTTAATGAAACTAAAAATCCATTTAATTATTGATTACTAAAAGAGATTCTATTACATAATGAAAATTGTTGTTAATCATTTAGAAACAACTAACTTACCATAACTATTATTAATCATTTAGAAACTACTTACTTGCTTCAAGTCACTAACAAGAGCTTTTATTTTTTCTTCACTATTCAAGAGTTCTTTCAGCTCATCATCATTTAAATGTTTCAAGAGTCCAGTAAGATGACTGTAATCAGGGGTAAACAGAGTAGAATTCATTCTTTTGGATCTAAGATTAAAGAAAACATTTTAAAAAATCAATGCAATAAAGAAAGAAAAAATATGTATTAAAAAAAAGGAAAAGTAAAATAAACAATTACAAGCAAATTTTAATGATATAAAAATTTTACAGTGATTGTTCTACAATGAAAATCCATTGATAAAAAATGTTTTTGTACAGGTGACCAGATGAAGTATAGTATTATAGAATGAAATGGTGTACAATGTTACATAGGTAATTTGTTCAATATACTTATTTGAAACAAGCATTGTTCGACAATAAAATTGTATTACTTCTAACAGAAAGCTCTACAGTTTTTAATTTAAAACTTTCTAATTAGAGACATGAATGATAACATAAATAAATTGATTTTTTTTTTTTTCTAAAAGCTTTTTTTCCATAAAGCTTTACACACTTTTTTTTATGGGATGCTTACTATGTTGCTTTACATTCTTAACAATTATCTCTTATTATTTATAATTGCTTGGATACAAACAATTATATTTTGTTTCAGATATTCAAACATGAGAAAGAGATTAAAAGAAAGATAAGCTTAGAGCCTGCTGAACATATGAAAGCTGCAGTTTTGCTGTTGTGGCTTATACACAAAATTATCACATGCAGCTATTTATTATCATTAGAACCTGTATTTTTCAATTACAATAATTTTTAATAAAAGCTTATTCTTCATAACAATTGAGATGCAAGACTGTACTCCACAATATTTGACATCATACCTCAATAGTGAGGACACACCTTTAAGTCCATTACTAATCAAAAACATTAAAAAGTGGAAATATATGCTCTTCTTTTTAAATTTAATGATATGTAACATGTATGTAAGAGATAAAAGATTATGAGATTTGTTTGTTTGATCCCAATGCATATCTTAATATCACTGCTGAAAATAAGAAAATGTTTAACACACAATGCTATTTTCCCTCGTATTTTCCATATGTATTAGTTGGTTTAAAAGTAACTAATGATATATATAAGCTTCTACAAAAGTGACATTTACAGTAAACCTAGAATAAATTATTTAAGAGGGAAAAAAAAAAAAAAATACAGTATTTCCGAGATTTTGAATATGTAATAATTTCTTTAAAAATTATATACTCACAGTTTTAAATAGTGTGAAAAAATATAAATGATAAGTTGTAAAATACTTTCTAAAAATATTAAAATAACACATTTTATTAATAAAAATAGAAAAAAAAATATTTAAAAAATAACATGGAATATATTCAGAATATAATAAATAATATCCAAAATATAATTTTCAACAATTTAATAATATTAGAGAATATTTCATTGATTGTCAAGTTAGATGATTTCGTAACCAATTAAATTATTGTCATTTGTAAATTTTTACAAACATCTTCTAAAACACGATTTATATATATATAAACCTCAACAATATTTTTTTAAAGCATCATCAAAATTAAATAACTAAAGTAATATGAAAAGAAAAATCGAACATATCATATACTGATAAGACGAAGAGACTCACCCTTATAAAATATTATGTAAATAAAAGTTTAATAGAGAAATGGAATTCGTAGGATTGGAAATACTTACTACTGTTAAAAAACAAAAATCAGATTAAATTTTTTAGAACATAAATTAACTGCGAAAAGCCACATACGGTTTTGAAAATTATAAACAAACAGCAACTTATCACTATCACATCATAACAAATTTCATCAACAATAGAAATAGAAATAATTTAAAGAACCATGAATTCTGTTGCCATATGGCATTTCTTAATAATATTTTCATCATCGTTCTTTGTGGAAGTGGCATCTAAATCGGAAGATTCTACAAACATTTTGAAATAATCGTGAAAGAAATTTATAGTTATAATTATTAAATTTTTACATCAATAAAAATAAAATGTATGAATGGTAGTTATTATTTTCTATGTATTAATGGGAACCACATTCTGTTGGAAGCTTCTAATAACAGATAACAGAGAAAAAAATGATTTGACAAAAAATGCCATCAGAAAATTATATAAATTGAAACAAAAAAATAAATTAATAATCTTTCTAATAGTATATATATGATACTAACATAGATAATCTTCCCAATGAGCTGAAACTGTGGATTTTAATCCTTTCTTATTTCTCAATCGTGTATTTGTGGGTTCCGTAGTGTAGTGGTTATCACGTTTGCTTTACACGCAAAAGGTCCCCGGTTCGATCCCGGGCGGAACCAAGTGTTAGTGAGAATGTTTTTTTTAAGGTAATTTTTATTAGGTTATATTTTAAAAATACATTGAGAAGAATTTTAAAATTATGCTTCCTTTTAAGGCATTTATATGATCAAAATGCATATAAATTGACACTTTATTCACTGAATTATTCTTCACATTGAAAAATTAATCGTATAGAACTTTAAAATTTAAAGTATAAGTTTAAAATTCGTTCAATTAAAATTATAATTCTCTTTTAAAACTAAACACTGTGTATTTATTATTCAACAAAATGTTAAATTTCTCAAATGAGAGAAAAACGTCATCAAAATTCAATGCAAAAAAAGAGGCTTTTTCAGAATTTCCAAAATTTTTTCCCTCTTCATTTCTTTTATTCACGTACTTCGAAATTTGAGAAACTAAAAAACTTAAAGTGTATATTAAAATCTAAATTTCTTCTTCGGATCACTACTTTTTTGGAGGGAAAGTGTTTTCCTAACTAGCTGTATAATGAAAAGTTGGTATTTACTTAGTTCTTTGAATACTTGAGAATTGCCGTCATTGTCTTTTATTAATAATAGTACAGCTCGAATTGAATTTTCTCTTTTTTTTTATTTGGAGAAAATGGTAAATACTTTCTCATTTTGATCTTATTTAATTTCTTTCTTGTTGCAGTTATGAAAAAAAGAAAGAAAAAAAAAAAAAAAACTCAATGATGCCTAGTATTGAGGGTACTTGTTTTAATTCTTAAAAGATGGGCTATATTTTGAAACTTTTCACAAGAATAAACGTAGGAAAATGATTTTGTAAACCATTTTAATGCTTTTAATTAATATCTTAAATTATATAGCATATGAAATACGAAGTTGGAATAAATAGTTTCATTTGAAACAGTTGCATCTTTTGAACAATAGAAGGGGACTTGACTGACTTAAAAATTTCTTTCTGCTTACTAGATGGCAGCACGAGCAAATATTTATGGGCATAATAATTTCGAATGAGAACTTCTTTCATTTTATAATGTTTGAATTTCGTTCTCTCAAGAGTAATAAATGCTTTTAGTTGTTAGAGCTAGTACGGTACCCAAGCTTACTCATGCCCATAAAAACAGAAAAAAAAAGTCAAATAATAAACGATTAGTCTTTTTGAATCCAATAGTAATTTATAATTGAATTTAAATGTATGCTAAAATTGTTTTCCTTCTTTTTAAAATAATTTTATAATTTTTTTCTTTGACGTCAGAAACATATTAAAGCGTTTTACTCTGACATGAAAACTGAAAAAAAAATTTAAAGTATTTTAATAATAAACTAATGTTATTTTTTTACAGAAATACTGACCGAAAGGTTACACAACTGTTTAAATGCAATCAAATATTTTCCCACTTTAAATAGAGCCAATTTAAAAAATTCTCTTAATTCATATAAGGTTTTGTTTTTGAAATAAAAGCAAGTGTATGCTTGATTTTATTTTTATTGCAAAATTGTTTAATCACTCCCACATAATAACGGGAATGTATTACTTTTAATTACATGAAATATATTAATAACATTTAAAGAAATGAACAAAGTTTTATAACTTATGTATCTCTCATGCCAGAAAATTTAATTATGTAGGCCATTCCTCAGTTTTGTAGCTAATATTGCTACTATTGAAATTCTTGTCTCTCATGTATCTCATGAGATTATTTTGTGTACCAATTAGTTCTCTATTTGTGATACTAGATTTTCTCTGAAAAATCACACAAAATTGGTTTGATTTAAAAAAACAAACAAAAACAATGAACTTTTGAACAGTGTGGTGTTGATATGGCAATACTTATTTAAAAAAAATAATTTCAGTAATAAAGCTTAGAAACAGTTATTGTGACTTTGAAACACATTTTTCCATCTAGAATTTTACAACACTTTAAAATGCTGTGTTGTTTTTATATTTTAAGAATTCATTTATTCATAATTGAAAAAGAGGACGATATGATATATTTTTCTATTTGGCATAAAAAGTAATTTTATCTTATCTTATAATATAGTAATTTTTTTAAAAAAAATATGCAAGTTTCTTTAAAATATTTTTGAAATGATTTCCCTTAGCCTTTTTGGATGATAAAAGATATTTATGAATACCCAGTGCAATATTCGTATGGACTATATTGATTATTTGATGGTTAACGATTTGTCATTTCTACCATGTGGTATAGTTCACCAGTTGAAGAACAAATTTATTTATTGAAACATTGCAACAATTCAATAATTGTATTATTTTCTTGAAAAAATGGCACAATCAAATAAATACCAATATCGTGTCTCCTAATAATTCTATTTGGGGAATATTTGGGAATATATTTAGGAATGTTAAAAACAAATCCAAATGTGATGTAATTGCAATAATTTAGAAGAATTAAAATTTCAAAGATTTGGAAAACCTCTTACTATACTTATATTTTATTTTTTATTGGAAATCAAAATTACAAAGAAATTAATTATTAATTTAACTGCTAAAAATCAAATTGAGAGCCTTACTAGCGCTAATTCGCTTTTTCCTGACTACATTTTAAGGATTATAATCCTTAAAATATATTTTAAATTATATGGGCAGGTCGAAATTAAGAAGTGTAAGTCTAATTTTCCAAATTTTTCAAAAAGTAAGCAAAAGCTAAAAGTAATGTAAGCAATTTGTGAACAAATATTATGTTTTGTTATTATTTTAGAAGGATCATCTGGATTCTAATTTAATATGGGGACTTGGATTAAATTTATTTTAGAAAGGTTATAATATTATTACTTATCAGAATAATTTGAATTGAGCACCGTGCCAATTCAAAGCTATTGATTTACATCATTATGTAAGACTTATTCTATAGCATTTTTTAATTAAAGGGATACAATGGTAATGTTGGAATCTCTAAAAAGTAGTTAATCTTATTAAAAACTAGTTGTTTCAGGCAATCAGTCAGTTCACCGGGAAGATTGGTTATGATTGATTTCAAATTAATCGTTTAAATATAATTTCATGCCCACGATTTCGCCAAATTGTCTGAAAATAAAGCCGTGTTATTTTAAAGATCTCACTTACTCTATGTTTTGTTTACATGAACCTCTCTAATGGAGACAGCCCATAATATCATAGCCTTGTTAAAAATGTAGATATACAGTTCATCTATCTTCTAAATTCTGAGGTATTGTAAGATCACATTTTTATTTTTCTTGTAAGCATTCCAGATATTAAACAGATTTTTAGCTGCAATATGTAAAAAAAAATTTGCAGTTAAATATTTATGAAACAATGAAAAAGATTTCAATTTCATGGTAGCAATGTAATCGATTATTGGAAATTAAGCAAAAATTACCTTTAAATTAAAAAGACAATATTTTATATTTAGGAATAGTGTACAATGCCTTTTTGTACAATAATATATTTAGAAACAATTATGGAAAAACATCAATATTTTGTTTACTTTTAACTAATCCCAATTCTAATAAAAAATTTTAAAAATCGCTTTTTTAATTCCCCTTCCCTGCAGGAACATTTATGCCCATTTTCGTTGCTTTAGTTCTAATGGCCTGTCCTATAGAATGCCAACACTCACACACTCACATTCTTCTTCATTTATAGTAGAAATAATGCATGGATGGTCTTATGAATATCCTATTCTTTTGGAATTTATGTGCTTTTACCCATTTTAAAGTGAAACATTCTTTTCTTTCGACAATAATTGCTAAGTTGGAGTTTTTGTTCCTGCTTTTGCTTCCCATTAACAATTTTTAATTTACACTCAGAGTATTTCAAAGTAAGTTAATTTAATCAAATTCATATATTTAAATGTTTTAAAAAGTTGCTAGAGTAACAAATTTAACTGCCCGGAAAGACATTATTCCGGGCGAACAAGATGGCCGTCAAAGGTGCCTACAAAGGAAAGATGTCAGTGGGTAGGCCTACTGATATCGGGCTTGATGATATTTCTTTAGCTGCGTTACAGTTTCTTCTTCACTCATGTGGTTATAAGTGTCCAACAAAAATATATCAAGTAATCTTTCTAATTTTTTCATTAGTATTTCATTTCTCTTCATTCAACAAAATGTAAAGTTGAAAAAAAATTCTTTGAACCATTCGATAAGTATCTTCAAGTTTTTTAATATCTGTTCATGATCATATTTTGAACACATATTAAAGATCGGTATGGTAAAACAAATTTATTTCTGTTTTTTTTTTAATAAATCAAAAATTAAAAGTTTTATCAGCTAAATATTAACATAGAGGGAATTTATTTTATTTTCCATGGAACTTTTCTTTGATTCAGACTTTCGTTTCTTTCTAACCTCGAGGTCATCTGATGTATTTAGAGCCCTTTTTTCAGAATCAAAGCTTTATTTATTATTTATTTATATTTTTATTTATTTATTTTTTAATTTATTATTAACGGAATTTTATCATTTCTTTGCATGATGATGGAAATTTCCATCATAACATTTAATGAGCAAAAAATTGCATTCAAAACAGGTGTACTGTAAATTGGTTGTTACTGGCAGCTTTTTTCACGACTGTTGCATAATAAGGGACGTAGCTGAAAAAAAAAATCAAATGTCACAATCATTATAGCGAGTTTGAACTTGTCATTACGCTGTTTCTTGTGGTTGGAAGTAACGTGCGAGTTCTTGAATATTTTTTTATAACTAATCTGAGTTTTTTTTTTTTTTTTTTTTGCTAATAAAAGCAGTAACGAGTGGAAAAAAGGTTTGTTTTTTGTGATTATATTATTTTCTTTGCCATTTATATCGAACACCTCAAATAATTTTCCCAAAACTATGTGAACAGAAATTTACATCGCTATGCAGTTACTTCACTTCTAATGTATGACGAAAATGTTTTTTACTATATGTGTATTTTATATTATTTTTGTAGAGAAATTTAGAAGAGATTGAAGATTGACCAAAAGTATATAAGTCATTCCGGTTCAAATACCCTAAATGTAAAGGGTATTCTACAATCCCATGCAGTAAATGTGAAATTAATTTATGTATAAAAAAAAGTAATAATTGTTTTTTTTAAAATTATCATCAAGAATAAAAATGATACAAAGTTATATTATATTTTTATTTATTTTGTATTGAACATGTAAATTTGCATGATGATGGATATTTCCACCATACTGTTTTTTAATTATTTTATATTATATATAATACTATGATTTCTTAAAGCATTTTTCCTTTAATCTAGAGAATAAATTATGTTATACTGATTTGTTTAAAAAAAATAATAATGCAGAAAAAAGATATCATTTGTAGCTCCAATGGCTTTTTTTTTTTTTTTTTTTTTTTACACTTGAATGAAGCTGATTTCATTCAAGTTTCCTGTTAAAAAATTTAACTTATCTAAATATAATTTCTAAGTCTAAGACTTTTAACGTGTCTTATACCATCTGACTTAACCATCGAACGTATATTTTAAGTTAAATCTCATTTGTAACGAGATTCAGTTTTTCAGTTTGTAACGAGGTTCAAATTAGCGATGATCATTGATTTGTAGATCATAATCAGTTCACAAAAATTAAAGAAATAACATACACAAAAACATCCAAAAAAAACAATCAGAAAAAAGTGAATTATACTAAAAGAAAAGAAAAATTTTAAGTTTCAGATCCAAGGATTGTTGAATGAAAATTTTTATTTCTTTTTGCACAAACATACAATTTAATTTTAATTTTTCTCAAATTGCTGCTTAATTTAAAAAAAATTTGAGTTTACAAGCACGGTTATAGAAGTTCTTTTAAATATTACTTGGAATTAGATTTATTTATTGTTTATATATTTATTCTGGGATTAGGCAAAATAAATGCAAAATGATGATTCATTGCAAATTTGTCAGTTTTGTTATTATAAGGAAGTTCAAAATTTAAAGAAAATTTATAGTTTCATACATGAACTTGTATAATTTGGTATTCTTAAGCACAAAATCTGATCTACATTACTACCAATTTTATGATATTGTACATAAAAAAAATCATATAATATATAAATGGTTCGTTTTTTTGTATAGTGCTTTGAACAATGTCAAATTTAAAGCAAAAAATTACAGACTTATTTAAGATAAACAATATATTTGATGAAATGTTATATATGATTGATTAGGTTTTAATGTAAATTCCACGTTAAATATTGTTTCATTCTTTAAAAAAATTACAAATATAATCTTAATGATAATGAAATTAATTGAAACCATGTATATGGTATATTTTTACAAAGACAGCAGTATTGTTTCCAATTCAAATGTTGGAATCCATAGCATATCTTATGGGCGGAAAAAGGGGTCCATAACACTAGCAAAAGATATTTTGCAGTGAGATTATTTGAGTTAATTTACGATCTTACCAGATCCTAAAAGAAATAATTGTTGCTTTCACAATAAAATTATTATATATTCAATATTAATTTTAAATTTTCTGTGAAACGACTGATTAAATGGATAAAAAAATCAGATTGATAGATTGGAGGAAACTATGTTTTATATTATTATGCAAAATTTACAAATGAATGTGATCTTAATATATTAAAAAGTAACTCGCTTGTTTAATAGAATTAATCTGCAAACAAAAATAATTTTGCAAATATTGACTAAAATTTGTTCATAAAGTTTATTTTTCCTTTAATTTGTGCATCACTGCATCATTCCACATATATGCGACTATCCTTAATTTTCAATAAGCTATTAGAACTACAATATCTTTGGCTATACTAGTAGCTATGAATATTACCCTCAAAATTAAATAATGATGAATCAGTACAGCTGTGATTAGCCAAAATGGTAAGTAGTAATCATCTATTACAAACTATATGTAAGTGCTGCGAGAAGTCTGACTATACTTTTGAACTGCCATAACTATGGCTACAGTAATGGCTACAAACACAACTGTGAAAATTCAGTAATGATAAACCAGTACTTCTGCCATTCATCAAAATGAGAAATAATAATCATCTAGTACAAACTATATATAAATGTTGTGAGAAATCCGGGAACTTAATTTTCCTTGAATTATGTATCATAACTATAATTGTCTTTGGCTACAGTAGTAGCAATAAATGTTCCTGTCAAAATTCCTTAATAATGAATCAGTACTATTATCATCAGCAAAAATGAAATGCAGCAATCATCCATTACAAATTACATATAAATACTGTAAGAAGACCGTAATACACATAAATATGTAATTTTTCTTGAACTATCACAACTGTAATTGTCTTTGGCTACAGTCATTACTGTCGAAATTTAGTAATGATGAATCAGCACTGTTATCATTCGCAAAAATAAGATGCAATAATCATCCATTACACAGTGCATGTAAATACTGTGAGCTATTTTATTTCTTTGTTTCTAATCTGTGATACTATTTCCTCGGACTATCACAACCATAATTGTCTTTGGTTACTGTAGTGGCTACAAACTTTGCAGTCAAAATTTAGTAATGATCAATCATTACTATTGTCATTCACCAAAATGAGGAGAAATTATCATCTATTACAAACAATATGTAAGAGCCGTGAGAACTAAGACAAGTGTAATGCAAGATTTCTAAAACAAACAATAAGTACAAATCAATTACAGGTGTTAAATACGTCATCTTCACATGTATGTTCAAGAAAGATTCCTTACTTACGTTCCTTTGCTTCACACTCTCTACCTTCATTCAATTATGCCGATTCTCATACTTGTGATAATATCTGAATAGGATTCTGGAAGAAACACATATGAAATGTCCTCAGGCAGGTTCCTCTATTCATGTCGTCTGATATAAACATGCTCGCACCACTGGCTGTGTCAACAAGAAGGGAAACAAATACCCTTGGCAAGACACATAGCTCTTTTGTTTGCTATTGGCACTACAAATAAGGAGAAATACACTCCTTCAGAGACGTTCCACAGATTGAATGTTTCGAATGTCATTAGTTTCCACTATATCGAATTACTGCCATCTATAAATTAGGGGAGCAAGATTCAAGGAAATGTAGAAATTCTGTGTAAATACTATTCTCACTCTCGATGTGTATCTATCTTTCTAAAAGTAGTGCTATTTTTGAATTATCTGTGCAAAATTATGATGAGACTTTGGGTATATAGTTGGGAAATTATGTTTGCGATCGTCTGGAACTTCAAGTGTTTTATTAGCAAGGGTTTTGTTTTGTTGGAATTTCAATCCAGTTTCGTTTGAGAAAGGGTTTTTGCCCGGGGTGAGGTTCTTTGTAGATTGAAGAATTTGATCTCTCTCCAGATCTCTAAAGAGAGAAAAATTTCGAACTATATAAATCTTGCATTCTTCAAATAGATTTTGGGAGAAATTTTTGCTCTTGATAAATATTTGTTCCGCGATGTAAATGGAATAAAAGCCCGGGATAGCAAAAGGGAAGATTAAATTTATATTTGCAGGTGAATTTGTGCATTTTTCAATAGTCTGGTACTTTTATCTCTATAGAAGCTAATAATATATGTTACGCATGAAATAACTTCATATGAGAATCCATACAGGGAACTTCGAATCTCTTTCATTCTGATGCTTTTTACTAGAATAGCACCGTTTCCACATGAGGTTTTTCCTTATAAAAGATTGTGTACACAGTTCTTCAGAAGAGTATTTTATTTTAAAATATGGGAAAATGAATTTTTTTAAAGTAAAAAGATGAAATTTGAGTCATTCTTTGTGAAAGAAAAGTGTTGATAGTTTACTGTGGTGAATTTTTCTTTTGGTACTAGTGTTGCAGATGTTGTTTTGATATCTAAATACAATATTGCTTTTTGTCTTTAGTTCGTGATTCTTAAGTCATAAATCAGTGGCTTGTTGATTAGTGATATATTTATTGAGTTATATTACACTAACTCGTATATCCGTGTATTAGAATTTATTTATTTACTCGTCGCCTTTGGCCACTATGTTGTTCACTGGAAAAATTGATTATTTTTTATTTCAATATAAATTTTCAATATTTCAATAAAAATTCAATATAAATTTAATTTTTTTAATTAATTTTTCTAGATATAACTTCATGTCAATGATACAGTAAAATTGTCCTACATTAAAGGTGTGTTATTTTAATTGTCTTATATATATACGCTCCGTTTATTTAGTACATGAAACTTTTAAACGGAAGTCTGTCCCATGATATCATGCGCTCTTATAAATATAAATATCTTATCAATCTTATAAATCTATCTTTTAAATTTCGCGGCATTGTAACCATATTTTTCGTATGTTTCGTAAATTACACAGATATCAAACAAAACACTTCTTTAACTGCCCACAATGCTAGAGAATCAAGCACTCGAATTGTTGATGAAATAATGAAAAAGGTTTGAACTTCAGGAATTGTTATTATTTAATATTGAAAAAATTGTTATTATTTATAATCAATTTTTGGAATAACGACAATAAGTCTTTAAAAAACTGCCAAATTTCAGCAAAAATTTACACGTCTATTAAATTGGTATAAAAAATAGACAATTTCTTTAAGTTTTAAAGTTGTGTAAGATTTATTTTTCAGACTATAATAGTTGTTGCATATTCAAATCAAGCAGAGGTCTGTCCCAGAGGAGCAACATTATTGGATAATCATTTTGTAACCGGAAGTACGTTGTATTTCCGGATGAACTGTCACTGGATGCTTGTTCTTTTTAAGTAAAAAGAACAGACACCACCTGTGTGTATATACCGTAACTGTATACTCTGCAAGATGCAGACCTTTTAGTTTTTCATTAAAAGAATTTGATTTTAATCTAAATGCATGGTCTTATTTATACTCTGCTATTTTTGTTGAGAAAAGCTCCAACAATAGTTTCGGCAGGTTTCGAGGTAAAACGACAAAATTCAGCTTAATTTTTAATTGCTGAATATTCTAAATGAAATTTCAAATATATATATATATTACTTCGCAGCGCAAATTAGCATGTATGTTTCGAAATTTTTAGCTGTAGACAAAACGGTCTGTAGAGCAGAAACGCCCACTCGCGTCCCCGCGCGCACACACATTCATTTTCATTATTAGTACAGATTAAAGGAGCAAAGACGAAGGAGAATTATGTAATATATTTCACATCCTTTGGTAGATTTCATTAAACGTGGGTACTTAGAAGGACTAACAAGGGACTGAAAATTTAATTTCTCTCAAAGACAATGAAATGGAGACGTAGTTTAGTTAACAATGATATTTCCAGTTAGCATATTTTTTATTCATATGGGGAATCAATAGATTTCGAAAGAAGTTTGTTAAATATTGTCTCTGCTATTTTCTAGTCGATCATGATATGGTGCATATCGTACTTAGCGTTTTTAAATAGAAAACCGTATCAGGAAAGATATTGACAGATTTTTTCATTGTGTTCTTTCATATTTTGAATGTCGTAAAATCTCATGATAATTTTGTAATAATATTGTAAGGCATTTTGTGCAAATGTAGAAGGGAATAAGAGTACACATTTTGGACCTGTTCCTATTCATTAAGTTAAAAAAAAAACTCTGATGATTCAAACCTACTAATTTGATGTTAGGATTATAAACACATTTTATTTACATAATGTCCTGCTATTCAGACATAAAGTATTCACATTATAAGGCTGATAAACACACAAATTATGCTTTAACAGATTTGATCTAAATTTGACACATGGTATCAATTTTGCTGATAAAATCAAAGTCTAATTGCTCCCCTTTGACTAATTACATTTTGCAGTTATTGTGTTCGCTTACACATGGATGGGCAAATCATGCTCTGAAGAATTTTTTTCAAACATTTGATTAAAATCTGCAGTTATGATGCAAAGACAACACGCCAGATTTCATTCGTCTGACTCTTTTAGATTTTCAGTTATTCACGCTTATAGATATAATATTGCTAAATAACTTGTGCCTTCAACCAGTTATTAAACAGTTGCTTAGGAATGAAAGTTACTTGCAGATAAAGTTTCCGAAAACATTTTTTTTTTTTTCACTTAGAGAGGTTTTTAAGATTTATTAAACGATTCATTCATTTAAATTTAGAAGCTGTTTTTTTTTTAATTTTTAAAATGCTTTCATTTTTTTTTATATTTTATATACAGATATACCAAAAGAATGGTGAGATTAGGGCCCTACATATATGTATGTAGGCAAAGAATGAGGCGCAAAATGATTGTTAAAATGTTTGAAAAGTTATTTTGAAATGATTTTTATTTTTGTAAATGAAAAGAATTTAAGAATAATCCTTCAATAGCTGGTTAAAATTTAAAAGTAAATAAAAAAAATTAGTTGTAATTTAAAATATAAAATTTAAGATTTAGAAAATATGTATATTTAGTTGTCCATTTTCTCCAGTGGTGCACTTAATTTATCTTGTATATTTCAAAAATATATTTCTTTGAAGTAAAATTTTTCAAGAATAATATTTTCATTAAATTTGCTTTATAAATGATAAAATTTGTTAAATCTGTGCAGTAATGACAAAATGTCGTTTTCTGGAAGGAGGAATCATGCAAAGGGACGAAAATTAGAAAAGATTTAGAGTGCAGTGTCTGAGAGAGGAAGAATAGTTGTATCAGACGTGACAAGTAAAAAAGGATCACCTCGGTATGATTGCGTACATGATAAAATAAAACCATGTTTCTATAAAATCTCAAATGAAATTTTCAAAAGGATAGAAACAAATAAAATGAAAGATATTAAGTGAAATGAAATTTTAAAAGTTTATTAAAAAAGTAAAAAATATGAATAGATATGAAATAAGAGGCTGCTTGTTTCCTTTCTGCTTGTTACATAAAATAACTGAATGGGCATTATAAAGAATGAGGGTAAAAATAACTTTACGAACCCCTACAGAATGAAACAATATTCTAATCTCTGAAGAGTAAAAAAGAAATTCTGTTTAAAATGTACCTTCTCTCCTCGAATCATCCACTTCCCGTCATATTCTACTCTCCGTTAAGCTGTCTGGGTGCCTTTATCCTCTTAGAACCCTCTATACTCAGTTGGGTACTTTTGTAAAATGCATGTTAAATTCGAGAATATGATTTATTAACATACAAATCCGAAGTATTCATTCAAAAAAAAGAAAAAAAAGAAGAAAAAGTTTTAAATTGTATTTAGAGCCTGCCATACTGCAGTGTCAGGCATTTCCCTAATCACGTAAAATTACCTAATCTAATGAAATATCATATTTCAAGATATGAAAACAAATTTCATATGAGATACATAAAATATGACATCTCAAACAAATGGGCTCAAAACAAATGGTTTTTATGAATTTCATCAAAATAAACATTATATATATTATAATGTTTGTTTTAATGAAATTCATAAAAACCATTTGTTATATGGTTTTTATATTTCAATATATATATATATATATATATATATATATATATATATATATATATATATATATATATATATATATATATATATATATATATATATATATATATATATACTTTAAAAGTTAAAATGTATGGAAAATGTACGGCAGCTTTATTAGTATGGAATCTTATAATACCCATTTGGGTACGATTTACTTAACACTTAAAGAATCTGAAAATAATTTCTCTGTTATTTTTCCCTTTAAATGACGATATTCAAGTAAAAAAAATACTCAAGCTATTGAGAAAGTTATTATCATTTTCTCTCGGATATTAAAAGGTTAAGAAGCTGAGAACAAAAATTTAAATATGCTTAATTTTAGTTAAATTTAAACATAATATGAGCCTTATTTGTGTACAAGACCGACGACTTAAACATCTGAATTTAAAATTATTTCCTTAATAGTTATCACTAAACAACGAATTTCATTAAGACGATTAGTCCAAACTTGGCTATTTATTAAACCAAATTTGATATCTCAATACCCAAATCTTGCATAGTCACTTCGATGACCCATTCTACCATCCCTCTATCTGACTCATAAGGGTTGCTTCTGACACTGCAACCAACCAGAAACGGGAATCTGCCAACATACGGGTTATAGAAGGAAGCGCCAATTACTTAGCTTAGTTTGGAAACCTCAGACAGGATGCAACAAAAGTAGGGAAACTCTGAAAGACGAGCCGCCGTGTAAATCAAATATTTGTTGTCTGGTTTTCGATGTTCTCCTTTGTAGGCATACCTGGCGGAAAGCTGGAGTTTCGATGATTTTATGACGTTTTTTTAAAAAAGGGAAGAAGAAAAAAAAAGTAGAATGCTTCAGATTTTGTGTTTTGGCAAATACATTTTATCACTGTTTTAAAAATCATTTGCATTTATTTCTAAATAGCATCCAAAAGTAAATATTTTCTTCTTTTTTACAGGGTATTTACTTGAGTATTTGAGTAAAATGAATGTTTATGTAGGGATATTTGAATTATGGAATATTTATTTACTGAAATTATTTGTACGGCGGCTCCTAAGAATTTAACCGGGTTCAAAAATGTCGAAATAAAAATTAATTTGTTACAAGATAGGAGAAGAAGCAAAATGACGCAATGGCTCCATCACCAAGTCAATTTGAGATGAACGATGTAATGACGTATTGATAATTCCATCATCAAAGACTGGACTGTAGAATTATCGCAATAACTCATTTTAATGTTAAAGTACCTAGGTGGCTAAGCTTGTTTGGCAGTATGTGTGTGTGTGTGTGTAAAATCGTAAATATAATCCTATCCTATGCCTCGTTTAAAGTTTTATAAGCGAAATCTAATGAGAAAAGCATGTGAAAGTCCAAAGCTCTAACCATTACTCTATCTCTGATACGAGTATACGGGTCATGTATAGCCAAATATCAATATTTAGTTATAAACATTTTTTTAAAATATAAAATTGCATTTTTTTAGATTACAAATTATTATTCATTACATATTATTATTCGCTCATTTTACGTATTAGATTATGACAACAAAAACGGAAGGCTCTTTCATCTTTCATTATTTTTTGAAAATATGATCACTCTCCCTCTTTTTTACTTTTTTATAAATGAAGGAAAAATACTGTAATTGTCCAAAAAATTTGAAATCGAATTTTTGATGAATCTCTATATTTCAGTTTCCTCTGAGTTTGAAAAAAAAATATACTTGGAATTATATCTGTCCGCCTATTTGGAATGCAATAACTTAAGAACACTCTAAACTAGACAAATGAAATTTAGTAAATGGACCAAGTTTTTTACCATCTCTGCAGATATCTGTCAAATTTTAAATAAAATCCATTAAAAGGAAATCTATCAGTCAGGCTGCTCAAATGCTAGTGAACTCGGTAATTTTAAAACGTATATATATATATATAAATATGGTACACAGATTCAACTTCTAAATGTAAGTAATTATCAAAATTTGAAACAAACCTGTCAAAGGGTTGAAAGTCCGTAGTTCTGCACTTTTTAGTGCATGTAAACGCAGTGAATGAAAGTAATGAAATTCAATATATGATGCTTTGATTTTAACTGCAATTCCGTGTTGAATTTTGGTTATAATAATTCGGAAGAAAATGCGTCCGAAATAAGTGTTTTCACGATTTGTTGAGTTAAAAAAAATAATGTTTGATTCAAGTGAAAGATCTATATTTCGTAGCTAATATTTACCAGTGCCATACAAGGCATTTGAGGCCATATCCCAGGTCCCCAATTTAATGTAGGATGAGAGGTAGAAGTCCTTTATCTTGGAATATGTGAAACAGTTTCAGGGAGACCACTTTCGCAGATTTTTTGAGGCAACGTTTCTTTCTTCCCTGAGCGACAATTAAGCTAATCATCAAACATATGTTAAAATAATTGGTTACTAGACATTTACCAGAATCTTCTATTATATAGAAATTTGGTTATTACCACGCTTCATGCAAAACTTTTGTTGTTAAGATTTGAGTTTACTTGACGAAGGCTTATCAATTAAGATAAGCTAGGAATCTATTACTTCTTAAAACCTATATAAAAGATATATTGTAGAAAATTCCATAGCACAAAAAAAAGACGTTAAAGAAGTCAACACAGAATTTAAAAAAATATATACATGTTAGAAACTTTTACGCATTAGATGAAAAAATAGTAATAGATACATTCAATAAGAGCTGTGAAATAATATTGGGTTGTTATTTGATTAAGTATCATGAAATTAGCTGACAGATTTTAAATATGAAAATATATCTTGTCGAATGACAGATAAATGAAAATGATAATAAATACTATTGGGGTGGAAGTCAACTGAAATCAGAATTATCTCTTCAAGTATAACGAATTATCAATAGTTTCCTGCAAAGGTTGTTTGCTGGAGAATCTTTTAAGATGAACAAACGCAAATACAGAAAGATATATGCCCAATCTTGTTGAAATAGTAACATACCATTGGTTCTACAAAATGTTCAATAATTATTATGACAGTGAGTATTGTTCTATTTGGAATGATAGTTCAACCGTGAATGGACTGCATTTTATCAACCAAGAATATATCTTAATATCCGGAGTAGTAGTGAGATATAGAATTCGTATTCAAAACAAAGCAACATACCCAGTATTTCAACGGTATTATTAGAATAAAGCCAGATGAATTTTAAAACATGAGATGATGTCCTTGTCCAGATGGATTGCTATCCGGTTAACCCTTAACTGGGGAGGTGCGGTCTACAAGACCGCATTTCATTTAAACTCAAATTCAATTTTCTAATGAATGCATTAGTACGAAAAACAACCAATATATTTGGAAGACATTTTTCTTGATATATAGATATGTTTTAGAAATTTTTCAAAATATATTATCATTGAAAAAAGTAAATGAGTTGGAACATACATTTTTTTCTCAAATTACATGTTACAATAAATAATATTCTTTTAAAAACATATTACTTTTTACTTTTTAAATCATATTTAATTTTACAGTTTATGAAGAACAGTTTACAGTTATAGAAGACAATATAATGTAAAATTTACAATTATATGAAAAAAAAAATGACAATGGGTAAAATTTGCCCTTTTTTTATCGGCTTGTGTGACTTTCATAGCACGGTTTTCTAGGGCATTTTAAACATACAGGTTAAGAACTAGTATAAAAAATGAACCTACAAATTCTGTATATACTTATCTTGGTATATTAATATATTTTATAAATTTTTCAAAATACATTATCACTAGAAATATTAATCATGTTTCAACATACATGTCAGAATCAGTTGAATTCGAACTTTCATCGTAAAACTATTCTTTACAATTATCCTTATCACTAAAATCACTTCCTGCTTCATTTAAAAGTGTCTGGAGCACTGCTTCATAATAGGATCAGTAAATTGGATGATATTTCGTGGCCCAAGTTTTAGCGCCATCTGCTAAGCCTTGTTTATCTAACAGGGAGGTGCGGTCTTAGAGACCGCTCTTAAAGAAATTACTGAATTATTTAAAAAAGCATCCGCTGAAATCGGTTGAAAAAGTGCACGTGTATTGAAGGTCACAAAACAGGAAGCTAAAGGGTCAATCCATTCAATTGAGCTAAAAATGGAATAGTGGTGACCGAAACTCCATCGCTAGCGGTCTCACAGACCGCACGTCCCTAGTTAAGGGTTAATAATATCTCACATTTGATCGTCACAGTTTAATTAAAGGATGCAGTAGTAGAAAATATCATGCACATTGACAAAGAGCTTAAAAAATGAAATGTATATTGTTAAGTACTTTGCTACCAATGAGCCAAGTTGGCGAGCTCCCTTTCTAGGTTTGCACCTTTTGTAACAGCACGGGTCATGACTCGTCAGAAGTAGAATAGAAGACCGAAAGCGATGCTATACCATTGGTTGCGGGGTGACTCCATGGCCTTTCTCATAGTTCAATAAACTGCTTTGCATAGAAGCATCGTATGCATCATTTTTAGCTACACAACAATTCTTAGTTTATTTTCTTTAGCATTTTAAGAGCTGTCTACGACCTTTACGCCTCCCCACACACGCACACGCACACACACACACAATTTATAGTTACTTTAGATTTAAATTTGTAATAGCATGGAAAGCTTTGTTTCCTTGTAAAGGTATCTTCTCTATCCATAATGCTCATGAACATTTAAATTAAAACTAATTACTAAAATCGGATTGAAACAAATAACCAACTGACAAAAGAAAAATGCAAAAGCGAGTCTCTACTTTATAAAAATGAATGTATGTGCGTTGGAGTTGAACAGCCCGGACCCTTGGAGCTAGCGATATCTAATACGGCTCAGATATATTTTGTGGGCTGGAAATGTGCACTTCGGTGCCCTTTTTAAAAAATTTCAATTTGTATATAAATGAATTAAAAAATAAGCTAGATTTTTTAATGTGTTTTCGTAATAACTTCCGAAAATATTCCCGCAGTAATAGTACTATGACATCCTAGAATTGATTTCTATTAGAAACGGCACGTACGTTCGTTCATTGTACGTGTGAACGTACAATGAACGGACATATATGATACTATTAAAACAACACTAGAGTCTGATAATTTGACGGAATCATGAAATTATATCAAAAAAATTTTTAATGAAATTAAATATAATCAATATATGTCCTGCTATCCAGCTGGTAGCTGATAGTGCCTTTTACAAATTAAAAGAAAATATTGAAAAAATATTAGCAATTGCTTTCAGTTTGGTCCTTAAAGGAAGAATATAATGAATCAGTATAAATATTGTTTATTCTTGTCCATGATTATGTGCAGATCTCTTCATTAGTCACTTAATAAATATTAAAGAAAAAAAAAACCCTCTGAATTTTTTTCCCACCAAAACAGAAATTGAGATATTTTTATACTCTCCGATTGTTACAAGCGGTGGTGAGCTGTTATATATATTGATGACAATGTTGAAAAGTCACAAAAATGAATTTAATTATAATCCATAGGATGAAATTTTCTCGACAGTCATCCTTTAATATATACATCAAAGGATATATTCATTAATATGATGCTTTAATATATACATTATATTCCCTTTATTCGGCATCTACCAACTGCTTTTGATTTTCTACATTTTTATATGTTTTCAGACTAAGGAGTCTATTTTCTTTTACATTTTTTTTAGGATCATATGTACATCAATTTGCATGTTTCATACAAAACTGGTGATGTAGGCCTAAAATGAAACGCATGCAATTACATAAAGAGAAAACTAATATAAAACATAGATATCATCTAGTGATTCTTGAATTACTATAAGGATTATAATAATAATAATAACAATAATAATTAATGCATCTAAATAACTTTCTTTTTGACCAAAATACCAATGATTTAAAATAGATTTTCTATCAATGTAATAAACTAGCTAAGATAAATATGGTATCAATTTCAAAAACAATAAATATGTCTTCATTTAAAAATTTTCAGCAATCCGTTATTATAACACGAATTTGAACCAATAATAATTCTTATTAATAATCCTATTTAATCCACATTTCTGAGCCTCTTACAAGGGCCAGATTAACTGTAATGTTTGTTCCCCATTAACACAGCAACTCCTTTTTAATTTGAAGTCTGCACCTCCTTTTTTTCTTCTTCGAAAATAAAATGTTATATAGGAATTTGCATGAATAATACTGTAATATATATATATATAATATTGTTATTATTACAGATTATTATAATTATTCAGTTCAAATGTTATTATTATTTAAAACACGATTACAAAATATTTTTTTAATCAGTGACACTCTGAAATGTATAAAAGATTTCAAATTTGTTATCAAAGTAAATATTTCAAAATAAAAAAAATAATTATGCCTTGGAAAGTTTGGATTGAAAAGGACAACTGAAGGCAATCCAATCGACTGATACATGATTACAATTCATGTCATGTGACGATAATCGATCGTCACATGATTACTGTTTAAAATATTATGCGAAACTTCCTCAATAAGATCAGAAATGCAACTTCAATATGTGACCTTAATCTCCGCCTTTTCAGAAAATTATTCAAAAGAAGTGAATAGACTACCGATCAAGCTTAAATACCATATTTCATAATCAAATAATCTGAATACCAATAATCTCGATTTTTTTTTTTTACTCCTGCTCAAGAGCGCACCGCCCCCCCCACACACACGCACACACACACACATTTTTTGTTCTGCAATATTTTCAGCAGCATATTCATTGTCTGATACAGCAAAAAATATTTTTTTTATCTCATTAAAGTAATTTTCTTAAATTTGAATTGTATAGTTTTTCTAACTGTCCATAAATTAGCTTGGGATTACAATTACTATGGAGTCTTTCTCTTCTCCTTCCCACTATAAAAATAAATATTAAAACTAGAAAAAATTCTTAACATCACAAATTCTATTAATTTACAAATAAATTCATTGTTGCTTTCATTTGTGAATGATATAATTAATATATCATGTACATTAAATGATAAATTTCGTTCCAATTACAAAGTATTTTAAGTAAATACAAAATGCATCTGTATGTAAATAATGTTAATTACAAACGAATAAATACAATTAGATAATATTACATCTTTAAAAACTAATAAAATACGCTGATTAAACTGATGAAATCAAACAGAGACGCACATCATTGACTGCAGGCTAAAATAATAATTATAGAACTATTCCTAAATGTCTTTATGTAAATCTTTTGTAAGTTTTAGATTTGACAACAGAGTAGCTCCATTATTCGTTTAGTAATTTTATTGATAATGGATATAAATTATCCCAAATTAAAGCATAATGAATTCATCCAATTTCATGGCCGCTTTGAAGCATAAGAAATTGTAAGATTTGTTGAACATATAAGCAAGTAAATTCAATTTGTTATTTCATTCTAAAAAATGAAGCTAGTCAATATTTTACATTTTCTTAATTGAAAGTTTATATTATATTCGTATCTATTCTATAATAAGCTATTAATTTCATTCCATTTAATCCTTTTTAATAATTGCTTGAGAAAGAGCGGGTTCCAAAATTTATAATTATTTATAATTTTTCATTGCCATTAAAATCGACTCAGCATAGTAAATTTATTTTTAATAAATATTATACTGGATGCTGATGTAGGTAAATTATTATAATTTGAAAATATATAAAGCGTTTTATTCATAAAATAATCTTAAAATATTTGAGGATTTAGTGATATAAATTTTATTCAACATTTTACTAAATACAGTTTGTTCTAAAAAGACTTACTTTACTTACTTCACTTTAAAGCACCTTAAGGACTAGATCTGGAGGAATTTCGTAGTTTTAACGAAGACGACTCGTTGGCACACCTCTCTCTAGACTTTCGCACCGCACGATTGGGAGGACGTTTGTCCCTGAAGAATTTAGTTTCCATCAGGGTGACTTACACAAAATTCATAAGCGAAAGCCTGTGACTAACCTGAAACCTTCTCGGCATTAAGCTGAGATCTTATGTATACAAAATATAGAAGAAGTAATGAAACTGTCAAAAACTCCAGTTTTTGACGAATCTATACGCTTCAAACCGCCCGAGTCCGAAAAACACATTTTTGGCATTGTTTCTGTATCTGTACATGATAACTCAAAAACGCTTATAACTCAAAACGGGTGAGAAGATTGAAATTTGATATATGGAATTACGAACAAATTTGTAGAAATCTGTAAAATTTTTAACTAAATCCATTGAAAGGATACAACTGAGCTTGATAATTTAAAATTAAATTTATTAAATTAATTTAAAGAGCTAGATTAATAAAATTTGATACACATGTTTAGCGACTAAAATGCAGATTTTTAAAATCAAATTTTGATAATCGGCAGAAGAAATTTATTATATGGGGTTTTCTCTAAATATGTGGATTCTTATCAAATCGTGAATGAAATCCGTTTGAAGAATATCTGTCTCTCCAGCTGTCTGAGTATAAGCGAACAGTATATCCACAAACAAAAATCTTGATGAATAAAAAGTGGTCAGATTTACTATCTACATTGTATATTTGTACCAAATTTCAAATTAAATTCGTCAAATTGTTTGTTGGTTTGTACTTTTACATGCACACAAACTTCATAATTAAAACACTAGAAAGTTAGGTAAATGAAATTTAGTTCATAGTTTTAGGATATAAAGTGAAAATTATTATCAAATTTTTACAATATTTGTTAGAAGGTTGACCGCCTGTAGATCTATAAATTCTTCTGCGTGGAAAAAATATAATTCAAAAACACAATAATTTAAATTAATGGAATTCGGTTTGTGATTTTGAGACTACAATTTTAAATCTATGCCAAATTTTGGTTTCAATCATTCTTAAAAAAAACATCCACAATGAATATTCGTTTTTCTGGTACTTCTGTAATAATAACATGCTAAGGATTAATCCCAAACGATCGCACTCAAGGTTTAGTTAAAAAGCTACTTTTAAGCTAAAAATCGATTTTTCTCAACTACTGATTATCAATAGCACACATTTATTACACAAGCACCGGTTTTCTTTACTATGTGACGAAGCACACAACTCTCATGTACGAAAATAAAAATCGGAGCACTTTTGACATTCATTGCCAAGCCCAAGATGCACTTTTTTTTTTGTATGGGATGGGGATAGTATCTTTATTTGAGAGTACTGGAAAAAAATTTCTGGGAGACCTCTCAGACCTCTTTTTTTAATTGTTTCTTGAATCTCCTACTGTTCTTTTAATTAAAGACAAAATATCCTAATACTGATTTTAATTTTGGTCCAAAAATTTGCTATTCGTATTATTTTAACTCGATATTTTATACATCGATATTGTGCCAATATAAGCTTTAATATTTGCTAATGAAATGTTAAAGTTAATTTTGATAACAAATGGTAGATATTACTGTAAGTGTAATCTTTTTTTTATTTTTTTATTTAGGAATTGAAACAGAATTCACTAATGTTGGATATTATAGGAGAAAAGAAACGGGCAAAATAACTTTAAAAGCAAATACAATTCAGTAAAATTAGCAAGAAGTGCCATTAAAAATTAACATCAAAGAAACGCTTTTGAAATTGCAGTAAATAAATGATAAAAATTGAAAATATTGTTCTTCTAATCCAATTAACTTATTGTAATTCAAAATATTTTTTCATGCTTTTAGATTTGGGAAAAATCTGTCCTGAATCATGAACTTTATTAGCTACTGCTATTGAAGTGTTTCATTATTCAAATTCATCAATGGTGCAAGTGTATAAGTACATGAGCCCATTTTTTAATTTAAAAACAAGAAATACCGTATTATATTATAATTATTATTCTTAACTAAAGCAAAGTAAAAAAAAATCATAAAAAGAATTTTTTAAATCATACTTTTATAATAGCTTTAAAAGTTTTTTTAAAAATTTTTTTTTTATTATTATCTACTTTTTAATTTATGATTCACTAATGCATATTCTATAGAATCGTGGAAGAAATTTTCCCCAAATCTTAGTATAAGATGATACTACAATGGCAAAATCAACATTTCCTTAAATGAATCGATTTGATGATTATTAAATTTTTAAAAGTGTCTTGGTTTTAAAAATTCACAAATATACAAAATTAAAAATAAAAACAGTACAAAAGGAAAAGGGATAGAAAGAGAAACGGCTACGAAAGTCTTTTTCTGTAAATATGAAATAAATTAAATTCAATAACAGTTTATAAAATGATAAAAAATAAGAATTGAATGGTTGTTCATGGGTTGAAAATAGATGTTTTGAAGCAATGAAGTTTTTCTGAATGTTTTGATTGAAAAACCTATTTTTTTCAAATCAATCTAGCAAATACAAAGCATTGAAAGCTTATAACTCTTAAGGTTTCCTTTTCTGTTTCTATCGTGTAAGGCAAGAAGGGGGGGGGTAAAATATATGAGAAAGAAGCCATATAAAATATACACTACCAATAACAAAGCTCTTTCTAACATATAATAATAGAAAAAGAAATCTTATGACATACTTAAAATATTGTTAAGAGAAATTATTTTTATAAAAGCTCAATGTCAAAAATTGTATCTACGGTGAATTTTCCGTGAATTTGAAATATAATTGTAATATTCTTTGGTTCTTATTTAGTTTTGATAAATAAAAAGTCTATAGCAAAATAATGATTACAGAGATGAATACACTATTTTTTATTGCTATTATTTTGATTGAAGTGTTTAAAACTTTTTTCTCTTTACAGGCAGATATAAAGAAGTGAATACATAGCATTGTCAAGGCAAAGAACTGATTTTGATCACTAAATAAAGCTTGGATGTGTATAATAATTACCTTCAGTCAACATATGCATAATGCCAGGACTGCAGCACAGAGGGATATAGTACAGAAGTATAGATAAATAAGGTGTAAGATTTCAGCTGCAACATGGGGACAGTACATTAATAAGATAACGCAGATTTTTAAATTCAGATATTAAGAAAAAGAAAATAAATATCGAGAATTCGACATCATTTATACTTGTTGAGCCATTGATAACGGCAAGCAGAATAAATCATATTATGCAATAAGCGATAATTATTTAAAAGTGGAAAAAATATGCGGCAAAAAAGTTGGTATCATTGAATCGATACTATTTTGAATTCACATTCTACCCTTCAAGTTACACATGTATCAATTCACTCACTCACTCACTCACTCACACACACACACACACGCACGCACGCACGCACACACACACACACACACACACACACACACACACACACACACACACACACACACACACACACACACACACACACACACACACCTTTATTATTAGTAGTGATTTGCCATTTAGTGGACATTCACAACAAATTAATTTCTCATTACGTCATATTTACATACCAAAAATAATAGTACCTGGCAATTAACATAGTTTTTTTTGGTGGAGGGGGGTGACGTAACAATATTCTTTCTCCCGAAAAAGCATTGATAGAGAATTCCAGAATTAGATTTCAGTTACGCGTTTGAACTGCATAGCGTCAGCACGAACTAGTTCCGTTACAAAAACCTATTTTTAGCAGATTATATTAGGATTTCGATGCAAAACATGTACATCATTTGTTGCATATATTAATATCAATCTTCCTTTATTTAAAACTGATAACTATACAACTCATCAAGAAGATTAAAAATTAATCAAGTATTCGATAATTTCCATTATTTAAAATCCATTCAAGGATTCGATTGTTTCATTATTTTAATTATTTTCATTTATTCTGCTTTTTCTCTCTTCAGAATAAAAAAAATTGTTGCTAATGGCCAGATGAAGGATCTGTAGCTGATTATAGCATTCAAACAAACGAATAAAAAAAGATATTCGAATCAACAACTTATAAAATAAGATTTACTACTGAGGTGGGTTTTATTATAGGAACAATTAATTTTTGTGTTACAGATTTCCATTAATTTATAAAAAGGAAATTAACCAACAGACTTTAAAATCGCGACTTAATTAAGACTTCAAAAGAGATACTGGCGTCTTTGAAAGCAAATAAATAATTTCACTATACAAAAGAACTTTTAAATTAGCACCTCTCCAGGCAAATTGAAAAGGTGTTTTTCTTTTTCATCACCATTACTATATCACTGCTGCTAACTTATCAACTTCCTCGAAATCCGCCTATTACACTCAACCGAAATAGCCACTGTGAATAGCTGTCGAATTAATTTCAATCCCTTGCACATCCCATTCAAAAAGGGGAGGAAGCTACGGTGCGTAAAAATATCCCCCCAATTCCTATTATACGAGGACAACAAAGCGAGCTCCAGCTCACAATGTACGCCTGTTTACTTTAACTCCTGATTAATTTTTTCGCTCCGCCGATTTTACATGATCATGAAATATAAAAGCCCTGGGATGGGGGGTAAGGGTAGAAGATGATCTTTTTCGATATTGATAAAAATCCCATCATCGTCGAAGTTATAAAGATACTGAAGAGAAGAGATAGAAGAAAACGCAAACTTCCCCAGAAAAGGTGCCTTCGGGGCGAAAATAACAGAAAAGGAGTATCGACCATTGAAAAGAGTGATGAGAAATATGGCGGGCAAACCGGGAGTTGTAATGTTGATTTCCCTTCGTAAAACTCGCCAAAAGTTAAATATTTACGTTCGCGAAGTTACAGTGGCTTGCCCTCTAGCGCGTTTTCTTTTCATTGATTAGTTAAGAGGCATATTATTACTTTACGGACGTATAGAACACCTCGGGGTGTTGGTGGGGAGGCGGGAACACTCCTGCATTCCCCTTTCCATTTACTTTGATAGGGTAAGTGGCTAAGACGAAGGCTGACACCCAGTGATTGCCAAGGAAGGGGTGCAGTTCGATCTTATAAAAGTTCTGATTCTGACAGATTTCTGAGACAAGTTTTCGCAAGTCAATATAGTGCTAGAAATGGGTTACTGTTTCGTTTGGAGAAGTATTTTGAATGCCAATTTGATGGGAAAAGAGTTAATAACGCGAGTCGTACTGCGTGTCTTGTAGTTTTGGTTTGAATGTTATAAGAATGGTTTATTAGATGGATTTAATGTAAGAATAAATAGTATTAAATTATAAAGCATTTCAAAAATCAGTTTTTGATTTGTTTTAGTTACTCAATGCAATAAAAAAAAAATAGTGTTTTTTTCTCGTTCTCGAAATATGCAAATATAATGTTATACAGTTGTAAAAAATCCAACTTCAAGGTCTCAATGCTTTAGAAAGTTCAGTTCTCTTAAAACCCTTTAAGAGGCTTTGTCTGTTTGGCTGAAACACAACAGTTCAAGTTTAGTTTAGTTATATTAACGTCCCATTCCGAAGGAATTCTAGAGTATTAATTCTAGAGCATAACCTCATAATTGTAAACCTCGATTGGATGTGTCTGATAGCACTTGAGTTGGCACAAAGTACTATCAGATTCTGCACCAAACCAATGAGAGGATATTTGATCTCGTAGGACTTAAGATCACCAAATCTACTTACAAAATGGTTCTTTGGTATAATCGGATTTCGAACCTGCTCCGCCCCTGCAACAGAATATCTTCAATTCAAGTCTCCAGAGATTTGAACATTAGTTCAAAAATTGAATAAGCTAGACAAGGAAATTTAGTATAAGTTTTCTAAAAATTGTTAGTCATTAGCAAAATTTTTAAGACAGTGAAACCTGATACTTTTTAGCACTCACATACATATTGAATAAGTAATTCTTTCCTATATTTAATTCAGAATTTCATGTTTATCCTGAATTATGATGATAGAATTATAAACCAAATTTTTTTCATTCAGCTGGCTACATTTTTTGGTTATTATGTTCAAGGACACATGGACTGACGCACAGTCAGACTTGTTGTTGGCGGCTCTTCTTAATACCTCAAAAAAGGAAAAAAAAAAAAAGAATGAAATTTAGTAAAGTTTCCTACAATAGAAATTTCAGTTTGTATAGAAATTTTGAATAAATCTGTTAATGAGAAGTCTGATTATGTATTTATCCAGGTGTACAGGGAAATGATAATCTAAAATGTAACCAATTAAATGAAGGGAATTTAGCATATAGTTTTATCACAATAATTGGTGATAAATATGAAATTTGGGATTAAAAACGTCAAGGAACGTCTGTCCATATATGTGTGAACACTGCATATCTAAAAGATGACAAGTTAGATAATTGAATTTTGATATGTTATTTTGACATCAAAATGTAGATGTAATAGGTTAAAGGGAACATGTCAAAATGGCATATTTGAGTTTCTTCATTTAGTTATTGAACTTTACATAAAACAAGCTCTTATTTATAAAATATACTGTAGCAGTTGCATCATTATATCTTCTCTTTTGGATACTAGATGGCGATGCCTCATTGGGTACGCATCCCATGGGGCATTGCAATTGTAATAAAAAGGAGATGATATGCTGTGGACCTCACGTAGGATCCTCAGATTTATATAAGATTTATTTAGAAATCCAATTCCTTTGCAATGCTTCGTCACTTCCTTCCCGTTTTTTTTTTTTTTTTTTTTTTTTTTTTTTTTTAAACCAAGATGGATCATATAACTAGATTTCCCATGATTCTCTAACACGATATTTTCTAACTTAAAAATGAGAAATTTCGATTACCAGAAATCAGATGAACACACTTTTTTATATTTTTTACTTGAAATCGAAATGAAAGGGTAGTGAAGGTTCCGAGTTGAAAACTGGTTTGGAAAATATAGTGGTCGGTTGACCACGTAAATATGGGAAATTTCGATTACCAGAAATCAGTTTAGAACACTTTTTATATTTTTTACTTGAAATCGAAATGAAAGGACAGCGAAGGTTCCGAGTGGAAAACTGGTTTGGAAAATAGGTGATCGGTTGACCACGTAAATATATCTTTACGGCGGAAGTTTTACTTTATTACGGTTTAGCGAGCTACTAGCTTTTGGCGCAACAGATCGGATTTAGTTGAAATTTAGGGTTACCAACAAGTTTGGGAAAAAGTAACTTCTTTTCTCGCCAGAAGTGACGCCAAGTTATTTACATGGAAGGGGCTTAAACAAATATTTAACGGATCGTGACAGATGGATGGAAATTTGTCTTTTCTTTTTTCTTATCGCCAAGTGTCAAAAATAAGGAAATAGTTCAGGTCATTGATTTGTTAATATTTTTGCTCTACTAGCTACATTAAAATACTTTTAATTAATTATGCATCACATTGATTTGAATAAGGTTAAATTTGAAATAAAATTCAAAAAGTTGTATTTACATAAAATATAATTTTTTTAACATAAATTCCTCCTTATATGCAAACATCATAGTATATATAATACTTAATGCTGAAATTAAGCATTAAGATGGATTCTTCTCATGTGCATTACAAAATAATGTCCTTTTTTGCACTTGTCTTTATCCCTACAAAGATGAAAGTATGTGTTTCTATGTGTGCTCTACAGGCCACACCATTTGAACTAGAGCCACCAAACTCGGTATATACTTTGGGAGATGAAAATATTTACTTCGGAATAATTTTTATTTATTTCTTTAGATTTTTAATTAATCATTAATTAAGCAAAATTTTGAAGTATTTCAGCGTATAATAATATTTTCATAACAAAATATTATTATACAAAAATGGTTTTTACACAGCTTCAAAATCAAAGAAAAGAAAACCCCTATTTTTTTTTTAATTGTATCAATTTAATAATGGTGTCAATGTTTCCTCAGTGGCAATTCTTTTAGTAATGATTTTTTTTGTCTAATTCTAACAATAAATTGCACATTTTATCTTAAATTAAAATAATTTTCAATATTTCATCCAATCGCGAGATTTTCTTACATTATTGAAGATTAAGTAAGATGATTCGGTTGAATATCTGTGCACTTTATAAAACAAATAAAAAATAAATTTATAATAAAATTAGAAGAGCGATGAACAATTGCGTTTAAAATAGCTCTATGATGTCACAGGATTGATTTCGATTAGGAAAGTTCATGTTCATAAAAAATATGTAAATCTATTAAAACCCCATGGTTTTAATGTTTGGTAATTTTACTCAATTTTGAATATTAAATTACGTCTAATCAATCTAAATGAAAGTGAACATATTAAATATTACCGTAAAATCAGCGAGTCGCCAAAGATAATTTCTACAATTAACAAGAAGTGTGTCATGGCACGCCACAAATCAGACTGTTGACTACAATCACGAAACTCAGCATTCTAAGTTGAACGTTTCAATTTGCATTCACATAAATGTAAGTACTTAGAATATTGAGCCCATTTATCTAACTTGTTGAATGTTTGAATTTGCATTCACATAAACGCTAATAATTATAATACCAAGTCCATTGATCAAACTTGTTAAATGTTTTAATTTGCATTCGCATAAATGCAAGTATTTAGACCATTGAATCCATTGATCACACTTATTGAATGTTTGAATTTATATTTACTTAAACTTTAATACTTAGACCGACTGGACATTTAAATGTTTCATGACTCTGGTCCACAATTTGATGCATATTTACAAATTTAGGCATAAAATGTTTTGCCAAATTTCACCAAAGCAGCTTGCTGTGTTTCTTAATTTCAGTATTAGTACGCAGATGGAAAGAACAATAAACAATCTACTGATGATTTCAGATCTACTGATATTTTTAATACATGTTTGTAAATTTGTTGCAAGATCATTTATTAATATTTTATTTTTTCTTTTAAGCAATAGGTGGTTTCACCAATTAATATTTCAAATATACAAATATTTTTCTTGGTAAATATCGAAGCTCATTGTGATATATATCTTTTAATTATTATTATTGTGCAAGACTTTTTTCAGTTTTGCAGATTTTACACCAAGAACATATTAAAGTTTCGCCAAACAGTTTTAACACATGATATAATTAATTTAATTAATTTCTTTATGGAAGTGTTAATTGAGTACATGAGATTTAAGAACATCTAAATGATAAATTTTATTTAATTAATTCTAAATATTTCGAACAAATTTAAGAAATAATCTGGATGATACTATAGATATATGAAGAATACTCCTAAAGTGCAACCGAAAAACGGCGATATCTCGCCAAATATGGTTCGTGGCTTATTCCTCAATGAACGAGAAAGGGCAGGTTTATTGCCGTCATCGATCTTTCAAGCTGTCATTCGTTGACCAAACACTTGCCAGACTTCTTCGGTTATCGACTCAACCCTTTCTATCCAGCTTGCCAGAAATCGTGCCTCGGATTTTATATAGGTGGCACGATTTTGGAAAACTCTCCGAGCCAATTATGAGGCGCGTGTGGTTTTCAATAGATAACCCTAAACCCTTCAATGAGAGCGTTTAATGGGCGAGACGTGAATGGGGCTTCATCGAAAGTGATTTTGGCCAGGCTTGTCATCCTTTCATTTGCATGTCTTTTGTCCGAGATTAAGTTTTACGGTTTAGTTGAGTATAGAGGATTTATATAGGTTGTTAAAATCCAGATTTCTCCTCTTCTGACAAATACTACCGCCTTTGGCGACCAGCTGGTTTGGTAGAAATATTGGTTGTATTTAACTATAATTACATACCTTATGCATAATTTAATCTTTATTATCTAATTAATTATGGGGATTAAATAAAATAAAAATAACATAAAAACTCTTAGTTTTTAGCATCATATTAAGATAGACATAAAACATATGCAATTTTAATAATCTAACATCTTTTCTATCTATTGTGGGTATGAACCTTCCTATCGGATTTCCATGATATCATAATGCCACACAAATTTAAGTATTTGAGTATTTAGACTATATAAAATTGTACATTGACTTATACGATAATGTAAAATGTGCTGGTTATAGATGGGATCTTTTTTTTTCTTTAGTTTTTTTTTATCATGAAAGAATATAATCATATTAAATATGTATTTGACAGAGCAATGAAAAGGTTTTGAATTTCATTTCAATAATAGAATTTATATTTAAGAAACCTATTATACCTGTTATCATTGAAAAGACAATTTTTTAAATTTCCAAATCGAAGTTGAAAAATCCGTTTATTGTAATTTTAAAGGGAATTACCGCGGATAGAGGCCATAACTTCACTTGGTTTCATTTAACTAAAATGTGAACAAAAATTTCAAAAGAAATTACTCGGAGGTGGACTTTTTGATCCTTTAAAATATATCTCTGACGAATTTCGTAGTTTGCAGATGGTTTGTCTTATGTAGCGCCATTATATATACAGGATGGTCAAAAAAAACTTCTCCTATATATAAAACTCTAGCGGCCTATCGGCTCAACCAATTTTTCAGACATGGTTATTTGAAGGTATGAGCTGGAGATTGTGATGATTCTAAACAACACAGGGTTCACGGTTACGGTTACAGTGAGATAATTTTGAAATTTTCGAATGGCAACACCCACTTTTTCCTTGCGCAAATTGATCAGAGTATTGAAAAACCACAAATGGCGTTGGAACGATTAGCGTGTGACGAAAGTTGCCGCCGTAAAGCGTATGCAAAGAAGAGCATTATAAAGGACTAATGACAACACAGAGAGGAAAGAGAAAAAAAGTTTTTATTGGAATGGAAAGTTATAATTACAGGTTTTCAACGTGTCCTTCTTCGCAGGCGACAACGCATTGCATTCGGGAGATTGTGGACAACAATGCCGAACGTAACATGAAAGAAGGAATCTGCATAACTCCACGTGTTATGGCATCTTGCAATTCTGACACATCTCGTGTACCAGGCGTGTACACCTTAGATTTCAGATAACCCCAGAACCAGAAATCCATAGGAACGAGTCGGGGGATCGCGGTGGCCACGAAACTGCAAAGTTACTAGAGATGACTCTATCAGCAAAGTGTTGTTGCAGGACTGGTCGAACACGTTGGGCGACGTGTGGAGGAGCCCCATCTTGTATCCATAGAATGTCCCTAATAACATTTCGTTGCTGCAATTCAGGAATAACGGAATTCTGCAACTTTGTCAGAATTGCAAGATACGATAACACGTGAAGTTATGCAGATTCCTCCTTTCATGTTACGTTCGGCATTGTTGTCCACAATCTCCCGAATGCAATGCGTTGTCGCCTGCGAAGAAGGACACGTTGAAAACCTGTAATCATAACTTTCCATTCCAATAAAAACTTTTTTTCTCTTTCCTCTCTGTGTTGTCATTAGTCCTTTATAATGCTCTTCTTTGTATACGCTTTACGGCGGCAATTTACGTCACACGCTAATCCTTCCAACGCCATTTGTGGTTTTTCAATACGCTGATCAATTTGCGCAAGGAAAAAATGGGTGTTGCCATTAGAAAATTTCAAAATTATCTCACTGTAACCGTAACCGTGATCCCCTGTGTTGTTTAGAATCATCACAATCTCCAGCGCATACCTTCAAACAACCATGTCTGAAATTTTGGTTCGATTGGTTCAGCGGATAGGCCGCTAGGGTTTCATATATAGGGGAAGTTTTTTTTTGACCACCCTGTATATATATAGATAGATAGATAGATATAGATATACAAATGAATTTTTTTTATGATACCCTTAAAAACATTTTTTTAAAAAAAGGAATTGGATTTATATTACATATTTAATATATGATATGAGTCAAATTCTTTATTTCAAATTTTTTTTAATTAGTTTGCACTTATTACTGTAATACAGTTCAGTGGTTCAAATTTTGAAAAGTGATAGTATTTTCCTCTCAATTACCTTTTGCGTTCACAAAATATGTTATTTTTTGTATTAAGCTTCATAAACATTCAAAAGAATCGAGTATGCATTTAAATCGCTTCCGCTTGACTTATTAGGTCCACATTTTGATGTAGATTTAATATTTTGATGCAAAGATCAAATGCAGAATTTCATTCACCTAGCTGATTGAGTGGTTGAGGTTTTACGTTTACATGATAATGAATAGCCAGACAGATAGACAATCAAAAATTAGATGGATTTATTTGTATCAGATTTTCAATTTTGGCGGTAAAATCGCATGCCTAATTTCATCTCTGTATCTCGTTTTCGTCATCTGATATCAATTCCTAATTATCAGATCCGTCCTAAAAGAGTTTTACTTTTGTTTAGAATCGGGACGTTAATATAGCTAAATTAATAAGTTTCTTCCGAATTGCTGTCAATTCGAGTGCACAATATAGCTTTACCTTTTGCACAATTCTGAAAGGCACAGGTAAAAAAAAAAAAAAAAAAAAAAAAAAAAAAACGAGTAATTTAGTTTAATTGAATAATGCCTCGTTTTTAAAGCAATATGAGGTCTAATATATGGCTAATATCATGATTTTGAACCCTGATCAGATGACAGGAACAACTGCTGAGCTGGCATTTCCTCTCCAAACGTCAGTTTCACACCAGCGGAAGAATATTAGTCTCCGACAGGCTTTAACGTGTACCAGACCCGCTTACACGGCAATTCTTCGATGGAATCGGGTCTCGAGCTTGGAAGTCTTCGATCCTAAAGCCGAGACTTTGCGTTTTAGTTTCCTTATTTAATTTGAAATTGCATAAATGTTCGTGCATCAAAATTTAATTTTTTTGTAGGAAACTAATCAAATAAAAATAAAGGAGCAGAAATAGTTATTGGCAATATTGAATAAAAGGGGTCAACTTAAAAAAAAATCAATGTAACTTTGTCCTTTGGTTCTTTTGAATATATTTGATTATAACTACTATTTATACTATTATTTTTTTAAATGTGATAACATAAATAAGATTCTATTTTTTTTTTTTTGCAATGCATGCTGAACTATACGATAACACTATGTTCGCTATAAAATGCAATATTTCAGTGTTTTTGCCTGATTGTAAGAAATTCGATTGTAAGAACCTTAAATGATAATGAATCAATCTACTTTTGCTTCCAGCGTACCGAAATAATTTTTTAAATCAAAATTCTCCTTTATTATTAGTTTATATTAATTTTTATTTTAAAAATAGGAATATAGTTAGTTTAGAATTATTTAATAAATACTTCTAGAAATACTTTTGTATATCATTTAATTCCTCGACGTTATGAGTTGTCCCTCCTATTCTCAGCTAAGAATAACTCAGTACCCTCCAACTTTATAGAAGGACAGATAATAGCCTTTTAATCATAGGTTCGCCAGCTCTACTGATGAGTTAATCTTCATTAAATGTACAGTTGCATGTTAAGTTCATTCATAGTTGAAATTTCTCACGGTTGAGAATTCACATTCATTTGAAGTATAGTTTCGAGCATTTATGCTTTTTGCACTAGTTGGAGGAGCTGTAAATACAGAATAATCGTGAAATTATTAAAGTATTTTTAAAAATTGCGATGGAGAATGAAAAATGCTTTATCAGACAAATCTATTTTGTTTCATTAGAGCACTGATATTTCATTTGTGACATCAAATTAAGATAATAATAATAATATAGCACAGTATATATTCATTAATAATAAGGAAGCATAGCAATATTAATAATTAAGGACAGTTTATTTAATTTAGTATCAGGAAGATGGAGAGGGTTTTTTTTTGGTTGTTTGTAAAATCCGGTTTTTCTGGAGGAAATATTTAGACACGAATCCCATACTTAATACATATGAATGTTTTTTTAATTTTATGTATATATGAAATGGTCATTTAAATTTTAAAAAAATCCCAAATGCACTTAATTTAACATTCTATTCGGATTGGTTTAACAGGATAATTACATCGTTGCTATCGGTTATGAGCCGAAGGTATTCGTATTCGGATAATGTCATATAGCACCATTTTCATAAAATTTTGTACCAATAGGTTATCCTATGGCAACAATGCAAGTACCACAAAAATTTACGAGATGCGCTATCATGGCATTGCCAGCATAAGAGCACATAGAAAAAGGCTTTAATAGTTAGTTACATAAAAATATTTTTTTTATCTGTGTATAAAATCGCGTTTTTTTCAGGAAAGACACTTATATAGATACACTTAAAAAGTAAAACCTTACCTAAATATGAAATTTGATCCAAATCGCTAGAGCCGTTTCCGAGATACACGAAATAAATTTATGTATATATATCCATGAAGGGCTCGTTTAAAGTTATATTATTGTGTAGCTTGTTGCCTAGTACTTATACAAAAATAATTAAAATAATAATGTTTTTATTAAAATCCCTGGTTTAGTAACAGTAATAGGAACTGATATACCAGTTACATCGTCATAAACACTTCAATTTGTTTTTACATCTACACCATAGTGGAAATGCAAAACGAAAAGAAATATTTCAAAATCGAAAGCTGAGTAGTCCATTCCTCCGAATATATTTCTCAAAATAAATATTTATATCTGGTAAACATATTTTTAAATGCGGATCAAAATCGTTAAATCCAGGCACTTATAAAACTTATTTAAACCAACACACAGAGAGATTCACCTTTATTATTAGCAGATATGATTTGATGATTATTATTAGATCACTATTATTAAATTATTATTATGATTAAATTATTATTAATAGATTATTATTAAATGATTGGATTATTATTATTATTAAAGTAGATTAGCAAATGATGAAAATTAAGTATACAAGAATTTGAGAAAAAGTCAAAACTCTATACTGGCGAAGTTCTGATTTCTGATGCAGCTTTTCCAAGCTATAAAATTAAACTAAAATATAAAAAGAAATTTAAATCTAAAAGTGCCTCTGAAATGGAATTGTGCACCTATTTAAGCTAAGTGCTAACACATATTTGAAAGAATGGGCTATTCGAATTATTTGAGTTGACGACCAAAAGGACTTGTTCGATAAGTTGAAAATGAGGTATTAATAAAAATTTGTAAACAATTTAGAAGGGTTAAAATATATAAATAAGCTTGCTACCTTTATTGTTTTAAGAAATGAGTATGGAATCCAAAATCACTTTTTCCAGAAACTGGTAACCTGTCAGTTAGTATTATTATCCCAGTTTATGGAATTTAATTTACAATTAAGTTAAGCAAGAAAAAAATGTTCTGTAAAAATATGAAGATTCATGTATGCTTTTATTAGGAAATGCAAGTAGTTCCTTCTAATTTTCTATCAGATTAGAGCTTTACTCATTAGCTAGCTTTTATCAACTGATTGTTATCAATTATTTCAAACTAAATCAACCATGTAGCAAAATAACTTTATATTCATTAACTAACTTATTAACTTTATTAAATTATATTTGTAAAATAAGGAATTGTTTCCATTAAATTACACTGTACTATCCTTAAAAAATGCCTTTCTTACTAAATTTTCTATAAGCAAATTTAGTACGAATAATCTTATTAATAAACAAAGCATTTAGAAAAGATCTGGAAAGTAACGTTTGAAGATGGATTCGTTAGGCGATAGAAAACAAGGCATTAATTAATTAATTCCAAAGGATTGAATACGTTAAGGTTTCCTTAATAAAGAATATAAAGAATGATACACTGAATTGTTATAAAAACCTAAGTCTGAAAATATAAATGTTGTTGGCGGAAATGACTTAATCCTAATTTTTGCATCATGAATATTATAGATCTAGCACGAAATATTATATAAAAGAAGAAAAAACTCTAAATAAAAGGAATTACAAACATATAAATAAAAACTTACAGATCACTATATAATATACAAGGGGCTCCGAGGAAAATGAAATTAGCTTTTATTTTCTTAACTATTGTAAGCAGATATATAATTCCAATTGCTAAGTTTCATCAAATAAGGTATTCAAATGCATAAAAATATTTTGGAGTTTGCAGAGAAGGATAATAAAAAGTCAAAATAATTAAATTTCTATGTGATGACAAGTAAAATGTTTTTCTCATACACATATATGAAAATACAAAGTTTCATTTTTCTACCTGTAAACTTTAATGAGATATCGAAAAGGAAGATTTATTGATTCATATCGTTTTTTAATACCTTTGACTGTTTTTTGAGTAAGACTTACATAGTAAGTTTCAAGGAGTAATATACTTGCTATGAAAGACTATCAAAAAGGCAAAATCAGGAAATAATAATGTATTTATTATTTCATTAAAATAAAAAATAGACAGATAATGCATTAATCCAGTTATAAAATATTAATCAAAACGAACCTCTTCCACATGTATACAATATTATATTCTTTTAACAATTATCGCTCGTATGCGATCCAATATATTGAATTTGTGGGTTTTACTAACATTTGTTTGTGGTGATTTGTGTGTGGTTTGTTTTGAATTTGTGGACAGAGATATACAGATTGCTTCCTGGTAAAGACAATCCATCCATTTGTTCAGATAATCAAAATTAAATGAATACATTGTCCATTATTCAGAAACAGTAAAGAACAGTAAATGTTTTTTTTTTATAAATTGGCCACCTTATTTAATAAATTTTGAAATTAAAAGTATATCCACATCTGTAATATTTAAAGGATTAAAAGCTTTTTATATTTTTTGGAACACCCGGTTTGAATTTATATCATACAAATGTTATAAAAAATGTTAGTAAAAAAACTATAAAAAAATAAACTGTACAATGAATGAGGAAACATTGCTGTAAACTGTACAATGGATGAGCTTGGAGTCACTGCTCCAAGTGTGATGGGCATCGTGGATGTTAACATCAATCTTTTCAGAAAATAGTTTATATATATATTTATCTTTCAAGCAAAAAGAAATCTTTTCCTGAATGAGAAATATTCTTAAAAATTTAATTTAAGAAGTTCAAGAGAGGGCGTGCTTAAGTGCACAGCCTGTTGGGGTTTCTGGGATAATCTGAGAAGAAGATATATTTTTGTTGTTGTTGTTGAAGAGATGGGGAATTTCTCAGTTGCCTCCAGGCAGAGGTAACCATTTTAGAAGACACTTTCTGCCTGGAGGAAGAATCATTCTTATATATTTATTTAAGGTTTCACACTCATATGCGTGGACAAGGATTGATTCTGTTGACTAGTTTATTGTTCCGCCCATTTCTCCGTACAAGTAAAAATTTGTTATTGCCACATTTAACCTATGGAGATACGTAGAAAATAGCCTATTTTTGGAAAAGTAAGATGCATATTCACTAAAGCCAGTGGCTAGATTGGAGGTTTATTTGCTGCCCTATACACTTCTACCACTTTTGCAATTAATTTGATTCTCGCTTCATTCTGGACATTTAATCCATGTTATCGCTGCATTTAAATGAGTCTAAAATAATTTTTGGGGATCTGAAATTTTACTTTTAGAATTACATGCTGAAAACTATTATTAATTTAACTATTATTTATTTTCAAAATGTGGTGAATAGCCATGTTTTAACCTTTTCGCATCCTAAGAGAATATTTAGTAATCGCCAAAAAAAATTTGAACTCGGGGTCTTATCAAATCATATTTCAGACCTCCCTAAATAATAATAATAATAAATCGCTTCCTTATTATAAAATCCCAATTACAATAAGGTTTCCCATAGCCTAGTGGAATAAGACTTGTCTTGGTCAAGGGAATATCTTAGTATTGATCATAATTCAGAGAAGTTCTTTCTTCAAATTGTGCTTTCAACCGATATTATACAAAAACTGATAGCCGATATGCAATTTAGTGCCTTTTTGCTCACTTACCTAAGGCTGGTTGCTAGAATTTTCTTAGTTTTGACCGAAATACTGCTTCACATAATTTTCTCAGAAAATCTTCTAGGAAAGCACAGAAATCCGGACTTCTACCTCAAGTGTTACTTAAGGTGCTCCGGGTTACTATAATCAACACAAGACACCTCATTTCCCTTTTATCACGTGTCTTTTATTCATGAACTTTGTTTAAATATGCTTGTTCTAAGTGAATTAAAACCATCTATTTTCCTTTAACAAGATATTCCATGCAAAAATTGTGACAATCCAACTATAAAACTCGTACCTGACAAACTTGACTTCAGTGTCCCTTGTAAACTATGAGAGGGTACAGAACGTCATTCATTCTTCTAGCTTGGATCTAAACCAAAGCGATGTTTTGGAATTTATCAATGTCACTTCCTGACGATTCCAACTTTGCTTCTCCCGAAGGAGGAGTTTTCTGGCACCGGAAAACTGAAATTGGAGCCCATTCACCTCGATTCCCCAAGCCTTAATTACGAGTCTACTAAGCTGCGAGGGAAGAGGAAACCCCCTTCGCATTTACCGACAATCTCCTTTTTACCACCCCTTGTACCCGAGTTTAACAATTCACGCCCCCACCCGGCCCGATATTGTCGGGCAAATTCAATCTTGATTGGATGGTACGCCTTTCTAATTGAATTTGCATCCCAGACGCTTCGTCAAAGAACAGTATTGAAATTAGAGTGAAGTCAGAGGAGCGTGAATCGGGGCTTCCTTTTCGGCTCCGAACAAAGCACAGAGTGCATTTGTATTTATTTAACATTTTGGGGAAGAGGTCTCTTTTTTTCTCCCCTTCTTCCACTGTCTGTTTTTAATTCTCTACGTGCGCTAATGCCTTGCTCACGGAGTTCTCAGTCACTCACTATCTTGCTGCTGATTTTTTATTTCTTTTTATTGCCTATTTTTTCATTCCCACTGCCGTTTCTTTTTATTTTGTCCGAAGCCTCAAATTTAGAAGAGTCGCACCGACTTAAATTTTAAAGAGGCTTTATTGGGTTAGAACAAAGGAAATCAGCTACTGGGACGAGAAATAAAAGTTTAATTTTATAGTTTTTTTTGACATTTGATATTTCTTTTAAGATTTCAAGAACATTTCAGTTAAACATTGAAACTCTTTCCTAAAAATGTAGTGAGTTTGGCGATTAAAATCCTTCTAGAGAGTTTATTTGGTGAATGTTTTTTTTTTCTTTTTTAAAAATTTCCGAACTTGTTGGAATTTCGATACTGAACATTGTCGTTATTGAACTTAGCTACATGTAATTTATCCAGAAAACCAATTAACACATTGAGAAATCTAGTTACTTTGGAATTGAGTACTGTTATGACTGAAAATTAGCAATTTTTACGATTTCTCTTTACTTCAGAAATTTTCATTACAACTTATAATGTCTCGCACAAATTATTTACTAAATGAATGAATGATTCGAGTTCTAAGAAAATTGTTGAAAGAAGTCCAATACTTGATATATTTTCATTTGACTTTGATATTTTTTGATACTATTCAGTGAGTTCAATAAATATTTCATGCTTTATGACGTAACCATATTTATCAGCATTTACTTAAGCCATTTACTTCATAGTATATATTTTTAATTATCTTCAAGATACAATTAAAAAAATATCATGCTTGCAAAGTTTTTTTTTTGTAGAAACAAATACTAACGGCAATTCAGAAATTTGCTAAGCTCTCCATAGGAATACAAAGAAATATTTGCAATTTATAAGAATGCAAAAATTAAGAATGAATTCCTAATTATTTCATTATCATTCTTCGTATCATTGCTATAGCGGTGTCATTATATAATAGCAAAATCATTGACAGAGCGTTATAATGTATTTTGTTTGTTAAATGAATTTTTCAGTATCTGAATAGGTTTTCGTTACCGTAATATTAAATTATTGTGAAAATGTGAGTATTGACTGAACTGTTTCTTTTTACAAATAAAAATATCATTTGAAATAGTTCTAATCAAAAGAAAAAAAAATGCTGTAGACCTCATCAGCATAGTTGCATAGACATCATAATTATTCTTGTTAAAATAATTACTAATACTACTGTACACAAGAAGGTAGAATACAACTTATAAATGTAGAGAACAGAATTCAAAAGTCGGGAATGTAAGTTTTAATACATATCTGACCAATATTTGGAATGAGATCCGAATTAATATAACGTATAAGGGATCATTGTGAAATATGTTATTGATTTCATCTCGACGATTTTCTGCAAGTATATTTGCGAACCCTTTTATTTTAGCAAATTGCTAATATTATAAGGCCTAAAAAATTTGAATTTTTGTGGGAAAATTATCGCGCAATTGTATTTTGATGTAGGAATTTAATTTACCTTGAGAAACTATAAGTAACTATATTTCTGATTCATATCCTAATTTGCCCCCACACATATAATATACCACAAAGTACCAATTGCCTCACACAAGAACTAAAATAGTAGAAATATTAATAAAATGAAACTTCACTTAGTTACGTTTTCCAGAGCTTTAATAACCTTTGCCCGGAGAAAAGACCAATTTTCAGGATTTTTTTGTGGCATAAAATGTAAAAATAAGACTTTCAAAAAGCGCAATTTCATTTTTTTATCTCAAATACTAATATCTCTTTTTTATTTTCTGCTACCCTAATCATTAAACATTTAAATTCAAATCATAATTTGCCTCATATACTATACACATCAGGAATATAGATATTATCCATAATATACAAACAAGATAATATCTTCTATCGGTATTATACATATAGATATATATAGAACAATATGGAAATATTATTTTCATATTTTAGCAGTATTTTTAATAAATGACATTAATTTTAATTGCCCGTGAAAACTATAAAACTGAAATCAAAAATATATTAATTAATACATACATATAAATCAACTCCCTCTCTTTGCCATTATCCAAATTCTATATATCATTATTGGAATTTATTCACTTGTTAACCAGATGATGATTCAATTTCATATTCCAATTATTATAACATACAAAATATCTCAATAATCATTTTTTACTCTTGTTAACAGTAAAATAATATTTAAAAGCTAAACAAAGATGCAAAGTATAAACAATTTATAATAGAAAAAAAAACAATAGATCCGGCTTTTATTGAACTCTTTTAAAAATCCTTTATCTTTTAGCAAACGACCGTTATGCGTCTTTTTTGTTCAGCAGTGCTTAGCGTTTTTTTAATGAGACTTCGATCATTGAATCAATCATCTTAGAGATGGTTTGATGTTCCCCGACTTACCATTATTTGAAGATCTGATTTTGGATCTCGATTTAGATCCTGACAATATGCGTTCTGATTCACCTGCGATAAGAATAAAATCCATCTCAATGGTTCAAACATGTATAGTATTCAACATTAGTATTTATTTTATCATAGGATACAGAAATGCCTCCTACTACAAACCAGAAAATTAATGTTGCAGAATATTACCTGATCTTCAAAATGTGTTCAACTGTCGGTTTGATGTCTCAGGTGGCTCCTGTAGGATTCAGTTGTAAAATCTATTGAGATCTACAAATATTGCTTAGTTTCGGATTTTCCGGCACAAGGCTGCAGTAGGATACATTTATTGTCAGAGTTGTCGAAAAGCTGCAATCGAATCCTTAATATTGTTTTGAGATCAAGGCGGTCTTCAGCTTCAAGGACCATTTTTAAGATCAAGACAGTCCAAGTTTTAAATTCAAGATTGTCATCGGTTCCCCGAACCGTCATTGGCTCTCTGGTGCTTTTTTTAACACTAAGACTGATGTCTTTTCTATAATGTTGTTTTAAGGTGAAGACTACCGTAGGCTATACAATGCCGAATTAAAATCAAAATTATCCTCTGTTGACTGCTGATATTTTAAGATCAAGATTGTTTACAGTGTCTTGATGCAGTTTTTAAGACCAAGACTGTTTTCTACTGTCCAATGAGGTTTTAAAATTAGAATCATCTTCGAGTACTGTGATGAAGGGAGGGTTAGTGGTAGGAGATTCAATAGTCCATTTTCATGTGAAATATTTCCTGGACTAGGCCACTGTTTTTTCTAATTGCCATGACTAAGAAGCTCCTGAAGAATGAAAAAGTAAGTAATAAACATTTTGATTAGTTTTCCTAAGTTACGCTTTTAAATTTTTTATTTGCTTGTCTTTTGGATACACATTTACATTTTTATTATATAAAATTTTAGAAGTATTAAAAATTGTATAAATCAAGACTTACATTTACGGTAATAGTAGTTGTAGTATTTTGAAATATATGTACTAACTACTTTATTATTATTATTTTTTTTGAAATAGCGAAATAATTACAAAATGTTTTAAAGGAAATGAAAAATCAATGCAATAGGATTCCCATAAACATTGAAATTTCATATATTAGAGATCTACATAAACTGAAATTTTTCAGAAATCTTGGATTTTCAATGAAAAGATAATTCCTTTATATTGAATAATCTGTCAATACAATGAGCGAAAATTTCCTTTGAAAATTTATGTATAGATATCGAAATAAAAACACAATCACTAATTTAAAAAAAATGCATATAAATTTATAAAAGAAACTGCGTCACAGATTTTTACTGGATTAGAAATTTTAAGAAGATCAGTAACCTTTTATGAAAAAGTAGTAGGCTCGGGACAGTGAGTCATATTTTATTTTTAGCTTCTATTTTACAAAATACCTTCCTAACTACGAGCTAGAGTAATTTTAAATTCAGCTTAGTTTAAAAATTTTTATCGTCAATGAATCAAAAATTTTAAAATCTGAAAAAGATGCAAAACTTAATAAAAGTTGTAGAAAGTTCCAAAAAGTAAGAAATTAAAGAAGGGAGGTATAACTACCTATGTGGAAAAATCATTATTATTTTAACATTATTAAAATAAATTTTTTTCATTCTTTAAATATAATCCCCACAATGTGTTATTTGCAAGGAAAATAAATTAATGTCTTTCAGTTGTTAATAAACTTTTGGTAAGCGTATGCATCGAATTATAATCCATTAAATTCTGCCTGACTATTAAGTTGATTATTAGGAATTAAAAATTTGAAATAGGGGTAACGCGTCTTCCCCGTGACCTGGGCGTGCTGGGTTCGAGTCCCGGTTCGGGCATGGTTGTTCTTTATCTGTGAGTTGTGTGAATGTGCCTCCAGTAAAATGGGGTTGTGCAAGCGAATGTGATGCGTGAGTAGCTGAGACGTACTCTTGGTCCTAGTTAGCGCTACTAAAACTAGAGAAGCTCCCCCGGCTTAAAAATCGCTGACTTCGCCAGTGAGCTTGTCCATGGCAAGTGCCGTTATAAACAACAACAACAACAACAAAATTCAAAAGTAAAATGATTTCATGCATTTTATGGACCGATTTTGATAAAGTAAAATTTTACGACTTAGAAATCACTTCTCTTCTACAATATAATGATATTAAATTAAATTTCAATTTTTTTTTTCGTACACCTTAATGCAAATACTTGTTTTTGGTCAGAAAACATTTTTTTGTCCGGTCGCATCTTATTACAATCAATTTGTTTTGAATTGAGATGTTTTATTTAAATTTTAAACGCATTTAACTTTACAAACGCTTCTGAATGTTTATTCTTGGTTTAATATTTAAGATTTCTTAAAAAATTGGTATAACATTTTCCGAACTGTTCTGAAAAAAAAAAAATTTAAATACGTATGATTCTGAAATTTTAGTAAATATAAATAAATAAATAAAATCAATATTATTGAATACTTAATGAGCCTGTTGATATCTTTATTTTCTCCATCTCTTTTTCTCATTATTTTCGCATCTATCTCAAAGTGTCACTTCTCTGAAAACTTCGCAAGGAGGGGAAAAAAAGTTAGTGTTTTCGATAACAATGGGAAACCAACATATACCGGAGGCTATCGTTTTGCATGCACAAAAACATTTAAATTAGAGCATCCGCTTTGAGTATCTTTTGATCATCTATGCTAATATATCTTTAGAGACTTTTTACAATAACTTAATATGTTATTTCTATGCTTCTGATAAAAAGTAATCTCAGCCTAAAGGCATAGAAAAAATTCACCACTTAAATAATCCAACCTGTCACTAACACTCCCATGTAAAAGTTTGCTAATATGACATTTTTTTTCATCTCTTTCCTTTTTTTAAAAAAACTTTCTTGATTGTCATTTGCAATCATTTTATAAAAGTTTTTCTCATATTTGACATAATTGGCATAAAACTTTCTTTATTCACTATACCTATTAATCAGTTTTATTAACGAAAAAAATGGAATCCATGAAAAAGTGCTCGAATGTATAAACAAGAATTTCTTACCTTAAAGCCTTAAGTTAATCGATAAAAAAGTTTTGCAACATATAATTAATTTCATTAACTAAAAATGCTTAATTTGTTTTGCATTTTCTCACTGGATCAATTTTGCGTCAAACTTTATTTATCTCAATTAATAATAGAATTGAATAATTCTTTGTATGCTTGCGCTGTTAGCATCCCGCATAGCAGATCACAGAAAAATTAGACTGAACGAAAATTTTTATTGTTATGCATTGTGACCATCTGTTATCTCAATTAAGTTTCTAAAAAATCCCGGAACACGTCTTACCCTTAAAAAGGCTTGATGTAGAAAAAATTTAAGTAATCCTGGTTTATGTTGCTAAAATTGTAATGCAGTCGAATTTCTACTAATCAAAGTTGAAGACTGTGAAAAAAATGCGTAATATAGAAACTTTTATATATAGAAATTTCAATATGCAGAAACCCTCATAATAAATTTGTTTTTTCTTACTCAAATTAATTATGCATACTATCGGAAAATTGCTTGATACAATACACATGCTGAAAAAATTGTACTAAACGCTATACACATAGTACAACCTTATAGCTACCATATTTGACATAGTTATTTCTTCGGTAATAGATGCAAAATTAATAGAGGTGGAGTTTTAAAAATGTAATTGAAATTTTAATTAAAAGTCAACAATATGGTATTATGTTTTCTTAAAATTTTGTTTCTTTCTATAGCACATCAATACTTTTTTAAACCATTTTCAAATTTCAAATTAAACTTTTCATTGATAGCAATTTTATTTTTCTATTTTTTTTCTAGCTTCAATAATTTTTTTTAATATGCTTTTAAACGTATTTTATTGCAATACATTTCATTGCTTTGTTATTGGGTTTCTATTCTTACGAAGTTCTTTGATAATAATATACCTGTTATGTGTACCTGATATAATTGTTGTTAATAATAATAAATTTCTAAAATAAAGGGTAGAGGATCAAGCATAGCATTTTATCCTGCTAAGACGATTCTGTCTATAGAATCTGATCTCAATTCCTTTTATCGGCATTCATCTAATATTTTTTAAATAATATGAAAGTGACTGAAAAATTCTATATGGATTTTGCCATCAAATGTCTTAGCAGTATTATTGAAAATGCTTTTAGGTATTCAATTACTGAAAGTGTATTCTGGAGATTTTTTTTATATTAATTGTTGTTTTTGAATAATATATGTATATCATTAAATAATATGAAAATCCATGTATTATGATTCCTTGTCTTAACCATAAAAATGTTCTTAAGCATTTAATTATTGAGAATATTATTTTATGCATTATTTCATTTTAATATTATATTTCTTGTATAGAATCTGAAATCTTTAAATAATATGAACATCTATCAATGATAAGAACATGTGCATTTAACCATCAAATGTATTTATATTTTTATTTTAGATATTTGATTACTGAAAGTGTTATATTACATATTTTATTTTAAGTGTTGTTTCCTGAACTTTTATCTGGATATCCTTAAATAATGCGAAAATACTTGAGCGATAAGCCCATATGCATTTAGCCATCAAATGTGGGAACACTTTCATTGTTAAAAGTTCTTCGGTATCTAATTACTGAAAGTGTTATTTTTCATTCGAGGGATCCGAGTGACTGTCAGAGGTTACATTATTAATTCCACTCACTCTCCTCTTGAGTTATCCCCCTGTCCCCCGGAGCGTGTGTCGCCAAAGTGCGCCAAGGAACGTCGGAGAAGTGCAAATTAAATTTGCTGTTACTGATATCACTCCTCTTTGATGTGCGCCAAGCTGCCCGGCAGAGATCTCATGCACTTAGCCTTATTTCGTTACACGTCTGAGATTGATCTTTTAGCCTGAGGGGGCGACGACAATATTGAACATTGGAATTAAATAAGATTTTTGCATCTTTTCGAGTGCCTCTCTAAGAGCTTCCGAAGAAGTTCTTTTGAGAGTGAAAAGTAAGTTTCAAATGAAATTTTTAGGGATCATATTTGACGCTCAAGTTTCTCGTAGAATAATAACCGGAATCCTCTGGATAATTGGTTACGAAAGATACCGAAAGCGGGGAACAGTGGAGCAGGATTCGCAGGAAACTTTTGTTAGTTTTTCTTGATTTTCTTAAAAAAAAATTCGATTCATTGGCCTTGACCTGGTAAATTTATTCCTAGAAGTCCATTCCTAGTAACGACGAAATGTAGATAACTCATTTTAAAAAAGTTTTATAAACTATATGAATAATTTTTAAATAATCCTTCCTTTTGTATATAGTTTCTGAAATTTTACAACTCATATTTAAATATATAAAAAAACTTTTAGAGTTTTCACTTGTTTTAGATTTCACAGTAAATTTAATAACAATTTTTTTTCTCACTTTTATTAGCGTAAACAATACTTTTTTTATTTTAATTAATTTTTAAATTTTTGTCTTTAATTCAGTATTATTAATATAATGGAATCTTGTAAAAATTTATTTTTAAATTCATTACCAGATGGCGCATTTGCGTATGAAATTTGAATTTGATTAAATTAATTGATTTAAAAGTAATTAAACACTTTATATATCAAATAGTTTATGTAGTCATTAAGAACACATATATGTTCCATTAGTATGTCAATAAATAAGGGCAATTACAAAATGCCACCTTATAAGATCTAGAAACAAGTAAAATTAAATACATGTGCATAAAAAAATTATTTTGCTTAAAAAATTTTTTTTTAATCTTAGAAGCTCCCATTTTTAATGGAATGTATCCTGTTTTTTTAATTTAACTTTTTTCAGAATACTTTTTTAAAAGAGTCTACGGTAAGCAGTCTTGTCAGGCGTCTCGATTTTTCTTCATTCTCCCACAACATAAAGCTAATAAATTAATTTTTGGTTTAAGTATTTCTTGTGCGATTCATTATTTTATGGTAAAAAAAAAACTGTTTTTTCTATTAAACAAATGGATACTTTGAAATATTCAGGTCTCGGTTTTTAGATGCGTAGTTAATGACATTTCATTTCACTGTAAATTGCTAGTTATACTGTAATTGGATGCGAAAAATTGAAAGACAAATTTATTTCCTTCTGAAATTTCCCCAAAAGATCCTGATTCTCTGGTAATGTGGATTCATAAAACAAAAAAAACCTCTTTAACATTACAAATGCTTCGAATTATTTCTGAGGACTCAAGGAGAACAATTATTATCGTGATTTTAAACATATATTGCTTGGTTTTTTCCTGCGGAAAAGGAAATAAAAGTTCTTCCTACATTAAATCTGACTCAAATGAAATGAAGATTCAAGAAAGAAAGCAATTACAGAAAAATACTCAAAATTAGAGTAAAATATTTTTTTGAAAATTGCTAGGCACTGATTATTCTTAATATTCAAAAACAACATTTGGGAGATTTAATTATCGACATCTAAACAATAAATGTTCTATTCAAAAGTATTTAACCCTTAAATGCATGATTATATGTTTTGAATTAAAAAAAAAATATTATAGGAAAATAGTCATAGGTTACATAAAAAATAAATAAAAAAAATCAGGTAAGAATATGGTATATTTATTTTGAAAAAAGTTGTATGTAGACTTTTGGCGACATGCAGTATTTCATTAAAATATAACTTATATTTGATGTAATTTTTAAATACAACATCAAACATTGATAGCTTACCTGACAACAGGTGAGAAATAATTTTTTAACAATTAGATTAGATAAATAATTCATTTATAGGAACTTGACAATAGAAACTATCTCTTCAACTGACACACTGAACTTCATCACCCACCACAGTCAAGTATTAAAAAAAGGAAAAAAAAAGTTATAACTTACCTGCCAATATAATGTCAACTTTTTTTCTTTCATACAGGATTTATTTTCTATGGTTATCAACAGGCCTTTGAATAAAATTAAGTGGAACTGGATGTAGACAATTGGCAACAATAAGGCATATAAGGGTAAATTTAAATTTTGCTGTAATTTATTCTGTTTAAAACACAAAATTAATAATTATGAAATCTTGTAGATAATATAGAAATTGCTAATTATATCATCTGAGATATTTTATGTCAGGTCTTTTATTTTTTTGTTTGTGAAAATTTTGTATTTGATTCCTTAACATCTTTAGATATAATATTTTGTCGATTTTTTTATTGTTTATTTAATGTATGAGAAGACAAAATGGCTAACTTCGATTGAAGAAAAAGATAATATTTTAATAGTTCAGTATTATAAATTGACATTTATAAGTAGATATTCAAAAATAATATATTCAGAAAAAAATTCACTGCTTTTATATAGCTTTATTTCTCCAATAATTTGAAAAGAATACTTCCTTCATTTTATTCATATCTTACTTTTAACCTTACATACTCAAAATGAAGAAAATATTTATAGAATTGCGGTTAATTTTATAACCCTAAGACTAACATAGGATATACATTCTGCGTAAAATAATTATCAAGGAAAGTTTATTAATATTTAGGTGCATAAATATTCATTTGTTCAGTTTAGTGCACGAATTTTAGTTCTTCACATTAAATTTAGTTAAAAAGAGGGATAATGTTGTCTTGCAACTATCAGGCTATTTTATTCAAATATTTGAATTTTTAATTTCGAAATATATTTCTTAACTGCCGGCATCCTAGCAAAGGGGGAGCTCAGGTGTCGTCTTCGTCATCTGACTGCGGTTCAAAATTACGAGGTCCGCCCGAAAATAGTCCTAGTGTTGCTTCAAACGGGATGTTAATATAATCAAACCAAAACCTTGCAGAGGGGGGGGGGTAGTGCATCTTCCCCGTGATCTGGGTGTCCCGGGTTCGAATCCCGGTTCTGGCATGGTTGTTCTTCATCTGTGTTCTATCTGTGAAGGGTGTGAATGTGCCCCCCCCCCCTGTAAAAAGGGTGAGTTTCATCTTCATATGAGCTAGAAGTCAGACTTTTGCCCTCGGGTGTTCAGGGGTCCTTACCCTCAGAAGCTACTGCACCCCCTTTCCGTAGTAACGCGGACATGACATCATCATCATCATTCCTTAACTGAATAGTTGAAAGTGAATAGTAGTAAACAATATCTAATTCTAGACGCGAAAAAAATGAAATAAGAGAGTAGCAGTCATTGTAATTACTTTATTAATACGCATCTTAAAACCTTGTAACAACTCTGATTGTAGAGTATGTTATAAACTTACGAGTTTCGTCAAATCATTTTGCAACCGAGATTTGGACTGCAAAAGATGATACCTCATCTGTAGTTTTGTAGGATCAATTGCATTCTTTAATATTTTTCAATTTTGATTGGCATTTATATTTTTTTATCTTTTTTAAAATTCACTTTTAAATATACTTTATATTAAAATTGCCTTATTAATAGGAATGTAAACAGATGGATTGTATTCACTGAAGTTAGATGAAGTAGGAAAATATGTTAACGACACGGTTTCATTGATAAAAATTAGTAAATTTCCTTATATTGGTTACACTCCTAAAGGATTACCTTATAACATGTCTCATTTCTATTTTAACAAAAATAACTTTCTTGAAGACATTTTAGTAACTTGAGATATTTGAAGAATTTTGAAGCAGGCGCAGCATTTTCCTAACTTTGAAATTATCTTGTTCATACAGCTGAGTAAATAATGAAAGTACTTACTAGTTTGAAAGCATTTTGAGTAACTGGCCTTAATCCAACGATCATACGGTTTTGCATGAAAATTGTGGGAAAATAATCCATTAATGATCGTAAGGATTTTGCTTATGCTATTGATTTTTCTAAAGAGGTTAGCAAAATATCTGTGTATAAATACAGCTTATATTTTTTAGCCTTATACGATTCTACATCCCTTTAATGATTCAGAATAAGTACGTACAAGGATTTATTGCACTGTTAAATTTTCAACGGCCTTCTAAAGGGAATGAAACGGGATAGGGGGTTGAAAGGTTTACCATTTTCATACCAGAACGTCTGAAGAAATGTGTACAAAAATTATTTACATTACACCATTTTAAATTTAAAAAAAATTGCTTCTAAGTGACATAAATTTCAATTTTAGACAGCTATTTTAATCAATTTTTCAAAATTAAAAATTAAATATGATTTATAACGGTGATTATAAATATGATTTTATTTTTTATCCATTAAAATATGAAGCCTATTATATTGTTTACTTGCATCTGTCACTAGCGAATTTTTGCCAATGTTGAAGTTATTTTCTTAGGAGGTTTTTACTTCCTTTGTTACGCGGTTTTTAAATTGAGTTTTAGTAGCTTTTGATGCTTGTTTTAAAAGTAGTTCTTTTCAATTGTTACAATTTCTTTTACCATCTAACATAATTTTGTCTCATATCTTACCAGTTTTAAAATTACAATGCATTCAATTAGAACATTATAATACTTTTTTTACTGCCATTCAGCTTGACTTTTGAAGAGAATATTGTTTTAAAATGAATAAATATACACATTTTAAATATTTTTAAAGTACATGATTATTCGGACTTTGGCTTTCTCGATGCAAATATTGCAACTGACCATTTGAAAATTCTTGATTTTTATTCCAATTCTTATTCCAGTGACATGTAGCCCGATTATAGAGAGAGGACTCAAAAAACACAATTTCTTTGATAGAGACACTTTAGAGTAGCAATTAAGATTGAGGCTAAAACCTCTTATGAATTGAATGCTAAACTTATTATACTTACTGAATACAAAAATTACTACTTAATAAAGTCTTTTGACTGTTTCACTTTTTCTTATACACACATACAACAAATGGAAGCAGATGGTGATGCTGGTTCAGCGATTAGTTGTTGGTTAGATTGTAACTGCACTTGCTTAGGAAGGCAAAACTAGAGATCCGATTCGGGGAGCCAAACATTTTAGATCAAATTAGTTTTATGCACAAGCAATTCTTATTTATTGTTAAATATTTTTTCTTTAATTGATTGCATTTTGATTGTGTAAATCTATAGATTTTTGCTGATTTAAAAAGAAATTTCTGAAATTTTACAATACTTTAACCTTAGTGTCATCTATGGTTTTAAATTCCTTTCTTTTTTTGGATTTAGAAATAATAAGAATAAAATTTGAATTTTTTTAAAGTAAAATAAATTGCACCATTCAAGGGGTATATCTTTAAAATTCTCTAAAACATGCCAAAAAGGTTCATTTAAAGATTTCTTTATTTTGTAAAATGTAAATGTATTGCTGACATTAATAACTGCAACCTTTGAATAATTTATCAAATTTTGAAAACAATGGTAATATTATTATGTCACTCAAAATTACCTTTTTATAACCGTGTATTTATATTTCTTGAATAACTTTTATGTGGGAACATAATAAATTCTTTCGTTTCAAAAATTCATATTGTTTACTTTGTCATCGAGCATCTGAGACTCTAATTGTAGACTCTAAAGGGATAAAAAAAATGAAATCATTGCAAGATCCTCACAAAACAACAAAATGAAGTTAGTTAAATTTTTGAAAAAAAATATTAGACGATTTTGTTTACTAAAACGAATATTCTGGCGAAGGAGGTTCTATTCTTGAAAAAAATCTGATGGGTAAAAAAAGAAGAGAAAAGGAAAAGAAGCGGAAAATATTAATCCACATACGGATAAAAAAAAATAAAAGAAAATGTCTCTGACAGCTGAGTTCATTTTTGTTACGGTTTCATGTCTTGCCTTGAGGTAGATAGCCTTGAAGGAGAATAACTCTCATATTAATAAATTCACAACTACGCCTTTGTCTTCCGCAGGAAACAAAATCGCATTACATCATCTTTTACTAAAGACTCTCCCCCCCCCACCATATTTCCCACCGCATCGAGTCAAGGAATAATAGCACCACTTCAGTATAAAAATTCAATTCGCTTAAATCATATTTTCTTAAGGGAGAATTGGGGAATTTTCTAATTCACTCTATTACTAGAGAAAACTAAAAGTTCAGGAACTTTTATTACGGAGATAAGATACTTTAAAAGAGGAGACACGCGAAATTGGATTACGAATATATCTTTGCAACAGTCCCTGGAATTTTGTCATTGCATATCTTAATTCGGAGATCATAATGCGTTCTCTTTTAAAAGTGCCCTTGAGGCAAGAATGTTACGAATTAGAAGGAAATAAATGTTGTCGTCTCTTATGTTAGAAATCATTTAAAATAAGTGCAGAGGCATATACTTCCGCTTCTATTTTTTTTATTTGATGTTTCATCTTCTGTTTTGCGTATTGCAATTTAAACTGGGACAGTGATACTAGATAATACAGGTCCATCTAGTCATGTTAATAAATCAAATCAAGTATTTGGAGTTCTTGAAAGATCGGTGAAGTTTTTGTTTTTCGTGAAATACAGAGAACAATTTAACTTCATTTGGCACTTGAAGGGAATGCATGTAATGTAGATAGGAAAAAAAGGAAATTATTTATTTGTTGCGCTGTAAAAATTGTTTCAAAGAAATCGGAGATCAAAAGGTTATTTTTGGGTTATGTAAACAAGGAGAGAGGTAACACAGAAAGCAACAGAATCTAGAAGGAATAATTTATATTTCTGTGTACAAATTAATAAAGTTTAACAAATAAAGCTGGAAAAAAAGTTTCAGATATTAAAGTATGTCTAAAGTTTAATTGCAATAAAATAATTTGAGGAAAGATAATTCTTCTCAAGTTTCCTTTTATTTCACAGGATTTGATTTAACCTGTTAGTTTCATATAATGATTAATTGCAACTTTATGGTGTATTGAGATAGATATTATAATTTTAAAATGAATCAATAAACATAGTTGAGATTTAAGTTATATCAAATTTTTAATTTTTAAAACACGAAAGCGAAAAAAATTAGATGCTTTAGATTACTTAATAGGAATAATCCAACATTAAATAGATGAACATAACGCTTCTTACTCTTGCGATTAGATCAATTCTCGTATATTATTAGTTGAATAGTATGGAGTTGATTGAAATGAGGAAGTTGAGATAAATACAACCCATAGAGAGCCGGCATCACTATTTTCATCGTCTATTTTATTTATTGTTAAATTGGACTGTTAGGACTAAATAGAAATATTAATGAATATGATATTACTAATTATTATAAAATTACCAATGTATGACAAGAATTAGCAAAGGCATTTTGTAAAATACTTTGTAATAAAAAATGTTTGCTCATTCAGAAGGATATTCTAATGCATAAATATATCTCAGAATAGGATTGAAACACTTGTTACTATAAATTTTATTTCAATAGTTTGCTATATATTTGTAAGTTTTTACTTCTAAGCAATGTCTTTACGAAAATGTGTCGCAATTTATACATCAGTAAAACTTTACGAAACATATACATTTATGTATGATTAACAAGGATTGCTTTCATTACATCAGTTTTTAAGTTTTAACTAGTATGTTGGTCTCGTACTGTTACATTATATAACATTGTGCTTCTTTAAATAGGATATTTTCATGAAGAAGTTTTCGAGTGTTTAATTGTAAACAGTTTTAATAATTTTTTTTATCTTGCACCTTGTTAATAATTGACGATTATGCATTTATAAATATTGCAGATATTATTTACACTACGATTTCACATAATAGTAGCTAAAATTGTAGTAGGTGCTTTAATCAGACATAAGTGACAATAACACTCGTAAATTATTTTTTTTAACAGATATTAATTTTTTAATTGTTTTGCAATTTCAAAAAGAAATATCTCAATAGAAAATGTTGCCTTATTTCTTAATATTAAAAATGAGGAGATTCTATAGCTTATGAATAATCTATATATTTATATAAATTCTTAATAAATATGATTATTATAGCCGACATACTAAAATCTTTCTAATTTATAAGAATGATATAAAAGTATAAGATTTAAATTTCATAATATTGAAATGAAGTTACTTTTAGAAAATTACAGTTTTGAAAGGCAGAACAATATCGAAATTTCAACTAACACTAAATGAAATAGAATAGAAAATCCTGAATTCTTTTTTAATGAAATGCTAGTATCTAGGAAATATATTTTTAAATTATAAATTATTTATATTAATATGCTGATTAGAATTATTATGTTTTCTATTAATATATCTAATCTGTAATACTTTTATTACAAGTTGTTTGGATGTATTTTATTCTCTTAAAAGAAAGGCAAACATCAATTTTATAAAATATTTTCGATTGGAAAAATTTTAATTCCTGCAACTCTTTACTTAAAATTTGTCAAGAATTTTTATTTTTCTGAGATACAGTTACAGTTACCTAGTGCAAATCCAGATAGTTACACAGGAGTAGAAAAATACGATTTTAGCTAGAATGATGTATAAAATTATGAAATTGTTGAAATTTTGTCTTTCTTAATAATTCTGAGTTGAAACATAGCTACAAAATGGAAAGTTTATTTAAAAGATGACATCATGTTTTATGAAAACTCGTCAGATAAATAAGAATGGAATTTTACCCAATTTTTGATAAAATTACAGCTAGTTGTCAATTTTATATTTGGAAGACGAAAGAGAATTTTCTGCATTTCTTCAACATTCCAGAAAAATAAGAATAAAATTGTTCAGAGGAACAAAATAATTGTCATTCATTACATTTTGAAACAGATATTCATCTTTAAAATATTTAATGCTTGGTTAGAATATTAAATATGGTTATGATAGCAAAGAATTTTATAATTTACGAACATGATAGAATATTTTTATTATTATCATAACCGCATTTAATGTTTCATGAGTGAGTTTTATATTAGTTGGGCCAAATTGTTAGAAATCTATATAATTGGAAAAATTTACTAATTTCAGTAATGAATAACTTTAAAAAAATAAAGAATAATTCGTTTAAAAAGGAAATCTGAAATTCAGTCTTAGTTAACTAAAAGTATTTCTTGGCTATCCAAATATGGTTCCACTATTTGAATTAACTATCCAAAATTCATTTGCATGCAATATGCTTAAAAAAAAATTAAATTCACATTGAAATTAAGTCATGTCAAATATGTCTGTAAAGACAGATAATATAAAATATTACAATTAAGATTAATTGCACATTTTTAAGATTTTATCTTATTTTTGAAACAAATAGATTTTTGAATTAATGATTTTCATTACTTTTCTTTAACTAATAAAGTACCGAAACATTACATACATCTAATTATATTCAACTTGAATTAATACTAATGAATTAATTAATTAACCATAATAAATCATTGAAAGAAGTACGATAAATTAAGACCTTTAGTTAAGCTTTGTCACAAAACATCTCGAGCAGAAAGAAAACTGCTCAACAAAAGAATCCGGTGATAAAGATCCGTAATTTGCTGAACAAATAGTTCTGTGAATCGAAAGTAATTTTTTAAAGAACACAATGAGAGAAGAAAGATGTAATCTGTTACTATAAATTATAAGAGAAACGGATGTAATTTTTAAAAACTTGTTTTTGTAATATAAAGATAAAGGGAAAAAATAGAAATAAGTGATCAAGAAGGTAATTGGGAACCTAGGAGTTATTAAGACTTGGCATCAGTGTAACCTTTTCGTGCGTGGATGTATGTTCCTTCTTCGAGGCACTCTAGAGGAATGCAAACAATATTTCCTCATTGAAAAAAAAATTTTTTTTTTAGTATTATGTTCAAATATTTATGTACTTAAATTTCAGTCAGGTTGAGAAGAAGGTGAAAACCAAAATTTCCTTGTGATTATTTATTTTCTAAAGAGGTTATTTGCAAAATAAGTTGAAAAGTTACATGCATCTTAGAATCTGTGGTTACGAATACGATTCAGTTTTCGTTTTTGTACTCTCTCATGAGAGACAAGAACCTCTGCCGTTTCTCATATTGAGGAAATCAGATTTTTATAGCAATAAAAAACAGTATGTTTCATGCATTTGAATAATTTATTTTATGATATGAAGTGAAATGCAATCTTGGAAATGATATCGTCTGCCCCATCAAGCATCTTCACATTTTGTGTCAAATTAGCAAATGATATTTTAAAAGAATCTACTTTGTAATAGATATACATATTACATATAACGAAGAAAAATTGGATATTAATAACGATTTGATGCCTAACATAGAAAAAAACAAGAAAAATTGGCATTGAGTAAAAAAAAAAAAAAAAAAAAAAAAAAATGTAATGCTGAAAGAGGAATCTGAAGAAAATGTTGATTCTTTTCAAATAGAAATGGTTGTTTTAAAGATGAAGAAAATTGTTGAAATATCCATGTCTGATCTTTCAGCATATCTATATATTTAAATCAATTCTTTTAAAGTTATCAGAACAAATACATGTTATTTCTTCGTCTATGGGATTGATGTATTGCACGTGTTCAATCCATCGATTCGATAGGTTTATAGAGCATCAATTGGACTTAATCGAAATTTTTTTTGGTATAATTTATCTAATCACTAAATTTGTTTTGCGAATTTCTAAAATAAGATAAAAAAAATATTCTACGGGAATTTATAATTTAATAACAATTTTTCAGATAGCATAAATGTTAGAAAAAAAAATGAATAGAAGACTGAGTGTTCTATTTGAAATGAGATCTCTTCTTTCTACTATTAAATTTTAGTAACCCTTGCTCATTTTAAAGGGCGTTTCTAAGTCGTTAGATATTCTTTCCTTGTATTTCATAACATTCAGTTAGTTCTGTTTTTTATACATGTTTTTTTGCCGACTTTCCTCTACAAATTGAGATTAGAAAATTATAAATAATTCTTAATTAAAAGTATTAAATATTTATGATAGTTTATTTATTATTAAATTCCGTAAAAATATTTAATATATTAATTATATTTAATATATTTTTATTCAAAAAAATAAATACTGTGCTTTGAGGAATGGTGATTTAAATTCTGAAACAAAAGGTATTAGTTTATTATTTTAAATATATTCTCTTAAGGTCTGTTCTTTGCTATAATCAGAAGTTAAAACAGGTGTTTATAATTACCTCAGACACTATATGGTATTTGGCTTAAAAGAGGTAATTATGAAATATTTTGTTACTGAGAATGCCTGCATTTATTTATAGCAGTGTTTATAATTACCCCGGATACTAGAGAGTAATTGGTTTAGCTGAGGTAATTATGAAAGATTTTGTAACTGAGATTGATAAATTTATAAATTAATTTTAAAAAAAAGATATTTTATAATGAAATTTCTAGATCATGATTATGCACTCATAAATTTTAAGCTAATTTTCTATCTCATACTATTGTTTCAAATCAAAGAATGACAACTTCTGCAAGTTTCATCTCTAATTAACCTAAATGTACTTAATTGATTTATTTAGAAAATGGTTGTAGAAAAGGTAATAACGATTTCAAATTCTTCTATGACTGATTTGAATCTGATGCATTCCCCATTTTTACAGTATTTCTTCTAATGCTGATGAAGGTGCCATAAGAAGATACAATATCTGATTAATGTTTATGTCACGGGATCCATGCCAATGTTATCAGTCTCTTCTGTAAAAATCAGCTAAAATTTCAACTTTCATCTAAAATTTAGTTCAGATATAACCTCATCTCAACTCTTGGGTATCAATTTGTTAAAAAAAAAAATTGAGTTAATGCGGATTTACAGAAACAGGGAATAATTGTACCTAATCTGTAAATCTATCTTTCAAGTAATGACACTAGCGTAGCGAGGAAACAGCATAACAAGATCGTGCTACAAATCTGTAAAACTATTTCCTTGTCACATTAATTATCCTCGCCAGAAAGAGAACTTTACAGAAACTCCTCAGGCATGCTAATACTGAAAGAATAAGAGTAAACAATTAAAATAACTTACACAGCTCTTAACATTTCTTTCAAGATCGCTAATAGAGAAAAAAATAGACATATATGGGAAACTGAAAGTATTAAACGAATGTAGATCAAGAAAATTCCATAACAGGATTAGGGAATCGCCACTACCGGATCTGAGAATTTTGCGGCCTTAGGCCTTTTATAGCATTTCACATTTTGATGCTCTCTTTTTATGAAAGTAAGATTTAGGAGTGAAATAAAAAAAGTATATGCTTTTATCTATTTATTCATTAGCTTTAAGTTAGTGTTAATACGATTAATTGTTTATTAATAGCAATAATCAGTAAAGCTGATTAAATCAGTTTATAACATTCCTCAATAATTAATAAGGATTGATAATTATTAATAATGATCAATTATTACATTGATTATATCATAGAAAAATACCTACTAACGAAATAAAATTAAATAGAAAATAACCGTAATCAGTAACAATGATTTTCCTAATTAGATATAAGATATTTAACCATTATGATAAAATTTAAGGAAAAATCATTCAAATAAATGTTTTATAATATCTGATAAGCGGAACGAGACATAACCAGGTAAAAATTAATAAATATTATTTCAGTATTTTATAAATAAGTAAATCATTTTTCTACTTTTAATTATTTAATGATATCGAGTTCCCTTAGTTTATTTAATAATAATTTTAATAATTAAATACAAATACACATTGCACTGTTTATATTTTATAATTCATAGAATCTGAATTTTTTTAGAAACTTATTCATATGGTAACTAATAATATTACTTAATAAACCTACATACGGCCTCCTTTCCCCAGTGATATTAGGCAGTTTTCTACAAAAAAATCTTTTAAAGAATATTTTCTTCGAAATTTTTATTTTAATTGTATATCTGAAATACAAAATAACCCTCTTCCAAAAAAAGACGAGGGAGTCTCTATTTTCACTTTCCTTGCATCTTCCAAAATTATAGCCTGTTTTTGCAAAAGAGAGGAAAGATCAGAAACAAGGTCCTAAAAGGTTGGTTTGAACAATACAGATATGCTGTAACGGATATTCATTAAGAAGTTCGTTAGAAAGGAGCTTTTTTATTGCAATCACATACCATTAGATTTTACTTATGTGTATTTTGAAACTGAATTATGCAAGAAGTAAATTTGGAAACTAATGTTGAAGGAATTTGAAAACAAATATTTTCCTCTCTGGGCTTTAACATTGCAAAAGGTATGTGTAATGAAAATGTTGTTGAAACTTATATTCAAAAAACGTATTAAAAATTGCATTAATACATATTGCAAAAATGTACTAAAATTGGAACAACAACAAAAAAAAAAAAAAAACATCGCATTATTTTAAAATTTGTGTTGCGTTTAAAGATTTTTATTTTTTATTTTAAGTAAGTTTATGAATAATTATTACTCAGTCATGTTTTGTGACATTTTTACCGGAACAGCTGAAAAAACGCTTATTTTCTAATTTACTGAAAGTCATATCACCGACTCTCCGACTTTCCCGAAGACACACGGATAAAGAATGCTGAATAATTGGACCACCGCAACAGCGGGAACTGTGGTTGAGTCCTAAGGGCCATCCCCGGCCACGCTACAACCCTTCCCGAAGGATGTACGTCCTCTAATCGAGTGAAGGAGCCAGGTCCCCCATCATTTTTATACCCACCAGAGTAGCGAGACACAACAACCATACGGGAAGCATATCATTCTCATTTCGAGGTGCCCCAACCGGGGGTTTCTAATTTACTGAAAATCGAAATAACATTTGTAAAAATCTACACAATTGACTCATAAACACGAAAATATGTTTGTTGTAGATATATTAACTTTAAATAAAACAATCTGTTTACAGTATGACAAAGGATATGCGTATAAACATCACATTTATTATTATTACCTATTTTTTTATATTTTGATTGGTACAACAAACATAAATCGTGCTTTTGCTCTATTAAGAATAAATAATATTAAGAATTCCCTTTTATATTAATAATATTAAGAATTCCCTTTTAGAACGCAAATTCATCATTAAACGCTGAATTAAAAATATTTTATTTTATCAGTAAGATTTGGAAGTTGGATTATGATAAATAAGTTGCTAATTACAAGCTACAACCAACAATTTTAATGACGTGTTACGTAAATTTTGATTAGCGTGTGTTCAGTAAATGTTTCACTTTTCCCTAATTCGAAATAGATTTCCCAAATACCCCAATTTTATTCTTTTTAATTACTTGCTGTTTGAACTCCTGTTGCTTCTATATAAGAGGTTTAACTCCATTCTGGAACACCAACAGGCGTTTTACTTTTTCGTGTTTCTTTTCCATCATTCGCATTTCGCTAATAAGAATTATGGACCCTTTGTAGATGATACATGAGAATGCATTACTCTAATTACGGTAAAAAGAGACAACTAATAATTTTAATTAATTTGTCACGGTAAGCTTAATGGGTACTTAACGCGCCTGATTTCTTGATAAGCTGCGTTCAGTCCCTGCGGCAATCGGAAGCAACTGATGCGTGGTAAGGTAATTTCACGTTGTTTTAAACCATTAACGGATCTTCTGATCCAAATGCATTTTATTTTAGTTAATTCTCTTACCGAGGGAAAGGGAGGATTACACGTGCTTTAAACAATTACGGAAATGGGATTTTCCCAAAAGCTCAATACGATATTGGCGTTCTTTTTTTCGGTTTCTAGCGTTTGGCGAAAGCAGCTACCAATTGGTTGTTGAGAGTCAAAGAATGGCGAGTACTAAAAGGGTGCTTTTGTGTTTATGTATTAGACTGTGTAAGTGCTGGCGATGTTCAGGACTTTTAGTGGTGTTTTTTCAGATGAAGTGTGTTCTCGATTTTATCCCTAGAGTTTAGTAAATTGCATGGAACAGTTATTTTGTTTACTTGAGGATTATGGGTAGAATTAAGTGCTTGTTGAAAGGAATTTATTTTTCGTACAATAGCACTTCAATTGGTAGCTTAAAATCAATGCTAAGAGAAGAATAGAAGTAAAAGTTTGCACACTGTTGAATGAGACAATGAAATTATTCTCTCATTCTAATTCTTATGTTTTAACTATCATAAAATGTGTTAACAGACAACACTAGACAGCAATTAACTAAACTTTGACTACTATTTTAATCTCGGTTATTTTTTTTAAAAATATTTTCCTATTCAATTTGTAACTTATTTGCGATCTCGTGACAGATTTCGAAAATAGTTCTTCGAATTTATAAATTCAAATAATGTTAAAGTGTGTTGTTTTTCTAGAGTGAACATCTTTTCAGTCTATTGGAACACTGTTGTTTTTATTTGAAGTAATAGAAATCTTTTAATTTAATAGTGACTGACTAGTTTACAGTAAAACCTTCAAAGGAAACAATGAAACTTATACAACTTTCGTGCTGTCCAAACTATATTTAATTTTCCAGGAACTTGTAAAATATTTTATCGTAGAATCTATAAATTTTTTTAAATATTTTTTAGCAACGAAAAGGTGTTTATGACTGCTGAAAAAAAGTAATTTAAAAAATAAAATTCTATAATAAAAGAAGTTAAAAAATGTATTGGTTTAAGAAGAATATGCAAATAATTTTGAAATGTTTTAATTTATTCTTTGATAGCAAAGGACTAAAAATAAATTTGATCAAATAAAAAATATTAGAAAACAGGTCAGTTTTGATTATCATCGATTTATTCAATTTTGATTGTCATCTTGCAATGTCGAATTATTCATTTTTCCAGATCATATATATTTTGCTTGAAAAAGGTTACTTAAAAAACATATCTTTAAAAATGCAATGCATGAATTCAGATAGAGAAGTAACAACATAAGATGAACATGTGTGAAAAATCTGTTGTTCACATTAATGCATGTACCACATTACTTAGCCTCTAAGCATGGTAATTAGAGGTTATAATGGAGGAAGATGCAAATGTCTCAATGTTCTTGTACCAATTATAATTTCTAAGAAACACTTTTCAAATTAAGACCCTACAGATATAAAAATTATGTGTGTTATAGCAGGGTTTTAGAGAATTCTGTTATGAAAACGGGGAACCTTTTAGAGTATGAAACATAATATCACATTTTAGACACTTTGTACAAAAGAAATTATGCAAGTGTAAATGTTAAAGATCAACATACCATCATGAATTGTTAGTAGTACAATTTACCTCCCCCCCGCCCCCAATTAAGTAAAACAGCTATATCCAAGTTGAAAAAAAAATGATATAAAAATCTAAGCTATGTGATTTTTAATTTAATAACAAGTGCTTCATTTCTTAGTAGAAAATGTGAAACTAGAACAATTACTTTTTGAATTTTATGACACGTTTATTTACTGACAAGAGATTTTCTATTTTTATCTTTTCTCTTAAGTTTTAAAATCAGTTTTCTTTGACTTCACTCAAAATATGGTAGCACAATGAAAGTTGATTCAGAACTTCATTATGAATTTCCCATACGACAAAAGACATTTCAGAGAAGAAAAGAAAAAAAAAAGCCTGTAAAAGTTTTTCAATAATATTTTTTAATTTGTACCTTTTTGAAGAACAAACCATACCACTAAGATATCTAAAGACTAATAGATATGATTATTAAGCCATATGGTATCATTCAAACTCATTAGGCTTAATAATGACATTTATTAGTCGTGCTTTACATTTCTACATAATTCGAAAAAAAAAAAAACAATATATTTATGTTTTTCAAAATTAAACTTTGGATTTTGTATAAAAAAAGATTGAATCAATTAAATGAAAAGCGGATATATTTTAATTTTCACTTATAAGAAATAGTAATATAAAATAAATTCACTTAAAAACTTACAACTTTAACAGTAATTTACATTTTTAAAAATTTCATGTCATATTTCATGAAGTATTAGGATATATAAATACTTTCCATGTTTTATCATTTCTAGAAAATCTGTCTCAATAACATTAAAACCAAGAAGATATATTAAATATCTTGAAATATCAATAAGTGACCACAGAAGTTTTTGTGTAGTTTTTTTTTATTGACCGCCAAAGAGTTTCGAAATGTCTTATAAAAATAGAAAAAAAAAATGAAAAAATAATTTCTGCATAAAAATGAACCCTTCCCTTTACGGAAAAGGTAATATATACCAAAGTATTTCACACCTCTGGAAATAACTATGAAAAAGAGAATTCATATTGAAATTTCGGTAAGAGAATAAAATACTTCCCGCATACAAAGATGTCGAGGAAAAAAAAAAGGAAAAGAAATTCTTCCGCTTTCCAACAAAACGAAATGAAGTTTCGCTCAAAATCTCATATCTATCGTATTTAACTGTCAAACATTGGGTAGCAAATCTCAATTTAGGTGGGTAAAATTTTCATCCGGAATCTATGTCATCTCTTCAACAGAGAAAATACTTCAAATTTAGTAGCATCGCACTACTTCTCATATATATAGAACCCGGCTCTGAATTTGAAAAGAGTCCGGCTGATAATAACCTTCTCCGAATTGATAGAGCGCCATCTTGAATTCCGTAACCATGGTGACGGCCTTGATTGACAGACCGAGCAACCAGATACTAAGCAACACGCGTTACTCTCTTTTTCTGTAGCTTCCATGTCAATAATGTGGAATTGAAATATTTGCCGCTCCAATGATCCGGTAAAGGTGGGGGGAGGGGAACGCTGAAACTCGTGGGAGGGTAGGGGAGGATGACTTTCCTGATTTTTCCAGTCTGTACTTCCCCAAGTTCCTCCTGGTTCCATTTTTCGACGACCCTTTTCTTTTTGGGGTTGTCAGCCTGTTTAAAAGTGGTACATCTTTCCAGTTTTTGGCTATATATGACAAAAACTTGGAGAAAAGGAGGAAAAAGAGCATGAGAGAATAAACTCACCCTACTCGTAGACATGAACTTCGCTCTTCTTTCGAATTTTTTTCGGTACGTTAGGTTTTGTTGTCAAATCGCCGTATACATCCCAGGCTAACTTTCGTTTCTTGTTTTATTCTTTATTTTGAAAAAAGAAGTTATATCATATACCTAAGGAATCGCCGTTATAGAATGGAACTTTATGAACGTAGGTAAAGGAAATCAAAGCATATATTTATGCATACGTTTATATGAATTTTTATCTGCATGTATATGCTTACAAAATATTTCGTTTTCTTAAATTCGGAAAGATATGATGCGATTATGTAGCATCTAATGGTTTAGTGCATTATTAATTATATGATTCTTTATACTACATTTAGACAATACCATTAAAAATGAATTATTTAAAAATGTGTTTTATTAAGAGATAGAAAGTAAACGAATTATTTTCGACAAACTTTATTTTCCGAAAGAGCATATTTTTATGAACTGGCATTTTCTTAATGATAAATTTTGTCAGCTACGTAGTCTTTTAACATTTATTGGCTTTATTATTATAAATTATGTTATGTTATAATATTTTTTACATACAAATAAATATTTTTAACCCTCTTCCTGTCTAATGTTTTCAATGACACAAATGTTGTCAGACACAGTGAAGGACAGAAATGAAGAACAATATCTATCTCAGAAAGAATAAATTCATATTCATTCTTGATCGCATGCGAAAATGTAATTATAAAATCAAATGAACCATTTGAAATAGGGAAGGAGTAAAAAACAAGAAAATGGATGCTAAATGACATGTATCGATATGACGTGCATCTGAATGCTAAATGGCCGAATGATTTCAGTGTCACATGGATTATCACCGTATGGCAATATGTTAATAAAAGGAGGATAAGAATGGATTTGCGAGGTTTTGAGGGAAGGCAAGACATTTTGCCTCTAACAACTTATGCCGAATGATATTTTCAGATTATTAATTTCTATAGTGATTTCTTCTAAAATCACGGTGAATTATTCTTAATCGCTTATCAGTTGATATCACATGTTCGAAGTATTAACACTTGAGAGATATAACAGCACTCCGTGTTCCTATGACTGTAATCTTAATAGGGCTACAAATATGAAATGAAAGGAACACTGAAAAATTCTCACTTCACCAGTCATCCCTTTACTGGTCTCCCTTTAGAAAAAAAGGGGAGGGAGATGATAGATGAAGTTTCCACAGCTGTCTAAAGTAAAACAAAACACGCTGAAAAACAAGTTATGCATAACTTTCTCTGAGTTTTATAAAAAAAACAAATAAATAGATTGATTTATTGTTTCACTTAATTCAATTAATGATCTATGACCTTCTTCATCGAAAATCATATTTTCCATCTTTATTTACTTTCCTTAGATTAACTAGCTTCATTAAGCAGATGTGGTTTTACCTATTGGAGACTGAAATAGCTTGATTTATATTTCATTTTGGATTCAAAGAAAATGTAAATTAATGATTACACTTCCATAGAAAGAAGTAAATTTAAAGTGGAATTCCTAATCCTAAAAGAAGTCGTTTTTTAAAATCTAATGGCAACTAAAAGAAAGTTTTTAAATATATGATATAAAGCTTTTCTTCAGAATTTTACTGTAATATATATATTTTTCTAAGAAGACGAATTTAGATTTCCAAAACGTTACTTATTTTAAACAGAATTTTATAAAAATCTCTAATACAAAAGATATTAAAGGATTTTAAAAAGTGAATCAACTAACACTGAAGCATTGGAGAAGATGTAGATGAAATTACATTGTTTTAATATAAGGAACCTCGCATGAGGAAAAAAAATCTACCCCAAATTAATAAAAAAAAAGGTAAAACAGGAGCATTGCCCAGAGAAACAAAGAAAATGACAAAAATTATTATTTAATACGTAGATGCACAAAAAAAAAAAAAAAAAAAACCATCGAATCTAGTTCTGCGGAGTCTCGTCAGCTTTTTATGTTTTTTTAAGTCTCAAGTTTAACTTTTCGATTATACAGATTACTTGCACACATACTGATTTTTATCGGTCGATAATTTGTTGGCAAAGCCTCTGCTTTCACACATTCCATTTTCGGTTTGTCGACATTTTATACTGTTTCAAATTTAATTTATTCTCAGAAGAGAAAGGAATGTACTTATCATTTTGAAATACCTTCCTAGTACTTTTATGCTCCTTATGTGATGCGAACAATCTTCTTGTAGAGAAACATCATTGACTTCTAGTTCTTTTGAATTGATTTTCATATCCATCAACCCATATTTTATTTATGATTGAATTATTGTTTTTGGCTAATGATATTTGAAACAATATTTTTAAATGGCAATTATATTGGAACTAATAAAACTTATTAAAAAGTTATATTACATAAATGCTTTTTAACACATAAAAAAAAATTAGATTTTTTTTTTGTACAAAATTAGTTTTTTTGAAACCAAATGATCAGAATTGTACATCCTTTAGTACATACAACCTGTAATAGTCGAGGAACTGAAACAAAACAAAAAAAAAAATTGACAGCATCTCAAAATATTTGTAAAGTATTAATGTTAGTTTGAAATAATTTGTTTTCAGAATTTTAAATTTTCCTTTAAATCTCTAAGTCAAATTGTGAATTGTGTCAAAAAATTGTGTCATTACTTAGGGAATGAATTGTGTCAAAAAATAGACACAATTCATTTCCTAAGTAATAATCAAGAATATGCTAACTTTCATATAGGTATTATACTAGTGAAAGAAAAATTCTTGTTTCGGAAATCTATACAAATATCTGTCAAATGGATAAAAGAATTTTTCACTATTCATAATTGTACATACAAAAATTTAACAAAATAAATGAAGCAACATAAAACTATAAAATAGCTATGATTAGCTTATTTCGAGGCAAGAAAACGTGTTAAATAGTATTTTATTATTATATGTAAAATGAAAATGATTAAATAATCCTTATTTAAACAAAATCAGTGAATACATTTTTAATGCTTCATGAATAATTATAAGAAATTGTTTTTCATTCAGTGTATTGAATAAAAATTTTATATACAATTGTTTGCCCTAAAAAGGATATTTAAACATTTGAATAGTAATTGTAAATTGCGCATAATTTAAAAATAATATTTATGCTCATTTCTCGAGAAAATTTTATTAATGTAAATTTATTGGATTATGTTGCGCTAATTTTAAAATTATCAAATTCAAAAGACAATAATTATTTTACAAAGATTACTTAAATTAATAAACCGATTGATAAAATAATAAAACGATTATAAGCCAGATTGTTAATTATTTTTCATAAGAAAAGAAATATAAGGATAAAAACCATTCTTAATACTATTTCATAAGTTGATGATTGACAAGGTGAAAAAAATAAAAATGTAAAATAAGCACAAATATTTCAAAACCAAGTACATTAAAGAAGTATAATCCACAATTCAGACTAACAATTAATACATATTTGTTTTTTCATAAGCAACTCATCCAGTATTAAACTAATGGTATCTATAAAGAATTTTAAAAATGGAAATTAAATTGATAGTTAACTAATAACACTCACAATATACTAAAATTAGTACTAAAAGTTGTTTAGTTAGTTTATTAAAATATTTAATGCCATTCATGAAAAGTAAATTAAGGAGTTACGTGAGCGAAGGCCTGCAGATATCCACAAGTATGGACTAGACATGCTCTATTGTATAGGCGGATAAAATATCGGTCGACAAAACAGTGTGTATTTAAGAAGCCATTATATTATATGCCCCACTTAAAAATGGTGAAAATTTATGGTATTGTAAAAGACAGGCAGACATTTTATGTGTTTAAGCTCCCATTCTTTTCTATGTGTCACAAAAGGAATTTCGTCGTTAAATATTTTACCGATAGGCCGAAATTGGTGAAAGTTAAAATGGCTTGAAAGAGTTTGCATGCCCTGAATGTAACTAGAGAGAATAAAAAGATGGCAACCAGCTTTAAAAATAGTGGTGAAGTTCGCAAGCGAGAGTATCCCCTCCTCTGAATCCACGTGAGTAGAGGCACATTATTTTGTATTTTCCATGTCATAATATAATGTGAAAAATTGAATAGGCATTTTGGACAAATTTTAAAACAGATCTGCAATAGTAATTACAGGACTGCATACTAAATTCCAGTTATCTAATTTATTGTAATTTTTTAGTTATTGAACATACATATATAATATCGATAATGAGATTTTTAAATGATTTGTTCCAAAGGTTGATATATATCTATATTTCTATTGCTAAAAATAAGTGCCAAAATTCATTCACATAGCTTTCTACATTTTTTTAATTATTGAGTTCCCATTTATTAAAAAAATTATTTTCGGCCAATTTTGTCCAAATATAGAAAAATGTTCCTATTTGGAATCAGAATAACACATCACATTTTAATATATTCAATCTCTATGCATTTCACCGACACAAACAGAACGACAGACAGACATAAATCCAGAAATATGTTTGCCAAATTAAAATTAAAAAAAAAATAAGCATGGAGATTCATAAAAGTCTCAAGAAAGAATTCGTTCGCTATTATGATATTTTCCCTTACAATAGGAGAAAATAAAAGTCTACATTTTTTATGGTTTTTTTTAATAGGTTATTTGATGCTTTGTAATATTTATTAATATTTATAAAATGTAGACTTCATACATAAATGAGAAAAATGTTTTTAAATATTGCTCCAAGTCTTTATTCAATTAAAATTATCACTCTTTAACGCCGATGAAAGTATAGAGAATTTGATTATTTTTATCTCTGCAATAAGGCACAACCCTGCCAAATTTTCGCGGTTTCAAGATAAATGAATAGGTCTTAATTTTAGAATAGATTCGTATCAAGTTCAAGACCCGATTCTACAGAAAATTAGTTGAAAACCTAGGCTTTGTGCAAATGTAAATACGATAACTCAAAAAATGCAATAATTTGGATAAATAAAATTGGGTACAGTGCTTTAGAATCTAAAGAACGTAAAGCATAAATCAATGAAATTCGTAGAAGGGCCAACTGTTTCTTGGTCTGTAATTTTGCATGTTTATTAACTTGATAAATCAAAACTGCAAAGATTTTGTTAACTGAAATTTGATATGTGATCTTGTTAATAAAAGAGCTGATATGTGTAAAAAAAAAATTGAAGCCTACCATTCAAAGAAGAGATGCTAATTACAAGGTTTGGTTTTCTTTAATATAATACGAAACACAAAACTCTTATGCCTGAGAGCCCAATAATAAGAATCTTCATGGAAGTCCACGATCTTTAGCGAGAATAGAGGCATAACCCCTTTATTCGAGAGCATGTAAAGTTACGAATGACACCTCTGTACCTAGTTGTTTATAAAACCATCTATACTTTAATTCCAGTACATTTAAACATCAGCTAAAGAAACTTTGAAGATTCTTCTTAAATCGTTGTGAATTTTATATTTGTAACATTGTTCTTTATTGTAATTGGAGTAATTTTTTTACTTTATTTATTCCAACAATATTTGGGTTATTAAGCATCTTTACCTTGATTTGGGTACACATTCATTGATTTTACACTTTATATTTTTAATAAATTCAGCCGTTTCCATCCATAATTAAAGGGATAGTGGACGATGAAATACACAAAAATGGACGAAAATATGAAATTCTATTTTTCAAACCCATCACCAAAATATATATTTATGTTCAACTAAAATATTGTTATAAAATTTACTGTTTAATAAAATTAATATTTGAAGGATCTAAAGAAAGAAAATACAATTAATGACTTTTCTTAAAATGATATTGTTATTAGATTTAAATATCTTTAAAATGTTTCAGGTGTCTTAATTTTTTTGGAAATTGATAAAAAAAAGATTTTGGTCAGACATTTAAAGAAAATAATGCATTTTATATTTTGAGGTTCTTTTAGACAGATAAAAGTCAATTTTAGTCCAGAAAAAAAGTTCTTATTAAAATTCAGTATGGATAAAAACACTTTTCAAAAATTACCATTTAATTGGAATTACAAAATCATATGCAGTTTTGTTCCAACTAAATTCATAATGGTTAGTAAAAAAAAAATAATAGAAAAAAATTAAAAATTAAATCGTCTGGACTATTTTGATTTTTTAAAAAATATACATCTTTTAACTTTTAAAAATAATATATTTCGTTTTAAAAAGACTTTTTAAAACATTTGACGCATTTGAATTTTAATACATATACATGAAAAATTTCATAACCGTAAAAGAATAATTGGCAAAAATGCCTAATAAAGTTCACCGATCCCTAAATAAAAATGTTTAAAAGGATTTTAAAAACAATATTGATGCTAAAATATTTAGAAATCGGAAAAAACACAAATTAAAATTTTAATTCAATTACTAGATCTTTTAACGATTTAAAGTATCTAAAATAAAATATTTATTTATAAAAGAATTCCGTAATTTTCCTTGAATTTTTATTTCTGGATTACAAATTCATAAAAAATTTGTAACAATATAAAACAGATAAATATTGTTCCATTATTTTGTTTTTTTATTTAAAGATTACTTATTATTACTTCAATGTAACATTTAAAAAAATATGACGTTTTGAAGATACTTTTGATATATTTTTTTTATCCAAACGTGTACCACTTTCCCATGAAATGAAACATCTGTCAAAATAAATCTTCTTTCTTATTTTTTTTCCACATTTTTTTAAAACTCTGAACCTACTTCTTGCTTTTATTTATTACTTCTGATGCGAAACTTCTTAAATTTCTTTATGTGCTTCTTTATGATTTCTCCTCTCTCGTAAGAGGGGGGGGGGGAGAGACAAACTTGAGGAGGAAGAAATTGAGGAGAAAGGAACAAGGAGAGGGAGGTGATAAGATGTGAAGTGAAGAAATGTCTCCGATTGCAATCACAATTTGTCGCGTGAAATTTGAGGGACAACTGTTTCGAATTTTAAGTGATTTTATATTGTCTTCTCTACATCTTAATATGAGTCGGGAACCCATTCTCTTAAAAAGGCAGAAAAGAGAGAATAGTTCCGAGTAAATGAAATTCTTCTTCAGTTTCTTCTTTTTCAATGTCTTGAAATGCACTTCTCATGCAAGAAAAGAAAAGGTTAATTCTTTTTTTTTATCACTTACCGTTATTTTTGTCTTTCTTGAGATATGTTTTTTTTTCGTTCGTCTTTTGCAGTCGTTGTTTGATCGTCATTTAGATCGAAAAACAATAAAGGTAGAAAAATTAGAGAACAGCAAGATATATACATCACAATTAAATGAAATATATTATGCAAAATATAAATATATATAAATATACAATATTAATTCAAGCTAATAAAGCAGAGAGTAATAGCCATGATAAAAAAACAAATTGTTTCTGTTAATAATATAAATGGAGGATTTTATTAATCCCACATTTGAATTAACCCTTTCTAGGGCCGTGAGAAGTATGCTTCCCACTAAATTCATCAATCTTTGTATGAAATTATGTAGATTGGCATAAGTTTTGACAAATTTTTTTAGTAAGTCTGAAATTTAGATGCTTCAGTTCTTTATCTCAGACAAAATGATGTATCTTGATTTGTTAATTAATTATTAATTAACCAAATTAATTAATTAATCAAATTAAATTTATCTAATAAGCTAAAGGAATCCCTTTTTTTATTCTAATTTCAAGCCTATAAATATTTTAATATAATATGACTAGAAAAATACAGCCCTTTAAAGGGTTAAAATGAACTCTCTGTGTTTCAATAGAAGTCATTACAAAATTAATAAAAATGCGTATAGTAAGAAAAAGTATAAATTTTTTAACTTTGATTCCTCATTTTTTAATATATTTTCATTCGTCATATTCTTTTTTTTTTGTTTACTGTAAAATTTGTTTTTATTTATATAAGACGAACACAATGCAATTTGTGCGGAAGTGATCTTCAATACTTAAAATCTGACACAATTCTACAAGAAAACGTTGAAACTTTAGAACATTCGGGAGGATTTAAGTTTACTACCGATTTAACTTTGGAAGTACTTATTTTTAAAGAAATTATTCATTAAGTTTTCACTCATTCATGAAGTTATTGTCACAAAACGATACTCTAAGTTGGGTTGCTTCTCATTTATATCACAAAACAATAAAGAAAAAAAAAAGAGAATAGCTAGGTATATAAATCACAGAAAATATTCAAAATAAATTTAAATTATAGCAGAGACTAATTCATGTCTTCAGTTAAGGGTTAAATCATTTTTGTAATTATTTAATCTATCTACTAGTATCTTTAAAAAAACATTGGGAATAACTAATTAAATGTGTTATAAAAATTCCTTACTGAAATTTATATTTTTAAATAATAGCACTTAGAAAACGAGAATTTAACCATTTTACCTATAGAATTTAATTTCATACATGATAGATTATTTGCAGTTTCATAATTAAATTTAAGAATCTTTTAAAAAACCCATTACTTAAAAACTTTTATTCAAACGGAAGTTATTTCAGTTAGAAGTTGTAATTAAAATTCGCCTTAATGTTTTATAAAATCACTTAGATAATTAATGTATGTGCATTATTGAATCTTTATTGAAATTTATATTGTTAGATTAAACTGAAATTTATATTGTTATATTATTATATCTTAAAAAACATTTGGTGCAACTAACACATGTACAATATTGAATCTTAATTGAAATTTATATCGTTAAATTAAACTGAAATTTATATTATTATATTTTTAAAAACATCTGGAGTAACTATGCACATTGTTGAATCTTTATTAAAATTTATATTGTTAAATTAAACTGAAATTTATATTGTCATATTATTATATTTTAAAGAACATCTGGAGCAACTATGTACATTATTGAATCTTTATTGAAATTTTATATTGTTAAATTAAATTGAAATTTATATTGTTATATTGAATTGAAATGTATGTTGTTAAATTTCGAAAAACAGGTAATTGTAACTTTTTATCTTCAGAATTCAAATTTATTCATGCTACATTACATTCAGTTTTATAACTGGGCAAAAATCTTAAAGCACTTTTGAAAAGCAACGCCTTAAGCAATCTTGTTCACGCTTTGTGTCTAAGTGCCTGAACGCAATAAAGTCGAAATCATTGTGTCTGCAGCTGCATTTGAAATACCGACTGCCTGTGACTTCCTCCACGCCCATTGAGTGGAATGAGCTAGAAAATAAACTACTCTACCATACAAGTTTTTCATGCGGATATTCAGTTTCAATAGTACACGAGGCATACATACAGTTCTTTATATTCCCGAACTCTAGTAGAAGCCCTGGAGCGAGGGTGGTGGGGGGAAAAATTTCCGACATCGACAGAGAGGAATCATTCGTGCACCCCTTTGTGAAGCCTCGGTGGTTATTTGAATATGAATAGAACTGAATACACAAAAAGCATGCAACAAAAAAACTCCTCCTAGAACCAAAAACATGCGTCCACTAGCTTTTGAGATTGCTACAAAATTGTCTGAAATCTTCTTTTGAGAGAGCACACCTACGAATCGCGGCAGCCATTGCATGTTTTCAATGCGTAGAAATAACAATAAATAAGTAATAAAAAGATCGACGAATTTTTGCAGAGAAAAGCGGCAGGTATAGTGTATTTTATGTGTATTTTGACGGTGCAGCCTTAATCTTTCGAAGCCAAAGAAGATGCCTCTTTTTGTATTTGGTTTTTATAGCGGCGTTTTGATTATTTCGCTTCTACGCTAGAGTTTTATTAGAATTCAGGAAGTCCTAATGAATAGTTATTCGTAAGATTTCCACTTACTCGGGGGATTACATAAATGTCCCACTGGAAGTTATCAAAGAATGTTACTTTTGTATTTACCGTCTTCTTTTCATAAGCCAGAGATCGTGAGATGCTTTTTCAAATGAAACAGGGCAGATGAGATGCATTTCAGGTCGCTCATAAATATTTGAATTGATATATGAGCTTATATCAAAAGGATTAAACGAAGATAATAATATAGGAAAAAAATATTGTCGAGGCTTATTTTAGACGTAAAAAAAAATGATCAAATTGAGCTAAAATGTAAAGTATTTTTAACAATAGGTCAAAAGTCAAAAGGAAATGTTAAAAGTGTGAGGGCGGAGACAGAAATATTCTTAGCAAATTGGAATTTTAATGATATTTGATATATATATTTTAACGAATACATTTTTTAAAGAATGTTGCTGTTGTATTTGCCGATTTCTTATCATAAGCCAGATATTGTGAGATGCTTGTTTAAATTGAATAGGGCGTAGGAGATGCATTTCAGCTCACATGTAAGTATTTGGATTGATATATAATGCTATATCAAAAGGAGTATATAAAAAAAATATTTTCGAGGCACATCTTAGATTTAAAACTGAAAAAAGAGAGCCTTAAATTGAACTAGAAATTATAATATAAAATATTTTTAACAATGATAAGAACGTCAAAATACAATTTTAAAAGTTTGAGCCGCTGACAGAAATAGTCTAAGCAAATTGGAATTTTAATGATATTTGATACATATTTTAATAAATGTTTCAATGATTTTCTTACTTACGATAATGATTCAGCTTTAATTTTTTAATAATATTGTTTTCACAGTCATACACTTGAAATATTTTTTCTTGATGTTAATGTTTTTGATGAAAATAAGAATTTTATTTAGAGGTAAATAACAAAAGAATGTTTCAGAAAATCCTTTAAATTTTAATTTTTCCAGATTTTTTGTCTTTCATATTTTTTCTAATTCAATGTTATGAAACATTGAAACATTATATTCTCAATTTCATTATCAGATGGTGTTATTCATATCCAATAAAACATTAAAACTCAATTAATGAGTGCTTGAATATTGTATTGCATCCAAGAAAAAAAAAGTTCAATATATAATAACTCAAATACATACAAATGAAGTAAATGATCGATTATTAATTCCCACATTTGTAAGAAAAATAAGTAAATAAATCAATTGTAGTTGAAGTTTTTATAATAATTATATAGTCCTTCCTTTATTTTCCAATGTTTAAAAATCAATTATGATAATATTTTAAGTACAAAGAATTGCATAGTTTTAAGGCTTAAATGAATGATACATAATTCATTTTCTCAGAATAATTTTGTAATCAAATTTGAAAGATCTGTTTTCTCTAATAATAAAATAAAATGTTATGGAAAATATTTATTGGAGCATTCGACAATATTTGATTTTTTTTCCTATTTTTATTTAGAGTAAAAATTAATTAAAAATTAATAAGAATTAAATCTCCTAAATGACATATATTCACCAAGTTTCCATATCAAACCAATTATGATCATTAGATCACCATGGATCGAATATTTGATAGGCGTTTTAATTCCTAGAATATCATTCATAGAACTATTCAAAAATCGTTCCTTTTTTTGGATGGAATAAGAGTTTCAAAAGATAATGAAACATTCAAGTTGTAATTCATTAAAAATTTCTTTAGATTCAAACTTTGTTTTTTATGAATACCAAAAAGCCGAACATCCATTTTTAAATGATAATATATGCCAACCCAAATTTGATAGATCATAAAATATAAAAAGCTCCTCTTTAAAAGAATTACTCAAAAATTTCTCAAAGAGGATATTTTTATGTAATAATGACTTTGCAAACACTGTTGATTTGCACTTGATGGGTTTTTAAACTTAGATTATCAACTGAATTAAAGCATAAATTGGGTTTAGGTACATTAATCTGACAATGAAGCCTATGGCTGTATGCTTTATGAATGCGTTCTAACAAGTTTCAATCCAATGTGCTTGCTACAGTCTAGCTAGTTGCGGCACGTTTTCCAGATTTCCCATCAAGTGAAACACGAATATAGGATTTTCCCTCTTAAGAGACTAACATATAAAACAGCCTATTATCTAAAAATAGAATTAAGTTAAATCTTGTATATTAGATGTTATCAAAGTGTTTGGCTTGCTTTGATATAGAGATACGATCGTAATTTCTGAATATTGATTCTGAATTTTTGATTTCTGAATATTGGTAATGCCCAGAATATGGGCTTCTGAATTTGATAAATCCTGGTAGGGACCAATTTCAACTAAAAGTCCAATCAAGAAGGAATTTTTCTTGTTGGAGGAGTTGTCGAGTTATTTTGAGTTTCTTTGGCAAGAATCTTTGATTTTTCTATAGTGGGAGATGCTACAAGCCAAGAAAAGTAAGAGCTATTAAAACCAAAAATAACGTTTTATGTTAATTAAATAGGTCATTTTAAACATTTTAATGAGGCTGTGTTAATTATGGAGCTTATGAATTTCGAATTAGGCTTATTCATTTTTATTGCAGTACCCTGAAAGAAACATTGAGTTAGAATGCTTTTGCGATCGAAATAAGATTTCAGGACTATAATTCGCAAACTTTGCATTTAAAGAATAAAAGGGAAAGAGGATATTTCAAAGTGACCGTATTGTTTAGCAATTACTTAGTGGTGAAACTTAAATTACTTAGTGGATTACTTCAAAGGAGAAGACTAAATCCACGTTTTGACGTTGCATTTCGTAAATTATTTCAGAAGCAAGAACATGCAATAAATTTGAGTCCATATCAACACATGGTAAATGTTGTCACTATTCCAACTTTGCATTGTTTAGAGATTTAAACGCATAATTTTAAATTATTCTGTTTTCAAAAAGCGGCTTTCAGGAATCGTGACTTTTTAAATAAATAATTAATTTTCGAAGATTGTTTACTACATCAGAATAGAATAGACCCATTTTCTTAGAAAAGGCTTAGCAAACAATTTAGAAGCAACAAGTAACAAACTTTCGACCATATGAAACAGAATAAGTGTTATCTCTATTCGATTTGAACTGTTGACTTAGCAGATCGATTTCGTTTCTGATCGAAGTTAGTGGTTGTAGGGGTGGGGGAGCATGTTCGGCAGGAAAAGAAACTTCCTCGGTGTTTCAGTAATTAAATTATCTGGAAATATTTACCCCAGGGAACTACTTTATTACACGCGGCCAATGTGTTTGATGTATGCCGTTTGAAGCATAGACTTAAATTCATTAGGTAGAGTGACACTTGTTTGAAGTGCGCATAATATGCTGAGTGGCATTCGTATAGATAGCCGCAAAGGAAAGGTATTTGTGTTTGGAATAGTGGAAGAGTTATTCGCTGTTTAGGAGTGTTAGAGAAATGCCTAGAGGATATATATGGTGCGTAAAAGCGTGCATTTATAATTAATTCGGTTTAATTTGTAGTTCCGAATAATCAAATCTTTATTAAGCGAAACTTCGTAATTTAAGTGAGAATGATTTTACTAAAAGGAGATAAATATTTTTGGTCCATTTTTTAATGAAATGCTTTAATAAATTATTTAATTAATGAGTTTTCTTATATAATAAACTGAAATGGTTGAGTTTCAACTTTGGTACTTTTGAACATCATATAATCCATTTTCTACATGAAATGTGTTAATGGGTTTTCAGCATGAGTTTTTTTTTGAAAGTATTGTAATGGAACGGTCAAATTTCTCCTCTGATACTTTTGATCATCAAATGCAATAACAGCAAATAACAAATGAAAATATTAATTTTAAGAAGGACTCAATGCTTTTATTTAACTTTACCTGTTTCCTGCTTATAAAGATGGAGTATTACTACAGATTTGTCCCTCTCTTCCTGAAGTTCTAAAATTCCGAAGTTTCGTAAATATGTGTGTTCTCGATGACAAAATGTTTTAATACTTTCAGAACTTATTTTATCGATTAAATTTAATTTTTATCTCATACTAATTGTACAATTTGGCAATAAATTTCAGAAAAAATTATTTAGATATTTTACAATATATATGAATAAATAAAGTAAAATATATTTAGGAGAGAAATAAAATAAAATAAAATAAAAATATTTTCCATTTTTCAGGTAACCAATGAAAGTGTATTTTATATAGATTTCTTTAGTCAATTTATATCTTCTCTTGATTATTTTTCATGAAGAAATATATTTGTTACCAATTAATGCTGTAAATTAAATTGTTGTACGAGGAGTCATCAATTATTGCTTTAATATGAATCATTCTAAATTTCTTCTATTCAGAATAGAATATACAGTAGAAATGAATGAGTTTCGGTTTGAAATTGGCTTTGAATGGCCCAAAAGCTAAACTTGGCAATGCTGCGCCAAATATATGGCAAACACATGGGTGCATTATAACATAAAATTAGTAAAAAATTCTAAATTAGCAATGAAAAATTCTAAATTATATAATGGTAAATGACACACGATAAAAAAGAATACGTATGATGTAAAAAGCAATTGGCCTGCAAAATACAAGGCCTTTGGGTAAAAATTTTTTCCTCCACTATATCATTAAGAGATAAAACTGTTGTATTAAAAAATATTATTGTTAAAAGTTAACAACTGAACATTTGGTTAAAATGTACAACTGAATAGAGAATTTAGTATGTACTACATGTAGGTAGGGCTTCACTAAAAAGTAAGCTCTTATATGTAAAGCTTATATATCCGATGCAGATACAACAGAACCATCCTATCTCCGAGCTGGAACATAAAACCATCAGCTGTTTTAAGAAATGTAACATTCGGTTTTTAATTTTAAAAGAATATTATTAGAAGTTTTCTAGGTTATGTTTTTTTTTCTTCAATAACACACGGAGTAAAAAAATAACATTTTTACTGGGTTTCCTTTTTATTGGCTTTGATTTATAAGGAGAGTCTTTAAAAAGTTAAAAAGCAAGATTGAGTATACAGTAAATCTCGATATCGTTTTTACATATTTTCAAATACGAACAAAGGGAATTTCCAAACCACATACCAGTAATTCTGGATATATCTTTCTTTCAAAAAAAAAAAAAATAGATTGCTTTTAACAAACGAAACGGTTAAGGAAAGATGTTATTTTTGAAGAAAATATTTTCCTTCTTAGGAATTGCGAGTACTACGTGCTTCTGGGTGCAAGTCAATAATTTTAATACAAGTGATTAAATTACTACAAAGATTACTCGTAGCAGATTTAAATATTATTTCATTTCCTTTCGTTTATTCTGATTTGGCTATAAAAAGAAGCTTAGCTTCTTCACTATCCAGAAATTTATTTTGGGTAACTAGTTACTGGTAAGGAACTGTTGGCAAACAAAATAGAGTTTATGATATATATTATAAAAAACAATACTAAACATAAGAAAAAGGATTACATGAAATCAAGAAAAATAAAAGCATTTATTCTAGACTAGTTCAATCGCTTAGGGCAAAGAGAAGAGAAGAGATGAAAGATGAAAACCGATGTCAAATACATCAAATATATTAATTTAAAAAGAGAAATTAAAATTATATTAAACAACAGCATATTGGTTTTGCATGAGGCTCGGAAGTTCTAGTTAAAAATGTCGAAATTATTATTCTTAAAGTCTTTGTTAGTTGCACGCTTATGTATTAGGAATATATTAATTTTTTAGTAGTCTAATATCTCCCCTTCTAAGGAGAATAGTAACTTTGTTTTGTATGAGTTTTTCAATTTACTCTTGTCATAAATGCTTAAAATGTGTTTAAATTAGTAAAGTTTTCAAAATTATATTCAGGCCATTCAGGCCAAATTTCTTTTGCTAAATTATCTTTCATTCGTAATTTGCCATTTTCGAATATTAAAAAATTTGTGTCTAGATATAAAACATTGTTTTGAAGCAAGGAATGTAACTTCACCTTGATATAATAAAAAACCTTCCTTCCTTGTTGTTTAACTTAACTTGTAAAAATTCTTATAAATAAAAATTTATAAGTTTATCTCTCTTCAGGAAATTGATTAACATGCATTACGCTTAACATTTGCAAGAGATTTATCATGCAGTTATCTGCATGCAGTTTATCATGCAGTTATCTGCATGCAGTTTATCATGCAGTTATCTGCATGCAGTTTATCATGCAGTTATTCAGCAGTGCAATTATTTCCGTTCTGCCACATGCATGTGTGGAGGCTATGTACATACACGCACAATGATGGAAGAACGATCTTATGAAATTATGACATGCTTGTTACAAGTTATTTGAAAGCATTTGAGTCTCTCACAATTTATTATTGAAGAAAAGATCAGTATTGCTTTCATTTACAATTACAAAACAACTATGGATTATTTATTTTTAGCATGAAGTTAGAATTAAATATTATTAAAAATAAAAAGAACGTCAAGTATATATAAACTAAAACAATTTAATATTTAATTAAAAAAGCAAGATGGAGAGTTGTTTAAATATTAATAACGGAAATTTTAAGTCTAAATGAGCATTTCTTTCATACAAATTTGTATATTAGCTTAAACCCTTATACAAATTATTAATTTTTTGAATTTCCAAAAATAGACTATTTATTAATTTGCATAACATTTTGATTAATTATTACAGTATGAAATGTAAAATTATGCATGATGCATGCATGCATGGCATTATAAATGCATTATGATGCATGGTATTATATAAAAAAAACAGTATTCACTTATCCTACCTAACTTTAATTATAACAGATATTAAAATATTAACGATAATGTGTGAAGTGACTGTCAAATATGCAGAAAAATAAAAAAAAGGAATTAAAAATAATAATTTATTTATGATATCAGATCCATTCTCAACATTTCACGCCCAAATACTTTCTGGAATGATTAAATAGAAACATCCATAAAAATATTGTAATTTAGCACATTTTATAGTAATATATATCTAATTTAATTAAAAAAATAAAACTGTAATTATAATTGTTTTAATTATTTGAAATAGTTTTATTCAAAATTTGAGCTTCAGCAATATAGATTTAATTTTCAACTATTTTAATGAATAACATATCATGGAAAATATATAAGAAACGGTTTCATTTCTACCGGATTAATCACAATTTGTTTACTTTTATTAGAAAATGTTTATTCGTTTCAGTATCCTGATATGTCCCCGTTTTTGACGATTCTATCTCATTAAGGGGTGAGACGCGGAAGGATGTGCGTATTTTACCAACTTTATTGTTAAATGTAAACATCTCCTCCTTTCATCTTTCTTCTCATCTTAATTTTTCCGAATTAAAACCATCTTAACGCATGCGCAAAAGCGCTGAGGGTTTTAGAATCCGTTGGCAAATAATACAGAGGAATGGCAGCATCAAGATGTTTGGTTTTTAATTTAAAAAACAAATACTGAATAGAAGTTGTGATATACACGCTGAGAAATAAATATTTTATCATTTAATAAATATTTTATTTCGTATTTTAAAAGAAAATTCTATGAACGGAAAAATCAAATAATTAATTAATAACAAGCCAAAAGAAAGTATGAATAAAGATGCTATTATTGCTCAGAAGTAATTAAAAATGTGTGTTATATCACAATTATTTATTTTTTTTCCTAAAATTTTCGAGAAATGTTACCCAACATGGTATTTTCATTGATTTTTTGAACAAACTCAAATATCTCCTGTCTGGTAACATTTAAACAAGGGAATTTTTACATTTTTTGATACTTGTTATGTTAGACTTGTGTCAGAAATAAATACTGGTGTGTGAGATGAAATGGTATTAAAATTTGAGATATGTCATTTTATATCTTATTTTATTGACCTTAAAATCTATAATAAGAAAGATAAATATATGCTAGCAGCAAATTAATGGAATATTGTTAGAACTCTTTGTATTTTCAAGATTTGTTTATTGACTTTCCAAGGTTGATTCATGATATTTATGCCACTAATATCCTTTTATACATTTTTCAAAAATTAGAAAACTTTCTTTAAACAGATGAACTACTCCATTTTCTTCGCTTATATGAAAAAGCAAAAAGTTTGTTGATGTTTCGTTGAATGAATTCTCATTCAACATGCAAAACTATCCAAATTTCTGGCATGCCAATAAGCAGATCATGATAAAGGAATATGAACAATGGGCAAAGGGTAAGGAATCATGGCGTGAACAAAGGGCATTTAGAATTGCTAAATCGTCGTACAACCTTTTGATAACGATTCAAAAGGTCATGTATTCTGTTGAACATAGTAATCATCAACTCCGAATGAATAGAAAACTTCCGAAGATCTTGTGGACCAGTTGCTGCAGTATTCCTGAAAACCATTTGGTTTGTTGCATTTATGTATCCTTTTGAAACTATATGAGAGTAATTTGGACAAAAGCATTTTCAACAAAAGCGTCATGTCTAAAAGGTCATGTCCATCACGATTTTCCTACTCGAGCAGTACTGATTATTCCCTGTGAGGTTTACTGAATATAATGATTTCTTTGTTTGAATTATCACGTGATCTATATGTGGATGTTCATAAATACTTCAACGAATTTGTATTGTTAATTATCTTTACTGTTCTAGAAGTACCTCAATACAAATACAGAGGTAGTGAACAAAATGTACAGGAATTATAATTTCAATACAAAATAAATATATAAAGAAAAAAAAATTCAAAATAAAAAGTTAACAAAAAGCACATACACAAAAATCGCATGGAATCGGGTATTGAATTCGTGATACTGCTACTGAGGTAGTTACTGACACTTTTATAACTAAGTAAGTCCAACAGCTGGACCTTTTTAAATCAAGTAAATATTGTCAAAAAAATCTTAATAGCAAAAATATCATTGTAATAATATTAAATGCCAGATAACTTATATATAAAGAATCTAAGAAAAATGCATATTTTCCATCAATGCAAATAATGAATGCTACTGTCAGGTAGATAGTGGGTAACATACCTGTTGTTAATTATATTAACAGGAATTTTTAATAGGTTACTATAAATAATTATTGGTTATTATTCATATTAATTCGATTTTTTTTTTATTTTCATCTAATAGTCACAAATATTAGCAAAATTAAATAATGTAATGAACTTAAATGTTGGATCCATGCATTTATAATTATATCGTAAATTCTTCTTCAGAGTCAGACTATATAATACTAGATAATGCCTCTTTTAACTCACTCATTCAACATATGCTTTGATGCCAACAGTGTTACACAAATAGAAAAAACTATTAAAAGAGACAATTAAATTCAATGATATTTTTATTTCAGGTTGATTTATCAGTATAGTTCCATATGAACCAAACCATATTTTGGAAATCTGTTTAATACATTCAAAATAAAGATATGTGCAAGCAATCTTGATGTTAATTTATTATTAGTTATTCGTAGTAATAATGCTCCTTCAGATTATTGTATTCAGTATTCACAATGCTTAAAAAATCACTGATGATTTTTCCCAACATAAGAATTATTCATGGATCATCAGTTTAAAATACTTTAATGAATGACTTACTATTCTTTTATCTTTTACACACTTTTTGTTTAAATCAGCTATCTATTAAATATTTTTAGCCGATCGAATTTTCTTTTTATTTTGTCAAGAAAGCTGAAAATTAAAAATGATAAACAAATGATAAGGATTCATTATTCTGGTAAACAACTTTGTTGCCAAAGGTGCGTAGGATGGACCCAAAAAAAAAGGGAGAGGAAAAAAGAATGTTTTGAATATATGAATAAAAATGCGAAAAAAATGTCATTAATGAAAGGAATATATTAAAAGTCAGCTCAATTAAAATGTTAGATTAATTTGTTTCTTATAAATTATAATTTGATGGGTGTTTCCAAAGTTTTACATTAAAAAATAGTTGTGGGATTTTAATTTTAGATTCCGTAATTTATAATCTTAGTAACAAAAAAAATCAATTGAGTCCTTGATAGAATAGATCTCCCTATCTTTCTGGCATTCATACATTTGTCTACATCGCTCATTTCAATATGAAGGAGGATGCATCCATACTTTCTAATTAAAAATCATTTATAAATTTTAGCAAACTTTATATAATGATCATGAATATTTTGAAATGGAATTCGTGAATGGGAATCTTGTCAGCACACGATATGGTGTATCTCCATGCTGTTGTCCAATATTCTAAAAGCCATATACAACCATGAAGATATCTTGACGGTATTGTTAGGTATTTAAGGATAATAGAATTCCAGTTAAGGTTATTTTTTAATAAATTTCAGATTCCTTTTATTATGTGGATAATAGGAGAAAAATTAACATGAATTTTTAAAGTATTTTATTTATTTTTTGTTTTTATTGTCATACATTTTATTATTTCATATTTTTGAGCGGATATGGGATTTTAAATACTCTACAAAAATATATCTCAATTAAATATATTAGCTTTATTAATCATGTAAAACTTAGGGCCGAAATAGCCTGATGTTTGAATCTCAATATCGGTATCGTTGATTCATTTACTTCAGGCTCATTTCCATCAGAGATAAGATATGTTGATGCAAATTAAACTACATGACGTGAGATAAAAATCGTAATATTGATGAAAATAATATTATTACTAATCTATTCGAAGACAGCCTATCTTTTTAATTAAATTTAATCACATCAGCATCCCGTCCAGAAGCAAGACTTGAGGTATTTTGGGAAGCTTTTCATAATTTTGAAGCATAATATGATAACACCTGAGCTGGCATTCCCTCTCCAAGTTTTCGCACCACGCAAGCATTTAGCGTTACTTGCTTCCACTATGGGTTTTGAATGGTATCTCGAAATTGATACCATCTGATCCCGAAGTCTAGACTTTACCATCAGACCCCCACGACGCTAAAGAGCGAACCTGAAAAAGGCTTACTTTTAGATAACATACTCCGGATGTAAATGAAAAAAAAATAGTTATACAAATTAACTCAAAGTATCCTTGAAGCTATCCTTCTTTAGCTTTCAAACGATACCAAGATGTTCTCAATATTCGGAATATTTCTCAAGTTATAATTATTTTTCTTGAGGTGCTTTCCCTAAAAACTCTAGTTTCGGTGTATCCCTAATCTACAGAAGTCGAAAACGTACCATTTAATGGAAGGGACTGAAGGTTTCATTGCTTATTATGATGCTTATGACTGTCTTCTTCTTTTTAAAAATATTTCTGATATTCATAATTCGTGTCAGGGATTGTTTGATTTAAGGATTTTTATTTTCATTTTTGTCGGTATGTTTTTAATATTGTGCTTGCTGAAATAAAATAAGAAAATTTCTGCCCTGGAGCAGTTAGTCATGTTGTGTTTGCAACATTTTTTTTTTCGTAAATACAGGATCATACAGCATACACTAAAACTATAGGGATAAAAAGATAAAAAAAAATGATATGCATTGAAAAATTTCCGAATTAAATGTAGCTCGTTGAATGCTTACTTGGTACTTCGGACAGTATATATACTTCGACGATCCCAAAATGTTCCGTTCATCCTGTCAAATGTCAATGGAACATTTTCTTTTATGCAGTTTGGAATGTTGAAGAGCTGAATGATGGTTCAACTGCCTTTATTATCATTCGAACATAATTCAAAATATTATTGATCTTTCAAAAATAACGCTCATTAACTTTAGAAATAGTCATTGAATTTAAAAAAAAATTAGTCATCCAATAGCATATATATATATATGCATTTCAAATTTTTATTTAAAAAACTAATCCAAAAATGAAAACTTTCTTTTTAAAATATTAATCCCACAAAATTTAATTAATTTTATAGAACTTTTTATAAGTCAATCACTACATTTTATAATAATTTACATATGATTGCTTCTATGGAGGAAATATAAGAAACATTAAAATTGACAAAACTATTTGAAAATTTTAAAAAAAAATTCTATACGAATATTTCAATGTGTTTTATTATTAGAACTGTTAAAAGGAGTCTTATTTATTGATTTTCTTAGGTTATTGTTTAGACATTTCCCATTATTTTCAATAAATAAAAATTAATTGAAAATAAGCTGATAAACTTATTTATTAATAATAGAGTAATTTAATTAAAACCAGAAAACAAATCTTATGTTTCTTAATATTTGTGTAGAAATAATTAGAAAATGTACATTTGTTTAAAGAAATCCTGATACTTAATTTGCAACTTTTACATGTACTTTTGAATGAATTTGGATTTTTTTTTTTACTTTTCTTAATTTATTCGAGATAAATTCTAAAAAAATAAAGATTTAAAACTGATGTATTTACATGCTTATCCAAAATTAAAACATCGAAGAATTTCACATTCCTCGATTTAGACAGCTTTTGAATTTGATATTCCACTTTCAACGAAACAAAATTAATAATAATCAATAAATAAAAAAAAGATAAGATTTAAAAAATAAGGTATTAGAAGATCAGATTTTTCTTAAAATAGATTTATTTTTATTTTCTTCATATTATCGAATTTCAAAATTAAAATTATATATATACATATGAAAACTAATATATAAGCAAAAGATAAAATAAAAATGAAAAAAAAAAGTATAAAAACCGAAAGTAAGCTGAAGTGAAGCAAAAAAACGCTTAAATCTTATGAGAAAACGGGGAGAAAAGATATATATTTATAAGAAAATGAAATCCGAAACTGAAATGAAAATTTTGAATTCGAAACTTCTCCCCAGAAACTAAAAATGTGAAATTACTCAGTGGGATTTCTGATCCCTTATTTGAGTTTTGAAATATTTAATTTGATATCTGCGATTTCAAGAAGTGTACGGCTTTAGCAAATAAATTATTTTACTGTTGATTTCCTTGAAATTTGATCAGTTTTAAAGGAAATCGTAGATGCCTATATTTTTTGTTGCAAATTAATAAAATATTACTATTATTTGTTAAAAGAACTAACTTATACATTTTGTGTGTGAAAACTGTGAATAAAACATCAAATATTTTGATCCAGCCGCTGATTACCATTATCAAATCATAAAATAGTAATGCGGGAAAATTTTATCTTGTAACTACTACATCTGCATACAATCTTAAAAACTCAGTTTTTCAGAAGAATCGCACATGTTTCTATGGTAGTGAAAAAAAATTTCTTTAGTTTCTTAACTTAAAATTGCAATTTAAAAAATTTAGATTACTTTTTTCTACTGAATATTAAAAATCAAGGCTTCATGATCATTGCTTTATTGCAATTCTATGAAAATTTATACAACAACTATACGATGGTTATGTAATAAATTGCTTTTCCGTGACATATACTTGCATACATAGCTTATTATCAACATCAAGTTACAAAATAAAAATGCAAGAAATCTTATCTTTTAGCTAAAAACTAATATTTACTACATCTGCACGCAATTTTAAAAACTGATTTTTAAGAAGAATCGCACAGGTTTTTATGGTTGTGAAAATTTTTTCTTCATTTTCTTAAGGTGTAGGTACACACTTAAAATTTCGAAAATTTTACAAAATATCGAATATTTTTTTTATTGCTTGAAAATATTCTCTGATTCTTTAGCTTTCAAACGATACCAAGATGTTCTCAATATTCGGAATATTTCTCGAGTTATAATTATTTTTCTTGAGGTGCTTTCCCTAAAAACTCTAGTTTCGGTGTTTTTTAAACTCATTTTATGAAGAATGATATTTTCCCACTATGTTGCTTCATTCAAACAATCATAACTCAACAAGAAATTAACCAAGAGCAATTATTTATATATCAAAATAATCTGTATGAAACAGTGGATGTTTTGGATCTCAATCAAAGTCATGTTAATGTAAATAAATTTTTAATAGCTATTTAAAAGTTAAAATTACAGAAAAAATATCGCTTTTTCTTTTCATCGTTGATGAAAAAATTGTTAAAATATCAATTTTTATAACTTGATTGAGGCAGACAACATAAAGTCTAATATTAGGCATAATTTCCAACTAGAATTGTGTATCTGTACAAATTAAGATTTAAGATATCATGTTTGAAAAAAATATGCTAAAAAGCTCATTTAATATTATTTAATTAATTAATAATTAGTGAAATATGGTTTTTTCTCACTGAAATGAGTTTAACCATATATTAATGAACTACTGGGAAAAAGCAGGATTTTTAAAGGTAAAATTAAAAAAAAAAATCTTCTAGTGTGTACGTACACCATAACCTGAAATTGCAATTTTAAAGATTTGTAGCCCTTTTCTTATTGAATATTAAAGATAAAGATTCATTGATCATTGCTATATAGCAATTATGTTTAAATTGAAAAAAAAAATACTTCACCATGGTCACATAAGAAATTGCCTGATGAGGAACTTTGACCAAGCGTAGTAGGCGTATTCAGCTTTTAACGCTGGAAAATTGAATTTAATGTGATATTATAGTTTACACTGATTGATTTATTATCCTTCAAAATTTGCTTTTAACTGGTATGTTCTTTGCTTTGATGTTTTATTGATGTTTTTTTAGATTTTTTTTTTAAATTTAAAAGTCTTATTGTAGTTTGATTTGATTCAATTTTGCTGTGGTCTTGCTTAGATTGAATTTTGAAATAATATTTTGCTTATTATTTTTGTGTAATTTATTGTCTTTGATTTATTGATATTAATTCATATCTTCAGAAACCTCAATTTCTTGAGATTTTCGCGTCACAAAGAGTAATACTTGGACGAAAGTCAGACCCCTCAAAGAAAAAAAAATCCCTGATTAGAAACCTGCCTGAGGGTAACGCTTGAAAAAGGCTTCAGGCTGGATTCTTCATTTCTTTCCTTTTTATTCCATTTTTGCATTTAGACTTAATATTTATTTCTAATTTAGTTAAGTTCGTTTGTGTTTTAGATGTAGCAGCATCAGCGTTCTCTAAACACAATGTTTTGTTATTAGTTTTTATTCAGGATATATTTACTATTAATTTATTTACATACAGATTTCTTTTCTTTGTTTGATAGTTTGTTAAATAAAGTAACTTCTAAACTTTTATGCTTGAAAACCTTGAATAGAACATCAAATATTTTGAACTAACAGCGGATGACTGTCATCAAATTATTAAATTGTAATGCAAGAAATTTTATCTTTTAGTTAAAAACAAATATTTACTACATCTGCACGCTATCTGAAAAACTGATTTTTAAGAATAACCTCACATGTTTTTATGGTTGTGACTTTTTTCTTTAGTTTTTAACTTAAAATTGCAGCACGTTTTTTTCTGTTGAATATTAGATTCTTGATCATTGCTTTATCGCAATTCTGTTAAAATGAAAAAAAAAAAAAAAACCATTGTGATGGTTACATAAGAAATTGCTTTTCTGTAACATATACTTGTATAAACATATAATGAAACCTAAACGGTTTTGTAACGTTGAGCCATCTTGAAGAAAATTTCATTACATTGATAACTCATAAATATGTTGATAATGCAGGGTGTCTCAAAAACATTGACCGCGGCTGTTATTCCTTAAATATTGATCATAGACATATACTGCAAATTACAAAGTTGAGTAAAATAAGGTGTAAAATGTTATGAAATCGATTAAAATTTTCAGGGGATTAAACTTCAAAAAATACAAAATTTAAATTTTTATACAGACCCCGTACAAAAAACTTCCCAATGAGTAAATTGTTTCCCATCCTCTAAGAACGTAATGTACAAAATTTCAGCAATTTATGACAAAAAGTCTCAAAGATATGAAGCTACATAACTGCTGACTTAAACCACTTTTCGATGCCTGGATATGAGTTCGCAAAGAGAAAAAAAATCATATCGGATGTTCGTGTTTTAGTAGTCATACACAAATTAACAAAGAAATTAATGATTAAATAAATAAATTATAATTTTGCTATTTATCGGTTCAAAAGTATTAAAAATTTGTAAAAATAATAACTTAAAGATTGCTTAAAGGAAAGATTACATAAGGAAAGATTACATAAGTTTTTTTTTCTTTTTTTTTACAAGCTCATTGACTGTGCAATTTTTAAGTTATATTCTGAAATTCATGATATAAAACTTTTATTTTTCAGGAAGCATAGATTTTAAAATTTGTATGTAAAACTAAAGATATAAAGCATATTTTATTTCCTTATGATGCATTCCTGCGTCGTGTCATCTGCACTGAAGCTGTAAACATTTGCATTTTAATTTGTGATTGACCCTCCACCAACTTTGTTTTAACGTATCTTTGAGAATTTTCAGGTTAAAATTCTGAAAATTTGTACATGACTTTGTTAGAGAATGGGGCACATTTTATTCACTGGGAATTTTTTTGCGCGAAGTCCATATAAAAATTTAAATTTTGTATTTTTTAAAGTTTAATCCCCTGAAAATTTTTATCGATTTCATAAAATTTTGCACATTTTTTTTGCGTAACAATGTACAGTATATGTCTGTGATCAATATTTAAGGAATAAAATCCACGGTCAAGGTTTTTGAGACCCCCTATTTGTGCGTATAAAGTTTAATTAATTCAACACATATTTTTTAAGTGTAAATATCTTTTAAAAGACTACATCTGTTTAAATATTTTAGAATGCATCGTTGATTTTAAAATCGTCCATCTTAGTGTAAAATATAACAGTAGTGAGTCCTTCTCTTATATATGAGGAGGATCTGATGGACTATTGCAACCAGCTGGCTCATCGTCGATATTTGCTATATTTAATTTCAATTAAATCGTTAAATATAACTTCATGTTTCTTATTCTCTCAAATTGTCTGATATTAAAAAATGTTTTTATTTTTTTTTAAATTTGCACTTTTATTGTGTCACTGGAATTTCCAAATATATATCTTATATTGCATTTCCATAGTATAAACGAGGCTGTCCACGAATCTGTCTTGAACGGACCTGTCATTTCCTTTGGTGCTTTCCTATATATAATGGGATACATCATGGAATACCCGTTTCCCCATTTTACTTCGACTCGAGGGGTGTTTGAGTCTTGTTTTACATCCAAATGTAACGGTCCTCCTTTGGTAAAAGTGTTAAGTTCCGAGAATTCTGTGTTGCGCATGTTAACTGGTATTTGCTTCTTTACTTAATTCAGTAGTAAATATCCTCTTTTTATAATCGCTCTTTAAGCTTTTGGAATCCATGCTTCAAAAATTATTTCTTCCAGTATACCTGACATGCAATTCAGATTTGTTCTCTGATTCTAAAATTATTCTGTATATACGTACATGATAAATTGAAGACTGACATCATTGTTCTAAACTTCAAAAGTCAACTTATAAAAGTCCAGTCTGCGAGCAAATTACTCTGGCTGATAAAGATGTGGGGTGATTTTTAACCATCACATTTTTTTTTATCTTCTTCTATCTAATTATACAATAAATTCTTTATTAGGAACGTAGTAGATTTTTTAGTGTAATCATATTAAATAAAAGCCCATGACAATTTGAGACGTTTTTGCAATTCATCTAATTTTTGCGTGAAATTGTAATGACTTTGTGGGCCTAATTTTAGCTTATAAACTTAACAATACGATTCATGTATGATGAATAATAATTACTCTGAAATATATTGGTGGAGTTAATTATTTATAATTCATAAAAGGATTTTTTAGGAATTTAAATGTTTAGGGAATAATTAAATGAGAATAAATTATATAATTCTTTCCCAGTACAATTAATAGGAATTTAATTGTTTTTAAAATACATATTAATATAAAATCTTTACTTGTTATCCAGTTGTGTTCAGAGATAGAATGGTAGTTACTGATTAAAAAAATGATTCTTAATGTAACGGAAGAACTCTTATTTTATATTAGATTCTTTAGTATAATCCTATTCATTAAAAACTCATGAAGACTTGATATATTTGCAATTCATCTCATTTTTACGTCTAATTGTAATCACTTTGTTGGCCTAATTTTTGCTTATAAACTTAACAATACGATTCATGTATGATGAATAATAAGTACTCTGAATTATATTGGTGGATTTCATTATTTATAATTCATAAAAGGATTTTTTAGGAGTTTAAATGTTTAGGGAATAATTAAATGAGAATAAATTATATAATTCTTTCCCAGTACAATTAATAGGAATTTAATTGTTCTTAAAATACATATTAATATAAAATCTTTACTTGTTATCCAGTTGTGTTCAGAGATAGAATGGTAGTTACTGATTAAAAAAATGATTCTTAATGTAACGGAAGAACTCTTATTTTATATTAGATTCTTTAGTATAATCCTATTCATTAAAAACTCATGAAGACTTGATATATTTGCAATTCATCTAATTTTTGCGTCTAATTGTAATCACTTTGTTGGCCTAATTTTTGCTTATAAACTTAACAATACGATTCATGTATGATGAATAATAAGTACTCTGAATTATGTTGGTGGATTTAATTATTTATAATTCATAAAAGGATTTTTTAGGAGTTTAAATGTTTAGGGAATAATTAAATGAGAATAAATTATATAATTCTTTCCCAGTACAATTAATAGGAATTTAATTGTTCTTAAAATACATATTAATATAAAATCTTTACTTGTTATCCAGTTGTGTTCAGAGATAGAATGGTAGTTACTGATTAAAAAAATGATTCTTAATGTAACGGGAGAACTCTTATTTTATGTTAGATTCTTTAATATAATTTTATTCATTAAAAACTCATGAAGACTTGATATTTTTGCAATTCATCTCATTTTTGCGTCTAATTGTAATCACTTTGTTGGCCTAATTTTTGCTTATAAACTTAACAATACGATTCATGTATGATGAATAATAAGTACTCTGAATTATGTTGGTGGATTTAATTATTTATAATTCATAAAAGGATTTTTTAGGAATTTAAATGTTTAGGAAATAATTAAATGAGAATAAATTATATAATTCTTTAGAAGTACAATTAACTGGAATTTAATTGTTCTTAGAAAATGCATATTGAATTAAAATAAAGTCTCTTCTTGTTATCCAATTGTGTTCAGAGAGGCGATGTAAGTCATTGATCAAAAAGAAGTCTCTTAATGTAAAGATACTATAACTTTACAGTCATAATTTCGAATTACTTTCATATTTCAGTTTAACAAGTGTCAAGTATATAAATTTTTCATATAAATGAAAGTTTGTTTCAAGATATGTTTTCACATCAAAAAGAAGTATTTTTTAACTATTTCAAAATTAAAATTTATTTCAACTTCCCGATTTATCTTCGAATAAACATTTTCTGAAAAAAAATGTCTTAAAATGTTAATTAAATTTCTGAATGAACTGCGGATAAAAAAAAGTAAATAAATAAAATTATTAACCCTAATTTTATTCATATAAACTATTAAAAATTCTTCCAAATATTTTTACAGCATAGAAAATCTTTTTAAAGCTTTTTTTTTTAATTTCAAACATAAGTTCGTTAAAACGATTCATGGCTTAGAGTTCTGTTTCTGTTGTTAAGAATTTAATTGAAAATTTTAACGATAATGTCAAAAGAATATAATATAAAATTCGTCATTAGAAGTAAAAGCAAAAATTGCTGTTGTTAATATGGTATTTATTACGAATAACATGTTTTTTTTTTGTAGGAATTGTATGTTTTTAAGTTATGAAACACGATCATATCATATTAGTTTCAAATTAGTTAGTACAAAGTTAGATATATATTTTTCAGTGGTTTGAAAAATATATTAATTTTGTAATTTCAATAAAATATTCTTTATTACATGTTATCTTAGAAGGACTCACTATAAAACCATAGCTTCGAAATAGATAAATTGCGGTTAAAATTAAATGATTAATGATATCACCGTTTCTTGAAAAATTTTACTTTTTTAGTGATTAATTCATTTTAATTACAAAATCTCTAACTGTAATTATACGAAACTGATCAATGACATGTCTTACTAAAATGTTTTGCGTAATTTATTTAAGATGATGTAATTTCAAAATGAAACCATTCGCTACTATTTCGAACTTGTCAAAATCACCTACTTTTCAATTGCTTTTGCCTAGTTAAATAATTTGCACAACTCAGATTTATAATTCTATTTTTAGAAAAAATGCAATTGTTGCATTTTATTGGTTTTATTCATTTAGATGTATCCAGTTTTCATGTATGTGACTACGAACGGGACGAAATTTTCAAAAACGTTCAAAAACCCTTATGTTTTTTGAATATTTGCATAAAATTATTGAAAAGAATCTATGAAATATACAAGTTAAATGGCAAATTTAAAGAAAATTTGAAAAAAGAATATTTTTCCCTAAAAAGCGTTATAGATCAAAAATATTTTAGTCTGAAGGTTTATCAAAAGATTTTCTTTAAAATTCGCAAATAGCTTAAGAAATATATAATCTAGTTCTTAAAGTAAAAAAATAAGCTGTATTTCTATCCATTCTTTGAATAATTAGATTAAAATAATAAACAACATGAAATTTCCTATTTTTTTCACATTGTGAAGCACGGAAATCACTATAAAATATTTCTAAATAAAAAAAATATTTACTATCTATAAATTACTTATTACTAGTCCAGGAACTACAAAACATATTGAAGAATTATTATACCAAATTTGAATAAAAAATATGCTTTAAATTTTAATTTATAAAGATTTTCGTAAAGAAATTCTATTAAAGATTAGAGTTAAAGGAAATTGTATTTTAATATGCAAAATAGCATTAAAACTTGAAAATATAGAAAGTTTATATTTGCTGAAATTTATGTTGCAGTATAACTTTCCAAAAAATATGATTAGAAACAAAATTATATTGGTTTTTATTAAGAAACCTGTTCAGTCATTAAGAATATTAAATTTAAAAAAAAATCATAATTTCGTAAAAAGTTGACACTTTAACATAGACACCTACTTTAAAACTTATATAATGAGGGAATAAATGAAGTGGAATCTCAAATAGTAATAATTCTTCCATCTAATATGTGTTAAATTTTTCCTTTAAATGAAACAGAGGCATTAAATAAAGAAGCACATATTGGTCCAAGCAGAGCCAGGTTTTTTTTTCTTTTTTTTTACTTTATTGAGAACAACCACATACAACATTTAGTTTGGTATCTGGTGACACAAAAATAGCAAGAAGGAAGAAAATAGACTTTATTTTATGATTGATATTGCAAATGAGGATTTCTATTAGAATCAAGAATGAATACAATAGCAATTGCATGAATTTATTTTTCTACATATAAAGCGAGAATTTTTTTAAATCAATGTATTTTTAATTAGTAATAACACAAAAACTTAAAACTTCAATGAAATTTATTTTATAATACAAATTATTATCAAATCGAGTTAAAATATAAACACTAATTTTTCTTTATTATTTCCAAGTTTAATAAAAGCATTGCATTATTTTTATCACACAAAATGAAATTATAAAATAAATTTATTTCAAAGTAATTCAGTTATAATCAAATCTGATGATAATATAAATAGGAATTTTTCTTCATTATTTACAAGTTTAATAAATGTATTGCATTGTTTTAATCACCTAAAATTATATTTATGGCATAAATGTATTTCAGAATAACTCAATTTGAATGGACATTTTGTTTCTAAATTTAGAAGAGAAATTTTAGAAATATGAAGTTTCTTATTTATTAGGATAATAATATTTGTATTTAAATATGTAAGAAATAGAAACTTTAGTTCTTTGTTGCAATTTTCTATTTGTTTTCATTCATGATTCGTATCAGAAAAATTCTAAAAAAAAATCTTCGCTCTATAATGACAGAACAACTAATTACAGTGACAAATGAAAACTCATATATTTAAATAATAAAAGCACAATTATTTTAGCAGCCATTTTTAATTAACAAGAGATAACTAAGGATTAATGAATATAACAAATGAGATTTGCAAATACAAACAGTACAATCATTGATGAAATAATATAAATATAACTCATTATACCATCTATTTTTATGCCAGTTACCATTATGATTTTGAAAGATTTTAGCTACGATATTCATAACATAATAAACAAAGTATAAATATAAAAAATATGAAAAAAAATATTTAGATATTTAAGAATAGATGAGAAATAATCATTTTGATAACGAACATAAATTTAGTTTCAACTTTAAAATAATATCTCAGGGAAATACAGTTTGAAAATTTTAAAAGAAATTTTTTAATTTTTAACTATATTAATTGTACATTTTGAGTGATACATAAATTTCTAGTGAATCTATGTTAAAATTTGAAACCAACCTTAAAATTTGAAACCATGAATTAATTTCCTGTAGAAGTTAAATTTTAAACTTCGTCATGATTCGTGACGCTACTTATACTAATGGAATAATCGACGATCAACTGCCACACAATTTCGAAACCAAAATTAGAAAGGAACCCATGTCTTGAACTTAAAATAATAAAGATTGCTGATTGGTACATATTCTGTGGCATCAATGATAATATAGTTTTAATTATAGTCCGAAAGGTGACGTGAAAGCGTGGATGAAATATTCACATCAATTATACATTTTAGTTCAATTGAAGTGCGACAGTTTTCTCACGTTATTATAGTAATATATTTAGCGTTTTGATGAATCAAGACGAATTATTTTACTAAAATTTATTTCCCAAATCCTTTAAAAAATATGTAATCAAAATGTGATGCCACAGATAGAAAAAAAATGATGCGTCCAGAAATATTAAAATTTTATCTTTTAGGGGAAAATGTACAATATATAGTTTGATAAATATTCAAATGAATCTATTACAAAAGTCCGTGTGTTTAAAAATTGAACTTAATATTTTATAAAAGAATATAATCGATAAATAAATACATATAAAATCTGAACCAAGATGTTATTTTCTTATTACTTAAATAACAAAAGTGTAATTTAGAATAAAATTAGACAAATATTTGAAATGTAAAAGGAAAATGTAGGAATTAATACTTTTTAAAACAATTAAATTATGTTTCATTTTCAAATAAAGAAAATATCGTAGCTAAAATACTGAAATTAAGGACTGAAAATCTTTCTAATGCGAAAATAATGAAAATCATTCGAATTCTTAAATAATTTATATTTAGCTGTATCTGAATATTTTATAATTCATAAAAGGTTTACTATAATAAACATTTGAAAATTCTTTGAACATCATAAAATATGATATTTGAACAACATTAATATCATTAGAATTTTGAACAATATTATTTAAGAAATAAATAAATTAAATAATTCTGATGCATTTCAGAAGCATGCGGAAAAATATTATAGAAGCATGTGCAAATTAACAAAGAATATAAATGATCATATATAAGATTCTACAAAATTATTAAAAACCATTAAAATAAAGGTGCAGAAATGTTCTAATATCAATTGAAAAACATAATATATATATATTTTTTGACTCCTAAAGACAATGCATTATTAATACTATTAAATTATATTTGATTAATAGTGTTAAATTTTTATTTTTTGATTAAAGCTACCTGAAAAATAAATTTTTGTTTAATCATCTTTAGCACCGTATCAGCGTATTAGTAAATTCGTATTTACTTCTTAAGGGAAATATAAAAAATTTACATGAAGATTTGGGATTGAATTAAATATTGTAATATGGTTGTTCTTACATGAAAGTTTAGAGAAACTTAAATTATGGTTCTTGCACGAAAACAATTAATAAACATAATTTATAAATTAAAACATTTAAAAAGCTTAATAACTTAAGAAAAAAAGTTTTAAAATAAGTTTATAATATGTTTCATTAAATTGACAAAAATTCATTAATGCAAATGATATTTTCAAATTGCTAACGAAAAAAAAAAAAAAAAAAAACTAAACGAGATTAAGAAACATTTATTAAACACATTTTTATCTTAAATCCTTAATCATATATTTTATATCTAATAATGTATGATTAAAAATGTAGATTAAAGAATTATATAATTATGATTTTTAATCAAACCTATTGTAAAACGTCTTTGATTCAAAAGAAATTTGATTATAAGATAAAATAATTTGACACAAAATATAAAATTTTAGATAAAATACAAGACCAACATATTTTCAACACAAAACTGGAACCACACATTTAAAAAAATAATTAACACATGAAATACATATTTTTAGAATAAATGATAATTAGAATGTTTCAAAAAAACATACTCGTGACATAAGTGATAGAACGCAATATCAAAATGTGAATTAAAATTTGAATTACATACATAAAAAAAAGTGGATCTGGCACCTCTGGAATTTTATTAATTTCTAACTTTAGTAAATATAATTTTCATAGTTTGTACACTTTTTTTTTGCCCAGAGTTTTGAATAATAATAAATTCTATTGATAAAAAGGAGGTAATAAGAAATTTAGAATGTAGATACAAATGTAAGAGCTAATTAATTTAGTTGCTATTTCTCTGGAAATTGAATTATATTTTTATTAATGAGAAAGATCTTGATTCAAAAGCATTCATTAAACTGTTACTATTGAGATAATTACTACTAAGCAAAAGATTTCCATTAAAATTGTTTAATCAGAATTTAATTTCTTTTAATATTATACAAAAATTATCTAAGTATTCGTATATTGAAGATTACTATTGACATAATTACTATTAAGAATTGATTTCTATTAAAATTGTTTAATCAAAATTTAATTTCTTTTAATATTGAACAAAAATTATCCAAGTACTCGTAAATTGAAGATTGTTTTATTATTGTGGTGTAACATGGGTTCCTTCGAGAGTGCCTAACAGATTCCACGGTTGAAAATGAATTATCAAAAGTGTTTTTTTTTTTTTAATTCGTGCACAACCTTTACAAAAAAGAATTTAAAAAATACAAGTGTTGATTTCTCTCATGAATGTGTTTATATATAATTCAGAGCTGAAATAATAAAATAAACCATTTTTATGAAACAATGACAAAAGTTGGATATTAAATAAATCAATGGAAATTATATAATTATTTATTTAAAGAAGAAAAGGTAGAAGCTTTAAAGACCTCTTTGAATGAAATATTTTTGTCTCATTTATAGAAATGCATTTTAATTAATTTAATAATGCATTTTATTTAATTTAAATAATACAAATTAATTAAAAATACAAATATTGTGATAAATTTTCTTCATTAAATGATCAAAAATGGGAAAGACGCTAAGTTGAGAAAAGGCAATTCAAATATCCCTATAACTTTGAAATTATTAATATTTGCAAAGAAATTCTGCAATAAAAAAATTAAGAATGAAAAGCAATAATTCAATTTTTAAAATTGCAATAATATATCAGTAATTAAAAAATGAAGTAAAAATATTTTTCTAACTCATTGGCATCCTTTTAATACTTATCAAAATAACATTGAAAATTATTAGAATGTATAATATCAAAAAATAAAAAATCATTAACCAAAAAGCAAACAATATCTAATTTTTAATGAATTAAAAAGATACATCTTAAAGTTTAAAAATTATTTCTGACAAAGTTATTTCATTGTTCATTTCTTTTGTTCAATTTACATTGATTCGGGAGCTTATTAATAAATTTAAAATTTAGGCTTGATTATTTTTTATTGAACATAATTTTATATTTTATAGAATGTTATTATTATGAGAAATAAGTAACTTAGTTATGGAAATAATATTTAGCTGGTTTTGAATTATGATATCTTGACTTTCTTTCAAATACATTTTAAATTAATAGTTAATATTAGTATCTTGCAGTATTTTATTCGACGTAAATAAACTGTGCAGCATGAACTTTCGTATTTTGTAAGTAAGAACATATTTTATGCGCGATGCTTGGTTTAAATAGTGGAATAATTGTGAACATTTACTTCTAAGTTAGCTATGTGCGTAGCTAGATTAATAAAAGTGAAGTGAAAAAGTGCAGAAGTGAAAAGTGCGAAAGCGTAAGCCAAAATTTTTAAAGAAGAAAATTCTATCTATGGAGTGCAGTAAAACTTGTTAATGTGCATGAATCTTGAAAAATTCTGAAAAGTGTATTTTAAAATGTTTTAATCTAACTTCTACTCAAAAGTGAAACTGGTGCTTAAGTGCGAAATTCAAGTGTAATAGTGCAAAATCCTAAACCTAATAGTGCTGTGTTGTGCAAAATATTTACAGATCTATGTGCTTTTATAAAACTAAAGCTAAAAAGTGCTCCAGTGCTGAAAGTGCATAGTGCAAAATCTGCATGTTCACAATTTATTTTGCCAAAATTTACAGTTTTAGATTTTCTGGTCCAACTGTGCGTCATAGCATGTTATGTATATCTTTACATAAACATTTTTGTTTGAGTGCAATAAACTATATGGTTCAGGTACTACGAGTTTCATATATAATTTAAGCATCTTAAATGAAAGAGAATATAATAAAAACCGAATAAATCTTTTTGAATGAATATTTTATAATCAGTTAGAAAATTATGTATATATTAAAAACTTTATTGATTTAAATCAATATTCTGAAGTTAAAAAATATGCATTAACATTTTAGTTTTGAAATGAAATGAAAATCCGTCAACTTTGATCTACGTTATTATTCAATGGTTTTATAAAGAAAGTATTAACATTTAGGTTCATGAAAGCATTATTTCATCGTTATATTTTCATAGGTAAGTGTAAGTTTCTATTAATCTTTAGTTCAGTAATATTAACTTCCCATTTTAATGCAACATTAGGGCTATTTTGGGACGGTCCTCGTAATTTTAAACCATTATCAGATGACGAGGACAACATCTGAGCTATCACCTCCTCTCCGAGCTTCCATACTACACCACACCAGCGGGAGGACATTGAGCCCCGATGGACTTAACGTGCACTAACACCGCTTACACGACGGCTCTTCGGTGGAATCGAGTCTCGAACCTGTAGCCCTCCGGTTCCGAAGACAAGACCTTGCCACCTGGCCACCGCGACGTAGTTTGTTGTAAGCGTATAACTTTAAAAGATAATTTACATCTGCAGCTCACAAAATTTCATATAACTAAATTTATTACTGCAATTTTAATTGTTTCTCATTAAACAAGAACTACTGGGAGGAAACAAACATTACTAAATATAAATAAAGTAACTGTGTAATTCTTGGGCGCTGTTCTTGTTATTTGTGCGTAATGATCTGTAGCATTCACAAACATTGCCTGATATCTATATAAATATTAACTATATACATTAATGCTCAACAACCTCTAAATTAGGAGTTAAGTATATATATATATACACATAATAGAGGAAGTTTGCTTGGCGCATGTATCAGTAATTTCACTTTATGTACATTAGTAAGTTTATAAATATTATTTACAGCAAGTGTTATTTACAGCATAAGTACTCATGTACCCACTCTTGTAGGAAAATTAAGAAATGGGATTAATCATATTTACACATGTTAACCAGAAGATCATGCAATCTCATATCATGGGTATTTTAAAAATAAAAATGGGTACAAAATAATCAAATCAGCTGCTAATAATCAAAATAAGCTGCGTTGTAGTTAATTAAGTAGTATATTTTCCTTGCCAAATTTTTATTGTATTTAATGTCTCATTTTGAAAATATAAGAGGGATATTTTTCGCAAGATGTCGTTATATTGTATCCTAGTTAAATGAGAATGGCATTTGATCCGACACATGCCTAACCACTTTTTTTCCAAAATTATTAAGAAATATATAATAATGACTTAAAAAATAGTTTTAAACATTAATCGTACAACAAATAAATCAACAAAATTTAACATACTGTAACCTGAACAAATCTTATGAACATAACTATTAGTGGATTCGATATGTTATAAAGCGTTCCTCAGTTTATGGCTTTTGGTATGTAGAAATATTTTGTTGTTTAAATTCTGCTTATTATAAATTTAAAAAAAAATATTTTGCACTTATTTAAATAAAATTTTTTGTATATTTTAATTGGGATAAGCCATGGATAAACATTGTTATTTACATATATAATCATTTGAAAACGCGGGAATCAAAAAAATTAATGGTAAACAATAATTGTTGATAATGATAATAAAATAAAATAAATTTAAGTTGACTATTGTGAACTTAACAGGCATTTATTTATTTTCTTCTTATTGAAATTATTTTGATACGAACATTTTTTTCTTAAGTATTTTTTCTAAAATTCAATTTTACATTTTCTTTTTTTTGAGTTTGCGATTTCATGAAGGTTTTGATACATTCAAGATCAATGGAAACTATGACTCGCAATTCAAAAACTTGTTTGATAATTCCTGTTTTTACTGTTATAACATTAATAGATATAGTTGCGAATTCATATTAATTTATTAATATCAATTAGTATCCATATGGCTAATCAAAAACATATATTCTTTAATTTAAAGCCATAATATTATTTAGAAATAAGCCTGAAATATTTAGATTTTTATAAGAAAAAAAAAACAGAATGTCAAAAAAATAATAATAATAATAATTTCAAAAAAAAAATTATTCAAAAAAATATGCCTAGTATAAATTACATGAATGACATCATATGCTTCTGGTTGTTTTATTAAATATTGCGTATTGAATTATGACATAAATTATAGTATATGATTCTTGAAAAGATATGTCTTCGCTATGTACATGATTGCGCGATTATTTTCTTAATTATTGAGACTTACTACATTATAATTTTGATAACATCCTAATTAAATAAATTGTGCAGCTACGGAATCAATAAATCGACGCTAATTTGTTTATTTACAAGAAGATAAACTATTACTATATCATTTATTTACAAGAAGATATACTACTACTGTTTATTTACAAAAAGATAAGCTGCTACTAAATTGTTTATTTACAAGAAAACAAACTTATAATAATTTACTTATTTACAAGATATTTATAACTCTAAATCTACTAAAAAATTTTTTAGCACCTATATTGAAAGAGTGCCACTTGAGGATCTCTGTACCAACGAGTAAAGTTTGGTCACTTTACCGCTTAGTTTAAATAGCTGCTCTATTACTCGCTGATCTGATAAGATATTCCAAGTTGCAAATTTTCTTATCAGCGAGTTAATAAAGAATTCTTAGATCACATTTGCGCTTATAACTTGAGGGACGATTTGAGACAAGTCTCTGGTAATACGAAATGACAGTATCTATTTACAACAGCTGTTTAGGACACAACACACACTGTAACATAAATTTACGGAAAATACATATGAACTGCCTTTACTCACGAACTGCATTAATAGATGAAAGTCCAAGATAAGATGCTCCTTAGATTTCAGAGTAAAGTCAAGAACATTCATTTTAGCACCTTTTGGGGCCCTCAAAACTGAAGCTTGAGGAGATATGTTAATCCCATTATAGAGCATTGCTCCCGAGTGCGATAAATGTGCAAATAATACTTATAAAAACTCAACAGAGGAATCAAAATTGTTAAAGTGCAATATATTTACAGTGCTTTTATTGAGTAAACTTGAGAGATTGTTTTCCTCCCAGTAGCTCTATAAACATAATTTAAATTGTAAGAAAATGGGTGGATTTAAATTTTCCAAATAATTTAAATACGAATGAGCGGAAAATTTTGGACATGAATTAAGGATTGAAGGATTTCTTTAAAAAAAAATAATAGCATTAATATACTTTTGCCAAATAAAAAAATATCTAGAAATTTCCTCATATATAAATTAATATAAATAGCAAACTAATTTGAAAACTCACGAAAAATAAATACAACTATTAAATAAGTGTTATTAAGTAATACCAAATTTTTCAGCTACATATTTCTTTCTTTTTCTGCAATGATATTCTACTCATTAAAATTTTACAAGGTGTTTCTTGATGCCAGTACTTAGAATCGATTTCCAGCGAAATCTGGTCTTCTGTGTGTGGAGTCCTTTATAAATAATTATTTTTTAAGTCAATACACAATTTTTAATTTGGTTACATTAACTAATTTGGGACGGGCCTCGAAGTTTTTAACCAAGTTCAGATAGCGTGAGTAATATCTGAATAGGCAACCTCAACCCTTATTCCCATATCACACCAAATAGATTCATTACCTAAGTCAATTTACAATTTTATAGCTTTGGTTTAGTTTAATTTTAGAGTGGTTATATTAGCACTTCATTGAAAACACCCATAGGATTATTTTGGAGTTGATTTCGGAGTTTTGAATCCCAATCAGATGACGAAGATGACATTTGAAGGAACCTCACCACACCACACCAAAGGGATTCGTTATCTAAATTAATATACTATTTTCCATTTTTGCTTTAATTTAATTTTTTTGGTTGGTTATAATGGCACAGTTTGAAAAAAAGCCAGAGGGTTATTCTGGAGATTCGTAATTTTGTAAAGACAAACCACTCTCCTAATCTCCATTCCCCACCAATAGAATTCATTTTCTAAATAAGTATACAATTTTCTATTTTGTTTTATTTTAATTTATTTTGCATATATTAATGTCCGTTTGAAAGCAACTCTAAATTAATTTAGATTGGACCTTATATTTTGAACCCAACTTATTTTGAGGATCATAACTTAGTTGATATATTTCTAAAAATTTCCGCACCACACCAATAGGGAGGACCACATAACTAAAAGACCAGACCATAGCCATAGTGCACATGGGTTTTTAATTTCAGCTAGAAAAATAAGCATGTTATTAATATTGTATGGTTTAAAATTAAATATGTCTTTATTTTTTCTATGTAATATTTTTTTGGATAAGAGTATTTTTCTAAGATTTTACTTGATTTGATGTCTATTTCCTGCATATTTATAGAGAATGTGGTGATTCACAGTTTTCTTAAACCATTTTTTTACAATTATCTGAGCTTATTTATATTTATAACGTAGACCAAGCAGAACCAGATATTTCAATTTCAATTTAATTTCTGCTTTCTTGTGTAGTTAGTCTATACTTTGCTTTTCTTTCTTCTTAAATTTTGAATAAAAATATTTAATTATTATTTTTACTTCTTTTAGTTGCATTCCGAAGTGTCAACATCTTGCTTAAAAATTAATTTTGATTTTATCTGTAAGGAAAATGATATTTCGGATACTTACAGAAAAGATAAGAATTTTGTTTAGCGTCTTTCATCAGTTTTAAAAATTTAATTTTGATGATTTTTTACGAAATATCGTTTTCTGAAATTTATTATAAAATTAAAAGTATCAAAGAGGCCTTTAACTCTTATCAAGTAACTCTTACTATTTATATAATAAAGAAAAAAAGATATCAACAAATGCAAGGTGCATTACATAAATATTGATAATACACATAGAGAATATCTTAGGCTTATCAGCAAAATAACGTTAGATATAGATAGATATTGTGTATAGATTATTCTACTTAGAACATTAAATTCCATTCTAGCTTTGAAGGAATAACAACATGGGGATAGAGAGAATAATCACGAAGCAAAAACATACTCACATTGACATAAGAGTTCCTTAACAGATAATACATAGCCAACAGAAGAGTGAAAGCAACCAAGCAAAATTTTATATTTTGATACATTTTCAAGTATTGCCATATTTTTCATCACTTTAATAGATTTCAAAATTCAAATAGGTTTTTTATAAGATTCAAATTGTTGCTAATATTAACAAATTATGGGTTTAATAGCATCAGCAATTGTCATGGCATGAGTTTCTTTAATTTTTTGAGATATTTTAATTTCCTTATTACAATTATGCTTATCTTTTAGTCATTTTACAGTCTTTAAATTTAATCCTGGAGGAATTGCACTCAACTGCGTGATATCTGTGAAATTATAATTGTTCTATAAGAAGGGCGAATAATTTAAAAAGGAACAAACAAATAAATAAATATGACAACCTGCACATAAAAACATAGCGTAAAATGAAACTTTTTGAATAATGCATAAAAAAAACACACATTTCAAAATAACGATCATTTTTTAATGCTGCCTACATTTGATGAAAATCGATGTTGAAGAAAAAGTACTAAATACGTTTATGCAAAACAACTCAGACTAATTGTTGTTGACTAATATATTTCCTGCTAAGGAACAATATACTAAATAGTAAAATAATAATAAAGATTTCACAAACACACAGCTCATATACAGTTTTACAAAGGTTACTTGCTTGCTGTATATGGGAGGAGTGGAGGGTCTGTTCACAAGTGTAATCGTACAGGTTATAGAGTTTTGGAACGAACAGTCACTGTTTGTCATCTCATCAGGCTGCATTAGAAGGTTTTGATCGATCGAATCGGAGTTACTGGGATAGAGCTTTCAAGATGGCATGAACTTCTTCAGCGATGGCCATTAATACAAACTCGAACTGAGCCTAGAAAAGTGGAAACAATTAAGTTTATTGGGAAATATTTGCTTAAAAAGTTGACTAAATATAATTTCAAATTACTGTAGAAAGAAAGGAAAACATATAATTGGAATTCTTCAATTCTGTATAACACAAACTGAATACAAAATGACTTTCATAGAATTTAATTTAACGCTTAAATGGGGAGTGTGGTATCTCAGACCGCTAAGGATGGACTTTCGGTCACCCCTATTCCATTTTTTGCTCAATCGAATTGATTGACCTGTTAGCTTGTTGTTTGGTGAAGAACTTTAAATTTTTTACTGCACTTAAAACTTTTAAAAACTGCAAACCTTCACTGCTCTTTAACTTTTTCAACCGGTTTCAGCGGAAGCTTTTAAAAATATTTAAGCTTTTTCTTTGCCCGATGTCTGTGAGACCGCACCCCCTTTAAGTGACAAAGCTAAGCAGATGGCTCTAAAACTTGGTCCTCGAAATATCATTCAACCTACTGATATCCTTATGAAGCAGAGCACCAGAGACATTTAAATGAAACAGGAAGGGATTTTAGTGATGAGGATAATTATAAATAATTTTTTGATGAAAGTTTGCATTCGACTGATTCTGATATGTATGTTCAAATATAATTCATTTTTCTAATGATTATGTATTTTGAAAAATTTCTAAATTATACTAATATACCAAGCGAAATATCTACAGAATTTATAGGCTGATTTTTATACTATTACCTACATGTTTAAAATTCCCTTGAAAATCAAGATACGAATATTCACAAGTTTCTGCATAGAAATGATGACGATAAACAAGCAGTTTCAACGATTCAAAATTTTTCTAAGTTGTTTCAAAGAACCAAAACTTTTCTAAGCAGTCTCTAAGGTTTGCTTCTCAGGATTGAAATAATAAAACATACAACATTTCTGTCAAAAAAAAGTTCAGGAATGAAATATATTTATAAAGCAAGCAATGCTTGCTAATATTTTTTGTCAACGATTCCTGTAAAAATTGGTAGCTAGTCATTCACTAATTGCTTATTAAATATACCAGAAATCATAATAGTAAAAAAAATATTGTACAGTGCGGGTGAAATTAAGCATAAATGAGTAAGCTTTTGCGATAATATCAGAAGCAGATTTAAGCAGAAAGAAATTATATTTAATCCCTGCATTTGTGTACCCAAAATTTCGCTTAGAAACTTTCTAAGAAGGATAGCATCTATATGATGATATCACTGAAACCAGACATCTATGCTGTGGCCATTTCATAATGGATAGAGCATAAATGTCTTATTTAGATGTAACATCAGGATTTTTTCAAGATATAGTCATCCACCAGGTTCATCAGTCCTATTTCTCTAGCAGTGTTTCAAGGTGACTTTGGAGGCAGTAACTTTTCCTTTCTTTACAGTGGAATATAAAGATCATAATGCAGAAAGTCTCTAATTATGCATGTTCGGCAAATTGTTTGATGACAAGAGTAGATTTAATCTCTGTATTCTTATCACTAAAATTTTACTTGGAAAAGTTTCTAATGAGAGCAAGATCTGAAAGACAACTTCATCAAAACAGAAACACATTCAAAATGGACACAGCGCAAATGTTCTGTTTAGGTGAAGCATCAGGATATTCATCAAATATTCAACAGGTGCATGAATTCTAAGAATTCAGTTGTATTTCAGTATATTTGTTGTCGAGGTCTTGCAGTCAAAAATTTTTGCTACTCAACGATGCTTGCATTTTTCACTTCGATATTTTAAGGCCATAAAATTGAGTAACTCTTATACATACTGTAGGCCTTATTTGATGTATCGAACGGGTAGAGATTATGTATTCTCCATGAAGTTTATAGGAAAGAGATTTGAATTCTTTTCTCATCATTTGGAATAAGAACGTTTCGGATGCTATAATATAAACTGTTACTTAAATTTGACAAGCATTATCAATATTAAAACTCGCCGGAATCAGTTTGAATACGAGCACAAATCATTCATATTCTATGTCAGTCAATATTATTCCAAGTGTATTGATTTATAACTGATAGAAATGGATGTGTACAAAATCAGGGATTTTTTTTCACTTAAACTTTAAATAAGCAATTTTATGATTAATACTAAATTATTTGTTATTGTCACAAGTCCTTTCATCAGCAATATACTCATTACAAAAAAAATGTATTTTATGAGAAAATAAGCATGGTAAACCGAGTAATCGATTTTTTTTATTCCTTTCATACAATTAATTTAAATTAAATCTTTTGAATTAAATAGAAAATTTTGTTTATTTCTGCTTTTATAGTAAAGATTCAGGTAAAAAATTTGTTTTATACAACTTTATTTTCAGATTTTGTTAGGCGCATCAATCACGCTTTATTCATTGATATTTAAGCAAGGACAAAATTTTAAAGTTATTAGATAAAACTTGACAATAACTTTAGTTGAAAAATTATATAGAAAAGAATTAAAAAACAAAGAGAAAGACAGAAAAAAAAGAATAAATATAAAAAAGTAATTTAATAAATTCACGCAAAGAATTAAAAAAAAAAGCAATAAGCAGAAATATATCAAGAATTCAAATTAGAAATATAATAGCCATGATTATTTTTACTACAATACATTCATTTGTAAACTCAATAACTATTTAATAACAAATATTAAAAAAATTAAATTATTCAGCAGAAAATATCAAGTATCAAGACAATATTTAAAAATATTAGAAGTAAAGCAAAATAGCTGAAGTGTTTATAGAGGATATGGACGAACTCTAGTAACAATAACGCAGTGGCTCATGCATAACAAAACATCAGCGAGTTCAATTTTCATTGAACATAGAATCGAATTCCACTGAATTCAATTGAATATATTCGTCTATCTCGGATCGTTATTATTATATGTTGTACTTATGGAAAGATATAAATGATAACCATGACATGCCAATATTTCACTGGCTGCTATGCATCAGGCCCACAGGTAGTTTATTTCCTGCAAAATGGGTCCTATATAATGAACTCATGCAGCAGACCTTAGAGGGACCCTTTAGACGGAAAGAGACCGTTTACTGGTTTAATATTAGCAAGTATTAGAAGAGTAGGGGCCCCGCTATTTGATACAGTATCATCTAGATATTCAAGGTGGCCTCTTCCCTTCCATTCAAATGGAGAAATGGGTGAATATAATTTTTTTTAGGATCCTTTAGCAAATAATGCCAATAATTTGATAGAGAAAAAATAAGAAAAAAATTAAAGAAATATATTTATAATATAACGTCATCTGTAGGATAAAGGAGCAATCAGCATTGATATTAATGGGTTTGTTTCACTATCTAAACCAGTTGAATAAGAAATATCATGTTCTTTGGAAAAAACTGCATTTGATGCCAATTGATAAGCAGTGAATAGGACTTTCAATGATTCTATCAGATGATTCGTTCTGGTTTGTCTTATTTCCCTAGCATAAAGAATTCACATGAACAATTTCCAGGAATAGTCAAAACGGCTATTTCAAAAGGCTTGATCATAACCAGCAATAACTAAATATACCTACCTCAAAATTAAGTTTTTACAGCAAAATTCATTGCAGGTTTGCTATGTTTCTGGCATTAGGAATTATGATTCTAATTTCACTGAGATATGTTCATGTTGTTATTAACTATAATTCTTCATACTCGAATTGTGATTTAAAAAATATCTTTGAAATCTATTTCATTTGATTAAAGATTTAATTTTTTTCTTAATAAGCATAATATAATACTCTTGAAATCAATCTTTAGATTCTCTAGATTCATGTTCCATGATTAAGAGTTATTTCTAAATGTATCTGTAACAATTGAGTTGTTAAAACTGAAAAAAAGAAAAATCCTAATTACCTTCGTTTTCACCATCCCAGCACGCTGATCTCGTACGTGCTCCAAGGTAGCAGCAATATCGATTTCTTTGGCACCTGAGAATAGGAGTAAACAAAAGTTTCAGAAATTACAAAGTTATTTTCTGTGCTGAAATTTTTTAGTTCAGAACAGGAATCTACCAAGGATTCAAACTATTATATTTCACATTCTTAATTATAACAGCTATCGACTGTACATTTTTATTACTTAAAAATGTTTCTCGTTATTAGTAAAAATATTTACCATTTTTTTTAAAAAAATGTTTTTATGTTTTTCTAAATAAAATATTCTTCTCTAGATAAGGTTCTTTTTGGTATTTACGGGTACACACATACCCACCTATATTTATAAAATTACCATTAAATACATCGGGAAAAGTTTATTTTAATACATATGTCCAGTTACAAAAATCAGTCTATGTAAACTAACTAGTATATTTTTTTCTGTAAATAATGTTTGAGCCTGGATCAACTCAATTAACTGTTATCTGATTAATAATTGAAAACGGTTTCAAGGGATAAGAGCATGAAAAGATATATGAAATCTTAACGATAAAATTGTTTGCTTATTTTTTTAATTATGTGAAAGCAAAGTTTGTCGTGGAGAATGAAATTTCTTTCTACTTTTTGAAAATTTAAATATTTGTAAAATAAATAAATGTGTTTTTACGTTGATTAAAACATACTTCGTAAATATTAGTAAAATTATAAATAAAAAAGTGAAAAATTATGTAATAAAAGGAATTTTGATTTCCCTTTTTATTTATACTTATAACTATTATTATTGAAAAAAAAGTCACATTAAAAAATTAGTAAAAGTAACCTAAAAGTAACTTTAGTTCTTTCAACAATGTCCTTCTCTTTTTCAAAATTACCATTATTTCTTTGCGAAATAGTTCAGAAAAAAATTGAAGTAATAATTAATCAGGATTTCAAAGTTAAATTGAAATTCTTTTGTAACAATAACATTTATCATTTAATCTCTTTCTTTAGAAAAGTGTGCTTTAATGACCATAGCTCACGTTTAAAACTTTAAAATACCACTTAAAAATTTAGAAATTCATTAATAAATATGATATGTATTTTAATTCGAAGCGAAAATAATATAAAATATTCATAGGAACAATTTTGAGATATAAAATCTTAGTGAAAACGATATTTCCATATTGTAAATTATACCTAATTAATAAAAAGTTCTTATAAATTGAAAAAAAGTATTTTTACCTTTAGCCATCCGGTTGAGAACCATATCGATCAAACAGTAAGTTCCAGTTCGGCCAATACCATCGCTGAAAGGATATAAAAGAGGGCGAAATGATGAATTTACACGTTGATAATGTCTTGAATTTGAAAAGTTACTTACTTTTTCATCAACTATTAAAGTTAACTAACTAAATTATTAGTAGGAAAGAAAAAAACAATAAATTCCTATTAGCTTGTTGATGTTAATGGTAATGCTGCCATCTATTTAGCCATATTCAAGTCAAAGATACTTGGAAATTTGAATCCTCATTATGTTACAAAAATTTGTTAAAATAATGATAATAATTTTCAAAAACAAAAACAGACTAATTTTTATACTACCCAATTCAAAATAATATAGATACTTTTTTATACAAATTAGCAGTTCTATAATCGTGTCTATAATTCATGAATAACAGATTTCAGTAATGTAAAAATTTGCTTATTTAGGTCAAGGAAAGATTTCAAAGTAAATTGTATCTTGATAATTAAATAAACTAAAGAATGAAAATTCTTTAATTAAAATGAATAAAACTGAATTAAACACGAAAATTTATGTTAATGAAGTGTTCTTTTAGTCGAAAGGTGGCATTAATAAGTGGCATGCATTTTATCAGCAAAAGTAAATTTTAAGAAAAATAGGAACATTTATGTTTATAATAATTGCGCTGTTAAGAGACAAGGTATCTTATTAATTAAATAAGTATCACATTAAAGATGCTTTCTGAAATATGGAAAAATCTAAGATAATGCTATTAATTTAATAAATGATTACCATCTATGGATTGTAGATGACTTTAATCATGATAAAGATACATAATTTAATATCAAACGGGTAAAGAGTAGTCTGGCTTTTTATGATGTAATCACATACATGCCTCCAATTTTAAATCGTACATCTTTATTGTAGTAACAAATTCTATCATAAAAAATCTGTATATTCACTGAATTTAAAATTTATGTTTTCTAAATCTATTTTAGAAGCTATCAAAAACAAAAAGTATAGTTAATATATTTACTCTATACGGAATACAATATTATACTGCGAAATGTAAATCAATATAATTCAATCAATGTAAATCAATATAATCAATATAAATCAATATATTCATTCATCTTTTCTTTATAATCCGATAAAGATTGAAAATTATATTGTCTGCTTATATTGAACATTGCATTGTTACTGTCCAGTGAGATACTAATCCAACTAAATCAATGAAATCATTTTAAAATCAAAGTAATTTAATTTGTTGATTTGAAATTGCAGAATTACGCATTTTTATTTTAAAAACTCTTATCTATGATTATCTTTTCATTCAAACAGTAATATTTGAATAATCTTATTGTTAATATTATCTTCAGTCTCTTATAAAATTCTGATTTAGAGAGTTCTTAACTTTCTAAGCGCATTTCTAACCTGAAGCCTAATGCTGCGTAATTTGCCTAAAATAAACTTCAAAAGACCGTTGCTTTTGTAACCACTAATTCCCACCCATTGAAAGCCTTAAATACACAAGTGACTTCATTATCAGGACTCGAAGTTTCTATTTCTTCCCTTCCAACTTTGGAGCACACAATGAGTGTTTAATTAATCAAGCAACAGGGTCTTCCATTCCAAAGCAAACAAGTGTGAAGTGGAAACACGCACAACAAGTGTGTTTAAATGGCTCGCGTTATCATTCCGCCGAGGCAACAGGCAATAAATAACCCTCTTTGGAGGTAGGGAGGAAGCTGCCTGTAATGGGACCGAGTCATCCTTTCCTTCTCCACTTATTGACTGGCTGTTAGACTGATCAATATTGCCGCAAAGGAGTCGACTGCCTCTTCATAAAACGATGAATTGTGTCTGTGCTCGATGCAGGGCCTTTTATTTTAGAAACGCTTCTCACGTTTCTCCTTCATCAAGGAGATGTGACAACTTCTTTGTACGGTTGGTTATTGCAACACTAAAAAAAATGAATTATTATTTTCGACACAGTAATTAATTGTTTGAGCTGTTTTAGATTCCATGTTACTTAAAATGTTTTCAGGTTTGTGAGTTTTGTAAAAAGGAAGTTAAAAATTACGTTCAATAGTTTAGATTTTCTTCTTCATTAAAAAGATAAATATTTAAGATGCAGGATTTGAAAAATTTAGAACAAAAAAAATTTCATCTTCTTTCCTCAAGTGCCTAAACATGACTTATTTTTTATGTTGGTATTTAAATAAGAATAATAGATATTTATTTTAATAGTTTCTAACAAATATCCAGATGAAAATTTTCTTTAAAATACAAAGATTAACCCTTTGCGGTCGTATTAAATTTGGATGTAGGTGTCGTGCTAGTCGAAATTAATTTCCGCTGAACGAGCAATAATACACAGTAAGCAAGATGATAAAATTATTTCATTCTTTTGAATTTATTTGAAAGAATTTATTCATTCTTTCGTGAACTCGATAGTCAGAGCGGCTCTGTTAATATTAAGTTTCGTTATTACGAAGTGTTAGAAGCCCCATTTTGGTTCATGAATAAGTTACTTAGACGTTTCTGTTTTTTTTTATAGAAAGTGTAAACTGATATATCCTAAATGGACATTAAGATACAACGAATACAACATAAGATTAGTACGTTTCTTTGCTGTGGTGCCTGACAGCAGACATACGGTAAAAATGCTTTGGTGGACTGAGAGTAGACATAAGACCGCAAAAGATTAAACTTTATAATAAAGGGACATGATTTATTCATTTTAAAGTTTACTTTGTATAACTGAATATTGTTTAAATCGAAAAAATATCGATTTAAAGTGTCAAATCTGTCATTTTCTTAATTCTTACTATAAGTTCACATTCTCCCTATATCCCTATATATATAGAGGTGTATAATGTTTACTTACCTTCACAATTATATGCTTTCTGAAACTCCTACATCATCTCAAAGAAATAATGGTTCAGAAATAATTTAATCCATATTTATATTATTTAATTAATAACGCATTTACGATAATTCAGCTTTATAGCTATGTTTTAGATAGTTATAATCCTTAAATGGAGGAAATAGCATAATTATAATTTCAAAGGCATATTCTGTGAAATTTTAGGGCTTTAATTTTATATATACTTTGAAATCGAGCTTATAAATGTTACACAATTGGTAGTCATAATAATTAATTATAATGATTTAAATATATTTTTATTGAATTGAAATAATTAATTACAAAAATAAATTATTGGATAAGCAAATTCCAAATATTATATGATTATTTAGATGACTAGATGCAAAGATATACCTGCTAAATAGTTATTAGACAAGCATTGCGTACCTAATTAAATCATATGTTAATGCATTTCCTAGAACAGCATTTAGCAGGTGGGAATTTGTTAATAATGAAGTAACTCTTATATTATTTGTGATTGAAGTATCATACAAATTAAATAATGAATTAATCGGATTTGACTCAGACTGAGAGAGTGAAGCAAAAAGTTATATCTATTAAATTATGAAAGTTTTACTGCAAAATTTCCTTAAATAAATGGAATTAAATGATGCAACTTTCTTCTCTAATATTTCTTTGCAATGGATAATATATATTTTTTGTCCACCAAAATGTCACTAGTTTTTGATATTAAAAAACACCAATAGAAGTAATATTTATTAACTAAAATATGATACGAAACAACAATATAACAGCAACAAATTATTTTCCATTGAACACTGAACAAAACAACTCACCTGCAGTGAACAACAATTGGGCAGGACCTTCCTCGGTAGGACTTGTTAACTTTCCTAAACAAAAGACATTCATGCATTTTTAAGATATTATATAAAGTGGAAATAATTTAGGGCATTTTCAATTCAATGTCAATCTTCATTTTAAATTCTTTATATTTTGAAGAAATATTCAAATACAATTTATTTTGGTAGGCAGATTTTGAACTGACAATATTAAGCATAGTTTTGATAATTTAGACTTCAGTTTTAAAAAGGATCGAGGAGATTTATTAAATATAACCAAAATAAAACAGTTATTTAAATTTCTGTAAATCTTAAAATCACACTGATTTTCCTTACTGCCAAAATAACTATTCTTGCATTTAAACTATATAATACTATATCACAAAATTTTATGCCATACAAATTAAAGAGCAATAATGATGTTCAAAAAATGATTATTGTAATGATTTTTTATTATTGTAAAAGAAAACAGTTTACAACATTTTGATTAAGTAGTTATTAGACCTTCAAAATAAGAAAATATGATTTTAAAGCGCTAAATTATAGTTTATATTGTCTGGAGATTTGTCTTAATAATTTTATTTTGTTATAGAGTATATGAATTATTCAAAGATAAATGGAATAATAAACTCTTTTCATATTTTAAACGGCACTCCAAAAATTTTTTTAGCTGAATTTTTAAATTCATTTTAGTTATATAAACATATGATATATTAATTTAATGACAAAAATACTCTATGGTATCTGTAAATAATTCAAACATTTTCCAGATGCTAATTTTTTATGAAGAACTATCTTATTAAAATTTAAGGATCATTTTTTTAATGTAAAGATGCATAAAAACAAGAATTGTTCAACTGACATCAAAATTTGGACCACTGCAAATAAAAAAAAATCTATTTGTATATAAAATAATGAAAACGGCTAATTAAGTGATTTGGAAGAGATAAATATAGTCTCCGAAAAGTGAACATTATTTAAAACGATATTCTAATAATTTTGGAATTGTAATAATTATAAATTTCGATTGTTATATCACATAAAACGAGGCTGATGAAATGGAAACAAAATAAAGTTAGAAAAAAATTTAATAATTTTACCATCGTCAAAAATCTGATGACTTTTTTATAAGTCAAAGAACATTTACTTGCGATGAAGACTGGATAACGTAACTCACTAAAAAAATTCTAGAACATATTATGCGGTGGACATCTTTACATTGGGATTAAAATATTGAAGAAATATCCTATATCTATTTTTTTCTTTTTTAAAATCGATAATTTTAAAAGAAAAAGGAGTCATTTAAGTATGCATCATTTTACATAAATAATTTTAAAATAATTTTTGTTGTCATATATTTCAAAATTTATAGGAAATTCTGTGATTTTCTAAGAACAAATATCTATGAATCCACATTATTTTATAGAATGAAATGTGCCATAGATAAATATTCTGGTGAAAATACATTATTTTAAATTTGTTTGACATCATTTTTATTATTTTAAAATGAAAATATTTTCTCCTTTTACAATTAAATAAGCTGATTAAATGATTAATCAAAATCTTTATTTTTAGAACAACGAAATATAAAAATAAAAATATTACTAAAAACTGGAGAAAAATAAAAATGAAATCAAGTTATTATGTGAGAACATAATTATTTTTTAAATCATTATTTGCCTTAATTAATTTAAGTCATTATCCAGTTTAAACCGGTTTGAAACACTCACGAGACTTCTCTATCGGTCTCTATCTCCCCCCCCCTCTCTCTCTCTGTATATATATATATAAAAAATTGAATTTTCATTTCCAATTTTTCTAGCTGGCAAATAATGTTTTGAACCTCGACCACTTTTGAAATGAAATAACAACTATGATGCCATAGTTCCACGTCAACCTTTTATAAATGTATCTGATGTCAAAGAAGCTGACGTGATATTAAAGTAATACTTTTAAAAGCAGGTCAATCTTTTAAAAACGCATCTGCTTTCAAAGAAGCATAATAATAAAAAATGCAATACTTGTAAAAGCAGGGAAAATATATGGAATTAAAAGATAATGATGAAAATAGCTATTTATGCTTTATTCATTGCCTGCGCAATTTCGTGCTTCAATATTCATTGCCTACGTAATTTCGAGCTTCAACCCCCCCCCCCCCTTAACAAAATAAACATCATGTTCTCACATGATAATAAATCATTTTTAGCAGTTCATACCATTTGTAACAGTTAAATAAATACCTATCATTACTTTCATTTGAAATAAAAATTCAATAAGTAACTAAAATTATTCAGTAGCTATTTTTTTAAAGTGTCATATTAGTTATTGGTTCAGATACCATTTTATAAATTAATTTATTGTAAAAAAATCATGTATTTACGTTTTTCATAGTATTTTCTACCGACGTTCATTATTATTTTAATCTACTTATTATTTTTTTCAGAATAGCATAGAAATTTAAATTATAACAAACGCTTAAAGTCTGAGAAATATGGGCCTTGGTAAAAATCCTTCTATGACTAAATTTGTTTTTGAATTATTTATATCACAGAAATAACATTTTTTATCAAATAAATAAACTTTTAATTCAATTAAATCTTGCTAGGTTTTACTGTACATGTATGATTTATTACAATATAGTTTTCAAATAAAAACTGATATCAAGTGATTTAATAGATACATTTTTCCAATATTATAATGCCATAAATATTTTCGTTTAGACATATTTCAAAACAAATACAAGTGGATGTAAGAGAACAGAATTATAAGGATGTACGAAATGCAGATTGGCAAGTTTCAATCGCAATCAATTCATGTTTAGTGAAGAAGTTCTATTTCGTAAATAATGTTTTAATTCATAACTCGAAATTAACAAAAATACCATATCGTCGAAAAAAATATATTTCATTTTAACAATGCTATTTAAACACTTCAATTATTTACAACGTGTCATTTGGCGTGACTTGGCGAGCATAACTTGGAAGAAGCAGATAAATTGTGCTAATGATGAGTCAAACAATCTTCGTTCTTGCCCTGCAAGCCGTCTGCAATTATGGCGTCAATCGAAATGCACTGTCTATTAGTTGACTGATACAACAGTGCATAGTAAAAATGCACAACGAATCGTTTGAATGAAAAGACTACGTTCTGCATTATTAATAATGCATCGCCGCGGGTGGTTCGGATTGGCGGGGCTGGAAGTCCTTGAGAAATCTTGACGAAGCTTGGTATCAAATTCTCTAGAAGAAAGTGCTACGAGATGTGCTTACATCCATAATACTAGATTGGTATTCTTACCAAAAACCCTTATCTTTGATATTCTTTTAAATAAAAAAAACATACTAAATAAAAAAAAAGAAAGAAAGACAAAGTATTTGGTGGGGTGTGTGATAGAAGATAGGATTGTAAATTCCGGTATTCGATTTAATATATTATAATTGAAATATTTTAACTTGTTAAATACACTTTCTGAAGATAAAAACTATGGTAAAAGAGAGCTTTTACCATAGTACCTTAGGATACATATAACATATGATGGGTACCAATACCTTAGGATACATATGACTTAACAGATACTTTTATTCAAGAATGCATTCATGAATAAAATCGGTTTAGCAATAAGGCCAGCCTGCATTTTCATTCTACTCTTTATGCGCCTTTATTTTTGCTTATTTTTAAATATTTAACACGCTTTTTTAATATTTTACCATGTCTTACAAAATGTATTATCTTTACCATTCATTTATCGAAATGCGTACAAAAGTAAATAATAACAAAGCAATCGAAGTATGAGAAAAATATGCTTTGACAAAAAATTTATGAAAAAAAAATCTTTTAAAAGTATTTATTTCACTCAAATAAATGAACGCATATACATGTACGATCTACTATTATTATATCAATACTAACTGATATCAAGTGATAAGATTATCCAATCAAATATTTAGAAAACGTATTTTTCCTGATTTACAATGCCTTAGAAAGTTTTTGTTTAAGCATATTTCAAAAGAAATACACGAATACAGAACTAAGAAGATATATAAAATACACATTGGGGTCCTGCATGCATAATCAGCTCTTTTTAAGAGTAAACGTTCTATTTCGTAAATTCTGTTTCTAACTCATAAATGGAAATAAACAAAAATATCATATCGATGAAAAACGTTACTCTACTTTAACAATACCGTTTAAATATTTTACTCATTTATTTTGTGTCATGTGGATTGGTTGAGCGGAGCATAACTTGGAAGAATCAGATAAACTGTGCTAATGATGAGCTGATCTTCTCATAATCTAATCATGAGAAGATCTTGAAAGAATCTTCATTCTTGTTCCTGCAATTGTGGTGTAGGTCGAAATGCATTGTCTGTCAGTTGAATGACACAACAGCACATATTTAACAATGCAAAACGAATCCTTTAACTGAACAGACTGCGCTTTGCATTATTAAATATGCACCGTCGCAGGTTGTTCGGAGTGGTAAGGGTTAAAAGTTCTCAAGGAATCTTGACAAAGCTTAGAAACTAATGTCTCTGGAAGGAATTGCTACTAGATATGCGTACATCAGCATTGAAAAGAGGACATTCTTATTACAACTTCTTACCGTAGTTAAAAAAAAATTCAATAAAAAAATGGGATAATAATAAAATAAAAAAATGGGATAAGTCATTTTTGAGTCTATAGGCGGAAACCAAATGGGATTCTAAAGTTAGATTTGTTATATTATAAAATATATTTTAACTATTTAACAAGCTATGCTGAAAACTGTCTTAGTCACATCCGGGGATACTTTTATCTGTGAATGTATTCATAAATAAAATCAGCTTACAAATAAAACTACTTTTCCTTTTCATTACACTCTTTATATGTCTTTATTCTTGCTTATTTTGAAATATTTTATTTATTATAATATCTTCTTAATATTAACACGGCATTCATTTTAGATAAACTGAATCATAATAATTAGAATTTGAATGAACACAGTGCATGAGCAATACATTTATAATTAGTCTTTCTTTTATATTTTGATATATCCATCAATAAAAAATATTGAAGTACAGAAAAATTCAATAATTTTATCAAATACAATAATATAAGAATACAAAACTATACGGATGCATGAACTGCACACTGGTATCTTGCAAACAGAATCAATTCATTTTGAATAAAAATGCTCTATTTCGTAAATACAATTTTTAATTCAGAACTGGGAATAACAAAGACTTCAGAAATCTTACATTGAATGAAAAATATTCATTTGTCTTTAACAATGTTATTTCAACTCTTCGACCATTTACAACTAGTCACTTGATGTGATGAATCGAAGCATACATTGGAAGAAATGGATAAACTGTGCTAATGATGAGTGAAATAATCTTCGTTCTTGTCCAGCAAGCTGTGTATAATCATGGAGTTGGAACTCATTGTCGATCATTTGACTAATACGGCAGTGCAACGGTAACAACGAACAACGAATCATTTAACTACGAGACCACATTGTTCATTATTAACGTTGCACCGCCGTAAGTAGTTTCGTATCCTGGAACTTTGCTGGACGTCCTGAATTGCTGGACGTCCTCGAGGAAGTTTCACAAAGTTTGGTTACTAATGCTTCTGGACGGATGCGCTATAAGTTCTCATACATCAGCAATTCAAGTGTTTCATTCTTGACACAAATCGTTATTGATGTTACTCTTTAAAACAAAATTGTGAAAAAGAGCGAAGTTTGTTTTGATTTTATAGATCATAGGTTATACATATAACCATAATAATATTAAAATTCGATAGATATATTATAATTTGATGTACTTTAACCAATTAAAATTTATAGTGAAAAGTCATGACAATCACATATGCATATTTTGCGCCCATGATACCTAAGAAATGGTTTTTTTTACTATTAATCGTGAATGCATTCTTGAATAAATTAACTTTACTTATAAAAATAGTTTATTTCTCATTCTATGTTTATATACATTTATTTTTACAATCCGGTTAAATGTGGTGGAGGGGCAGGTCGAACAAGAAAAACGCTGGATAGGCTGTAGTTCTACGAACTTATTTCTTTGTCCACCAATACCAGAAGCTAATTTTTTTACACCAAAACTCACTGTTGTAATACGTATTTTCTCAATTCGTTTTGAGTTTTAATCTCTCCATTTATCCTAAGCCATGTAGAATGTGAATTCAGAAGAATCAAACAGTTGCCAGTAATGAGTCGAGTTAAAATAGAAAGCTCTGCACTGGTAGTTTATATACTCATTGTTCGTTTCAAGAACTTATTAGAGAAAAAGTAAATTAAAGGATATGAAATTGTTAACATTTTAACATAAATTCTATAATCTTCACTATGGTACACTTAAAAACACATTAAACACAACTCAAAAACAATTTAAAAATACTGTACATACTGTGACGTTATAAGCAGGATCAGCGGCAACAATTGAAGTCCGTTACTCACGAACGAAACAATAAAAAACGAGCAGAATACTGCTGTTTTCTTGTCATAGCTTGTATTTTTCACACGACACATAGAAGAATCATTGCAGACGTCTGCTTCCAAAACCTTGGCATTGCTGCCAAATGCAAAGTCCTATCTTTCTCATTTAATTACATTAAAAGTAAACTTAGGCTGGATAGTGCGGAAGCTAGGTAGTCGCAAACCGGATACTCTGGAATGTACTGTATTTACTTTTGTACATTTTATTAACTTTAATACAGTTTTACCTCTGCATCAAATTTTAGATAATTCGGTCAATAAGAATAATTAGAGTTTTGGTATCACAACAAATAAGCAATGAATTTATAATTATATTTTTCCTGATACGCGACAAAAAGTGCAATTAGGTATCCGTATCAGAGAACATATAAAATGAATCATGATTTTATCTTCATAAATACTAAAACTATAAAAAAAACACTCATTACACCAAAAACATCAAATACCGATCATTCCTCAATCGATCAATATAAAACAGATGTAAAAAAGAGAATATTTTCGAAGGGGGTAACAAATTCAACTTATAAAAATGGTCAGATGCTAGTCTCAAAAAAATGCACTTGCATAGAATCCATTTTTTGATTCCCTTAAGAAGGATCCTTATCACTTGCAAATAACTGGCAATTCAATCCTGCTACTTTCCCAAACATATTGAATATACTATACAACACTTTCAATTATGAAAATAAATGATATTGAAGGCTTTCGAATTTAAAAAAAGGATATTAGTGCAATATCCAGAAAACTGTTGAAATTTATTATAATGAGAACAGCATTAGTGTACTCGAACAAGCCTAGGCGGTACAAGATATAAATATAATTATTATTTAATTAGCAATCAATTTATGCAATACGTTACTCATCTGAAATGTTTTGTAAAACGAATCCATGCATTTCTAACCCATATGTCTCTTTAGATGTAGTAAACAAGTATTAAATAAAACTAATCCATATTTAAAGCCTAAAATATTTTGAAAGAAACTTTAAGAAAATATTCATTGAAAATTGTACATATAAATCATTGATAGCAGAAAAAAAAAATAGAATTAAGAATTTTATTTGGAATAACTTTATGCTATTTTTACTTTCTAAGGAGGGAGGGGGATACAACCGATCATTTACAGATAAAGTAAATTCTCAGCTCAAACATTTTCACTTTAAAAGTATATAAATATTTTCACTTTAAAAGTATATGAAATCTATAAAGTAAAAATATTTAAATGATTCATTTAAATATCAGTTAGATTTTTTGAAGCTCACAAAGAAATGATATATCTGACTCATGTTATTTATGAATTAATTGATCCATTTTATAAAATAAATCACAAAAAAGGAAAAAGATATATATATTTTTTCATTTATCTAATTTACAGAAGAGTTCAATAAAGACAATATATACCAACTAAACACAAAAAGCTCGAAATCTATCAATGTCTGTAAATATTGTATTGTTTTGCCTTTTTTTCTGATGTAGTTTGTATTTGCTTAAATACTGAAATTTAAATTCCCAACAAAAAGAAGTTCTAAAGATTGTTAAATGGTGATTGTACTGAGTGCAACAATAAATTAATACTTAAATGAATTTTTCATTATTTGTTTCTATTTTTCGGTTCGAACTAAATAGTAGAAGAATTATATTCTCCAAACATCTATACAAATCCTTTCACTGACGTAAATATATCTAAGTATTTGACTTTTATTATTTTTTACGCACTTCAAAATAAGAGATTCTTTACGAATTAAGTCTTTCCTCTTCAAAGTAATTTCTAAATATAACTCCTTTCAGACACTGAATTCTAACATCATATTCGTTCAGTTATTAACAATGTCGAGGCCGATCATTAGAAATACTTTCAGAGAAAACTCCATTGAAAATTTAACATTCCATTCATCTTTAGTTCTTCAAAAGAATCTTAAGCGAGTTACCTTTTTCCTATAAAATAAACTCTTTAACTGTAGTTTATAAAATCTATATAAAAGGCGTAGAGACTTCTTCCTTATGAAGGTCTGCAGAAGCATTGGACAGTCCCCTGTATTCATAACACTTTTAAAAGCATTATCCTTCCAAAAGCGTATCCTTAGGTTGTAGGCGATAATTGGCAGACTTTACCGTCGTCACATAATCCCCCCCCGCGTCACTCTCTCCTTCTCCCCTCCCCCAGATGAAGCAATATTATCTCCATAAAATACTTGGAAAAGTGTTCCGGGGTAATTTTCCCCTCTGAATATTTAAAGTAAACATCACGTGCTCAGGTTCTCTTTCTTCCTCGAATATTTTTATTAAATTTATAAAAGAGTTTTTCCGCCCTTCTTTTAATTAAAGGGGAAGCAAGACATTTAAATTAGTTCGATAATTATGTATCGCCATCGCTGTTCGGCAGTAATGATGTTATTGTTTCTCGCAAATTATGATTGGTAAAAGAAGCCCTATCGGGGGCATAAAACAACTTGGGTTGGAAACCACACACTCCAGGTATGGATGTTACGCTTTTCCGAGCGAAGGAAAAGTAGAGTTAATCTCGTTCGAGAAATGAAAATAAAATTTTGTCATTAATGCTCTTTTAAATGTAAGAATTACTAATTTTGCTTTGTCATAATAACGAAGAAATTTCATTTCTAGCTGAGGAACGATATCCTTCAAATTGAGTGCGGAGTTTTATTCAGAAGTCAATTAACCATTTTTTAAAAAATTTAAACGATCATTTCTTTGCACCAAAAGATGAAGAATGTTGCAGTTTTTATAATTACGTGAGTTCTATACTTATCGTCGGTTTTTATGCTAAGATAATGTTGAAAATATGCTTTCTGCAATTAGAGCAATTGATAAAAATTGACGCCTTTTTAATGTGATAAAACTATTAATAATTTATCACGTTGATTAGGATCGATAAAAAATTGGCAAATTTTTATGCTAAGATAGTTTTTGAAAATATGCTTTCTAGAATTAGTGCAGTTGATAAAAATGTAGCACCTTTTTAATGTGATAAAAACTATTATTAATTTATCATGCTGATTAGGAGTGTTAAAAAAAAGGCAAATTTTTAGCTTCATTTCGCTAAAAATTTTCCATTCTGGTGAATTATTAATTATAATAGTATGAGTATTCTATATATATGAGAATTATATTGATTATAATGGTATATAAAATATGACTATCAAAATTTGTATCTTAAAAATATTTTGCTGAAGTAACTATTGAAAGACAAGTTACATAAAATATTTAACTGGAAATTTTAATCGAACATTAAGCTTGGCGAACTGGCAGGTCGCCAAAGGCAGAAGTTGTTCCATAAATAAAGAATGACTAACATACAAATGAGTATTCAGACACATATGCATACAAGCATCTTATTTTTAAGTTTTATTTTTATCAGCATTAAATCTTAACAATAAAACAGCCAGAAAAATAATATAAATAAGCTTATTTTTGCTAAGAACATTTAAAAATAGATTCAAGAAGAAGATTCATATTTTAATCATTTCAAGAAAATAAACTGAAAAAATTTTTTGGACTATCATTTACATTTTAAATAGAAAATCGTTTAAATTATTAGTTTAATAAAAGATATAATATCAGAAATCCAAAAGTTTGTGTTATCTTTCTAAAAACCAACTAAATTTGCGAATCTTAAAAGACAGAACTAACCTCAAATGTGTACTGAAGGCAGATATTTTATATAAAATTAATCTTAAAATGTTCATAAATTTTTCTGAATACCATATGGATAAAATATAATAGCATTCTTTTTATCTCAAAAGTATTAAAACAAAATTACCTGAGTTGGAAAAATTCTTTAACAATAGAAAGACAATATCAAAAATTATATATAAAATCAAATAAATATAAATTAAATATATAATTTTTAAAAAAAAGTAATATTCTATTTTATTTTTTAAGATTTACGAAATGATATTTATTCAAATTTGTTTAAAGAGTTTCAACTAATTTAAATGCTAAGAGATAAAATATGATTAATTAAATTTTACGCTAAAACTTAGGATATGCAATAAAATGATAACTTTAATAATTGATTTCGGCCAAGTTATTAAAAAATTGAAAATTCTTTTCCACAAAAATCCATTTATTCGAATCAATCTAAAACATTAAAAAGGGAAGAAGCACAAAATAAAAATTACATTTAAGAAAAATTATTGTTCATAAATCATTTTATTTAATTCTGTATTTTAAATAATGGCATAATTTATCTGTTTAAAACGGGCACAGAACAAAACGCCATCTCATACCCAAATATTCGCAACCATTCTGGTCACTGAACGATTTGATGGACATGCTACTTTAATTTTATTAAATACCAAAATATTTATAATAGAAAGAACAAAACTTTAAATGGACACATGCATGCTAAGTAATCATTTCTCTGTATTATATAAAAAATTAATGTAAACATTGAATTTTATTCACCTCGTTATTGCTAGATTGCAAGTCACCTGACCCATGAAATTTGAAGTTTGTTTTGATAGTATTTTTGGAAATATTGAATGAAAATTATTATCACGTCGTAGTAAGTATACAGTGGTGGCCAAAATTGTGAACACTTTTGAAAATCGTTCTGTTTTCTAACTTTATATGCTTATAGAAAATGTTACATTTCACAAAACTCAAATTCTTACATATAATTCTAAAGAGAATTTGATGCTCATTTCAATACAGAAAGTAAAATTAAAATATTTGCAATGCAAAAAAAGTTATTTTTACTTTAATCTGATTAACAAAGACAGTGATGAAGCGGATTGTAATTTCTAACTTTCCTGACAAATCACTGTTCTTGTTCTGGGAACCAATCAAATGTTAATAACTGCTAGCAGAAGCTGCATCATGTTCAAAGTTAGAACAAGTCATTATTGGGCTTTTTTTTCTGTAGAAGGAAGGCTGTATTTTATGTAATCAAATTGCAAGTTAGAAATTTTGTTAAACAATGTAATATATAGATGGAATTTTTGTATATATTTCTAATATTTTATCAAGAAGCAATGACATCAAATAAAAGAATAAATTGGACACCTAGAAATAGAACTAAGATTAACGCGTTTCATGAATGTGGTCTTTCTTTTGCTGAAATTGCAAGACAGGTAGATGGTTCAGTGACTACATCTGGAGTCCGAAAGTTTTGCTTAGAATATCAAGAGACAAATTCGATAAAAAAACAAACCAGGAAATGGCTGAAAGGTGCACCGCTGCTTACTGCAATCATCAGCATCTAATGTATCTCGATAATTTTACAGCTCAACTTTTTTGTATTGCAAATATTTGAATGTTACTTTTCGTATTGAAATCACCATTAAATATTCTTTAAAATGATATGTAAGGGTTTGCATATTTTAAAACGTTACATTTTCTATAAGCATACAAAGTCAGAAAACATAAAAATTTCCACAATTTTGGCCACCACTATATATGAAAAGTAAAAGAAAAAATAAAGCTTTAATTAACATCAAATTAACAACAAATCAGTTTAAAATAACATTATTTGTTAATTCTATGTTTAGGAAACAGTTTGTGGCAACACTAATGAATAGTTTATCAGTTTATTTTCGATTAACGGTAATTTTTCATATCTCGGTTACTAACTGTCTGAAATAAATAAGAAATAGACATATTAATTCTTCATTGTTTTTTTAATAGTAATGGGGCCTCCAGCAATGATTCTCGATATGTGCCAAAAAGATTGAACGCTCATCTCGCATGTTGAAGTTCTAGCGGGTCACAATAAGACATAATTGTTTATATACCATGATTAAAAAAAACGATGCAGATAAGCCATTTTTATTGGAAAGACTGCAATTTCTAGTGAGACTAGCTTTCGCCATGACTATCAATAAGTCAAAAGATCAGAGTTTTGACAAAGTTGATCTTATTCTTAATGATCAAAGTGCAATATTTTGACATGGTCAATTGTATGTAACATTCTCCGGGGCTAAATCTAGTGCTGGAATTAGAATCCAGGCTAAATTAGGCCGGGTTAAAAATATTATTTTTAAAGATCATCTTAGCAAAAATTATGCAATATGAAATATTATATTTGTACTTATCTTTTAAGGGGTTTTAATAAAGTTTCTATTTAATTTGTTAATTTTATTTAATTTCAGGTTTTAATTCTTTATTACTTCTGAAAAATTGAAATATTAAAATATTTCTTTTTTTTTATTCGGAATTTAGCTTTTTTTGTTCGTGACATTTTTAAAACAGTTTGTTCCCATTTACTTTTGTCGTTTGGAAGGAGGGAATCGATCCCTCAAAAAATCCCACTAAAACTTGAGGGCGTGCATGATTCGAGGACAACATATATGCATAAAGCAAAAGCGATTAGGAGTGAAGACCCCTAATATGACAGAGAAAATTTTTGATATTAATTTTATTGTTACTCAATTAAATAATTAAAATTATGTAAAGTCTATTATTGAAGTTTTAATAATTAATTTAGTTTAGTTAGACTGGCATTGCATTTTCAATAAATGCGAAAGAAATTTTAGGAGGAATCACAAATGTTTAGAAATAATCAGATAACTAAGAAGTTTCTTGAGTTGATATTTCTCTCTCTCTCTAAACTTTTAAACCACATCAACAAGAGAAATTTTCCGAAGGTATTTAAAGTTATTTGAATTTTTTTTTGTCTTTTTAACACACAAATCATTTACAATGGGTTACGCATAAAAACAATTTCTAAAAGAAAATATTACAAATAATGCAACACATTTTAAATTTACAGAAAAACAAATAATTCAACACATTTTTAAGAAATAATTTTTCATTTATAATTCCCTAAAAAATAAATATACATTTATAAGATAATTTCATTATACTTTTCAACGTAATATAATCACTTATATTAAATAAGTATTTATAAATATGAAACTATGGGATGTTATAATTTAGAAAATTCGAAATCAATGACATAATAAAAGTTTTTTTTTTTACTAAGTTCATCATATTAAACTGAATAAAGTATAAAATATTTTTAACAAGGTAAAAAATAAATTAGTGGCAATTAAAGATAGGACTACCATATTTAGAAGACTTAAAAATTATATAACAAAAATTATAAACATATAAATTTTATTTCTTAATATTACAAGTTAAACTATACTTATACTAAACAGGGTACTATTATTCTGTCAAAACATAATTTGGCATTCCTCAAACATTGAAATTAAAATTTTAATATGTAGTTTCGAATTAAGACCTGACAAGGATAGCTTCAATTTGTGTATTTATATGTTATATATTTAAATAAAATATAAAATCACGAATTAAAATATATTGTGTCATTAACGGAGAAATTTTACTATTAAGAAATATACTTTTTAAAACTGGTTAGGATTTTTAACAAATACAAAAATACTTAAGAAAATGTATCCTTGAGAGATGTATTAAGATTTAATTGTTTCGAATATTAGAATTGCGTGCTTAGTCTTAAGAATTCTATTAAATATGAAAATCAGCAAATTACATTTACATATCATACCTTCATCTTTGTTTAAGCATTTTAAAAAAATATACTCAATCTTTTGAAATCATTGCTAAGAGAATGTTTCAATTTCATTTAAGTTTTTTACATTATTCTTTTTGCTGAAGATTGTCATAGAATTTCAATTTTTTCATCTGCTTATTAAATAATTTTAAATGTTGAATTATGCTTCTATACATTTACTTATAATGTTAAGTTTTTTATCCCTTTTTTGGTAAATTTTTTTAAACGCCCAAATTATGGGAGGAGCATAATAAGAATAAAATTTTATAAATGTCATCGATAACACTCTGCCTTTTGATTATCAATTATTAAAAAACTAAAATGAAACATCGAAATTTCAATGAGCTTTCATTCCTTTTGTTTTTTTGGTAATAAAATGTAATTTGTGTTTTTGAAAATCTTGCTTAATTATTTCAATATATCTCTTCAAATAAAAGTAACGTATCAAAATTTGATTTACTGACTCACGGAATGTGAAAAGATAATTATTTTTTGTCACTTTTTTATGAATAAAAGGATTCTTCAGTATTTCAATATTTTAAATCAAACTATAATTTCGTTTACAAATTTTTAACTAAAAATAATAATTATACATAAGAACGAAATCAGAATTGAAAATTCGCTTTATGTTACAGAAATTACGTTGAAATGTATGATGAAATTATTTCAATTGCAACTATCACCATAATATTAAATAATGCATGATCAGAAATTTCCAAAAGAAGAAATATAAAAGCATTTAAAGGAAGAAAAAATATTTAAAAGGATTTATGCATGTTTTATAAGTGCAAGCAAATCCAGCTACCGGAATTTTAATAATCTCGCATAGAGCGTTACATTATTTAAAATATTTTCAACATTCAGCAGAGTTTATGTAACTCTTGAGTTCGATTAACATTTGCTTCAATTCATTTGCTGTAGTTTATTTGAATAATTGGAATGTGAATATTGTTGTGCACTGATATTTAAATAATAGACACTTTTGGTCGTAACTACATATGAGGTAATGATCGTAATTTAGCTGTGTTAATTAGAATATGTTGAGCATTTTACAGCTGAAGCGGCCTACAAAACAGCATCCATAAAAAGATTTCTGTATTATTATGTTATATAGCAGCTATGCCAAAAATTACTATACTTTGGTGAAGTGTTTTCAGAAAGCTTTCACTGAGGAAATAGAAACGATTTTATAGAGAAAATAGTTAATAATAAATGGCGAGTATGGTTCTCAATAAAAAATTTCAAAAAATGTGCTACTAAGCTCCATCGTCATTAATGCAGAAGCCTAATCTTTTAATATTCAGATAAACCATCAATCTGGAAATAAAAGTAGCATATTCAGTTTTGCTGCAATGCATGCATTCAGAAAATATCACGATGGAACATTCAACATATACAGCGATAAAATATTTTCCTTTTTTTAAATTAAAACGATTTATTGTATTGCAGCCATATCATAACTACGTCTTTCGCCCTTGTATAACTTCCGAAACTACTGCTGAATGTTGGTATTTAAACATAGCAGTTGGAAATGATAGAAATATATAAGAAAAGTAACAAAATGAGAATATTTATGGATAATGTATAATGTTTATTTATTTATTTTTAAGGATATTTATAGTTGCTAAAATCCCTCCAGAAAGCTTTCATATGTTGAAAAATCAATGCTAGCAATTGGTTTCCTATAGTTTTCTTCCTATATAGATAGTTCTGAATCTTATCTAGAAGTGAAGGGTAGATGCTGAAAAGCTGAGAAACGCTCAATGCCACCCATCACTTTTGTGACTATGCAATTATTTTGGCAACAAAATTGCAACAATCACAAAAATGAGGGGCAGCACAGTGCAACAAGCATGCAACTTTGACTAGATGAAAAGAAGCTGGCCAGAAATGGTGCGAGAACAGAAGAAGAAAGTTGAGGCATCAAGGTGACAGTCTGGTTGTACAAGTGAAAGAGAAAGACAATACCATTTCTCATTCAATAAGAAATTGATGATAATCGAGTGCTGTGCTGCATGCAAAATATATACTCAAAAAAAGTTAATATATGATCTAATTATTAAGTAAATTAAGAATCAAGGTAATTTCAAAATGTAGTCGACTTAAACAGAAATAAATAAAGGCTTCTAAATCAAAATTATACATAAAAAATATAATCACAATAAATTGATGTTTCTCCTTCAAATCAAAATTATAACATAATATAAGAATTATTTTAAACTTTCCATTAATTTAAAAATTTTATAAAAAATGCACATTTAATTAAATTTCAATAATTTACTTTTAAAATTATTATTTCATTGTATTATACTTGATTTCTATAGTTTCAGAAATACTTACAGATTCAATAAGTAAGACATTATTATTTTTTATTATGTTAAATGCTATGTTTTTATTATGTTTAAAAAGTTATTAACTTTTTAAAAGAAATGTGTTTATATTTTAAGATAGTAAAATAGTTCAATTTAAACAAATCAAGTTAAAATAATTTTTAGAAACATATAAACATTTATAAATTAAGATTACAATATATATATATATATATAAAGTAATAAGCATAAAAGAAAAAAAAGAATAAGAAATGAAAAATAATGCTATTTTGAGATCGAATATAATCATCTAAAAAAAGAACAATGTACACTAGAATGGCTAAAAAAATCATGCGTTGTTATGCATTTGGAATAGGCTACATTTTCATGATTATCAATTCTTAATTCGGAATCTTACAGATTATTGGAACTATTCATGCATTAATGCAAGTGCAAATTTTTCTGTCGGTGAATATATGCAATAATAATTTATTTCAAACACCTCGAATGGGATTTAAAAAAAATTCTAATTGAGTATGAGTTTATGAATATATGGCACATTCAACAAAAATTCGTTTTAATGGAGAGGAAACAGTATTTTATCAAATCTGAAGTCGTTCTTGCCAGTTATGATGAGAATTCCAAAAACAACTCAAATCAGAAATCGAATCAAATTATTAGATTTTAAGTTACATTATTATGTATTTAAATGTTAATTGGATTTCGGAAGTTATTGCTATTGCATGACAATACTAACATTAACATATTCTTGTGATATTTTATTTAAAAGAAATGGAAAAAATTAAAATTTCTGCTCAACTTTTGTCCATTTTGATGTAATAAATATTCTAAATCTAAAATACAGACTAACTCACTTGAAATTAATGTTTTCTTTTCTAGATACATTTATGTATTAAGTTTGTATTTATTTTTAAAAATAAATTGTTATGGAATTAGGGTGAAATACCTCTAAATTTATAGAACATAATTTTTGATAAGAGTTCAAATATGGATATTTATCAAACACAAATTTTAATTCCATATTTGAAACAATTTTTCGCGAGACGTTTTATGTCAAATGGTATTTTTAGAACTTACGGTTTAAGTATGCAGAGTATTATAAAGAAAATCATTAATGGAATTTCTTTTTGTGCCCCAAAATTCATGGTTTGCTTAAACCTTGATTTTTGGTGTATGGAAATTTCATTAACGGTTACACTAAAATTCACAATCTGGAAAATTGAACCGGCAAAAGTTCAAGTTTAAGACAATTTTATTTTTTTCTTAATATAGCACGTCTGGGCTCATTAAATTTTCTTGCGTTATAATAATTCATATATTCACCGACTTAATATGGAAAAATATACGAAAGGAGAATACAGGTAAGTGATTTTAGTTAAAAGGCATAGGAAAAAGTGAAAAATAATATCAAATACATCAGGAAACACAATCAGGTATAGAAAAAAGTGATCTCATCAAACACATCAGATAATATAAACAGGTATATCTTGTTAAAATTAAAAGTTGGAAAGTTGGAAATGTTTTAGCTATATTAAACCTGGATAAAGAAAAAATAATTTGCACACATTCTTAATATGAAGCAAATGGAAAAACTTCTATGGAAGCAATGTTAAAAATATGTATTTGGTAAATATAATTACATTAGGTAATAATTCTGAGCAGTCTTAAAATTAACATTCTGGAGCTCATTATATTTAAAATTGAAAATTGGTTATTTATTATGAGATATTGACTCAAATAAATTTTAGAAATTACCTTTTAAATAAAATTTTACTTTGCAAAAGTTAAATTTATTTGCATTTTTTGCAATTTTTCATCAATAAAAAGGACAAAAATGTGTCAAAATAAATATAAATTAATTATTCTTGCGTTATACGCTTTTTTCAAAATGTTCTCCTTATCAAAATAAATGTCAGATTTTTCTGTGAATAATATATTCAGACATTTCTTAAATTTATGCCTTAGACAAAATTTTTATTACAAAATATTCAACATTAAGAATGTTGCTATTAATTTAAATTAATGTCTTATATTATACTTTTTATAATTTCCTTTTTAATTTTTAGATGGACATGAAAATTGAATACATATAAGCGTTTAATTAGAAAGATTTACAGAATGTTTAGGTAATTATTATAAACTATAGAAACGACAAACGAAATATAGAAATAAATTCAAGCAACAAAAAATTTATATACATGATAAATAAACTACATTGTTTAGTTTTCAAATGATTTTATTTTTATGCATAACCCATTCTTTATTTTTATTAAATAAGACTATTAGACATGTTGCATAGTAAAAATCGGATACTTTACTTACATATATTTATATATACGTATACATTAAAATCTGTAGAATGCAAAAAATTTAAAAAATAATTAGACGACATTTCTTTAATTTTAAAGCAAAATAATTAGAAATAATGAAATATGATGCAAGAAGGTTAAGCAAGCAGCATATTTTAATTTTCAACATGGCTATGTTTTTATGCTTAACCCATTGTTAATGTTTTGCTATTGTTATTTATCAACCCATTGTTAATGTTATGCTATTGTTATTTATCAACCCATTGTTCATGTTATGCTATTGTTATTTATCAACCCATTGTTAATGTTATGCTATTGTTATTTATCAATCCATTGTTATGTTATCAAGAAAATATTACTTACGTTGTACAATATATCACAAAATGCTATATATATATATTTTAATTTTGGGACATCTGTCTGCTACCCATGGCATTATTTTATATCCTGTATTAAATCCAAAATCGATAAAATAAAAAAAAAATTAAAACAAAATACAATTTAAACGATATCCTCGTTAACTGTAAGGTTCAATGCCTAGAAAGTATGCAAGGCAATTACTTGGGAAGTTTTGACAAAGTACAAGGTAGATTAATTAAACTTAAAACATAAGGACACGAATACTTTGGATTAAAATAGTTGAAGCGTAAATAGGAAGAAGCTTTATAAATAAAGAATTCCATCAATCCCTAAGAATCAACATATATTTTGGATTCAATTTTTGAGCTATAAATATTTAGAAGTAAGCCAAACTTTTTCCATAGAACTTCTAATTAAATTTTCATGATTTCATATTATACATACATATTATATACATACATATTATATATATATATATATATATATATATATATATATATATATATATATCGTTACAAATATTAATTCAAGAATTTTCTCGTAATACAGTACAAAGGAAGAAATCTAAATCAGGAAATATAATTAAAAACAATTCATTCATATGTTACATTGAAGACCATATTTTGCTTTACTTTTATTCAATTCAAATAGAGGTAGTAATGCCAACCGAAGTAGATTCTACGTATAATGCAAAAATACAAATTAATGCCAATGTATTGAATATTTTTTTTGAAAGTTCGAATTTATGCTTGTCAATACATACTTCAATATTATTTGCAATAAGTTGTATGTTAGATAATTATTGAAACATATATAAGTATTTAAATGTTAGAATTTATAATTAAAAAAAGATTAATATGTTGGGTATAAAATTAAAATTAATTAGTTCATTGAACGAGAAATTGTTTGATTTAATCTATTTCCAACTTTACATAGAAAAATAGGCTCACAAGCACTTAATGAAATCTTCCTTGAAATGATATTTCTAAAAATATATGGAATTAATATTTTTAATTCACAACTAGGATTAAATGTTTTTTTAAAGTTATAAATGCGGTTTGTTTTTAAAGTTGTTATCTATATTAAAGATATAAACAATTATAAGATTTTTTTTTTTTTTGCAAAGTTAGTTTCTTATTTTCTGAATAAATATTTTAAATTTTATTTAATTAGATTCATACATAGTCTAATGCCACAAACCAGTATTCAAAGACTATTTCCTATAGAATTTGATTATTCAAGCTAATTTAAAAACACATTTATGAAAAAAAATAAGTATAAATAAATAATTCGGATGCGAATTTTTTAGTTTTGAGAAATAAAAGCATAAACTATAATTAAATTTGGAAAGTAATTGGAATATTTTAGTTAAAAATTAATTTAATTAAAATGTAATAAAAATATTTTTAATTTACAAAATTATATTCTAAAAATTTTAAGGTTTATTTGATTTTTTTAAATTATAAATTGAATCTTTATTTCATTTATTAATCTATATTTATAATAAAATAGTTTACGTTTATAGCTGTATGTTTAGATTTAAAAAAAAAAAAACTCTACCTCCCATAAAGAACTATGAAATGTAAATTTTTTTTTTCAATGATTATTGAAAGAATAATAAAAAATATTTAGTGCTCAATTTTACAAGTAGTTTTATTTGCATATTAAAGGAATTCAGAACATTAGTCATCCAAAAATTGTAAAATAGTTGTCTTGTTATTGTTTTGAAAGATTAAAATCTTTAGTAACTAAGTCAGGTCAAAACATTTCATGCCTTTTTTTATGTATCAATTTTTTTTCTTTAATACATTTTTAATATAATATGTAGATTTTCAATATATCGAAGCGCATGCTAATTGCAGTTTGATTTTCAATATATCGAAGGGCATGCTAATTGCAGTTTTCTAACGCTTTGTTGCTTGCATGAACGTTTAGAAACAACATAATTGAAATCTACACTTACTAAACACATTTTTACTTTTTTCATTTATGCATAAAAATTTTAAATAACTGCATTATGATTTATTAGCAGTTAATTAATCTTTCAAATTGTTTAGTTGCAACGATTTTGGAAGGAAATTCATTAAAAATTTGAAATTTAAAAGGTTTTTAAAAAACTCAGCTTAACCGAAAATATAGAAAAATTATTTATAAAAATATATTTTACCGACCTACAGTTTTATTAATTAATAGTCGTTATTAAACTCTTTAAATGTTCCAAAAATAAATAAAATATTCTGTAATTTTTAGTTTAAAAATTCAGCTGTTTCAGCATAAGTAATTGATATATATTTCTTTTAAAAGACCTAAACATATATAAAACGTACTCATTGCTAACAAAACCTTGCTCAGAAAAAGTGAAAAGGTGGATTTTGTGGAACACATCCTTTCTGTTAAAGTACAACACCGCATTTAGGTAAAAAGAGGAAGATGAGTATTACGACTGTCCAAACCATTTGGGCTTTTCATTTTTCAAAGATCTAATATATCTATATCTACTACTATCTACAAAGCACTAAGTTTATTTTTTCACTTCAGTCTTTTCACTGGAAAAAACGGTTTCCGCACAATGTCCAGTTTTTGTCCTGGATACATCTGGTTTTGAGAGCAAACTGCAGATTCTACAAAAATAAAATCAATGGGAAGTCTGACATCCAGTTTTAGAAGTGAATCTCTTTGATGCTCTATTTGAGGGATTTAATCTTCAAGGGGACTTAGGAATTGTATTTTCTTCGAATTTTTCTTTTGGGTGGCAGAGTGTTTAGTGAAGCTTTTTTTTTCTGTGTGTGTCCTCAAAGTTTTTTTTTTTTTTTTTTTTTTATGTTTGGGCTCTCAATCAGATTTCTACTGAGATTTGTCAATTGTTTCTCCATTTTGTAGCTTAAAAAACTGAAAACAAATGTTTTATGAGAATCTTTTTTTTTCTGCACTAAGTTTATTTAGATGAATAAATTTTGTAAAATAAAAGAAATAATCAAACTAAAAAAATGGTAATATTATATATCTGCAAGAGTAAGCTTTAAAAAATAATAGTAATACATTTTTTGCTCTGTTATTTTTCTTGAATAGTTGTAAATAAATCGATATCATTCAGAAATAGTGTTTTGAAAGCTTGTCAATTTTACTAAAATTTTTTGCACGATAATTGAAAAAAAAAAAAAAAAAAAAAAAAAAAAAAAACGTGCTCTTGTGAAAAAAAAATTAAGAAAGTCCTACTATTGCGGCTCATGCACAAAAATTTTGTATATTTGTCTTCCCGGGTTATTTGGAATAAAAAATCATTATCTACGAAAAATAATAGCGTCAAGAATACAAAAATTACAGGATAAAATGTAGTGCCTTAATGGTTCTATTGAATTAAGTTAATAGCACCAAATTATAGTAAGAACTATAAGTAATTATAAAATAGCAGTTTCTGGATTCTTAATAACATGAAAAGCAGTGAGATATTGAACAAATATGATATAAAATCTCTTCAAATATATTTAATAAGAAATATAATTAAATAATTAATTTCTTTGGTAAATTGTACTTGTCTTATTTTCAATTTAAAAAAAAATCACTCTTGCAAATTCCATGTACATAATTTAGTTCTATGAAATGAAATAAAATCATAATTGAAATAAATTATCGAATTTTGCTTAAATAAATAAGTACATATTTCAAAAAATTAAATATTAATTTATTTAGAATTTTGAAGTTTTGCTTTAATTGGGCACTATCGCTCTCATTTATTCATTTATTTCATGTATTCCTTGAGTAGACACATTTTAAGTTGCAATAAACGATTAAATTTTAAGTTCTAGTAAACGATAAAATTTTAAACTGAAGTAATTTGCGAATAACTAGAAAGGACAATATTAACAAACCGGAAATAATTTTAATTTATTAAATGCTTATTTAACAAGGTGCCAGTAAATTTCATCCATCTGTTCTTTCAGAAAATTTAATCATACCTTGCCCAAAATATTTAACTATTCAAAACTTAACTGTTCCATTTTAATCATGCTCCATATTTTAGAATCTATAAGGCTGACAACGATCATTTACACTGTGGTAAAATACCCAAACGAATACACTATAGATGTAATAGAATTGTCTTTGGAAGTTGTATTTGCTTATCTCTTGAAAAGGCTATTTTATCGCAAAGCATTGAATGTTTCGTATCTAATGTGATGAACATCTCGCTATAGCAGTGAATGAATGGAACTTTTTGGTATTTAGTAGCATTGCCATCGCTTGATTAAATAACAACTTTTAAGCGTTGAAATATTATCAGCACAAGTCATTTTATCACTTCACTTTTACATAGAAAATGTTCTATTTTAGAGTAATTGTTAGTGGAAGACACCACTTTTATCAGATTTTAATGCACGTTTTGTGGTCTCAATTCGCTTATTTCTTTGATAACTAACGCTTTTCGGAACTATAATTTCTCTTGTTAGTCTTAAAATGGCATTAATTAATCAGTTGTGTGGAAAGTGACTACATTTGTGACATTCTAAAATGCTCACAGGTCCATTGCGCTTTTCCAGACAATATTTTTGATAATGAACCTGTTGCACAACTTATTACAGATTACAACTTGTTTCCCAATTCCAAATTATTGTTTAAGAAATCCCACTTAGACCTGTTTGGTAATTACGCTAATGATTGCTATCCATTATGTATGAAATATCCATTTATTTAATAAATAATATATTCAAAGTAAATGTTATACATTGAAAGTGCATTTCATTTATTTTTTGACTTCGCGTTCAGAAGGATGGAAAGGTTAAATAATTCAAATTGTTACAGCAACTGGGCGAGAATTTTATCGTTTTGGTCAAATGTCTTCGCGTTGTGTTTTAAACTTTCAAGCAATTTTTTTTCCATGTTACGAAATTTTATATAATTTAGTATAGTTATTCAGGTTAAGTAAAAAATGCAATTGGGAAATTTACAAGACGTTTTTAATGAAGTATTGCACTTTTCCAATCAATCTCTTTGTATCTTCTTTGCATCTTTTTTGTTTATAAATTTGGTATCATTTTTATCAATATTGGTTTTATTTTAAAGATATCTTTAATGAATGTTTCAAATCACCGATAAAATACAATAATTCCATTCATTGAAAGAGATTTTCAGAACTCATATCAATACATTTTTAGTATTGGTAATTAAACATATTTCTATTATATTCAAAATTAGATAACGATTATCGCAGTAAGAGATCGCAGTAAGACTTAATCAATGGAGTCAAATTATATATATATATATATATATATATATATATATATATATATATATATATATATATATATATATATATATATATATATATATATATATATATATATATATATATATATTTATTGGACTGTTTAATGAATGTGTAAAGTACAGAAATGCTGCAAAATCAGCCTCGTAAGAGATTGTGTTACTGGCATTTTGAAAGTAGCAATATACCAAATGCCATTATAAAGAAGCCTGAGTGAACGTACATGAAAGAACGTCTAATCTAGGATCATTGTAAAGTCAAACAAAACGATACATTGTTTAGTCATTACTAAAAAAAATTACCTCATACTATTTAATGTCATTCTATTATAATTGACAGCTTTTTTTCCAGCAATATAAGAACAAATATTTTGAAAAGTACTAACTATTCATTTGAAAAATCCATCACAAATTTAATATTTTGGTTGAGAATGTTATCAAAATTAATAAATATATCAATATTATAAATAATCTGTTAAGGCGTTTAGAGTTGTTACTAAGATTAATTATTATTATAATCACAATTTAAATATAATGGCATTTATAACAACTTGAAATGATAATAATATGATCACATTCAATAAAGATTTCAATATTATTAACAACCAGTTAAGGAATTTAAAATTATAAGTTTAATTAATGCTGTCGTATGCAAATTAAATTAATAATGGCGTTATCCTATCTAGAAATGATATGATCAAAACCAATAAAAAATTTAATATTCTAAATAACCGGTTTAGGAATTTAGAATCATTATTAGGTTTAATTATTGACGCAATGCGAAATTTAAATTATTAATGTCATAATCTTATCTAGAAATGATATAAAAAGTAAAAATTCGAATATTATCTAGGATTGAAGTTTATTGGCTTATTGAATGATACTTATTTTTAAAATTCATCATTTTGTTCGCTACAAAAAATGAGATAAAAACATATTTTCTATTTTTGCTGGTTCATTAACGGAAAAAGTTATTATAAAAACAAGATTAATACTTAGAAAAGATAAAAAAATATATACTGACTGAATTTGAAAAAAATCGTTTGCGTTTAAAACACATTAACTGACAGCTTAAATATTCCTAACGAATATTTAAAAATCTTTTTCGAAATCTTCGTTGAACAAAGCAACATGAAAACCCTTTTATGCTGTTCCTCGTATTTTGGTTGAGTAAGAATATTTCCTTAATCTAAATTAAAAGACATTTGATGATAGCTTTGCACTTTTAAAAATGATTATTCCGAAATGAGGGTGGGCAAGCAGTAATATTTTAAAAGCATCAAATTTAATCCTCTTTCCTTGGCATTTCCCTTTTAATGCTAAGCCGTTTTGTTCCATATTTCCTTTTTTTATGCATAAATTTAAGTATTGAGCATTAACCGAAGCAACAGAAAAAAATACTCCATTAAAGACAGGTTGCTGAAGCATTCGTTTAAAAAAACGTTAAGTAGCTTATAAGCGATATTTCATTTCATAAACCTCTTATAATGCTAACTCAAAGTATTTTATTTAAATAGTGTTTCATATATAGTTTTAGAAAACGTTGAATCAAAAAGAAACTCCAAGCCTAACAGTAAGGTGGTAGTTTTATCTTTAGTTAATGGTTTTCTTAAAAATTATTTTAGAAAAAGGAAATTATTTTCTTTATATTAATTAGCTTTAATGGCGAAATGTTAAAGTAGCATATATATTTTTCTTTAATTATTTTCCGCGTATTATATATTATGCTACAAGTTACAAATTAGAGTAGAATATTTTTAAATTTATTCTGTTTTTATATAATCTCAGAGACTTAAAAAATTAAAAAGCATTTCGAAAAATGAAATATAAAGTTGAAAGGAAAGTTTTATTTCTCTTTTTACAACAACGTACAGATACCTACATAGAATAAATTTTATGTATTGCCCAGATATATTGATATGGCAGAATTCTTACTGAATTTCTCGCAGCTATGTATAGATACTTATTTAGAATCAAATTTATGTATGGCCCAGATATGTTGATATAGCAGAATTATGGTGGAAAATAGAATTTGATCTAAGGTCTCCAGAAATCTTATGAATATTTATTCTCTTTCTGAAAATCGCATTTTTAAGGAAAAAAGTATCAGTTTCTGAGTCGCATAGCTCAGTCGAAAATATGAGAATTCTAACTTACTTAATAAGAATTTTTCTATTTTTAAAATATCCATCTCCCAAATCATTATTCGAAGACTATCTTGGTAATTTTTTTTGAGGAAAGTAACCGATTTTAAGGAAATCTTTAGTGTTTTTTTCATAGATAGTATACAAGCAATATCTGTTGAATTTTCAATTTAATTAGAATTATTTCAATACAGATGCAAATTTTCAATAACAAATATTTTAATTTTTAAAGAAATTTAGCCTAGTCTCTTTCTTTCCCGATAGAATAGATGTTGAACCAAATGGAAATTTTTCTTTACTTACAATTTTTAAAAATGTTATATCATTAAGGAATTAATATATCACTTTTTCGATGTCAGCTAATTTGTTCTATAATCACCTTGCAGAAAGTTTTAATTTTTGTTCTAGTTTATCTCATATGTGTGATAGCTAATTAAACAAATAAGAATTGTTACTCCTATAGGATCATAAAAACTCTATAAATACTCACTTCCAATAATTAAAGAAACGGAAGTGATTATCTGCTTATATTTTATTATTTATTTAACTTCTTTATACTTTTACATCTTTTATTTAAATATGTAGTTTCGGATTTAAAGTTAAGAACATATAAATTTTGATATTTAAATATAAACTGAATTATTCTTGCTTCTTCTTTATTTGGTGATTATTTATGAAAGTACCCATCATCATTCTGATTTCAATTTTATGAATAAAATGAAATCTGGATCTATTATTCTACAGTTAATTTTAGCTCATAATTTCAATATTTAATATGTTTAATGTAAGTAAGTTGAATTAAAATATTGTTTATCATATTTTGTTTCAAAATTTTTTGAATCAAAACGTAAGTCTGATTTCAGGTATATTAATGTTTTAAATTTCAAAGAATTTCAACATGAAGTTTTGATACTCTAATGTAATAAATACATTCAATAATCTTTCTACATTCTCATACCATACCAAAGAAATATATTTGGAAATTCACCTGATGCTAAACTCTTGTTTAGCATCAGGTGAATTTCCAAATATATTTCTTTTTTTAACTAACAATACTTACTGAAATAAAAGTAAATAATGAAAAAGTAATAAAAGTAAATAATGATTTCATATTTGGATTTGATTTAACTGTAACGCATGGGGACTCCTCCCTCCCACACACAGTTTCTGGTTTGTTAAATTTTCTAATTACTTCTGTACTACCAATATATTCATATTCTAAAATTAGAGAATTAGAACAGCAGATAGAGGAACCAACAGCAGCCAATTCCATATAACGCCTTTTATGACTGGTGTACAATAACGAAATATTAACCTTTTGTGTGAATTTAATATTTTTACTGAATCTATCGTATGATACTTTTCGAATTTTTCCCACCATTAATCCCTGGCATGTAGTAAATAGTATCCGAAAATTAAATTCGAATTCGGATACTAGTTTTTTTCCAAATAATTGAAATAGAATTACACTTGTAATCACGAAATTCTATAACAAATTCAATATATTAAATCATTGCGCTTTTGAGTTATAGGGCTTATATGCTTTGAGTGAAACCCTAGATGAATTTGGCTCAAGATTAATATGTGTCTATACTATACATGTTAAATCTGTGTACCGAATGCTATACATCTAGTTCGTTTCATTTTGTAACTAACGTATTAGCTTATATTCAAACAGCTGGAGAGACAAACTTTCTTTGAAAGGATTTTTCTTGAAATAGGATAGAAATCTACAACTTTGGTATAAACACCGTTTATCAAAATTCTTCAATATGTTTTTGAGTTACCTTTGTCACAGATAAAGACAACAGGCGGATATTTTCCAAAAATATGTTTTTCGAATTCAAGAAGATCTAAAACGTAGAGATTCGACGAAATCCAGTTTGCAATATTTGCTCTATAATAAGTATATAAGAAAGTATAAAGGGGATATTTTTTTTATTTTTCATTGTGAATTTCTTTCAGATTTGCTTTTATTTGAGTTCGCATTTCAACTACATTTTCTGTTATACCTATGGAAGATTACGAATCTAATCAACACATTCTACGAGATATTCTGTTGAAGATCCTTGAGAGCCCTTAAAAATGATGATCGTAGAAATTCGTCAAATCGTATTTGTCATAGAAAAACAACATGCGCAAGAAACATCCAGTTATTAAATAATTATGCAGATATTACGTTGTCATTATTCAGTTACTATATTCAGTTATTATTAAAATTTCTGTTATTATTTTATTATCTGTAAGCTCGAATAAAACAAGGCATATCTCTTATGCGTGGGGTCGAAATGCCCCACGCATCTATTAATATTATAAAACGTGGGCAAATATTTATCATGCAGAAATAAAATTGTATAAATCCTACCTTCGGAACTCCAGTAAAGCCTTGGTGGAATTGGGTACGCCGTTGTCTGGCCATGACATGAAATGGAACTGGGTAACAGTGCGAGTCTCAGTCGTCCGGAGGTTTTTGAGATAGAAGCTTCTTACCAGATAATCATCACACCAGATGTGTTCCGACACCAAGTGAACCTGCAACAACATACATATTTAACTTTGTTTTAAATGATGTAACATTTACTTCCTCCATGTAACCATTATTATCCATTATTATTGGATTACCTTTATTATCCATTATTATTGGATTACCCTTATTATACATTATTAATTCTTGGATTACCATTATTATCCATTATTAATGGATTAACCTTATTATCCATTATTAATGGATTAACCTTATTATCCATTATTAAGGGATTAACCTTATTATCCATTATTAATTCTTGGATTACCATTATTGTCCATTATTAATTATTGGGTTAATATTATTATCCATTATTAATTTTTAAAAATTAGAAGTTCAATAAAAAAATTAAAGAACCTGCTATTTGTTTGTATGTCAACTGTTATCGAAATATAATCTTATTAAATACAATAATGCCATATTATATATTAAGCCTGGTAATTTACAAATCGACGGTACATTGTATATCTGGCTGTCGATAGAACAATGATAAATTCAGTTGAAAATATTTTTTTCAAATCATCTTTTGCTATATGGAGCAATATATAACGATAAATCCTATCATTTTTCGTTCCTTCTTTTCGCTTCTTTCTTCTTAAGACAGAATATGGAATACATTATACAGTGAAAATTAAAATAATTGGCAAATTCACATTATAATGTGTGTAAAGTTTTTTTTTTTAAAAAAAAGAAACTTTTATTGCATTTTTCGTTGAAAACACAGTACAGAAATAAGATTCCCGCATCATTTAAGGGTTTTAAATTGTTGTTCACTAAAGACGAAAATTAGGAATGCAATTAACATTTTTAAATAATTTTTAGAATAAATCAGAATAAATACAAAATACTGAAGATATTTTAAAATTATGTGAATAGAAAATTTAGGGGGGGGGAGGGCAGAGAAAGAATTTGACACGCTAAGAAATTTAAATTAAAGACGTGCGAATTAGCCAAGCTTCACGATATCTATTACCACTAGATATCATACGATAATTTCAGGATATTGTTTGATATTCTGAATGCTCGACAATATCGTAAATATTGTTTGGCATTTTGTACTTTTAAGTATATATTTAACTATTATTTCAATTGTGGGCTCGTTGAGCAAGGGAATTATTTAACATTACTAATTAAAGGACACATCCTATTCAGGACATTTACTGTCATTCTAATCCCCATAATATTTTAGGACATCTGGGACAATGGAGTGTTTTTTAACGATTTTTACCATTTTAATTATTTAATATTTTCATTTAACTGCAGATTTAAAATTTAAAAAATCAGTAATTCAATTAGTAAGACTCGTCATTGTATGTGAAGTGGTTACTCATCGAAAATTATCTAGAAAATTCTTTAAGTAAAAATATTGCTTACCTCATAAATGTGGTACACTTCGCTTCCTTCTTCAGGCCAATAACGATGACACATGGCTACTCCGTTTTCCATAAGTCGACTGAGCATTACAATAACAACACTGCCTTGCTCCCATATCATCTGCAATAAATAACGTGTAATTTAAAAAGGGGTAATTTTAGAGGTACTAACAATGTGGGATAGATTTTCACGAATACATACCTGCCAGAAATCGGCGGCCGTTTGAGGCAATGGGCCTTGAGTTGCAATGTAGGCAGGGTTCCGAGGATCATGGTCCGTCTATTAAAGAAGATCATGCAGATTATAAATTATGTTTAAAGTAAAATCTAAATTTAAATTAATTAAAAGTGTTTGAAATACAGTGATGCTGAAAGTAAATTCAGGACATTGGAGTTTTTTTTTCCTTGTGCCCATTTCTTGTCCCCAATCAATAAAATGATGCTCCAACACCATAAACTATGATGCAGTTAATATCTCTTATTCCAAACATGGCAAAATTACATTATTTTCAGCAGAAATTTTCTCTCAACTGAATTATATAATGTTATGTCTATGAAAAAAAATGGTATGTTTTTATTGACCACTTCTATATGTAAAATTAATTTCCAGCATTAGAGTTTATGTTTGTTATATCATTTTCAATTGCTAAATCAAAATAATGTTATTTTATTTGATCAAACAGAATTTTCAAGATTTACTGAGAAAAGGTCAAACGAACGTATGACTTGCTTTTAAAATAGACATAATTAACTTATCTATAATAATTATTAATAGTACAATTATGAAATGCTTATGCTATTATACGTTATTTATTAATGAATTTTAAATTCGCTAAAAGTTTTAAATTCATTGTTTTTTGGAAATTACCATAATTTTCCATATACTTCTTGTCATAACATATATTTTTATGAAATTAATGTAAAGACTTGTTTTAAAAATTCTCGAAAATTAAAATTTGAGTTCCACCACATTAAATTGTTTAAAACCTTTATATTTGATATCATGTAACAAAAGCATGCATTTAATTATGTAGCGCTAAAGAGCTACTACGTACTTAAAGTTTAACAAAACTAAAAATTTGAACTAATTTCTTTTTGCAATGAGCAAATTAAGGGGACAGTGGACACTATTGACATTTTTGCGAATTATCCACTTAGGAATATGACATTTTTTGCATATGTATTAAAATATAAAAACGTCAAATTTCTTTAAAAAACATCTTGAAATGAAATATATTATTAAAAAAATGTTAAAAATATATAAATTTTAGAAATTTTAAAATATTCAAGATGATTTGATTTTTAATTTTTTCTATTATTTTTTTTTCTTATTTCAAATACAAATTCATTTGGAAAGAAGTTATGAATAATTTTGCAATTCCTATTAAATGCTAACTTTTTTAGAAATATTTTTATGCACACTTACTGAATTTTCTTTGCAATTTTATGTCTTTCTGAACTACAATCAATTTTTAACTATGCAAAAAAACCCCTCGAAACATAAAATGTATACCCTATTTTCTTTTAATGTTCGACCGAAATCTTTATTATCTACTTAATTTCTTCAAAAGTTAGGACACCTGGAACATTTTAAAGATATTTAAATCTAATTACAATATCATTTTGAGAAAAGTCATTAAGATGAACTTTCTTTCCTCTAAACACTTCAAATATTTATTTCATTGAACAAGGCATTTTATAACAGTGCTTTATTTGAATATAAATATATATGTTGGTGGTAAAAAGATAAAAATAAAGTAGCGCATTTTCGTCCATTTTTGCTTTTATCAAGGTCCACTGCCCTCTTAGTTTTCACTGCAGAAAATCATTAAAAAATTTAAAGTGCATAAACCACTAACAAATAATTTTCATTAATTATTCAGGGAAGAAAAAAAGAATTGTTAATTTATATAGAAATGCAATAAAATTCCAGAAGTATATTGTGCTTTTATTTATTCTGTCGTTGAGTTTTGACCCTAAAATATTATTTTTGTATATATACTATACAATAAGTTTCATAGAATAAATGTGTATACTTACAATGCTACTGGCATTGATGTAATCAGATCCGGAGACATTCGTTAATTCATTCAAAATGACACGTGAGTGGTCATCTAAAAATAGAATATTTCTTTACAATTATCTTATATTAAGTATCTTAGTTTTAAAATAAATTAATAAAAGTAACGATTAAATTTCCTGCTGATTATTAATTAACAAGGTGTATATTTTTTTCAAAAGTACTTCGTCTATTTCAATTACCAATAAAGTGTTTTGAATTATGTAATACTATTATTTGCTTCATTATTGTTTTGTATATGACACACCTATATACACTATCGTTTGTTTGTCCTATGATGGAACAATTTCAGCTAAATTCGTAACTATTGCACAGAAGTGTTAGTATATTTTATGGATAACTGTAAGAACAATACAATTATCTTGAAAGAACAACAGTTAATTAAAGCGCATTATATTTTTCATATGCAGATGTTAAACAAATTTGTGTTTTATTATTAAATTGTTCTGAAATTGAGAGTATATCCTCACATTTTTATGCATTTAAAACCTTCAAGATCATTATTGTTTTATATATAAACACACACATATACATTATCATTTGTTTGTCTTATGATGGAGCAATTTAAACTAAATTTGTAATTATTTCACAAAAGTGTTATTATAAGTGTATTATAAAAGTGTTACAAGTGTTATTTTATGGATTATTGTAAAAACAATAAATTAATCTTGAAGGAACATTTACTTAAAGCGCATTAAATTAAAACCTTAAAGATTATTTATATATATATATATATATTATGATGGAGGAATTTAAGCTAAATTTGTAACTATTTCATAAAAGTGTTTTTATATTTTATGGATAATAGTAATAACAAAAGAGTGGATATTAAATGAACAGTTAATTAAAATGCATTAAATTTTTCATATGCACATGTAAAACACATTAGTGCTTTATTATTAAATTGTTCTGAAATTTAGAGCGTGTCCTCACATTTTTTTCGTGCATTTAAAACTTTAAAAATTATATAATCTGTTGTTCGTTTTCAATAAACAATGAAAGATAGAATTTACTTTAAACATGAGGTTTATAGATTTTTCATGTTCACAAAGTTAATGACTAAAATTATTTTTTGAAAAAAGAAACAATGCTTTTCTTTGAAAAAGGATTTAATTTTGGATCCAAAAGCTCATAAGACTGAAGTTGTTACAAAAAGTTAATTACTCTCGCATTAATAGTTTTAAATTCCACAAAATTAATAAATAACAAAAAAGCATCCCAAAGGAGGTAATGTTTCATGGAAAGTATTCCTTCTCAAAAGCTAGTCAAGAGAAAAGTTTCAGTTTTTTTTTTCTTAGCAGTCGAAGATTTAAAATCAATATAGTAACATTACTTATAATAACACTAAAATAAATGGGCTCTTGTGTTAACTGAGGAAAAATCTTCAATGCAAATGGGCCGTTCTTGAAGCAGCAACATTTAATTAATTTGATATTCGAGACACTAACCAATTTACCGCCTCTTACCTTACGAAGAACTTTACTGTAAAGGAAAAGAGGATTACAAAGACCGAAAGAAATAAGATTAAAATGCAAAAATAGAGTTCAGGGAGTCAACAACAAAAAAAAATCACCACCTTTTCAATGAAGACAATAAAAGGAAAGAAAAAAGTGGCAGAAGCTCAATATGATAGAATAAATTTCTTTAGAATAAAGGGAAATCCAATTTTTTAAACTCAGCTTAAACTTGCTGATAGTAAAACAAGCCTTGTAGAAAATTTGAAAACTTTCTAAAACACATTTGTGGTTGTAGATGAATTCATTTTACGAATTAAAAAAAAATGAATGGGTGAAATAAAGCAATACAAGTGAAAATAAATGAATGTTGAAAGAAAACATTTCATTTTTTTTATTAATAAATATCAATAATATAAGAAATCCCAAAAGAATATTCTTAAAGACATGATTTTGTAATAGGACTAAATGATGAAGATATATGATTTTTATCAATGTTCTTTGGAGGATAAATTCCATAAAAGGAGATGTAAGTAAACGATAGTAATTCTCTAGTTTTAAATAAAAAAAGTAAAAAAGGAACAAATGAAAGAAATGATACTATTTGCATCAGAAGTAATTCAGCTAATAAAAGCATTTGTTGTGCAGTTTTCAATAATTTTCACATCGATGAAGGAAAAAAATATTGCACATTTTGAAATAGCCCATTTTATATCGGTAATGTCCAGAAGATTCAGAGACAGGCCTGAAAAGATCTTCTGATATTAACTACATACTTTTTTTTATGAAAAAAATATTTTTTTTAAATAATTTTTTGCTATTACTTAAAATTAATTACTTAGCCTTAATCATTCGTTAGTTCATGAGCTCATTAATAAATAATTATTAATTTCAATCTAGAAAAATGCTAAAACTTAAATCCTAGGAAATGATTTTTAATATTTCGATTAATATATTATTATCTTCATTTAATACACAAACTGACTTTCAAAAGAATACGAAGTCCTTTATGTATAGATTCTTGATGAAGTTAAAAAATTAATTGGTGACATTTCTTTAAAAAAATATAGATCTTTTAAAAAATTATTTTATCACATATTAAAAAAAAACTAATAGGTTAGAAATAAAATATAATGAAAACATCAAATTCAATGAAATAATTCTTTATCAAGCAAATCTTTCTTTTTTCAAGTATCGAATTAAATATCTGTGGCTTAAACTTTATAAAATATGTTATTGAAAAAAGAAGTTAATGAATGTTTTTATAAAATCTAATTAAGAGAATGATTAATATCTAACTAAAATGTTTTTCATTCGAATCTACTCCGTATTAATATTTTTGAAAATTAATTAATGTAGAAAAATTGAAAAAAAATATTATGCAGGATTTATTTATTTTAAATGAATTACGAAGTTTTTATAATAATTAGCTTTATTTTGAAAATTTAATGCCAGCAGATGAAATTATTTTAGTTAAAAAGCAAATAAAATTGCAAACAAATTACTTTGAATTCCATATTAATGAGGGAAAAAAATATCTTAATAATTTAAAAGGTGAAACCGCAAGTTTGTTCCTCACTATCTGTTAGAAATTTCATCAATGAATATTGTAGATAATTGAAAGATCATAATAATTCAAATAAACAAGCGAGGAGGTTGCGAACTATTCAAATAAATGATGTTGGATGAAAAAATGTTTTCTACCTCCAATGTTTAAAACTATTACAATTCCTCTTAGTTAAAGATTTCTTAACATTGAATTCGTACATTTAGTTAAATTAATATTTAATAATTAACAAAAAAATAATGACATCAATTTGCTTGCATTCGTTCATTTATAGAGAAAAAAATTTCAGAGTGTCGAATATCAATGTTGTAAGTACTAGAAAATTATCTTATTTGAATTTTTAGGAATTAGAATTTGAATCAGAATATTTAAATTAGTTTTGGGTATTAATTTATTTCAATATTATAGATTTATAAATTCGATAAAATTGCATTTAATGCATTACAGTTAATTAAGGGATACATTATAGGGTAAATTACGTTAAGTTAAGGGATTGGAATCCTCCCAAAGTTTTGGTTATGTAATATTTAAAGAGATGATAAATATGATTGGATTGTGAACATTATTTTATTTATAAGAAATGTTGATTTCTACTGCTTATATTAACTCAATATCTGTATAAGTCTTGAATTCAAAATATGCAAAGCTGCAACTTATAAAATATTATTTCAGATACAATCATAGTTTTCTCTTGTATTTTTTATGCTATTTTATAGGATAAAAGTATAACACAGAGTAGTAAGCATATATTTAATAGTGAAAAATGTAAATATAGGAGGAGTTAAAAAATTAGAAATAATTTTATAACTTTTTGCAAAATTGTTATCCGTCATATTTTGTTCTTTTTATATTTGAATTAGATATTTAAACAAAGATTAATATAAAAAGTAGAAATTATCATTTAATGCAAATCATTTATCAATTCAAATGATTTAATTTTTTTAAACTGCAGGAGATCTCTTAAAATATTTGATTTATCAAATTATAGAATAAGGCTAATCTATTTTTCCGGCAATATTTTTAATACCTTATTGGTTACAATGGTATTGAAGGCTTATGTAAAAAGCAAGTAATTTCGAAAATTTCGAAGTAGAAATATATGGAATATAATTGATACCCTGAAAACATTTATTTGCGGATATATTAAGGAAAAATTCCCATTGTTGAGAAACTTTGTACTAATAATATCTCATTTCAAAAGTTAAAACTAAATTCATTATTTACTATTCTTTGCTGATTTCTGTTAAATAAATTTACCATGAATTTTTTTAAAGAAAAAGTTATATGCAGCAGAAAAAACATTTAGTTAACTTGAAAAATATCTTGATGTTAATTTGAGAAGATAACTTATTCTTTCGAAATTATAAAACTGATTACTTTTCTAATAGTATTTCAGAAAAATAATTAATATCAGCTAAGTATAATAACTATGGTTATAATTATTAATTAAAATGAAACTCTGCAAAATACTATAAATTATGAATTATCATATCTCTGAAAATATTGCAATTATAGGAACAGACGATTTCTGAAATATTTGTTCAATTTTATTTATGACAAACGTACTAAGGATTTTATGCGTATCTATTAAATTAATTATTTTTTATTATTTTCATTAATATTATTTTTCTTTATTATATGTTGAAAATGAATACTCACAAGGGAGAACGTCGGTGTATCGGTTTTTCTTGATGTTCTGTGGTTGTGTGGCTGCAGTTGTTGCACAGAGCTCCGCCTCATAGGCGCAAAGTGCTTCCCACTCACGATCCAATCGATCTTTGTTTTTCAAATGATCTTCCATGTAGGACTACAAATCATAAAGTACAAATAAACATGGCATTTAAATAAACAAAGCTAACCTCGCATATACGAGACGAAATAAGAAATAAGTGATACTATTTCTGAAGAATGACAATAAAGTCAAAGACAAACAAAACATAACTGAATCAAGTATTCAAACTCTTCTCAAGTTTCAACTCCGTTTGTCATCGCACTTGAAAATCACTACTATAATTGTATCTCAATTTGAATTATATATATCCATTTTTAATCAAAGTAATATATTAATTTATAATCAAGAGTTCTGAAATAATTACATTTTTCTATTGCCATCGAGAACCAATACATTTATAAAATTTCAGAACTCTAGTATATAGAGGAAGTACGTAGAATATCCCCCATCCCTTAAAAACATGAAACAAACAGTTTTAAATTAGAGTAAATGATAGAATTAGAAAAATAAATGATATAAACTGGAAATAAAATACTATACTAAGTCCTTAAAGCTAAATTTTTATGTTTTTAATACGAAATTTCAAAGGCCTTTTTCATAATTAAAAACGAGCTTAAACTTTAAAAAGAATTAAATTTAGTTTCAAGCATATAAAAATAACTGTGTATGTTTACTTGTGAAAAAAGTATTCAACTCCATATCACCCTTATACGAAAGGTGAAATTTCGAATTTGAATACTTGAAACGATGCTTCCCTATTATAAATTATTTTAAGCATTTCATGAATGTATATCCCCTTTAAATGTTGTATCATGTTAGTAAAATGAATCTTCATTTTTTTCTTACTGTAAAACTATTTACCTACCATTATAGAAGTAATAGCACTAGAATCGACTTTGAACTTTAGTGAAAATTTAAAATCCAAAGAATAAAATGGCTTAGGCATTTTTTTCATACATTCAGTAACAACATGAAATGCTTACTTTCGCGTAGGATATTTGAAAGGGACTATTATTCAGTTTCTAATAAATAAAACATAATATCATACTAAAGTTTTATTAGGGTATTATAAACAAAAAAAAATATTTTCTATGAAATACACAGTATTAAAAGAAAAAGTAGACTATTTCTTTGTCATACCTTTTTATTTAAAAAAGATTTTATATTGAATTCTGTAGATATGAAAATTAAAAGTAATTACCAAGATCATATGCCCGGTTGATATATCCATATTTGAGGTAACTGGTTCTTCGTTCCTAAAAAAGAATCAAGCAATTATCCTTTTATATTTAAACTGTCATATCTGACACCGATAATTACATTTTTCACTATTAACAACTTATTGCACAAATTTAAAATGAATATAATTATATCTTATTGTTATTTATGAACTATTATTGTAATGTTTCTAATTTAAAAAAATAAAAATATATATATAACAAGAGCTATGTCCAAGTGTAACAATAAATTATTATAAATAACATTAGCAATTACTTTTATTTTCAATAAACTGTAAATTAAGAACTTTTTCAATGCATTTCCAAAAACAAAATAGAATCATGATGAATTATTATCATGTTTTAGATATTTTTGTGTTAAAAAGTTTCTCTTTTTGTACCCATGCAAAACCAAGCAAAATGCTTTCAAATATTGTCTATGGATTGGAAAGTTTAAAAAAGAAATAATTTTTAAATATTTGCTCGACATTATTATTATTTCATTTAATTATAGAAATACAAGAATATGATAAATGAATTTACAAAATTATTATTCAGAATCATAGAAATCTTGCATATTTGAATCATAATTTATAAAATAAGTTCCTCAAATTTCATTAATTTTATTTTTAAACCAAAACATTCATTTCTATTTTTCTATAAAATTAAATATACATGTTATTGTAGATATATGCTTGAGATAGCATTATCTACCCTTTATAATAAAGAAAAAATCAAAATACAAGTGGGTTCAGTTATTTCAGTAGCACTAGAACATAAGAGCTTCTGGGTGAATATCAAAACAAAAATACATCGCTTCAAATGGAATAAAAAAAGCAGAAGAGTTGAAAACGTGCTTTGAATTTAAATTCTGAGATACATGCTTTTAAAATGTTTTGGAGATTGATCTTAGAATTAATGTGGCTGTTTCTGGTAAATGTTTCAGACATCCCAAGCATACACAAATCTGGGATTTGAAAAGAGAGGAGACTTCCAATCAGAATTAAGTCCTCTTTCAATACCTGACAAGAAAGACATATAGTACTATTTTCTAGGACTCTAATGCTACTATTTTCTAGGGCTTCGAAGTGTACAGACAGGAATGTGTCAGTCCTATTTGGAGTCCGTTGAACCTGTAGGAAGGATTAAAACGATCCTCTAAGCTGTTTTACATGACAGGGATTAAGTGAGCTTCACGTTCTCCAAATCTTAATGGTCTAATGAGGTTGTCAAATGAACCAACAAGCATTGCATTAACGGACCATGTGAAACATCTTGCTTTTCGGAAATAAAATCCTGGGATCTTAGATTTCAGAAGATATATTTGCTAAAAATATAAGCATTCATTTTCACTTTCTGGCATCTTCTATTCTCTAACTGTGTATATATATAAAGTTTAATTTCAAAATAATTTGTTATTTGGAAACTATGTACATATATTTAGTACTCACGTTTAAAAATAATTTTCCTAATATATATATATGAAGTTTTAATTTTGAAAAAAATTAATTCATTTATTTACATATATAGAAGCCATTAGATTGTTGGATATAAAAAACAGTCTGTTGTAAATTTAATAGTAATTGCTTCTAAGCTACATGAATTGATCTCATCTCAAAATACAGTGTCTGATAATTTTAATTTTATCGATTTTGATACTAAATATTTTTAAAAAATTAGTACTTGGCTGTGAATTGATTTGTAAAACACTTTGACAACAAATGGTATATCAACTTTTTCAGAAAATAAAGAGAAATAGTGTTTAGAAATTATTCCTTGTCAGAATAATGTGAAATAATATTTTATTCAAGAAAATTCGAATTTTATTTTATGCAAATATTACATTTAATTTATATTTTTAATCTGATTATGAATTGCTATTTCATATCAACTTCATGGATAGTAAAATAAAATTATGTAATACTAGACGGCATTCAGCAATATTCATTGTTTAGAAGTGTTTTTAATTAAATTTTTTCTTATGAAGAAAAATTTGTATTTGGAGATTCAAATTTTAGTCTTAAGAATATGTATTTCTGATGAATATTAAAAAACCCCGTCTAAACCGTTTTTTATTTTTAGTAAAAAGAAACTGTATTTAGAAATGATTACTTGGTAGAATAATGCAACATTATATTTTATTTAAGAAAATGCGATTTAAAAAATAGAAACATTAAATTTGATTCCTATATTTAATATGATTAGGGATTGCTATTTCGTATCAACTTCACAGATAGTAAAATAAAATTATGTAATACTAAATACAATTCAATAATATGCATTAATTAGAGATTTTATTAATTAAGTTTTTCTTATTATAGAAAATTAGCAATCTAAGGTTTAAATTTGAGTCTTAAAAATTTATATGTTTCATGAGTATTAATCGCCCCCCCCCGAAAAATCAATTTTTATAATAGTATATCCAAATGGAATCAAACGAATACTTTTGATAGTAAAAACCTCTGACATCAACATATAACTTTGAAACTAAATTGAATTCTTGAATTCTTGATTATTTGTGAAAATTAATAACTTTTATAATAATACAACGTAATATTCACCTAACATTGATGCTCAGTAGAGATGCTACTATTTCCATTTATGTAAATGTAATGATAAAACTGTCCATTTAACACTTACACGCGCTCAATATTATTTAAATTTCGTGCCATAAATAGATCCATTTCAAAAGCATTTAAAGCTGCACTGGGGAAATTCCCTCCCAAGCCATACTCATCTCCGACGCTTTTTCTTAAGCACTATCCGTTTGAAGACACAGCAACTTTGTGAATAAAACATTGCGTGGGATATTGAAGACAGCACTTTCTTTCTTCGAGTGGCTACAGATAGCACTTTAGACAGCTGATTCTGTAGGAAACGCACCGCAGCAAGACGGATGCTGTACCGAAGTAACATCAACGTCCCACTCGCGAGTTCTCGCAATAGACAATACCCTGAATAATGCACGGACTGGGAGACAGAATGCATTACACGGTCTCCATGACTACCATGCGAGGATAGTGAATAGTTACCCCTTGGAAGTAATTCATCTTTTAAGAAAACCTACACTTGTGCTGGTGTTGAGGAAAATGTGTTTTCACCGTCAGGAGTTCTTCTAATACGTGCTTCTATTCTCTGCTGAGAAATGCGGCTATCCATTTTTATTAACTAAATGCGGATTTGCTTTTGAAGTAGTGGAGATTCGGCACTTTGGTTTTTATTCAATAAAATTTTTTGAAAATGGTATTTTAAGCAAGTTATAACTGTTATGTGAAATTGAGATTATACTCCATTAATGAACGGTGATATTACTTAAATATAATCTTGCAAGAAATAAATTATTTTTTTATTGAATAATTTTTTATTCATTAAAAATTTTCAAAATAATATCTTAAGCATGTTAAAATTGTTATGTGAAATTGAGATTATACTCCGTAAATTAACGATTACATTCCTTGAATACAATCGTGCAAGGAATAAATTATGTCTTATTAAATAATTTTTTATTCATTAAAAATTTGCAAAATGATATCTTAAGCAAGTTAAAAGTGGGACTATATTCCATTATTGAAGGATTGTATTCCTTGAATATATAATCTTAGTTATGTATTTATGGTGAATTGCATGAATGGCAGTTAACAGATTTCTAAAAATTCATTTATCATTAAAACTGGACAGAAAAAATCTTTATATATATATATATATATATATATATATATATATATAGGGACAGTTGAATTATTCAGTGTATGAAGTTAGCATGGATTATGTATTTCGCATCATAAACATTGTTTAGCTATACTGTAAAAGTTAATAAAATACTATTTCAATTTTAAAATTTTAGTTATAAACCTCTTAACTTGCAAAAAAAAATGATAAAGAAGAAGAATTCCGCATTATCGTCTTCTGAAAATGCTTAAAGTTTCATATGAATCTAAATTAAGACCGTCTGTATCTGTACATTTTGGAAGGCAAGTGTGTTTTTTTAAAGAAATAAATATCTTTTTTGTATTTATTTATAACAAAAATGCTTTCCTGATATTAACTTTTCTGAAGCATTTTTTTTCATTGATTCTGTAAATTTAAAGCAAATATTTAATCAAATGAAGAATATAACTGAAAATCAGTGTTATTCCTGTTTCAGTTAGAAATTCTGGGAATTTGACATACCCGAATATAAAAAAATATTAGCTAGTGATATAGGATAGTACTTGGAATTTCGGATATTAAATTAACTCTATTTTCGGAAACACTTAAAGTATTACAATAAGTTTTTTTAATTAATTACACAAATATTAAAATTGATTAAAATTTTAAAATAAGATTTGAAAGAAATTAAATTTGGGAAGATTCAACTGATGATAACTGAAATACTGTAAAAGTTGGGGAAAACATCATTTTCCATTTTCCTTGTTTCTATTATAACGTTTAGGGTAAAATCTCTGTTTCTGTACAATGTAGGTAAATTCTAATTGTTTTTCACTGCTGATTTCTGTTTTTTGATTAATTTTATTCTAAGTTTTAAAATAAATTAAGAAACATTTTTTTCGTATGACAATAAAGATTTTATTGAAATAAAAGAGCTAAATTTACATTTTTGTCTCATTAATAAATTTTTTTAAAGGATATAGAAAAAAAATGAGAACGACATATTTCGAATTTAAATGATAACGCATTAAATTATTTCTTTACTTTTTGATAAATAATTGAGCTATGATATTTAAAGCAAATATATTTATATATACAAGTTAGAAAGGGAATTTCATTATTGGGGAACTAGATATTTTAATTTTAATTTCTGTTTTAAATATTTACTTTCATTTTTTTAATTACAAATAATTTATTATTTAATTTAATAAGTTCCTACCCCATTTTCAGTGATAAACATAAATTCCATTCATTTCTCCGAAATAATAAAAAAAATGACAATAATATTAAAAAAAATTGATGTAATATTTTATAAAAATCTTTGATTATTATAATTAGAATCAGGAATAGAAGTAAAAACATAGATACAAAATATTTATTTGATAAATAAAATCAGAATTATTCAAAGATTACATATTCAAATCTAAATGATATTACGTCCATAAAAGAATAGAAAAATATTTTTATTTAAAACTAATAATTCTCGTAGATGTTGTTTTCCAGTTTGAGGACGCTATTTAATTTTTTTACTTGATTATTATTTCATTTTAAATGAGGTTATTATTCTTTATTCTATTATGTAAACTTTTATGCGAATGTACAATTTTAAATCCAACATGAAAACAAAAGTAAGACCCTTTCAACAAAAATGCTCAAAAAATTTATTTCATTCTTCAGAAATTTTATTTTGGAAAAGACAAAGAAAAAGAGGAAATGATAATAAACAAAACAATTTTGAAACATGTAAACAAAACTGTGCAAAATAAAAAGGAAAAGAAAAGAAATTTGGCAACAGTTTTCGAAACACGCATAACCGCTTACAAAGCAGTTGCTTCTAATGCAAGTCAGGGGGACATCTTCAAAGAGCTGAAAGTTCTGTCGCATGCCGTGTAACGAAAGGGCTGCACCGCGTATTAATCTCCATTACTGGAGCTGCGGTGTTTTGGGGCTGCAGTAATTCCATTAGCAACGATGAAAATGTTCATAAATTAATAAGTTTGAGGTCTGGTCGGAGTCTCGACTTATTGGAACGTAATTCCCTGACCAGCCATGGCTCTTAAGAGGGAGGGCTTTAAGACTACGCTTGGGGGATTTGGGCCCGAACGGGAGAAACGAAGTTTCATGTCCAAAAGGGCCTTTTGCTTGCGTGTTTGCGGCTTGCTTATTATTAAGAACAAATGGATTATTATCAATTATCGGAATGTTGTTATAGACACGAGGCTGAATTTACGCACGTGTGTACAGCTTCGTTCAATTTGGTGTAAAAAGAAATATTTAAAATCGTTTATAAAAATTATTGTTTAAATTTCGGCATTTCTTATAAAGTAAAAGTTTCAGATGGTGTTTATTCACCTAAAGAGAGAGTCCCCTTAAGGTGCACGTACACACTTGAAGATTTTTTTAAAAATTTTAACTTTAAAAATCCAGTTTTTTCACAGTAGGTTATTAATATATGTTTAAATTCATTTCAATGAGGAAAAACCTTATTGCACTAATTATTAATTAATTAAATAATATTTAATGAGCTAATTAGCCTATTTTTTGAAACATGATATCTTAAATTCTAATTTGTATAGGCACACAATTCTAGTTGGAAATCATGCTTAATATTAGTTTTGATGTTGTCTGCCTCAAACAAGTTATGAAAATGTATATTTTTTTTAAACAATTTTTTCATCAACGATGAATAGAAAAAGCGAGATTTTTTCTCTCATTTTAACTTTTAAATAGCTATTAAAAATTTATTTCTATAAATATAACTTTGATTGAGGCACAAAACATCCACTATTTCATACAGATTATTTTGATATATAAATAGATGTATTTGGTTAATTTCTTGTTGAGTTATGATTGTTTGAATGAAGCAACATAGTGGGAAAATATCATTCTTCATAAAATGAGTTTTATAAACACCGTAACTAGGGTTTTTAATGAAAGCACCTCAAGAAAAACAATTATAACTCGAGAAATATTCCGAATATGGGCAACATTTTAGTATCGTTTGAAAGCTATAGGATCAGAAAACATTATTAAGCAATAAAACAATATTCGATATTTTGAATGATTTTCGAAGTTTCAAGTGTGTACATACACCTTAAAATTATTTTAAGATTTCATACAATATTTATGAAATTAGAAATATGTTATTATTTTTCTTTGTGACTGAGAAATATTTCAGCAATTAATGGGATCTTCTTTTGCGACTTTATATTTACATGGCAAGAAGCAACTGCATACGCCTTCACACATTTTACTACTCAATATCTCATTTCCCATTTCTTTCTTTTTAATATACTAAAATAAATATATTTTAAAGCCATTTTTAAAAATATATTTACTATAAGTGGAGTTTGTTGGCCCCAATTTAACTGATAAAACCAATAAATAATTAAATTAAGAAACGAAAACGCTTAAGTTCTATTAATACTATTGGATATTTGACTAGAAACTGTACATTCCTGAAAGGGGGAAATATCGGAAATATTATCTTCATATATGAAAAACCAAAGTAATTTATTCGAGATATTATATTAATCCTTTCACTTAATTGAGCCATCTGAGTCTTTCATGTGTGTATGTGTGTGTTGTTAATTATATGCCGTTTTGCTTTTTACAAATAACTAATGCTGAAATACCTTTTTGCTTAAAATAATATATTTTGAAAATATCTTATGAACGAATTTTCTTTTAAAAGAAGCCGTTTATTGAAAATAAATTATTTTGTTGAAAGTTATAATCTCATTCAAAACAAAAGAATGAATTCTATGTAGAAAATTTGAAAACAGAAGATTAATTTCAATTCTATTAAAAAACCCATTTAAGAATATATTTATAACTAATGAATATGAAAGTATATTAATACTTTTTATCTCCATGCAATTTTTTAATCCACTCCCTTTTATCCGGAACGTAATATTTTGCAGTAATTCAATTTAGGGACCTAGTATTATTTGAAACGGTAAACGATCACATCTATACCTTTCCATTTCGATGGCAGTAATCCTAATTCGTTTATCAAATATCAATTTAGAAATTATTATTTGAGTTTCAGAAAAGAATTATATGTTTTTAAAGAGTATTTTAAATAATCCACAGAATAGAAAATTCCATTTCATTTTTCCATTTCTATTTTATCTTTAAATTTCTATATCATTTGTTGATCCTAATGCTTTTAGTTGGCATTGAAGAGTAGCCCATTTGCGGCTTAGTATAGCCTACCGTATTAAACGTAGAATAAGTTTCGTAATGTAATGAAACAAGATGAAAGATGAAGTACAAAACCACTTTTGTCTTTTTAATGTAATTTTTACTTTCTCGTAATTTAAAAACATGAAAAGAGTAATTGGATACGTGTAATGTATCCATATTTAGAAAGACAGTTTAAACGTTAAAAGCTTTACTTTATCCTATAATGGGAAAACGAGTTTCAATTTAAAATATAAAACTCTATCTATAAGAAAAAACATTCTTATTTCATTTCACATATTTTTCTATATTGCTTTTAAGTTTTAAGTCTCAAACAAATTTCAGTCAATATTATCTTAAGAAGATTGGTTTATAAAATTTAGTTTCTGACTTACAAGGAAATAACAGGAAAGATTTTGTGCTCACTTCAAATTTAATGAAATATTAAAAAAGGGGAAAATATAAATACAGCAGTTGACTATTTTCATACCATATATTATTTTATATTTTCTCATCATTTCCTAAATGTGATCGAATTAATTTGATGATGCAAAGACTATATTTATTGAGAAAATAGTATTATTTATATGCTTGAATAAATTGTAACATTATTATTTCTCCACGTCCCATAAAAGAATTCATAAAGATTGCTTTTCGAATTTTAATCTTCTTGTTTAAGAAAGTTACTTTGAATAGTTTTAATTCAGTCAATAAATTTGCCTAATCATTTTCTACTAAATATTGTCATTAAATCCATAAATATGACCAAAAAATTCACTACATTTCTATCATTTATTTACTTCTAAATATTTTTGAGTAAATAAATATTGATAAAAAAGCCTATAGTCTTTAACTCTGAGCAGTTTTAATATTTTCACAATAAATTAATAGAATATGAATGTCTAGAAACATTTTCCAAAAAGATTGACGAATGCTTAACTTTTATGCAGAACTAAAACAGGCTATTACAATTCATTCGAATGCCTTATTATTATTTTTTTTTACTATGCTGGACTTAAATACAATTTTTATTTTTTTCTCTACGAAGATCTTCAAAATGATCCATATGATTCAGAATAATATAAGAGTTTACATGTACACAACAAATTTATAGTATAATATTCGGCTCTCATACACATATACACATAATTTCGTTTCAACGAATCACTATCTCTCTTGATAAAATTTAATATTAATAAACAATAGTTTTTGAAAACCTCAATTAATTCACATGCCACAGATTTAAGGAAAATTCATTTTCATTCATTTATTTGTTTGTCTAATTAAGTCCTAGGAGTTTTTCTTTCTAACATGATCCTAATCATTCCCTACTTATTTCTACTTCTACATAAAGTTTCGAGTGGAAATTACATTGAAAATATTTATTCGATTCATGAAAGTTAGATTAATTTTTTTTAAAAAGTACTTTGGTGATTTGTGGTTCTTTAGAGCACATGAGCTACAACAGGACTATATTGATAATAAAAAGTATAGCATGCAGGATAAAATGTATTATAATCCCTGTAATATCACTTTCTATATCATCTTTTCTACCTCTTTCACTAAATTGTGTTATTTGTGATATTAAATAGATAAAATCTGCATTTAAAATAAATACGTAGAATGAAATAAATAAATAAATTAACAAAAATATAGATGATTTGTGATAATAAATAGAAGTATATGAAATAAATTTTTATATATTAGCTTATTTATCGTAAGGACTTCAAAAGTAAATTTATTTGTCATATTAGTATAACACACAATTATTTACTCTTTGTCGAACTTCATCCATTCTGTGGTCACTGTAGAAATCTTTTGACAATTCGTCACAATTCATTAGAGTATATTGTTTTTTATTAGATTTCAAATAAAACATTTGAACTCTAATAATTATGATTTAAATATTTTTGGATGAAATTTATCGCCCTAATATTCCTTATACTTTAAATATATTGGTGCTGTAAGCGAAATTTAATTTTTAGCATCTTATTTCTTAACCATCCATTAATAATTTTCAGCCGTTTGTCCGTGAGCTAACAATTTAAGGTTTTGTTATTAATTTACAGTTTTCACCACAAATGAATAAATTTTAACCATAGTTTCTATGTTATTATGTTGTCTTAGATGTTGCACCAGAAAATTCAATTCAATCAAGAACAAAATATTTATTTTTATAAATACTCCTAGAATATTTAAAAGCTATCTTACAGCAGTAAAATAAAATTCCTAGTATTATTATAAGCAATATAACAGCAGAATCACAGACTTTTGCTATCAAAAATTTATTTTAGAAGAGTACATTAAAAGATTTCATGCTTACCATGACGAGGTTGAGGAATGACTTGAGGAGCTTGCTTGCCCTTCTTGGGACAAGCTACGGATTTTCTTCGGAGAGTTAACTGAATGCACTGGTTCGGGTTTCTCGTTGGCTTTGCTAGCCATACGTTGTCTGCACAAGTCCTAAAAGTAGAAAAATGTTTTAAGATAAATAAAAAAGCTTGATGATAATTTAAAAGATATTTGAGAGTTTAAGAAAGAGATACTGAGGCCATACCCAGAATTTCTTTTGATTCCGTAACAAATATTAGTAAAATTTTACTGAGACGTAGTTGTAATAAATAAAAATATAAATAAAAATTTTAGTCTTGAAATTTTCATCTAATAATTTTATCGAATACATTTCATGAAGTTTCAATGGATCTTTGCAATATCAGATAAACATATATTTGCATGTAAAATATATTATAACTACTTTTATGCTCAGTGTGAATTTAAAACAACAAAACAAAATAGTAATATTTCTAAACAATATTGTTTAGAAATATTACTATTTAATCAATCAATTTCTAATAGTCCTGTATTAAACGCGATTATTTTTGCTTTATATTAAGATCAGTAGACGAACATTTCATAGGATCCTTTCTTGAGTATATTCTAGAATATGGTCAGGAAGAATATATTTTACTGTAATTACATTTCCTTCAGCAAATTCTAATTTCATTTAGAATACTTTAAAATTTAATTAACAATAAAGCAACACTAGAATTCTTTCATTTGTCTTTTGACTTTGTTTATTTCTCTTAAGGTAAAATGATTATAGCTGAATAATTAGCGTAGGTTGTAATTACGTTTAGGAAAGAATTTCGCACACCATAAGTATGCATAAGTGATACAAGTATTAACATCCCATATTAAATCTTGTCATAGCATAGAAATATAATTTTTAAAAGTAGCAATCCGATCTCAGTGTTTTGAATGCTATTCAACCAACCACTGTGGTATCATAAGGTAATAAATACATCTGTTCCGGTGTGAGGATAGGAAAGGAACGCGGCTGGTGGGAACAAGGAGGGAGCCCGATTTTACACGCCCTGTCGAATAAAGTACGTGACGTGTAAAATAATGAGGAGAAACGTAATGCCAATTAGAAAACGGGGGAGGAGAGCTATCGTCAGTGTTGGCCGTCTACGATGCAACGATGCGAGGTTCAGAACTTTACAGTTCCCTCTCCTTACGAACTGTTTGTTAACGTTTCCGAACTGCCTAGCGTAAAATCTTCACTTGGAGGCCCCAGATTCCTATTCAGTGAGAACCAGAAAGACATCCCATTTTCACACTGAATAAACCAGCCGCTGTTCTGTTTTCCGAGCGACGCATTTCTGTATGTTCTGCGAGGATTAAAGTCGTTGTGTTCCATGAAAAGGATCTAAGGACGGAGAGAAGTCTCTCCCTCCCTGACTGGGTCAGGGGAACCCTCTCCTTGAGGGGGAGGAGAAGGATTGGAGGACTTAAGGGCACACAACCTCTATTGTTCTGCACTTAAGCTACGTTTCGGTATTAAGGTTTTCCGCAAGATCCATTGTGTTCCGTTTAAGCCGCATCAAACTGTCTGGGAACACACCTGAAGTTTTGTTCTAGAGACAAAAGGCGCTAATTGCTTCCCGAAAATTCCGACCCGATGTCGGATAATTAGAGAATGGGTCCCCGGTCCACCATTGTGCAGACGGTTCTCTGTGTTATAACTGGTGGTTTTGTCGGTTTGTTTCGGATGATATCTGGAGTGTGTGTGCGTATTTGCGTTGTGTTTTTGTTTCGGCTTTCTTCTTTGAGAGAAAATCGTCGAAATCTTAAGGAAACTTGGTCACGTTTTCTTGCTTAAGTCGCTAAAGTTTCTAAGATAAAAATTTGCTTAACACTATACTCTAACCTGTAATGCATTCTGAAACTTCTATTTAGTACTTATTAATTAAAAATAGTTAAATGAATGAAGCTCAAGCAATCTTGTAGTTCTAGTTTGGTTTACTTAAGTTTGTTTAACAGCGTTACTGAATGTTTGTAATACAGAAGAATTATCTTTGTTTATGAAGCGTGGGGAATGTTGAAAACAAGATTAATAATCTCTAATTGGATTGTAGTAAAACTATCATATGTATAATTATGTCGCCTGTAATGAGGAAATTAAATTCGTGAGATGATTGTTGAAATTTCATTTCTAAACAATTAATTTTGGAATGCGACTGTTTCTTTAATAAATTTTATTCATTAATGATTTCATTGATAATTTTGATTCGCTTTGCAATACCATCGTCTGAGTTAAATTATTCAATGAAATAATATTTTTCAAGCCCCTCAATATTTCAGAACACAGTGAAATTATCATTATTGTAATTTCCTATCATTATAATATTATTTTTTTCCCTTTGCATACAACCAAGCTTATTCTTATGAGCTATATAGCCGTTTGTGATCCGTTCTTACAATTATCCACTAGCATATTATGCTAAGGAAGGAATGACTTTGTTAATATTCGAAATACAGTATTTCCTCCAAATGTAGAATTTAAGCATATTTTTAATTAATTTATTAAAATTCAAGCCAATGGTATATAGAATGTTTGTTGTAAAATTTAGATAGTTAATCATTCAATAAAAATAAATTTTAACCTTAGGTTAACGAATGACTTTGAAAATTCTTACAAATATGCTTCAATAAAGTCTAAATTAAAATTTAGAAATCTTAAATAAATACCTCCGACTTAAATCTAAATAAGTGTTCAAAAAGGAATAAATGTAGTTATAAAACGACTTCGCTATTGATGAAATGAATTGAAATAATGATGGGACTTTGAAATCATTTCTTTCAAAACTTTGCAAAATGTTAGATAAAATTTTTAAAAAATCTCAAAGAAAAAATATGTAGGAAGTTTTGAAATTATTTAACAACGTTAAAGAGAAAGGACAAAGCTTTTTAAAATAGTTATAACGTAAAAAAAAGAAAAAAAAAAACACCTATTGAAAAAATGCAGTATTAGTAAGACGTTTGATTTATTCACTGAAGACATTCTTATAGAATGGAAAGAAAATAAGTATTTTAACTCTTTCTGTCGATTTAATAATAATAGTTGAACAGTTTATGCACTTCTTGTTAGGTAAATTCGAGAATGTAAAAGCGTACACACATTTATATCAATAGAATCTATCTTTTGAAGTAATTTTTTTCTCCTTTGAAAGATTCTCTCAAAGAGAAAGGATTTTTTTTAAATCTCTCTTCGAATCTTACCTTCTTCCAAGCGTTTGTTTTTTCATTCAGCCTTCCTATTTTTTTATTTCTCTTTGTTAAGACGTTAAGAAAAATAGGAACAAACCAAAGAAGTTCCAGGATGCTTTGTTTTAAAAACACTCGTTCTGTTCTAACGCAAATTTAATCACACTTTAAACAATAAGCACTCAAAGAAATTAAGAAGCTGAAAAAATGCTTGGAAATCATTGTATATTTCAGATTAAGTGCATATTGCATGTCTTAATATCCTTTCTTTCGTACATGTAACAAAGAATAAATATCTTTAGAAAAAAAAATTAATGTATTTTCTTTAGAATGTTTTGCTTTTTTTTGTTTCATATTCACGTTTCTATTTTTTCCCTTGTAATGCAGTTAAGTATTTTGCTGAGGGACGCAAATCGACGTAAAGTAAGAAAATTGTTTATAGAACATCCCATTTATATTCTTAAGAATGTAATTGAATATGTCGTCTTAAACAATTTTTTTTGTAAATTACAGAATATTAATGGTCGATGGTTTACGCTAAAGTTTCTTTTTTTTAAGTGCAAATTGTCGTCTGGACAATCATAGCAAAATGTAAAATATAAGAGCGTCATAAGACTGAAAAAATATAATCACTAATGCTTCGTTATTATTTCAAATAATTCTCTCAACATTTTCGTAAAATTTCCTAATACTCGGTAACAAACCAATAGAAAATTTGTGAAGTATTATTTAAAGCGTTTGCTTATTTATTAGGGATAAAAAGAAAGTTCCTGTACACATTAAGAATATAAATTAGCCTTATAAAAAGCCTTTTCATTAGGAATACAGAATTCTCCTACTTGAATTTTGATTACTCTTATAAAAGTCATTTCTGTTCAACTACTTGAAGTACTATCAAGAGCATTAAAACATTTTATGAACAACGCAGAGGAATACAATAACGCATCGCATAATTTCTACTTTTCTTTTTAATTGAGTGGTTATTAGTTACAATTCTAATACGTTGTAATGCATATTACATTAGAATGTTTTCTTTTAAATCAAACTTATATATAAAATTAACCTCCGAAATTGTCTTAATTTTTTCTTGGTGGATGAGTAGTAGCAATGGAGATACCGAACATTTAAATCTATTTAATGAAAATTTAAATACGTGAAGATAAATAGAAAATTTATCAAAAATTCATAATTAAAAAAAAACAACGTAAAGAAATTTTGAATAGCGACATTAAAGGCAAAAGAGATAAAGTATTTTATGCACGCCAGCTTAATTTAATTTAATTCATTTTATTTACATAATTACAGTAAAAAACTATTTTTTTAACTAAGATAATTTTACATTTTCGAGACATTTTCTTACAAATGCTTATTATTAGATTTAAAATTTAGTGTCATATTTTTATTAACTTCCATAATATTTCAACAATTCTATTGTCAATTCAAGAAATACATAAAAAGAGCTTTTAATAATAATGAAATAAATAAAACAGTCAGTAAAATTCTTAATATGAAAATAATTTTAAGTAATTACCTTAATGTTTAAAATATTTTAGCTTAAAAAAACTTACGTTTAAATGGAATTATCTGAATAAAAAATTTGAAATATACCAATCGAGTCCTGTTTTAATAAACCCATGCTGTTAAAAAGTAACAGCTATAACACAGCAAGATTATATTATTTTTTAAAAAAATATCACATTATTCGTTATGAGAATATGGGGACACACCACACATGTTCATAAGATTTTTTTTTGAGTTTAAAATGGCATATAATAATCGTTGAAATAAAATTTAGCTTTAAATATGCATTTCAGTAAGTTTATTTGTATTTAAAATTAATATCTGAATAAATATGCCAATTACTTTAAAATGCATTATGAAAATATCCGGAATTATTACTAATGCAATGCGATGCTTTCAAGCGGTGTCATTTATTTTAATATATCCAATGCACTATAATGAAATATGTATGCATATATAATATGAAAATATGAAATGAAATTGAAACACGTTTTTATGAATGTATTAAAAGATGATAATTTGTTTCTGAAGGTCAAGACAAAACTGCAAAAGCAGGAAGTCTTTGTTCGGAATACTTTAAATAAATTTGTGTTTTAATCCTATTCTAAAAGTATTTTAATTTTTAATAAATGTTTAGGAATTTCTTTAGTTATGATATTAATTTTGGCATAATATCCGAATGACAAAGTTTTAAACATTTAATTCCTTTCTAATTTTTTTGGATGTTTCCATTTTTGTTAAAAATCCTATATATTTTTTATTGCACTCATGTAATTATCTACCTAGTTTTAGTTAAAAGTTTCCTACGTTTTAGCATTTATTTATAATTTATTTTAGTTTTAATCATTAGTTATTATTTAATTATAATTTAGTTATTATTTATAATTTACATTTAGCATTTATTTATATAAATACTATGGTATGTATTGCAATAGTATTTTCCAAATCATTATCAGATAGCAACATATGTATAGAAGGAAAACTGAATTTGTTGATTTACTGAAGGAAAATGTTGATTTACCGAGAATTAAACTCTAAAAGCATCAAAATCATTTAATGTTAGCAAGATCAAGCAACTGCACAGAACTTCAGAACTCTAGCACATTTGAAAGAGAGAAAAAAATACTTTATGAAATGTAATCGTTACAAACATAGAATTATTCAAATTAAATGCAAACATTTTTTGCTGAAAATTATGAAACAGCAATAAAAAGATTTGAAACATAAATAATTTACTTTAGTAATAATATGGATAAATATAAATATAATTTTTATGTGGAATGCTTTAGACCAAGAAAAACCTATATGCTCATCTCACTTTCAAATAAAGATTATCTTTTATGAAAAAAAATCCATATTGATGGAAGAATTGAAACAAAGAAAACAGGAGAACAAGAATAGACATAAAAAAATCTACGAATCAAAAAAATAAGAAAGACGACAGAATTCCAGCAAAAGAGAAATTCGCCCTCCATTGGATTCCTCTCACGCTTCTTATTTGAGTCTTTGACCGCTCTTAAAACTCCCACAAGTCTGAGTAAAATGGAACAAGAATACATAACACAAGTATGTTCTCAAGTGCTCTCCTGTTGAATGTGAGAAAAAGAGACTTTCTGGGAGTGACAAGAATATTCATTACGAGAGGTGAGTCAGCAAAAAGGTTCTGACGCATTAGTCACCAGAAGGAGACTATTTGTTACTTTCTGTTTAACTTGTGATCTCAACCGTTTTATGAGTTTGCAGGGATTTTTTAAAAATTTTTCTTCCTAGGTAAGTTCAGGTCAGTTCGCTTTTATTTCTCTTCGGGCAAGATTCGTAGATTTCTTGTAAATATTTAAGGAGTGAACTTTTAAAGTTCTATGAGAGTGATATTTTAGTTCAGATAGAATTAAAAATGTTTCGCTGCTCTATATGAATTTCTAAGAACGGTATCTTTTTAAAATAACTTGTTTGGGGTGAGGGGGTTATGGGATTAAATTATTTAATATGCATCGCTTTAATGATGATTTTTTAATATGATATAATGAATTTCATCTGAAACATTTAAAAAGATTAATTAAGATATATATTATAAAACTTGAATATATATATATATATATATATATATAGTTTCTTTTCCATCAAGATTCCTAGATTTCTTGTAAATATTTAAGGAATGGACTTTTAAAGTTGAGAATGATTGCTTAGTTCAGGTAGAATTAAAGATTTTTTTGATGCTCTATACAAATTTTTAAGAACGTGATTTTTTTAAATGACTCGTTGAGATGTGCGAGGTTAAGGGTTGAAATTATTTAATTTAGATCTCTTTAATACAGATTTCTTTCAATATGATTTAATGAATTTCCTTGGAAACATTTAAAAAGATTAATCAAGAAATTAATTTCCTTAAATATCATAAAACTTGAAAAAATAACCAAATGTTTTGCTTTAAATAAAAACATGAGATAAATTATTAACTATATATACATTTTAATAGTTTCTTTCCCAGCATGTTTCGTAGATTTCTTGTAAATATTCAAGGAATGGGCTTTTAAAGTTCTATGAGAATAATAGTTCAGTTCAGGTAGAATTAAACATTTTTTTTTTTTTTTTGCTCTTTATGAATTCTCCAAGAACAGGATTTTTTTTTAAATAAATCGTTTTGAAGTGCGTTGTTAAAAGGTAAAATTTTATAATAAGCATCATATTAATGATGATTACTTTTATTGTGATATAATAAATTTAATGAGAGACATTTAAAAAAGATTAATAAAAATTTTATTTTCTTAAATATTAAATAACAATTTTTTTGTTATTTATTATTCAAGAAAATTTATTTTTATAAGATAAATTATTAGCAGTATTAAATATAATAAAATAAATTATTAGCAGCATATTTTTATATTTTCAGTTTTAACAGATAGTTTTTCACTTTAGAAACAGATAAAATTTGAATTTTTAATGCCATTCGAAAATCATTTTGTAGTCATAAGCCAAAATTTAAAATTAATCTGCTAAATAACATTGGTCTCCAATTATAACAAAAAATGCAATAGTTCTAAAGTATCAGTGCTGTGAAAGATTTGAAAATTCCATTACCATAAATTGCTACGATCTTTTTTCTGATTCTTGTCATCAGCGACTTTGTTCAAAAGGAAACTGAACATTTGAATCCACACATACACACACACACGAAAAAAAAATCTATTTTAAACTTTGAGGGATATTTAATAGTATTTTATTTCAAATTTGCAAGAACTACTAATTTACTCATTGATTTATTTTATATAAATTAATGGACAATATTCGCTTTAACTAAGATGAAAAATGGTTAAAGTGGTAATAAAGGACAGAAAATGAAAATTGACATACGTCAATGATGATTTCTTGTCATAAATATCATTAATAATTTTTCTATCTGCCTATATCTGCAGTTTTAATTCGCGAAAAAATTCTTATCATTCATTCATTTAAAATCTTAAAAATTTTCTGCCCTTATGTTAAAATTTAATATAAAAATTTTCAAATAAATTTTCAAAAATGAATTATAATTTTATATTCTTAAAACTCTTATTTAATTGTAATCTTTTCGGTTTTTAAAACTTTTGCTTGCTATTTCTTCTCTTTCTTATTTATGTCTTAAATAAAACTTTTGTTCCATGCAAATGTTTCTACTTATAGACCTTACTACTACATTTACAAAACAATTGTTTTTTTTATTTAATTGGAAGCCACACATTATTTTCTTAATTTGAAGTTGCATAATGAATTAATTAAAGATAATGTTTGTAAATGTTTTGTAACTACTTTTTTTTTTTTTTTTTTTTTTTGCTAAAAAGTAGAAGGGGAAATGAATATTTTTTTCAGTCTACTTAGAAATTAAGCTTCTAACTTGTATACTGATTTTTTCATGAGTTACATTATCTTAATTTTTTAGATTACAGAATACACAAAATAAAAATACCGAAAGAGTGAAAAAAAATTTTATTTTGTGATTTTGATAAATCCTTACTTGCTCTTTCAAATTTTGTCCAAAATTAACTTAAGGGAACCAGATACATGAATGAAAATCTGTAGATAAGTTCATCAATAAAACTAAATTTCTGTATCAAAATTTTGACGAAATACACTATGATTATTAATGTCTATTGGTCTGAAAGCTTAGCATAAATGAATTCAATAATCCACAAGAAATATTAACAAATATTTGCATAAGGTGTTTTCACACTAAACATAGATCTATTTTAACTTATGGGCCCATTTGGGCAAAAGAAAGAATGTAAACTTTTTTCACCATACTTCAAAAATGTATCTTTATATGTATTCATACGAAAAAGTCGAGAAAAGAACAAACTCTCTGGTTAATGAGGTATTTTAAATTTAATTAAGTACAATAAACATTGAAGGCCAATACATGCGATAACAACTGGATCAACAAATTCTTCACTGTGTCAAAACTTTGAAGAAAATGGGAGGGGTGCAGTTAGATAAAGAAGTATTGATTGGGTATTCATGATTTAGTATGCTCAAATATAAAAGAGAAAAAAAATGAAAAAATTCAAATAAGAAATTGGAAGAAACAAACAATGCCGGTGTATAGTATTCAATTTTTTATTGATTTTAAATATATGAAAAAACTTTCCTCTAAAAGGAAATTAAAAAAAAAGTTCCATTGGAGATGCAAAAATCAAATTTGCCATAAGGTGAAAAAAAAAAAAAAAAAATAAGAAGAAAAATAAAACTGTCTGTCGTGGTGCAAGCGGAACGGAAAAGGAAAATAATTTTAAAAAGGAAACCTCCATGGAAGTCTGAATGAATAACAAGACATTCTTTCTCAACGATATAAATTAAAAGATGTGCAACGAGTTAAATTAAAAGTATGAACACGTTACGAAGACGTTTCTTTAAGAAGACTGAATCGTTTCCGAAAAAGTAATAATTGCACTGTAATTTTATCTAAAAGTTGTTTTAGAGTATTTGAAAACGAGTTATTAAGAAAATAATTCTTTCGTGGAAGTACTTTTTTATTCCAATGACAAAATTCTAAAGAGAATGTTCTTAAATAGTTTAACAAAATTTATCTTTTACACACATTTATTATAAAATTTTTTATGAATATTATGGTATTGGGGTGTTTCTACAATATTTTTAATACTATATATTTCTAAAATAAATTCTTCAGCTTAAAATTATTTGAAAAATATTATAAATAATAATAATTCAAGAATTCCTAAAATAAAAAAAATAAAAAAACTTTATAAATTCAATAATTTTTTTTTAGTATTTCTTATATGCGTTCTTATTTAGAAGCAGAAACTAAAATTTTTAACTATTATTTATTATTATTAAAACTCAAATACTCAAGTTGACGAATCTTATTCCCTGATTTAATGAGTTATGCAAAGTTTTAAAATGGATAAATATATGTAACCTGTAAATTGCAAACACTATGAAAATGCCTCAAACGAATGCGTTTGCATTTCAAATAAAACACGGAGTGTCTAAGTTGTTTTAATACTTAGTAAAACAGTGATAGCAAAATTTGTTACTTGCAAAGCTAACAAAAAATGTCAACAATATACACCGGTATCAATGTTGCAATATGAACTGAATATACAGACGATAGTATGCAAAATTATTGCGAAAACCGGCAGCAATCGATATTATTTTTTTTCTAGATAAATGTTGCGTCTACATATGTTAGAATTTCATATATTTTTATTAGTTATGATTATAACTTATTTACTTTTATAAGCAGACCGACAAAAAACATATGTATACATAACATAACAACATATGTATACATAATTTTTCACAGTGTACAGCATTTGTGATATTTCAATTTTTTTCAATATTTTCTTAGAAACTTAAATATTTTAGGACATTTTCATTTTCGAAATCAAATTAAATAATATTGTCGAAAATTTCCATTTTTCATTATTGTCTACGTGTCTATTGTTATTTTTTTCTTCCTAAATCCCAAATTGTATCAATTTTATTAGTTTTTTAAATATTAGATGTTGCATTATATAAAAATAAATACTTGCCGAAAAAGTATATTTATAAATAACTAGGTTGAATCATTCCCCTATTTAATTATAAACAATTAGGAGGATTCTTTCCCCTACATAATTATAAATAATTGGGATGACTTCTTGCCTTATCTGGAGAACTTGGCGCGATATTTCGAAGAAACTGCCACTGAACAGCAGAAGCCTTTTGCTTCGTTATTTCTTCAGATAAATACTAAACTGAAAAACATATATTTGCTTCTTGACTGATATTCATAGATTTTTCCAAAATTATTATTTTTCTTAAAAAAACTATTTATGAATTACCAATTAGTAGAAATAAACCCATGTTAATAATAAATTTGAAAAACAATGCAGCATTAAAACTATTCCAATACAAAACAATTAAGTTTTAGAGGCATATTAGAATATGCTGCTATTTCTAAAGTGATTGTTCTGCATTTAGATAATGCATTTCGATTCTTGAAAATAAAATAAATAAGTAAACTAGTTTATTTAATACACTGAGAAAAATTGGGAATGCCTCAGTTCTGCAAATTTAATACATCAATCGCTTCTGAGAGTAAAATGTCTCTTACCTGATAATCTTGGCTTGCTTCTGTATCTGGTTGAGTAATATTTTGAAGTTTATCTCGTGATTTCGAATGTCTCCGGACAAGGTATGCAGCCACAGCAGCTAGTAAAATACCAGCCACACCACCACAGAGTGCAAAAGTGAGAATTACCAGACGTTGGTCATGATCTGGATTTGTAGGCGTGTAGGGTACCTAAAACAGTTTCAAGGATTTGTAAAAGTGTATCGATTTATACATCCCTTTCCTTAACAAGGAAGTTTGTTATAATGTTTTATGATTATATTCTACATAAAAATTATTTGAAATTATTTGTAATTAAGTTGGAGAATAAATTATTTCATGAACAAGTAATGAAAAGTTATTTATTTTATATTAGTATAGATAATCTGAGCATGCTTTTGAAACATATATTTTAGTTATATATACCTATACCGCACCTACTATTTGTAGAGCTCTCAAGTGGTTTTCTATAAGATACCATTATTTTTGACTAAAAAGGACAAGCAAGAAGCATCACTTAGTGTTATCGCCTCTTCCTCAATAGTGGAGAAAGAATCCCAGCCTCTCCTACAGACGTATGAATTGAACATCGTTTATCTTGTGACAGCTATATAGACCATGATCTTATATAGATACAGATCATCAGCGGGTAAATCAAAATAAAATATTTTATTTGTTATTCAAGACATTCGTCCCCAATGCGAAGTGGTAAAAGCATAAACGTGTTCCGATTTGGTGCATTCATAATAAACCAAAAAATAATTCTTATACTTGAAATGGTACAGCAATCGCATGAATATGATAAATTTTCTTAGGTATGTAATGTCTTGAGAAACATTTCTTGTACCATAATTTATCAGTTATATCAAATTGCTGCTTTTTTTTTACCTGTCTTTCATTTATACCATTCTTTTGGCAACACATTTTGTATTACCGTATTATGCACTGCATTAGCTGTATATGTTCCATTATTTTATTCAAACCATTTACTTGATAACATATAATTATTATTTTTATAGAAGTTTATAATATATATATTATTTTAATAGAAATCATAATATATCACTAGATTCTAAATTCTCTACCAGTAGATAAATATACTGTAGTTGAAAGAGTAGAACCTTCAATTTGTAAATTTTCTTAATTTCAGATATGGGCGAAAATATATTAAACACATTTAAAAATTAATTTACCCACTGAATCAAAAATCACTTCAAATGTAAGTGAAAAATATCGGTCATGATTTCACACAATTGATTGAAGAGAAATACAGCAAAAACAAGATAATTATTTAGTTCTGCATTACGATTTAAATAAGCAGTAATATTAGAATTCGATTTTTGTATATATAAAAATATATAATACATATTTTATTTCAATTCTAAAATTAATCGACAGGAAATGCGAAACAGAATTAACAATACTGAGCGTACAATGATGAAGTTAAGATTGCTGATAAAAGTCTTCAAAATTGATTACTGTTGTATTTTATCGAAAGGATGATTTATATAACCAGTTTATTAACTTATTTCTTTTAATATTTTCTCCTCCCAAACACTTTTAATAATTTTCTTAAGTAACAAAACTAATATGTTTTGATATATTTCATAGATTCTACTTTAAAAATTTAATTTCATTATTCTATTTCTTTAATATGAGTTACTTCACAAATTATAAAAGTGTTAATGATAAATTGATCGATATTTTGATATCTGATTGATTGATACTTTTTATATATTTATCCAAATACTAAATGAGAAATTTCTAAAATGCAAAGATAAAATTTCAGTACTATAATTTTAATAAAATACGTGTTTTTAAATTTATTCAAAAATTCATGCAACAACTAACAACCAATTTTATATTCTTAAAATGCCACTTAAATCACACCACAACTTATATTAAAATCAATTCCAATAGTATTTAAATGAAAAGATTAAAAATTCCGGTTAATATCACAACAGAATTCAAGCATTGAAATTTACTAATCAATTGTTTCGACCTCTTCGGAAAATGCGTATCTAAATTGTTCGCAAAAATTTAGCGCTGACGAGTATACTCGTCAAACACAGAGTATGTGTAATAAGAATTTATATTGTAATGAAATGAATTTTATTTTTTTATTTCAATAATCACATTTATTTATTTATTTAAACTAACTTACATTTTTTTGCATATGAACGAAAAGAACATGCGAAGAATGCTTCTTATTACTCCTGACGAATAAACTCATGTACAAAATATTGTACTTTTTCCATGACGAGTATACTCGTCAAAAACAATTAACTGGTTAATAATTCAATGCCAATGAAAAGAATGAAACAACGAAATAAAATGTCTGAATTAGGAAATATCAGAAATCATCAGCATTTTAATAAAGATTCATTAAAAACCAAGGAGCATCGTGACTCTTCTAAGAAAAATTTACGGCGTGCAAATATTTAAATTAAATGGAAATCAGAAAACTACACTGTTTAACAAAATAAGTAATTGCTGACAAATATCATAAATTTATTTTCAATTATGGCACAAAATTATGATATTTGGTAAAAAGTGAAATCATTAATATGTGGCACAAGCAAAACTAATTTAAAAATCTATAATTTATTTTCTTGTGGTAATTTTTTTATAATAATAACCTGTTTCTTATTTAATACATTGATCCTTAATGTTGGTTTTTTATAGACATAATCTATTCAGAATCTGTGTAATATAAAGAAATAATTTATTTATGATATCTACAAAAGAAAGTTTGCAGTGAAATTGAGTATCATTTTCAACTAAAGTGTCATTTATTATCTTAGGTTTCATAAATCAAATAAAAAATTTAACAAATTCACAGTTATTTTAATTAAAACATATCACATTTTATCCTTTTTACTGTCTTATTAAGATAAAAATATAATGTATAAAGAAGATAAAAATATAAATCCTGTCGGATGCATTTAGTAGGATTATAAAAGGCTCATTGAATAAGCAAAATATAAAGGGAAATTCTTACTTAAACGAATTTGACAGAGGAATTTTTTATTGTTTTCTATCGTGTTTAAAAATTAATTATGTTCAGCAAGCTTTATTGAGAAAATAAATTATTCACTTACAACAGAACAAGGTTGTCAATTCGGTTTAAAATAAAAGTTCATTAAAGAGATCATTAATTATTTATCTAGCATCTCTTTACCGCCAATGCTAATAGAAAAAAAGGAAAACATAAAAAAAATGTTGTTTAAGAGAAGTAACTCCTTGATGTTAACTTAATTGTCGTTACATGTGAAATTGCTTTTTTATTACCATTATTTCTCAGACTGGAGTTTTAAAGGCTCGAAACAAAAACACGTGGAGTTAGATTGCTTTTAGAGAGACAAGTAAAAAGTGTTTCAAAAAGAGGAGGTAAAAAAATAAAGAAAAGAAATAAAAAAATCACGCAGCAGCTTTTATTATTTATTTATTTATTTTTGGATTCTTTTTGTTTTATTTTTTTTTCAACTAATTTCGTGTTTCGTTATTCCCGGCAAAAGCGAAAGAGATCTGAAAAGAGGTAAACACGGATCTGAGAATTTCTGAAACGAAAAAGAATATAAAAATGAAAAGAAAAAAAAGGGCTTCAATTCGTTTGAAGTGAAAGCAGTCTGGTACGTTCTAAAAATAAAAGAACTGCTGCTACTGCTCGGATAAATTCATTTCGTAACAGTTGCCACTAGCCTTGGGGTTCTCCCTTTAACTCCCAGGAAATACTAAACCCGGATCAGTGTCTTTTTTGGCGGGGAGGATTTTCTTATGTCAGCCAACACAGTAAAGAGAACGAAGCAGTATTGAAAAAGCGACCCCTCCCCCCTTCTCGGAAAGCAATAGTAGTAATGGACTATGGTTTGTAATTGATACTAGAGATGACTGCTGCAGTATTTGTTCTGTCTTTCAGAAATAGGATCTATGACGATTTTCTGCTGCAGTGAGTGAATGAAATAAAAGGAAACAAAAAAAAGCAACAATAGATGAAAGAAATAAAAGAACGTTTTTCAATAAAACCGGTGAAATAAAGATACATATTCGTCGATTACAACAATAAAAAAAATTGAGTTAGTTGTTGAAGGGAAATGCATGATTCGTATTTTTAAATCCGCCTAAAGATTCAAAATTTTACCATTTTGCAAAATGTTTAACATAATTGAAAAATAATAAATAGATTTTAAAGCCTATGGATAATCAAAACTCAAAATGAGTCATAACATTACTCAAATGTAAGTAGAAAGCAAATAGATTACAATAACAGTAAAGATCGGCATGGCTGTCAAATTGTCATATATCCCTTTTAGTCTTTGAGAAACAAGATTTATGAAGATTTTTTTTCTCTTGTGTTGAGTTAATAGCATAAGAATGTTTTAAAAAGTGAGAAAAAAAGAGGAAAATAAAATAGGATAAATTGATTTTGTAACTGTTGCTATTAGTTCTGGTGCCTTCTTTTAAAATCCCAAGAAATACTAAGCCAGGATCAGTGTCTTCTTTTATTAAAGATTTTCTTATGTTAGCCAACACAGAAAGGAGAACGAAGAGGTATTTAAAACACATCCTATAAAGCAATAGCAGTAATGGCCTATGAATTTGTAATTGATACGAGAGATGAATTTGTAATATTTGTTCTGCTTTTCAGAAAAGGATCTATGGCTATTTGCCTACTGCAATAACTGAATAAAATAAGAAGTAACAATAAACGAAAAAGAAGTAAAAGAACGTTTAAGATACCTATTTTTAAATTACAGGAATGAAAAATCGAGTTAGTTGTTGAAATAAAAAAAACATTATTCAGATTTTGAGATCCCACTCAAGATTGGAAATTTTACATTTTACAAATGCTCAATATAATTGAAAAGTAAGTTATAAATGGATTCTAAAGCCAATAAACTCAAACTGACTTAGTTTTCAACTCAATTGTACATGGAGAGCAGAGAAAAATTGCGATATCAATGAAGAACGGCATAGCTTTCAGATCGCCATGTACCCATCCCACTCTATCTTTGTGAAACATGATTTATTACAATTTTCCTATAGCAGGGAATGGATAATATAAGGATTTAAAAACAATAAAATAAAGGGGAAAAAGAAAAATACGCCTTTACAATAACAACTATGAGGCAAAGTTGAATTACACAATAAAGAAAAATACGTTAGTTGCCGCAATGGAAAATGTTGTTTAAATTTTTAGAAGCCTTGTAAGATTGGAAATTTTATCTTTTACTGCAAGTGAATGATAAGTAATAAATGGATTTTAAAGTACATATCTGAAAATGATACTGCAAAACAAAGATGCAATAGATTACAATATTCGTGAATGACGTCATAAATGTTTCTATGCGTCTTACAATTACAAAAAAAGGGTACTACGGCATTAAATAAATTTAGATTTACAAATAAATTTCATATCTCTGTCATAGATGTTTCAACCAAGATTATGTTCTGATATATATATAAGTATTAGAATCAAGTTAATAGGAAAATCAAAATAATCAAATAAAAATTAAACCAAAAAAATTATAAAAAATATAAAAAAGAATCCGGGCTGAAGACTTTTTCAAGGGTCACCCTCAGGCAGGGATTCAAAGAAAGGGAATTTTTCTGTGAGGAAATGCAGACATTTGTCTAATAATGATTCCTCGTGACCCGAAAATCCCCTGAAATGGCTGCATTTCCTCACAGAAAAAATCCGTTTCTTTGAATCCCTGCCTGAGGGTGACCCTAAAAAAAGTCTTCAGGCCGGATTCTTTTTTATATTTTTTATAATTTTTTTGGTTTAATTTTTATTTGATTTTTTTTTTTGATTTTCCTACTAACTTGATTCTAATACTTTTGTATCAATTCATCTGTGTTTTGGAAGTAGCTGCAATTGCGCTCTCTAAATACTATGAAGTTCTTTTTTGGTTTTAGTTTGAATAGGTAATAAATTTTAGTTGCGAATAAATCAAATAATATATATATATCATTTCTTGTATATTTATATTGAAAATTATGTATCAGAGAATTTCAGTATACTAAATAGATTAATTCTCACAACTTTAAAATTATTGTTGAGATAAAAGTGTATTAGGATCACTTTAGGCTACTAAGAAATGAGAATAATTGGAAATTAAAAAAAAAATACTTTTGTATAGTAAAATCGCATAATTTATTGCAAAGTTTTCGCCACTTTTAAATATATTAAGCTTGTATTTATTAGAAGTTGAAATTTATTCATTTTAGTTTTTTTTATGCTATATTAAGTTTGTTAGTTAAATTATGAGTTATAATTATTTAACAACAGAAGATTATTATATTCAATCGAATACTATTTGAAGAAGATCACAACAAATTAGTTACATCCTTCTGTAACTTATTACATGAACTTATTAATAAACTTATAATACATGAACTTATAATTACATGAATTTATTAATGAACTTATTAATAAACTTATAATACATGAACTTATTAATGAACTTATTAATAAATAACTTATTAATTAACTTATTAATAAATAACTTATTAATGAACTTATTAATAAATAACTTATTAATGCAAATTGTAGGCGATATTATGGTAAAATTAATGTGTTAGTATGACAATCACGCTAAATTATTGTTTATGCATAATCAATAGCAGTTTTCTAAAGTGTTGTGCCTTAAGCTAATCGCGTTATTTTTTTTAGCTTACGGAAGATGTTCTTTTTTCTTTCTTCAATATTACTGCATACGAAAAGATATTTTTCAAAAGAAATTTGAAGTAAGATTCTAACATCATTAAACAGTGAATTTCCATACTGATAATTTCTAAGCTTCATATGACAATCACGCTAAATTATTGTTTATGCATAATCAATAGCACTTTTTTAAAGTGTTGCACCTTTAGCTAGTCACGTTATTTTTTTAGCTTATTGAAGTTCTTTTTTTCTTTCATCAATATTACTGCATACTAAAAGATGTTTTTCAAAAGAAATTTTAAGTAAGATTCTAACATCATTAAACAGTAAATTTCCATACTGATAATTTCTAAACTTCATAAAATTAATCATTTAAAATTTTTTCCTATAGAATTAATTAAAAAATTAAAATCATTACATCTAAATGTATATCGCAAATAAAAGAATTTAGTATTATCATATTTTAGCGATTAGGAAAGTATATAGGCAAAAAAAAATGATCTTAGTTTTAAACTTTTTATATTCTCTAAAAATGTTTAGTCTCTGAGGCCCATTCGTTTTTTATATATGTTTAGAACTTCGGGTATAAAATGTAACCCAGATGCCTATAATTCTTGTATGAAGAAATAATAGAATTTCTTATTAATTTTAACTAAACATCTTATGCATACATTTATAACATTCTGATTTTAAACTGTATTTTAGAGGATTTGGTTTGGTTATATTAACGTCCCGTTTGAAACAACACTAGGGCTATTTTGGGACGGACCTCGTAATTTTGTATTTTAGAGGAAAAATAACTAATCGATTGATTTAAAAGACTAAACAATTTTTCATGATGAGATAAATTACTTAAGAAGAGTTAACAGTATTGTAAAAGTATATATCAGGGCAATAACTGGGGAGGAAAATTTTCGGTAATTTTTATTGATAATAATTAATAAATCATATATATTCAATGATCGAAATATCTTAATACAATTTTTTTTTATCTAAGACACTTTAATTGTTATACAGCATAGAATTAGGTGTTTATTCTGAAAGTTCAATGGTTAGTTATTCTGTAACAATACAACATTAAAAAATAACTTGTAATTGTCCGATTTGAATTTTGGCAATAAATTAATCTCTGATTGTTTTAAATTAAACAAATGGTGAAAATGGCAATTAATGAGGCCCTCAAACTAACGCATGATTTCATGTCAACATAAAAATATAAGAATTCCAATGAAAGATTTAAAAGTAACCTGTTAATGCACTCGTCAGGCCTTCCTCGGAATCCCATATAAGAATTAATCAAGGCTAATCATTTTTGCGACCAAATATGAAATAAAAATAACGATCAGAATAAAAATTTTGAATTTCGTATAATATATAAAATCAAAATATTAGTAACACTTATTTGTCTCAAAACTAATATACAACAACAAATATTTACTTTCATCAACATTCTTCTGTTAACTTCAGTAGATAAACAATCTGATTTTAATTAAGGTAATAAATTAATCTCACATTGATTTACATTAATCAAATTGTGAAAATGACAATTAATATGGCTCTCAAATTCCCATGTGATTTCACAGCAGCATGAAAACATAAGAACCTCTATGAAAGATTAAACAGCAACCTATTAACACACTCGGATGACCTCCCTAGAAATCCCATATAAGAATCAACCAAGGCCAACCATTTATATGAAACAAAAATAACGATAAAAAATAGAAATATTGAATTTTGTGTAATATTATTATTTTCAAAATATTAATATCATTTATATGCTTCGAAACTAATACACTCCAACAAAACCAACAAATATTTGTTCATACCAGCATTCTTCTGTAACTTTTGTTTGCATGTTTCTCTTCAGTAGATTAACAATTTAATTTTAATTAAGATAATAAATTAATCTCACATTGATTTCATTAATAAGTTTGTGAAAATGACAATTAATATGTTTGTTTTCCATATGATTTCATACTAACATGAAAACATAAGAACTGCGATGAAAGGTTAAACAGCAACGCATTTTAGATCTCCCTAGGAATCCAACACGGTCTACCGTTTCTGGTACCAAATATGAAACAAAAATAACGATAAAAATAGTTTTGAATTATGTATAAGATATAAAACCAAAACATTACTATCACTTATATGCCTCGAAACTAAACTATTTCCTTCCATTAAATGCAACTTTGTATTAAATACAAATATTTTCTGTTTATTCACGTTGTACGACCGAAAACTAATTTCTAAACATTTATGCAGAGTCAACCTAAACAGAAAATAAGAGAAGACGAGGCGTCGGAAACGTTTTCTCTCACTTAGTCCCATAATCTTTGAGAAATTCTGATTCCGCTTGACCTGCAATGCATAAATCATGGGCCTGGTGGCATAATTGTCAAGGTATGGCGTTGACATAATTGGTCTCGAGAAGATTGTGTCAAGAGCTGGGGTGAAGTCTAGCTCCCCGCGTTACATGCGGATATAATTTTTCCGCACATGGGGTAGTTTGGGACGCGGAAAAAGAATTATTGGATATTTATTCGCGCTATCATTTTTCACGCTCGGTCTAGTGGATTATTTTAACGATGTCTCATTATAACCTATTCCGAGTTTTCACCAGGATTCTTCTGTTGAAAGGGGACGTTTCTTCCCTTTCTGGGTTGCGTTATTTTCCCGAAAGGCGTTAGATTGTTTTCAATTATGTTATAACAATGAAAACAAATAAAGGCATTAACGCGTTACTTTTTTTTCTTTTATAGTTATTTTTCAAGGCTGCAAAAGGAAATTATTTAGATTTGTTTGCATTCGTTTTTTTGGCTCAAGAAATAAATGCCGATGTGATTAATTTGAATGATTGGCTTTAGATTGCTGAAATGAAATCGGAAAATGATACAAATTATTTTAAACGAGAAACCGGATGATAAGGAAGTAGTTATAAGATTCAGATTATTAAAATAAGTTCTAATTAGTAGAAATGATCAGATGCATAGGATAAGAAAATATAGGCTGTTATTATTATTGATTAAAGGCTTAAAAAAAAAAGAGTTAAAATTGTTCTTTGAAGCGAATTACGTTCAGTTTCAGCCACCAACTTCGGTCTGCTGCAATATTCTTCTTCTTAATTGAAAAAGACATTTACAATTAATGAGCTTCAAAACTAAAAAGAAGAATTATAAGTATTTATTATTAATATATTAGATTGAAAAATTAAGTCTATATGTTTGATATTTTTAAAAACAACCTTCATTTTATTTTTATAAAAATAAAGGGATTTTTTTCCTTCAGAATGTTTAAATAAGAATATTTTCTTAAAGTTCAATGGATTTTTTTTGCATAGAAAGTGAAAATGAACTTTTATAATTATATTTAAAATATTGAAAGAAAGAATTCATTTTTTTCTTAGAAACTTATTGGTTTTTATAATGTTATAACTATTGCTGATTGCAACCCTTAAATCAAATAGTATATATATATATATATATATAATTAATAACACTTAATGACTGAAATAGTGTATGGATAAAAATAGTAAATAATATAGAAAGTAAATAGTTTAAGCTATCAATTTCGGTCCACAACAATATTATTCTTTTTCATTGAAAACGAAATTTGCAGTTAATGAGCTTGATAACAGAAGAATAAATTAGAAATATTTATTATGAATAAATTATATATTAGATTGGAGATTTAAATCTAAAAGTGGAATATTTTTAAAAACAGCCTACCTTTGATATTTATAAAAATACCTGGATTTTTTTTCAGAGTGTTTAAATAGAAATATTTTTAAAATTTCAATAAATATTTTTTGTATAAAAAGTAAAAAAAAAATCTTATAATTTTTTTTAAAAAAATGATAGAAAGAATTCATATTTTTAATTTAGAAACTTTAACTTATTAGTTTTTATACAATTATAAAATAATGTTGCAATATTTTATAAAATTAATATTACAATGTTTTATGATGTTCAAATTTGTCATTGCTTAAATATAATTGAATCAATACTTAATGTACAATCATACAATCGTACTGTTCATACAATTCGCTAATGAAACTTCATGATTAAATTAAAACAGTACATAAAACATAGATAATATTTATATATGTTTTATATAAAACAGTATATAAAACATAGATAATATTTATATATGTTTTATATAAAACAGTATATAAAACATAGATAATATTTATATATGTTTTATATAAAACAGTATATAAAACATAGATAATATTTATATATGTTTTATATAAAACAGTATATAATATCGAATACAAGTAGTACAATTTTTTATGAATAAAAAAAGGAACTGGTAGGATAATTATATTCACGAGTTAAATCCATTCGAATCAAATGATAATAAGCATCACAATTCTTTTTTTACTGAAAATCTAGTGCATGTATAGGTATTATATTGTAAATTAGGAAGTTAAAAGTCTACGTTAGAGCCTAATAAATATTTGAGGCTTTCTACAGCCTCATTTTGTGCAGCTCAGTAATTGCTATCAATTTCTGATTGCATTTTTTTTTTTTTTACTGTTTTAGTATTACTGCTATCGCATTTTAGATACCGGGACTTTTTTTCACACCACTACCCACTCACCTTCCTTGTAAATGAGGAAGTTAAAAGTCTACGTTAGAGCCTAATAAATATTTGAGGCTTTCTACAGCCTCATTTTGTGCAGCTCAGTAATTGCTATCAATTTCTGATTGCATTTTTTTTTTTTTTACTGTTTCAGTATTACTGCTATCGCATTTTAGATACCAGGACTTTTTTTCACACCACTACTTACATATCTTATAGCTAAACAATGTAAGATCACAAACTAATAATGGAAAAAGATTTAAATATTATTTTAATTTTTTTCGAAATTTGAAAATGAATGAACAGTTAAGAAAATTTCTCATTTTTTTTTTTTTTTTTTTTTTTTTTTTTTAATATTGAAACATCAAAAAAAGAGAGAGTTATCAAAATTTTTGCAATCATTGTGGGCAATAAAATTTTTATAGTATTTATGAAAATAGTATAATAAATTGGTATTATTGAAAAAATAGTATTACTGAAAAATAGAATATTGAAAAAATAGTAATATTGAAATAGTATTACTAAAAAAAGTAATATTGAAAAAAAAATAGGGATATTGTATTGAAAATAGTATTATTATTGATAATAACAAATAGTATTATTGAATTTTTTTATAAGTTTGCAGTTGGGACAAATAATTACATTGCGTATTTTTTATTCGTATTTTTAGAACTTTATATCAACTTTATGTTTGAAATAAAATTAAATCTAAAATGTTTCATTTCTATTAAAAACTTAACAAAAAAAACTGACTTATTGATATATTATAAAATATAATGTAATAGACATAAGAAAATTCAAACCTTAGATAATGTATAATTTATTTTAAACGATTTATCTACAGAATTTGATCAAACGAATAATTGATTTACTTGACATAACATATTAAATCATTGCATGGTACCTAATTCATTTAATCTGTCTCTTTTTATGTTTTTAGACTTCAGATTCAATTTATAGAAAAGAAATAACGTTAGTGTTTGTTTCATGAAACCTCGATTTATAATTTGATTCATCAACATATATTAAAGAAAATGAGTTTGAAATGTCAGTGATATAAAGCAACATACATATTATGAATCCAAAATTTCATTTAAAATGTTCTGTTTATGTGTAATTTACGTAACTCTGTTCCTGCCCCCCCCCCTCAAAAAAAAAAAAGAATGACGCAACAATTTAGGAGCTTGGCATTCAATTTTTGCATTCAGTAGTTTAAAGAAACAGAATGCATAAAAGACTAGAAGCTGAAACACAGTCCTCTCGTGAATGTCATTCTACGCTCCTATCCTAAATATGTAATAGATCAAATCATTTTATGAATACTTAATTCAATTAATCCATTTCTTTTTATGTTATCCGCAGAATTCAGAATTAATCTGTAGAAAAGACATAATGCTAGTATTTATCTCATGAATTTCCAGATTATAATTTAATCCATCTGAATATATTGGACTATTGGTTCAAACGAGTATGAAATATCAGTGGTATAAAGCAGCAGATGTCTTATGAATCCAAAATTTCATTTTTAATTATCTGTTTAGGTATAATCTAGGTAACCTAGTTTCTGAGCCCCTTCCTCCCCCCAAAAAGAAGGCCGCATCAATTTAGGAGTCTGACACCCTATCTGTGCCTTCAATAGTTTAAAGCAACCCAATACATGAAGGGTTAGACAGCGGAAACACAGACCTCCTGTGGACGCAATTTGGCGTCACATTTCTCCGCTCCTGTTGATACGCGGGGGAGTAGGATTTAGAAGGGGGGGATCTATGGTTAACTTATACACTATGTCTACATAGGCCATTCCATTTCACCCGAGAGACTTGATCCAGTGTATGCCCCCATCGTTATGAGCTTGCTATGAGGCATGGTCCGATTTAAACTAACCCGAGGCACAGGCTCGTCCATATTAGATGACCACGGATCGTCCGGTTTTCTCTGGACACTACATTACCTTGCGCAACCAACCAGACGCAAGCAAATGATATTAATTAATTTTACCTGCCGGCTCTTGTGTGGCAGATTATATTAAATCAGTGACCTGAGGAGAGCCCTAGGTTGTCTACAAGTGTTGGACCGTTAACATGCACTATTTCAGAATCCGAAATCTCAGTTTTCTCTATAAAAGCTTGAAAATTTTACAAACTACAAAATCGAATCATTATATTATTGTTGTTGCTGTTGTTTATTTAAAGATGTCGGGTGTTTTTTTTTTCTCTTTGTTTCTTTCAGTTTTTGGATTTTCTCATATCGATTTTCATATTTCTTTAAAATATAATCTAGTTAGAATACTGAATCAATTAAACTAAATGAATTTTTTTTAAATGTGAGATAGTCAATAGATTTAAATTACGTTTATTTCTATAATGAAATTCAGAATGTGAAAATTAAACACAGGAAGAATGATTAGTGAAATCTCTTTGTATTTTTCCTCTTTTTCTTTCTGTTGCTACAAAATAGGCAGAATAGTAGTGAAAAATTGATTTTTCTTGGACATTTTCAAAACTCTGTGTACCCACATCAGTACTTATTATTTTTTAAATATTTTTTAACGATTTTTGTTTTAAAATTTTTTATTAAAGGTTATCAGCTTTAAAAAAATATCATTCATATTTTTAGTCAAAAATCTATCACCAATGTTAGTTCAAAAGTTAAACGATGAAAATTCTCAATATTTTTTTTAAGATGTATGTTTTTTCATCCAATATATTTTATATATTTATGGATTTTATATTTTTTATTTATTTTTACAATATATTTTAACAATCATTCATATTTAATAAAACCAAAATTAATCATAAATAACTAAAATCGTTTAAAAAACATTTAAAAAAACATGACAGATTATTGACACACGTGCATAAATTTTGAATGTATCTCCGAAAGATTAATTATGAACTTCTCAAAATGAAAAATATTTTTTGAAACTTTAATTAGATGCACTTTAAAACAGAAATCAATAAATTTATCTAACTAAAGTGTTATGAATATGTTATATAATATAATATATTCAAACATTTTATTTATAATCCCACGAACTAAGAATGCTAATAAATAAGAACATTTTTTTTGTGTTTATTATAACAAATGATGTCATGTTAACATTTATTCAAAAGTTTTAATAATTCAAAAAACCTTAGTAGAAGTCTTAGAAATCTGACTGCAAATGGTCATAAATCTACATCCGTTAATTCCATTCAAATATCATGAAAATTTGTATTGGAAGAAAATATCTAATAATTCTCCAGTGAGAAAAATTGAATAATTTCTCTGTTACATGCATTTGCCAAACGTATCTTTATACATAATAAAGCAATAAAATTAATAAAGTGATGTAAGTTTCTGTGCTAATTAAGAATAACAGCCTCACATTGTTAGTTCAATTTGTCAGCATATCACCTCGAATTCCATTTACAAGTAAACAAAACCCATATAGTAATTACATGAACATAAAATGACAAAAAAATATTATACCAATTTGTTCACACATTCCATCGTCGTATCCCCATTGTTTCCTTGATAAGAACATCTATTACATATAATTAAGCCTTTTCAACATAAACATCATTGTAGTACGCGCTTTTAAAAATAATCCTTCTTATATTTTCCATAATCTTATTCTCCTCCAAACTTTTGGATGCAAATAATAATAGAGAATCTCCCTTCCCCCCTTTCCAAAACCTAACCCTTTCCGAAGCACTCTTGGCCGATGCTTATGAAACCGAGAAGGGTGTCTAAAGTTTCACTCGGGATGGTTTTTATCTCCATGAAGAGGCACTGCATCACGGGATATTTAATTAAAACCAGTCTATCACCATAGTAACCCGATCTTCATTTGGAGGATGGCGGAAAGAGAAATTGAAGTGATGAGGAGGGGTCGAAATCGGTGTTGAGTGGCCGGAAATCCGCGTTCTGCCTCATTTTCATAGTAGATAGGGGTGGGCTCCCCTTGCTCTGCATACCCTGTTGTCGTGTTACAGGTTTGGGGCGAACTGTTACTGCTTCCCCAGTAGACTGTTCACTCTCAACAATTTTGCTAATGGATAATTTACGTTTCATCTGCTGTTTGAAAGTTTCAACACTCTACAAAATTCAAACTAATAGTATTTTAAAAGAAGATGTTACACTGTTTTATTATTTAGATTAATGTTGTTTCATTTTATTTTTTTAAATTTTGAACAATAAATTGAGACTTTATACTGAATTTAAAAAAAAGGACAAGGTATTTGATATTTACGAACTGAAATCCCTGATGGAATTTAGAAAGGTTTTAATATTTTTATTATTGATGATTTGAATTATGTTTCAAAAAATTCCTGAAATCATGTATTATAAAAATATTATCTAATACTATTTACATTAAAAAATAAATTAAAAATAAGAGGACAACGCTTTTGAGAGTTAAGACAAAAATTTCCAAATTGAATACACTCTCGTTATTTAGAAATGTTCTAATATTTTTATATTGATATTTGATATTCTGTTTAAAGATATTTCATGAAATCATGAAATCTGATATCTATTAACATTTATATTAAAATGCGAATCAAAAATAAGTGGAAAACGCTTTGGAGAACAAAAACCAAAATTATATAACATTTATATGTTAATTATATAATTATAAGCAAAAAAGAAATAAAAATGGAATGATTGTAACAAACAGGAATTAAGAAAATGCAAGACTATCAAATCTGTTTCCTGAAAGTTATTTGGAATTTTATTTATTATTTATTATTTTACTTTTTTACTTAAATGGGATAAAATGACTTTATTAGAAAATGACAGCCAAGACAAGCTCTAATTTACTTATTATTTCCGAATTCACGTTCAAAAACTTTTTGATATAACTATAAATAATATTTGTACTGCATGAAGGAAATTGTATTATGCATTATTATACAAAAAAATGAAACAATAATATTGAATTTTGCTATCTGTTTTAAGCAGAGAAATTCAACTATCATTGATAGGATTAAATAATTTAATGTTTAATAAGTATTAATAATATTTATGAAATAAATATTAAATTATTATTATTCTCACTGAACACAGAAGAGTAAGAACACTCTGACAAGGAACCTTAAACATATTTCTATACTATCAAACATTATTTTGTATGATTAACAGTTGATCAAAATTATATAAATACACAAGAACATATGATCAATACACATTTTATACCAAGACAATTAATATGACTTTCCGTCTGTGTTTGATTTTGAACAATGATTCGAAATGAAATTTTAATTTCGAGCATTGTAGATTATTTCCATTTTTTAAAACAATATTTCAAAAGAGTAGGTGAAATTTTCCATTTATAAATAGAATGTTGTTTCTCATTAATAGATTAGCGTGCCTATGTTTTTGAATAAGGTATAAAAGATATGAGATTAATTTATTTCAGCTCAATTCAATGAATTAATATAAAATAAAGTGCAGATATATAAATTTTAATTTTGATTGAATTTAAAGTTTTTCTTCTTAAGCATTGGAAATAAAAAAAAAATGCTACAAAATTCCATTGAAAAAACCAACGAAAATTAATTAGCAGTTTGGAAAAGAAAGCAATAATAAAAAATTGCCTTCATGATGATTTAAAAGAATTAAAGATAAGACAACAATTTAAAAAGCTAATTAATAAAAGTGTGGGCAGAAAAAGTATTAATAATAATATTACCTTTTTCCATTTACTTTCTACAAAGAATTAAATAATCTTCATACAATAAATAACCGAATACATTAAATAAGTGCTATTTTACTTCCCTGAAAAACATCTTTTATACATAATTAATTAATTATTTAATTCATTCTCAGTAAGATGAAAATTATATTTTTTCACATAAAGTAAAACTCCATAATAATTTATTGTTTGTAGAATCATTGATTTGGTTCAGATGATGTATGATTTATTAACGCTAAAAAAATTTCAAAATAATCTTCAGAAATGCGGAACTTTCTATCGAAAAGCGATTACTTAAAAAGTAAATATCTCCTTTTTTAAGAGTAAAAAAAGTTTTCAAATTTGTGATGAATGAAATGTGTAGTTCAGCATACATTTATCAATTATAAGTCAATTGTTTCGCTTTTTAGGCAATGAAAGGGATAAACTTGATTCAAATTAAACTTGCTAATAAATATCAAATACTTAGATTCTCTGATAGATTTTTTCGTTGTTTTTTTTTATAATCATACATTAAAAATTTTCTGCTTAAATAATTGTTTGTGAATTCAAATAACTAATTAACTATTGCTTTTAATATTCCATCATAGTTGCTACTTTTATTTTTTCTTGAAACTTCCAGAATATAGCTTTAAATATTCGCCTTTGCAGAAAAACAAGACATAGATTACCTAAATTGAAGTTGTTTCAAACTTATGACTTTCAAACGAATAAGTGAAATGACAAGGTAATAATATTTTTCCCTGTGAAACTTTTAAACAGCGCAAGGTGCATTTAATTCTTTTTATTTCAATTTTCAAAAACAAAATTATTTTATGATACATATTCAATTTTGAACTCTTTGAAGTCTCCTTTGTAAAATACACTCACCTTCAAAAACTAACTTACCAGAAAAGGTATAACATAAGAAAATAATGTTTCGCTTTTGTTCCTGCTCCTAATATTTACGACAAATAATACGTATCTTTTTTAGTTTCTTTTTTTATTGTTTGTTATTTCCACGTGCTTATAACTTTAATTTAGCAAAAGAGGAACTAGGCGGAGATCACCTTGGGAGGAAAAGTAGAAAAGAAGTAACGGGATCAGAGACAAAGAAAGAAAAATGAAATCTATTTAAATTTTCAATTTCGAGCGCCTACCCCGTATCTGCCTGTTGAAACTTTCGAAGACAGAATAGCTGTCTCACCTTTCGCTGTTGCCTGCGCTTGAATAATGCAAAGAATCAGCAGTATGTTTCTGCAGTCTGGTAATCTGATTAGATATCCGACTTCGTGCTGAGCTCAAATGAATGGAGAAAAATAAAAAGTAATATAGAATGCAATTGTGAGAAATTGTTTTCTTATTTTACTCTAGTTCTCTCTCACTCTCTCTCTTTCGTTCTCTCTCTCAGAAATTGTTCTTCCCTTTTTTTCCCCTTCTAAATTCTTCTCTTTGCCCTTTCTTGCTCTCTTCTGGATTCAAAAATCTGTTTCAAATGTCTAATTCTCTTTGAATTCATTTCCTGAAACTCTTTGCTATAAATTGTCAGTGACGACAGGTACCCGGCATCGATATCTAAAAATGTCGTCTTTTAGCTATTGTTTTATTCGCTTCTTTATCTAAATTTTTAAGTAGGCAATAGAATACCCATTAAATATTCCAAGAAAAGATTGAGTTTATCGATCTTTAATGGGTTTAGACTCCCTTGTGGGGTTCATTTTTCTTTCTCTTTTTGAATTCAGACCATAGCTTTATTTGGATTTCGAGAGACAAATTTTATTATTTGAGAAAGGGGACTTTTTTAATAAAAAGTTGTACGGATTCTTTTAGTTTGAAATATTTGCTTGAAAGTGGATAAGGTCAGATGCATAAGAGTATATTTCATACAGAAAAAAAAAATTTATAAAAAAGTTACATAATAAAAATAAATTGCAATCATTTAAAGTTGAATTGTATCATTTCATTTAAGAAATTATAGTTACAAAACTTTAACACATATTTTTATGTTTTGAATGAATTATATTATGTTTTTCAATATATGGAATTAATTAAATGTACAGTGAATTCTTTAATTTTCTTGAATAATCCCATCACATAAATAAATTTAAAACTGAATTTACTGAAATAAATCATATATTATTTATTCCTGAATTTCCAGAAATATATCTGATGTAACATATTCAGAAAAGTGCAATAAATACATGGTTATAAGAATATAAGACATTAACCATTATAATATCAACCAAATAATTAATCAATTTTTAACGTTTACAATAGTTTCTCGAAGGGCGCCGCCGAGTACATAGATAAAAAGCCGCTTTTTAAATAAGCGTGTTCTTTTTAAATAAGCAATGGTGGCAAAATCATCACTGAAGTTAAATCACACTTCTTACAAAAGGAATTGGAGCATGGGCCATTGGCACTTAAATGTAATTCCGATGAAACCCGTTATATTATTCGTGGTGGCCAGTCGTTTAGATGCATCGACAGTAAATTTCTACTAAGTATTGCTTTTCTAATAAGTTTTAATTTATTAAATATTTTATCATTAAAGAATTTACTTGCAAGCTAGCTTAATTGCTTATGTATATATCAGGAAATTTAAAAATGTTTCATATAATAATTTAGACATTAATTACATGTTAGCTGCTCAATTTTAGTTATTTACATTTCACAATTTATTTTATTTTTTTATTAAGTAAATATACATTGTTATATATTTCGCTTTCGTTTGGACAAAAAGTATTATAATTTTCAATTATCTACAAATATTTTTCATTAAAATTTCATTGAATATATGTTGGTTGTAATTGAATTTTATTTCAGATATTTCCTCGAATTGAAATTATATTTTATTGCTAAAGCTATCTGCATTTTATCTGCAGTAAAGTTCTGTTAACTATAAAAATTCAGCCGTTTGCTATTAAAAAAATCAAGATATATATATAATCTTTACTATTTCTTTTACAATGACATAATTTTCCATAATTATATAATTTCAATCTTTATTATAAATTTTCCAAAATAAGCCAAATAAAGTAAATCATTTAATTTACCGTTTCTGGGGACATGGAAAGTATACTGCCCACCAAATTCCTCAATATTTTTACGTCGGATAGAGTAAATTCTGACAGATTTTTCAATATGACAGAAACTTAGATTTCACAAAATTATTAACTAAATTAATTAATTAATCAAATTAAATGTATCTAATGAGCAAAATAAAACCCTTTTTTAAGCTAATCTCAATCCTAAATATAATTTAATATACCAGGACTAGAAAAAAAATGACCTTTTAAGAGTTAAGATCAAACATAGAACCTTTACCTTTAAATAGTTAGAGAATCATTTTTATATCATTTTCAGTTTAATTTTAAAACCTCTAAAATCAAATTAGTAATTAATAAAATCAAATTTTTACGTTTTCGGTTATGAGTTACAGTTATTATAGTTAACAAAATGAGAAATCATACTTATTGTAAAATTTTACAAGTCCAAAATTCATGTAAAATATTTACTTGCCATAAGGAAATATCGCAATAATATTATTCTAATATTTATGTTCAATCGTAATTTTTTTACAAGTGAAATGTTTAAATATATATTACATTTTCAAAAATACAGAAATGTATTTTTATAACAATTACGAATATCCTTTTTTTATCGTCACGCATATACACTGGTGTGCAAAACTTAAACCAGAAGCGTTTCTTTTTCCATTACTTCACGAGAAATCATCTGAGAGACAAGAAATTCAGAAATGAGAAACAACATTTTGTACTTGAATGAAGATGAAAATATAACTGATCGAAAATAAATACACTGCATATAGTATGGAATAAAAAGAGGCTTTATTCAACTCATAATATCGTTACAAATGATTATCTGCCCAAGAGGAAGAACAAAAAACAGATATTCCTTAGTATGGAATGTGTCCTCCCCTTACTGCAATGGTTTCTTCACATCGTCTCTCCATACTCAGCAACAAATTGTCCAACAGTGCTTGAGATAATATTGTCCATTCCTCAATCATTATCTGTTTCAGTTGTTGGGTGTTCGCCGGATGCCGTAAGATTGGATTTAAATCAACTGAGAGTGCTGGCCAGTCCATTCGAGTGATATCTTCACTTTCCAGTACCTGCTGAACATCAGCAGTCCGATGTGACTGTGCATTGCCATCCATAAAAACGAAGTCTGGTCTAATAGCAGTTTGGCATAGATGCACATGGGAGAGGATCACTTCCTTAAATTAACGATCTGCGATTACAGAGCCGCTGTCGCAAACGTGGAGCTCAGTCAGCCCGTTCAGCATAATGCTTCCACAGACTACAACTTCAGGACCATCGTAACGGTCTCTCTCCGTGATGTTACTGAGATCAAACTGTGTCCGGACTATTCTCCATATCAGTTGGAGTTGAAAATCATATGTGACACTGAAACAACTCTCATCCGAAAAGAGGATCTGACTCCATTGATGAGATGTTCAGTTCTTTCCCCTTACACCATTTTAAATGGTGCTTCCGATTGCCAAATTTCAAACGGATGCAGCGTTCAGAACGGTTGGCGAACCTTTGTGAAGGTGTCTAGCCACTATAAACCGCGACACTTGTCGCCCTGTTGCGGTACACAGTCGCTGAGCATTAGATCTTGCTGGCTGGTATGATATTTCAGCTTTAAGCTTGCAAAATGATATTTCAGTCATCCAATGCAGATGTTTTTCTAGGACGGCCACCATTAACCTTTCTAACAACTATACCTATGGTTTGGAAGGTTTTCCAAGGTCCCGAAAAGGCACTTTTGTAGATTCCTAACTCTTCAGCTACATCGGTACCCCTTAACCAGCTTTCCGATCATTCTGCCACGTGTGAAGTCGTCCAGGTGAATTCTTCTAGCCATATTTTACGAAGAAACTCACTTGCACTTGGAGCGAATGTCTTTAATTCCGCCTCCGTTCTTCATTTCCTTGTAGTCCTTCATTTTCTTGTGAGCTGTGCTTCCCGACTGTAAGCGTTTTGCGTAAACTCACGTCGCATATGATGTTTTGTTCCTGACATTTGCAGACGCATCACCTATCTACTGAATAGTGTGTTCATTTTACTGATCGCAATAACCAATTTTCTGCCATTTCATGACTACCTGCTAAAAATCTACATTTTTGCTTAAGTTTTCACACCAGTGTAAATTTAGACATTAATTACATGTTAGCTTCTCAATTTCAGTTTCACATTTCACAATTTATTTTAAAATTTTCATCATTGAGAAAACATATATTATTATATATTTTACTTCTTTTGGACAAAAATATTTTATAATTTTCAATTATCTACAAATATTTTCATTAAAATTTTACTGATTATGTGTTGGGTGTAATTAATTTTTATTTCAGATATTTTATCGAATTGAAATTTTATTTTATTGCTAAAGCTATCTTTATTCTATCTGCAAAAAAGATCTATTTACTGCTTCCTTAAAAGAAATCCATGTATATATCTTGCTTATTATAGAAAATAAAGAAGAAAAGAGTAGCAGGATCTTTGATATTTCTTCTACAATGATATAATTTTTCATAATTATAAAATTTCAATTTTTATTATAAATTTTTCAAAATGAGTCAAATAAGTTAATAATTTAATTAAGATCAGACTTAGAATATTTGCCTTTAAATAGTTAGAAAATCCATTTTATATTATATTCACTTTAATTTTATAAACTCTAAAATCAAATTTACTTAATAGTATCAAAATTTTTACCTCTTCGCTATGAGTTATAATTATAATAACTAACAAAGTGAGAAATCATACTTATTGTAAAGCTATTTTTACAAGTCTAAAATTGATGTAAATTATTTATTTGCTATAAGGAAATATCGCAATAATATTACTCTAATATTTATGTTAAATCGTTATCTCTTTACAAGAAAACGTTTAAATATATATTACATATTTAAAAATAAACAAATGTATTTTTATAACAATTACAAATATCCTATTTTTTTATTTTCGTCATACATATTCACTGGTGTGCAAAACTTAAACAAGTGTTTCTTTCGCAATTAATCAGACATCATCTGAGAGACATGAAATTCAAAAATGAAAGACAACATTTTGTACTTGAATGAAGACGAAAACCTAATTGAGAAAAAAATGAATACACTGCGTATAGTATGGAATAAAAAAAAGGCTTTATTCAACTCATAATATCGTTACAAATGATTGTCTGTTCAATAGAAAAACAACAAATAAATGTTCTTTAGTTTGGAATATGTCCTCCCCTTACTGCAATGGTTGATTTGCATCATCTCTCCATACTTAGCGCCAGATTGTCCAACGGTGCTTGAGATAAGATTATCCATTCCTCAATCAGTATCTGTGTCAGTTTTTGGGTGTTCCCCGGATGCCGTAAGGCGTCTCCCCAAAGCATCCGACACATGTTCTATAGGATTTAAATCAAAGTAGAGTGCTGGCCAGTCCATTGGAGTGATATCTTCAATTTCCAGTAGCTGTTGAATATCAGAAGGCCGGTTGGACCGTGCATTGCCATCCATAAAAACGAAATCTGGTCTAAAAGCAGCTTGGCATAGACGCACATGGAAAAGGATCACCTCCTTTTAATAACGATATGCGGTTACAGATCCTCTGTCGCAAACGTGGAGCTCAGTCAACCCGTTCAGCATAATGCTTCCCCATTCTACAACTCCAGGATTACCGTAACGGTCTCTTTCCGTGATGTTACTGGGATGAATCTGTGTCCGGACCTTTCTCCAAATCAACTGGAGTTGAGAATCATATGTGGCACTGAAACAACTCTCATCCGTAACGAGTAACCGACTCCATTGATGAGATGTTCAGTTTTTTCCCCTTACACCATTTTAAATGGTGCTTCCGATTTCCAACTTTCAAACGGATGCAGCGTTCAGGACGGCTGGCGAATAGGTCACCTTTGTGAAGGTTTCTGCCCTCTGTAAACTGTGGCATTTGTCACCCTGTTGCTGCACACAGTTGCTGAGCAATGGCGCTTGCTGACTGGTATAGGACTCTTTTTGGGGGCAGGACAATTGATCTGCCATCCACTGCAATTGATTTCGTAAGACAACCACCACCAACCTTTCTAACAGCTCTAACAGCTTTCCAAGCACGCCAAATGACACTGTTATGTTATTGATTCCGAACTTTTCAGCTAACTGGCCAAACTACGTCCCTCCTCCATCTTCCCGCTCATTCTTCCACTTGTGATGTAGTGCAGGTGATATCATCTAGCCATATTTCACGAAAAAACTCACTTACACTTTTACCGAATGTCTTTAATTGCGCCACCGTCTTTCCTTTTATTGTTATCTTGAGCTGCGCGAAGCGATTGCATCCATTTTGCGTGCACTCGTGTCGCCTATTACTTTTGTTCCTGACATTTTAATATGCATAACCTTTGTATTCAACTGCGTATTCATTATACTGATCGAAATAACACTCCCCCCCCCTCATCTGCATTTTCATGGCTATCTGCTTCAAAGTTACATTGTTGCCTATGTTTCGCACACCACTGTATATACTAGCCACAAACAAGTGAATTATTTCTTATGTTTAAGTGAAATAAATATAAGAAAAATATGTGATGATAAGAAAAATGAAACGTATGATTATCTAAATATAAGAGAAAAAAACAGAATAATATATCAAGGACGTGTTGCATAACTAATTAAACTGCGAATCAACTAAATTTGCAGAACACTTTCCAATCCGTTTGTTACAATTCCTCATTTTTTTGTGTGTGTTTAAAAAAAAGAGATAAAAATATGAAACGACATTTACAAGCAGGGTATCATACTGAGTAGAGAAAATATTGTGCATTAATTCAGAATCAAATGATTTTCAGACAGAATCATTTATTTTTATTCCTTGTATATACGTATATTGTGCGTGTAAAGACGAAGCATCAAACAATTTTCAAACTTCTTCTGTTTGCTCTATAATCTAGAAATGTACGAGATTGGAATAAAGAGTTAATCAAAGCGGTCATACGCATGAATTTTCTTCCATGTTCAGATAACGCAAACTGATAGTATCCGATTGCCGTCTGATTCAGATAAAAGTATGCATTCCGATTTTTGGCTGAAACAGTCAGCATTCAGGAACTGACAATGAGAATGCCTTCTAAACTTCAAAGTAGCATTTATTGTCTGTAGAGAAACATATTCTTTTCTTCAGAGTTCAGTTGTAAAACATTTTTTCTGGCACTTGGTTTTAAATATCAAATACTTCTCATATTTACCACATTATAAAGCATTTTTTTTCTGGCATTTGATTTTCTGACACTGAGAAAATTCGCATTTTTAAATTTCATTGAACACAGCATCACATAAGTTGTTGCACAAGAGAATGTAGTAATGAATATGCTCTGGAAATTTATCAGAGAATCTATCTTCTTTGTTGCTCAGATGATGCAAGCCGATAGCACCTGAGCTCCCTCATTCAAACAATGGATTCTTTTAATTATCCTTGTAAGAATTAGGTAGCTTCAGGGACTACCAAGTACGGCATTTTGAGTTTCAAGGCTTCATCCACAGTTTCCAGGAAAATATTATGCTGTTCTTCAAAGGTTATACGAACATCAAATAGAAAACTAATATTAAATGTTGTTCCACAAGCGTATCAGTCTTTTACCTACTAATTTACATTCGTAGCCTTCATATCAATAATTTTCTTAAATGAAATATTTCTAGAACATTGAAATCTCATGACTAAAGTGCTGAGATACATTAGATTATACGAATGAGTTAAGCATTCATCTTCAGTTGGAAAATATCCCGAATTTAGTAGAGCATGCTCGAATAAGTTTTTATAGCTTTTAGATTTTTTTTGTCTTTTTGGTATAGTTGTTTTTAAACAGTATTGATCAAAACACAGGGCGCTTTAATTATGCTTCGAAGTCTAGCAACGGAAAATATAAATTCTCTAAAAATATTTCTCATGCATTGTACTTTTATTTCATTGTAGAAATAAAATAAAAAATTCTAATGGTTTCAAATAACTTCAATGTTGCTCATTTTATCAGCAATTATTGATTAAACCAACGAAAACCACTTAATGAAAATTATCTTCTAATATAAGTAATCAGATGTTGATAGTTATAAAAAAATGAAGAAAAAAAAAATGAAATTGTCTCAGGTGAAAATAAATTATTCGAATACTTTTTGTATTAATCTTAACTAAAGTGATGTTTAGTTAAGATCATTTAGTTAAAACAGGTCATGTTTAAATAATAGAGATTATTCTTAAATTGCTATTAAATGATAATTGAGGGGGAAAATTCTATCCCTTTGTTCCAAATATCACATAATTTATGATTGTCTTTCCTTATAAATAATTGAGAAATAAACGTGAAAACGGTGCCTTACAAACAAAAACTGTAAGGAAATAGAAATAAATCTTTAATCAGCCCATAGAAATGATTGAATAGTTATTTCTATTTTCTTTCAGTTTCGGTTTTGAGCACACATAACTTTTATCACTTTTAGTCTTCAGTTAGTTATTGATAAACCCAAAGCGATGTCCCCAGAATTACCTCTTTACAAGTTCGAATTTTATTTATTCTCAGGCATTTCTGACTTTTACGAAATTATAAAGCACTCTTATTTGGAAATTTGATTTAAAAGCTATGTTTGAGTTTCCTAGGCAATTGATCCTTTTCTACTTTAGGCTTCAATTAACCTATTCATTAAAATCTTTCCAGAAAAATAAAACAATAAATTGTCTCCAGATTTGATTTTAAAGCTTACGAATTGGTAACAGGATAAAGTCTAACTTAAAAAATTATTCATATGATTGTTGCTCACGTTTAGGAAAAAGCAAGTATAGCAGAAAAAAATAGGATTTTTCCCGACCTTAAGAAAACTATTAACTTTAAACGATCGGTTATTTTCTGTATTTTGATGTAATTACTGTAAATAGGTAGGAGAAAAGATTCCATAATGAATTACCGGTTTTTATGTTTAGTATTTAATGAATGTTCACAGTACTTAAGCGTATAATTTTGCGTATGAAAATAAATTTTCAGTTTCATAATTAAACAGGAATAAGAGGAAAAGTCAGTTCTGCTGCTTAAAGGATTAAAGTAAAACGTATAAAATTTAAATAGCAGTACCTTTAAGAAGACGTGTTGTATAGAACACAAAAGTAGCAAATTATATAAATGCTTTTCTAAAATAAGACATTTAAATGTTTGAGTTCCGTTACATCTAGTTCCTGAATCTATGCAATAAAATTTTATCTCATATTATAGCAAACAGGCAATTTGATTTTTTTTTATTCAATGTTTTGCATTTTATTGAAACTAATTTATTATTGATGAATTACAATTCTCTCTTTTTGTATTAAGTATATTATTAAGATAAATTTACAAATTAATTCAAATAAATATTAATTAAATTAATGAATTTATTTTTTAAATTATTCATAGATTTCATGGGTAAATTGGAAAATAGAAACATATGAAATCTGAAATAAATTCTAGAATTGAAAAAAAAAAATGTTGTCCGAAATTAATTGTTATCTTAAGGATGTAAAATAAAGTATTAAAAACTTGCATTGAAAGATACATGATTCTCAAAGCTAAGAATTTTCTGATTTTTACACTCACTAACATTTTGCATTGATTTTTAATCCATGGAATAAACTAGAAATGCCAAATTATCTAAATATCGCTTAACATAATAAAATATCAAAGATGAACAAGAAGAGTATCATATTAAGTTAAACATACAAATTAATTTAAATAAATATTAATTAAAATAGGGAATTTATTTTTAATATAATCCATAGAATTCATATGCCAATTGGAAAATAGAAACGCAGCAAATCTGAAATAGATTCCAGAATTTAAAAAAAAAAGGCTCAAAGTCCCAAATAAACTATTATCTTATTCAAGGAAATAAAGTATTAAAAAATATGCATTGAAAGACACATGATTCTGAAAACTAAAAATATTCTGATCTTTACACACACCAACATGTGACATTTATTTTTAGTCCTTGGAATGTAAAACAACGTCAAAATTTTCTAAATACTGCTTTGCATAATAAAATATCAAAGAAGAAAACGAAAAACCTCTCTTTTGCCGAAATTACTTTTAAAAAAATAAGAAAAATAATGATAAAAAATGGGATAGCACGATGACATCATTATTCGCACTAGCTAATAATGTAACGGAACTAATTAAATTGTAACACGCTCAGGAAAAGGTAGAAAATACCTCCATAGTGCTGTTAGAAAATTATTAAAAATGCAAATAGCGATAGCAAAAGCTGATAGTGGGATCTAAACGCGTAAGCTCTATTGCCTCAAGAACAATGGAAGCAAAAATGTATGGCAGGAATAATAAAAAAAAGATGCATCAGCTTATTCATTTTCTCCCTCCCCTTCCCCTTCAGCAACTGGTACAGCAGCTCGGGGCGTATTTACTCAAAGATAATTGCTTTGGCAAACATTTTCACAGACAACGTTTTTCGCATCGACAGATAACATGTGAGGTTCCTTGAGTCAGAGCGTCTATCTATCTTTTTGGCCAATCGATCGAGTTGAATAACTGTGGGGATGTATGCGGGCAGGGTGCATGGGGATCAGAGAACATATTGGGGGAGGATGATACCTTACACACCATTGACATGATAGAACGTATGTAATTTGCCTGATAGTGGATTCTGAGGATGGGATCGCTGGTGAAAGGGCATCCCGAGTGATGGCTGGAAACGTATTACCGATGTTTGTCAAATCCAAATAAATTCTTTTGAAGAGTAGGGTTATCAATGCAATTGAAATTCAAAAAATAAATCTAGATTTATGCCATATAATTTTTTTTTTACTATCTTAAACATATTTTTCAATCATGAAAGTGAAATTAACCTTTCTTTTGCGTGATTTTTTCTTTTTTTTGTGTGCGAAATAAATCAGGGTGATATACTTCATGCTATAGATTAAAAGAAAAAGGTTTAAAACATCCTAGTATAAATATATAATATAAAATAATTAAAAAACAGTATAATGGAAATATCCATCATCATGCAAATTTACATGTTAAGCTCAGTACAAAATCTTCAATGTCCCTCTTTTCTAAATTTTTCAAATCATTACCTCTTTTATTAGCAAAAAAATTTCAGATTAGTTAAAAAAATATACAAGAAATCGCACATTTCTTCTAAATACAACAATCAGCGGAATTTCAAGTTCAAACGCGCTAGAATGATTGTGACATTTGATTTTTTTTTTTTTTTTTTGACAACTGCATTCCTTATTACTCAATAGTCGTGAAAAAAGTTGCCAACAACAATCAATTTACAGTACACATGTTTTGAGTACACTTTTTTGTTCACTAAATGCCACGATGGAAATTTCCATCATCATGCAAAAAAGGGTTAAAGGGAACATGTGAAAATGTTAATATGCAATTCAAAGTATTTTAAGAAATTAAAAATACGAAAAAAAATATTTCGAATTTTTAATTATGACAGTATATGTATAATTCAGTAATTGTCGGAAAAAAATCCGCAAATAGTTTGTGTCATATATATAATTTGGATTTGGATCATATTTGTCCTTGTTTATAATTATATTGCTGAATTTTTATTTTAAAAAGTTTAATCCGAAAATGGGAAGAAAATATTTTATGTTTTATGCATTGAAATACCCCCCCCCCCTGAAATGTTTTCTATTAATGCATTTGTGACAAAATGTTTCTGCTTTGAGTTAGTTTAATTTTCAGCATATTCAAAAATTAATGTCAGTTTGGGTAATAAATAGAAAAGACTTTAAAAAATGAATATGTTGGAAAAGAGTGAAATAAAACGTATCATATATCCACTGATTTAAAAGAAAATTATCCTTAATAGTGTTTAATAATTAAAGTGTAAATGTATAAATGACAAATATTTAAAAAAAATTCTTCTGAAATTATTTTAAGAAATCAACATTTTAAAACAATCAAAATTTTATGTTATTTATATTTTTCGAGTAATAAAAAAGGAATTTTGCTATAGTAAAGAATTATCATTTGGAATAAAATGTATTTTATTGAAAATATATTAAATCTTTAATGCGTTTTTCGTTTTTTGCTCAATGCTTTATTTCTTTAATATTTCCTCTTAAGATGTTATCCTTAAATTTATGGATAAAATTTTAACGAATAAATTTACTTATTCATATAATATATTTTATTTCTCTTCATAATTCAAAATATTTAACCACATTGATTCTACGGTTTAAGACATTTTAATGGAATGAAATTCACAATCAACAATTAGAATGTTAAAAATATTTTAATGAGAGACATTTCAATTTATTTAATAAAAAAGTGAAAAGCCACTAGTTTCAAATAGTTAGACCATCATCATCTTCTTCTTCAAAGAAAATTTTATAACAGTTATTAAAAAAGTTCTAAAAGCTAAAAAGTGAACAGAAACTTAACAATATTTTCAATCAATGCGAGTCCATTGAAAGAAGAAGTGAAATATCATGTTCAAGAATTATTTCTGCAATTTATTTTCGATTGAAGTCGAAATAAAAAATGATTCAAGAATAAAAATAGATCTAAAGAAACCTTAAGTTTTTGATATAGCAAAAATTGTATAACATCACAAAAGAAATTCTTCAGAAATGCAATCGGACATGAAGTGGACATACACACACACATACAAAAAATAAATAAATAAATAAAGATGAATCAAAACTAAAACATCCATTATTCCTCTATTGGACCTCGATGATAAAAGCGGACTTTTTTCTTCGTTGAATGGACGACATTAGATAAACACTTTGTCCGAATTGAGAAAAAAATAAAAGAGACACCGGGTAACATTCAATAAAAAAATATGCTCTTGTCTTTGATAAAAATCTTCAGAAAAATAATAAATCTCTCAAAAAAATGTAAAAATGCAAAGAAAGCAAACAATGCGTTTTCTGTACCAAATCTTGAATACTTCAATATTTTGCTGGTTTTAGCTTGGAGGGTTTTTACTGAAAGCAAAGAAATCCACTTTAATGGATCTCGTCAATAAGGGAGTAAACGTTCATATATTTATGCAGTTGAAAGAAATTTATATTGCCTTTGACTTTGGAAAGTATATATATATATATATATATATATATATATATATATATATATACCTAAACAATGTAAAATTCCAAATATATAAATTATATTCTTGATTCTCCAAATTCTCAAATATTTTAAAACAGTTTATTTTCTAGAGTTTTTTTAATATTAGGTAAATAACTTTTAAAAAATAGCTACCTTAAATAACTTGTGATAAGTTTAGGATAAAAAAAATCATCAGCACAAGAATAATTTATGAAATAGAAAGATGTCATGATGCAGTTTAAATACATCATTTACTGATATATTAATGCCGTTGATAAAACAAATCGTTGCACATTTTAAAGGAAATCTAGAAATTTCTAAGAATATTATGGTGGTTAGAGAAATTTTCAACAATTTTTTAAGAGTAAGTAATCTTTGAATATCTTATTATCGATAGCAATCTCAATCCTAACTTTCATTCAAACCTATAAATAACACAATGTAGTAAATAAATTTTAAAACTTCCATTAAAACGATAAATAACTTTTCATTTAAATAAGCATTCATACCTATTCTAAATTTTAAGATTTTATTAATTTTTTTCTGAATTTTTATGACTTTATGCTCTGATTATATTATTTAATATTAATCTACTGGAATGAGACAATTCTTGTTTCAGAATTAATTATCAAATAAAATAACTTTTAATGAAAGTTTGAAACTTTCGATTGAAAAATTTTATAATCTTTAAAACAATAAATGGAAAATAGTTCTCTAAAAAGCATACGATAGTTATTTATCAGGATTCAAAACTCTAAATATAATAACTTTAAAAGTATATTTTAATTCTAAACTCAAACGAAATATATAATTATTAAAATGTATGTTCTCAATACTTTCAATATTTTTTGTGATTTTTTTTATTATTTATTCTTTTTTGGAAGATGTTAGATTAATTAGAATATTTTTGCATGAAGCTTATAAAATGATGAGCATCTTCTATGAAACGGAATCTGACTTGCTATATTTTTCTTAAAAATTTAAAAGCGATTATTTGAATTTAAAATTTAAATATTGCTTATTTGAATATAAAATTATTTTTCTAAAGAATACGAAAGCATTTTTAAGCATTTTATTAGCATTTTAATATGCTGAAAAAGTTAGCATATTTGGAACATTATCTATATTCTTAAGAACTTTTTTAAATTTCCATCAGAATAATTACAAATGTGTTTTCACGCATTTTAATTTAAAGTAAGAACCGGTTATATTCAATTCGGAATATTCTAGGCATTAGAACGACTACCACTTAGGAAGTCTTGCACTTTGTCAGAATAAAATTTTGACAAATCTTTTAGTCACTAAACGCAACGAAGTAGAAGAATTTACTGGAAGTAATAAGATTCCACGAAAATATGCTTCACAAAACATTTTCTTTTAGCTTTATTTTTGTCTGTTGAAGGCTAGGAGAAAGGGTTATTTTAAACTCCGTGTCACTTAAGGTAAAAAGAAATTAAAATTAAAAAAATTAAATTTAATTTAGAAAAAAGATTAAATTAAAATTTTTCTCTTATTTAAAATATATTTTATTTTTTAAAACTTTGATTATGAGCATGAATTTACATAATTACTCTTGAATTTGGAAGTATATTAGGGTTAATATTTTCATAGTTTTCTCTTTTAATTCTCTTAATAAAAATCATTGTAAGCAAAACTCTACTGATTCAGAAATGTTAAAACTAAGAATTTGAAAATTTTCTAAAATTTCAAATAGCTAAACTAAAAAATATATGCAAGCACACTACACTTCAGAAATATGTTTTACCTGTATTCAACTTTAATAAATAGATGTATATGGGATTATAATATATGTATATGATGTAAGCATGCTTTGATCTCATTCAAAATACAATGAAAATCAGAAAATAATGAAAAAAGAAGTTTAACCCCTTATCTTAATACAGAAGCTTACACCCTTACAATAACTGTCCATTAAAGCGGATATTTACTGTGCCTTAATTTTCAGATATATAGGCATTTTAATTTTGAAATTAACAATCGCAAGTTATCTATTTAAACGAAAGGCTAAAAATGCTAGGAATTATTTTAAATTGAAGTTAGTAATCTGGAAATATAAAAATGAAAGCTTTCACTTAAATTGTTTTTGTCAAATAATACTCGTCATTTTAAAATCTCTTTATTAAAAAAATGTCATCAAAAATTTTAGACAACTATTTTTCATTGAAAAAAAACTTATGAGAACAAGGATAGAATATATGCACGAATAAAATACAGAGTTCGTAATTTGGCAATATCCGCAGAAGCCTTAAGCTCTGAATAATATTCAAACAAACGCAGCATAGCATAGAGATATGAGCTTAGCTACTGCAAATAATAAGATTTCACTTGACGAAAACTATATGTCATAAAACATTTCCTCCAGTCTTATCTCTATTTCTCGAAAGGGAAGAAGGACTGCTCTGATCTCTATGCCATTTCAACAAGAAGAGATTTGCTGAAGGAACATTCGATGTTGAAGTTATGAAATGCTACTACCAGGAATCATATGCATATGGTATATTTTTATCTTTTCTGGTATGCAAAAAAAAAAAATGGGAAGACAACAAAAGGGGTAGAAAAATCTCGTCCGTCTCTTTCCCTGAAGAGAGAAAACGAGATGCTTTTAGGGATAAGTATATACAGAAAAAGAATTCGAGTAGAAAAAAAAATTCGAATAAGCAAACAGAAAGAATCTTCTGCCCTCGAGTTGTGAGAAATCCCTTGTGCAATTTGTCACTAAGGCAGATACAGACGTAATAAAAAAGTGGTAGTTGAGTTGCATATACTTTTATGATGCTCTTATGCTGAATTTCTTGCTACTTGCCTCTTTTTTGTGTGTGATGTCTTAGATACTTATTCCGCTAACTGATGTAACCCAGAAGAAACTCAAGAGTCTGTGTTTGGATAATATTTATCAGCTAAAACGCTAAAATTTTTCTAATATTACGGTTTTTGTCACAGTATAGATATAATAAAAATGTGATTTCATGGTATTAATATTTGAAAAAAATTAAACTTGTCCTGTTCATGTATTTTATTTTTAATATATTGCTGATTTTGTTTAAATTCTAAACAATAATACTTTTGTAATAAATACTCCTTTTAACTAACGAATATAAATCACAAGAAACAAGTTTGATGTAATTTGTATATATACAATTGAATTCTATCCTTAATTTTTACGTCTGCTTATTTATGAAAACATATGTATATTTCAAATCTTATACAGTAGACTCCCGATTATCCGAGGGCGGGTTATCCGCGGTGCGGATTATCCGCGCCTGCCTCACTAAGTTTTTTTTTTTTTTTTTTGACTGATTTTTTTTCAAAAAGGTGCAGTTTTACAGTTATGCTTTTGTAATTACATAATACATTACAGTATTAAAACAGTACATATGTATTAATTTTTCAATGTATCCTTGACGCCTCTCGTAAGTACAAAGCACTTTTCTGTTTTCATTAACAAAATGCATTTTAGGTTAATTTTGAGTGATATACTAAAATATTAATCGTTAGTGAAACATTTCCTGCTGCTTATTTTACGTTTTATTGTACATTAAACGATTTTTCAAAGTTGGAATGACTGTTTTCTCTTTTGCTATACCCGTTTTTAGCTTTTTTCGGATTATCCGCGATTTTTGTTTTCCGCGGCGGCCGCGCCACCCAATTCCGCGGATAATCGGGAGTGTACTGTATATTTTATAACCCCTTGTTATACATCTGGTAACTAATATAGTTGTTTTAATAGATGATGAAAATAAACGTAAACCTCTAAAATTTGGATAGCATGTTTGAATACTTTACTCTTCAGTTAATGATTAATTCATCATATAAAAATATCAAAAATGTAAAAAGAATTGACAAGTTTGAAAAAGTTTTTAAAAATCTCTTTTTTGTAAAAATTATGTTTTTTAATCTATTTAACTTTAGAATTTGTTTCAAGAAATATCGAATAATATATTTTCAAAGATACATGTTATTTGATGTTTAGAATATGAAAATTATGTATCTAAATGTGATTAAATAGTGTTTTTAATAAAAATTTAAATGACTATTACTAATTTGATTATTATTTGTTTCACTTTTGTAACATTTAGCCTTAACCTTGATATTTTGAATTTCCTTTCTAAATAGTTTTTAAAAGAGAGAAAGTAAATATTATACTTACTCAAAATTTTTATGACATTTTTTAAGACAAAACTGGGTACATTATTCAATGAGATATCAACTCTAATTATTACACATTATAAATTTTATCTATTATTGCAATCATTGATGAAAAAATCTAATACTAATTTTTCTGAAATTAGTGCAGTTGTGCTCTGTCATTTAGTACAATAGCGCATATCAGATTACACAATCATATCTTAAAAAGTGAACAAAGAATTTTTCGACTGCATAAGTGTGTTAATCTCTAACAGTACTTAAAAGTATACTTTTTAATGTAACTCTGATTTTTTTTCAAAATATCTGAATAAATTATCCAACTTCAACATTAAATTTATCTTAAAAATATCTCAAAATATTAAATAAATTACCGGCATATGTTTCTAACAAATTCTTAATAAAAATAAAATAAATAGAATAAAGCAATTTGCTGAAAGTAATGCAACGTAATTTAAGTATTAATGTTCAAACATGTTTGCATTACTAAATGTTAAAATTCTTGTAAATTAAAAATTATACTGGGTCTGAATCAACAACTTGCATTTCTCCCCAAGAAAACAAAATGCAAATGTTTTGATAGTGAGTGTTATTACTTTATTTCTTTTGAAGGAATAAATTCAGTTCAACAAAATGGTGTGAATATTTTCTAGAAGAGTTACTTCTCGTAATTGAAAGGAGAAAAAATGAGAAATTTCATAGCGGAAAGTATGAAGAATATTGAATATTTTCATTGTTCTGGACAATTTCTATGAGGTATAAGGTTTGTGTCATTCCCCAGGACATATAAGGTTGTGTGCTATTGTCCACCTGCTACTATGATAAAATTGTATGTGCCTTATCTCAGAACCGGATATCTAAAAAAATGGCTAAGTTTCTTTGTATTTACCTGAAAGCTATACTGTGAATTAAGAGAACTCAGAATCATTATATAAAAGAAAAATGGGTAAAAATAATAAAGGAATTTTTTTTTATCCTGAATATGTTCCGACATTTGGTTGAAATGAATAAAGCCTAATGAAAATAAAATATTTTAAATCATGTAGACTATTATTAAATCTGTTTTATTTCTTGTTCTTCTTAGGATTCTTAAAACAGTTATGTAATAGTTTTATCAAATAAAACATTTGTTACATTAAAGGCTTATGACTTGTCAATTTTAGAAATATTGCATTATGTTGGTAATGGTTCTTCCATTCAATAAAATTTAAGAGTTTTATAAAATAAAATTTTCAGGGTATATATAGGATCAATAAATTTCTATTGTTAAGATTCAGAGAACAAACAAAGCTCGTTTAAAGTAATTAACTATACCTAAGGCAATTATATATATATATATATATATATATATATATATATATATATATATATATATATATATATATATATATCTGTGTGTGTGTATTTGTGTATACACGAATTGTAAAGGTAGAAATAAAATGCAAACCAGAATGTGAACAAGGAGGGGACGGATTAATTGTCTTACGGGGGATAAATTAAGCTGAGTCATAAAGACGATCAGCGTATTCTTTCGAAAGAGCATCAACTGATTTGTGAAAATTTACTGCTTTCAGCCCAATTGTTATAGAAGACCAAAGCGACAAAATTTAAAATGTTATTCCAAAAATACTCCTTGAATTAATGCTTTATATGCACAATATATATATATATATATATATATATATATATATATATATATATATATATAAGAGAGAGAGAGAGATGTGACAACTTATAAGCGGATTTAAGGACTCAAATTTTTTAAGTAAATTAGATTTCGTTGAAGATTGTAATTAGTAATTTGATCAACCTTTGTGAATATTCAAATTCTAGTAATTAGCCGAAAAAATAAAATACACCTACTAGCTTGAAATAAAATCCAAATTTTAACGAATACAATATAAAATACAGTTATACTCATTACGGACAATATTGTGGTTTTTATTATTCAATGAAAGTTAATTGGAAATATTTTGAATGAAAATTCGCATTTCGTCAGTGATTATTTAATACATCTAAACTTTTTTAATTTTTGTTTTCAGATCTCCTGTAGTTGAAAAATTTAAATCTTCAATGAAGAATAATATATCTTGTGGGCTGTAGCAGTCATTGACTTCAGAGTTTATTTTTATCGGTAGTTTACTAAGAGGCGCAGCTTCATCACTGAGCCCTTAAATAAATATATACTATCTCAGCAAATTAATATATGGGAACCCAGCAACCATAATCGAATTAAATGAAAAGAAAAAGATGCTGCATTTCTGTAATGTTGTAAAGGCAAGCAAATTTACATTAAGTTTAAAAATGTGTAGAACAAAAATTATTTTGAATCGCCAAAACAAAATTTGAATTCAACAATTTTCAAATTTCTATAGAATTCTTTCCAATAAATAATGACCTCCTCATTGATAAAGTACTTGTAAATTATTACTGGAATTTTTAAGTTTTAATACTCCTACTATAAGATTATAAGAAGTAAATTGATTCGGAATATTATGAGATATTTTCTCAGTAAAATAAAAATTATGTTTACTTAATATATAGGAACATTTACAAAAATGCATACGCTTGCAGATAATAACTCTAAATCTGATTGATTCATCACGTTTAAATAAAACTTTGCTCATATACCAAGTTTGTGTTATTCACAAGAATATAAAAATTTAAGAATTTTATAATGTTTCTAAAAACATAGTATTTCAGCAGTAACGATGTTCCAGAAACTTTTTTATATTTAATCAAAAATTAAAACCAGTTTGGATAAAAGAGCTAACAGCAGCAAAAATGTACAATAAATTTCATTTTTACTTCGTAAAACATCTAATCTCTCCCTCAAAAAAAATCTGAAATGAACCGGCAGCAGATTATTTTAAGAAAAATTTGTCAGTGAATAATTATTTTTAATCTTAAAATTTAGGAATATTAATAATTTATTTGCACAGGATCCTGTGCAGTACAAAAAAAAAAAAAAAAAAAAAAAAAAATAACTTCCCCCACTATGCAATTTTACTTCATTATTTTTAATCTTGTCGGATGTCCTGTTCATAAGAATAAATTAGAATATATTCGCTTAATCCCAAACAAAAATAGCAGTATAATTAAGTTCTTCTGAACAGAACACCACTTTCCCTCCAATTATATTAAGGTCAAAAATATGTTAAAAATAAAAGTAACATTATAGTCACTTTAATAAAACCTTTAATGAGTTTTATCACTAGAAATTGTACGCTATAATTAAGGTATGCATTAAAATCGAATCCCTCTAAATTTGATTCATATTCTGTACATGTTACTTCCCAGTTCGAAATCAAGGTACACACACACAAAAAAAATGCATTTCAGGTTTTTTAAAGAAAACATATAATAAGTTGTCTTTATTGCAATTAATTCAAATCTTGCAACGGATGAAGAAATCAAATTATTGTACTGGTCAAAAATCAAATCATTCCTTCTGTTTATTTTTATTTAAATTTAATTTTTGACCATTAAAAAAAGGTAACTTTAATCTATTAAAAAATTGTAAAGGTAAAAGATATATCCCCAGGTATCCCAGTCTATTGTTTATTATTATCCAATATTATTCAATACTCAACAATATTATACAATATTTTGAATATTGTTTAATATCTTACAATAATGTATGCACGTATAATTCAATATATGTATACTAAAAGGCTCAAAAAGCATTACATGAATTTATCATTAGAAAGCATGCATTAAAACTAAAGCACACTTACAATTAATTCGTTTTTTTTTTCTTTCAAATATTACTTTACACTTTGAAATCTAGATTTACAGTGCAAAAAATAATTCAACCCTACTGAAAATATGCGATCTTCATATCACAATTACTGAAACTATGTGATGAGGAAACTACATTATTACAGTTATTAAAAGGGTATTTCATTAATTTTATCTATTTTTCGTTTGCATATAATTTAGTTTTTTTAAAATTATTAAATAAATATTTTTTAATTTTGTTTTGTATTTGTAAATAGAATTTTAAAAAAAATAAAGGTTTTCAGAAAAGACAGTACATTGTTAGTAGAGTTTTAAAAAAAAAAATCTTCTAAAATAGTTCAAAAGGACTTCAAGTTAAAACAATAAGGTAGAAATTAAGAATCTGGAGTGGAAGAGTAATTTGTTTCGTAGTAAAAAATTAATTAATTTGAATAAATTTAGAAAATAATATTATATTTTATAAATTTTACAATTACAAATTTCTTAATTAGGGATTAAAAATTATGCTTGCAATGCTTGTCTAAGTTTAATATAAAAATATGCAACCTAAATTTATAAAAGGTAAAGTATTTATTGAACCTCAAATTTTATCACTTTTTGAATAGATATCTAAGAAACACAAATGTGTAAAATAATATATTAATATTATATAACTAAGAAAATTTTACAAATTGGTAAATAATTATATATTATGTCAACGTTTTATGTTTCTGACATCACTGTCAATGGAAAAATTGTGTTTTGTTATTCAAACTAAAAATAATTGTTGCTTTCAAAGCAACCCGAAATATGTTGCATCTCAATCCTCGATTAAAAAACATAAATAATCATATACCGCCATTCTTTATGACAGATGATTTGTGGGGTGGAAACAGAGATATACCGTTCTCGCTTCCAGTTTTCGATTTGAGTGTACAATCGGAAAATGATTTGGCAGGATCACGGAATCTTTTGATCCCCGTTTTTAGATATAAGAAATCACGCATCAAAGAACTCAGGAAGAAAGATAAGATTTAGTCACACTAGGTGTTTCATATCACGAGATGCAAAATATCATTATAAGCATCACGCAAGTTTGTATTTCGGCAGTAGTATATAAATTGATGCATCTCAAGACAAGAAGATATTAAATGTCCCAACTGAAAACATCCTTTGAAATATTTCCCCTGTCAATGCAAGCGTGGCTAGTGAGTTCATTTAAATCCGGATATATATCACAAACTTTTTCTAGGTGTAGTATTTATAAATGTTTATTTATAATTTACTAAATATTTGAAATGGAACACGTTTTTTTAGTTATACGTCGAAAAACACAGACTAGAGTTTAATAACATAACTTTCCTACCTATAAAATGCATATGATTTTATATTTTATTTAAGCTCTGCTTCAATGTATTAAAATTCAAACAAATGATAAGTTTTCGTGGAAAGCAAATATCTTAAATTGTAAAAGAATAGGAAACATTATTGTAACCTTAAAATACATTTGGATTATTTTTTATTATTTGTTATATATTTAATATTTTATTATTTATTTTATTTTATTGCTTATATATATTTTATATTAAATTTTTAAATTTAAAAAATCAGAAATTTATTATAAAACGCAATTAATTGTATTTTTGCAATAAACATCATGTTGAAAATTATTGTAAAAACTTTACAGCACAAGTTTTCAATAATATGTTTACTTTTTATGGCATTTATATTTTGTGCTTGATTTCATCCCCCTTCCCTAAAATCAACAAGAATGAGAGACCTTCATTAATTTTTACCTGTGGCTTAAAAAAAACATTTTATTTTGAAAATGACTAACGACAAAATTGTTACTAATGATTATTCCTTATTATTAAGAATTAATATTCTTAAAATGAAAATATAATTCAAATCTATCAGAAAGTGTATTTAAAAAACCTATTAATAAAACCGATGGACGAAGAAATTTACAGAAAATAGATAATGATAGAAAAATTATAAGGTTTTCAAAAATATTTATAAATAATTAAAAATTTAAATACTATCAAATATGAAAAAATGAACTGGGAATATCCTCCGGATGAATATGTAATTTTCCCCTTATATTTGCATTACGATTCTCAGATAATTCAATTATTTTTTTTATAAATAAGGAAAACTCTGGTGCTCAATATCATTCAAAACTCGTTTAAACATCAAGGAACTAATTCTTATTTTCATATCTGCTAAATATCTACATGTATAATTCCATTACCACGTATTTTCGTTCAAATTCGAAGGATAAAATTTAAAAAAATATATACAAAATAGTTATAAATCTAATAACAAAATCCCCAGTCAAATATTTGGACAGAAATTGAAATAAGAATTCAATTGCTATAAGTATAAAGATTCTAATATTTGATAATGGGTACAGGGAATCAAAATTATTCCTCACATTTTCGATTTTCTGAAAGCAATTTATAATTCGAGAATAATTTACATCTTCTGCTTTTGATGGTTTCCCGATTATAATCCGATTAGTAAAATACGAAAACATTTTAATCGGCTCTTTGAATAAAAATCTCTGATTACAGTATCGGAAGAATATTGAAAAATCGTGATAAATTTCTAATCAATTGCAAAAAGTGAGGGGTTTTTAAAAATTAATGCAAGAAGGAAAGGAACCAGCTGTTATTTATAAAATATAAATATATTTTATTTTATATTACTTAATTTCTTCCTTGCAAAGGAAATTCCAGTGTTATATCAAATTAAATTCTGTGGTTTAACAAAAATCTTAACAACATTTTAAACATAAACTACGAATTTTAAGAAAGCTGATTCAAAAAAATGATATTAGTTTACAATTATGCTTTCACTTTTTTTTGAAAATTTGAATAATGTTTTTATTAAAAGACTAATTAAATTTTATTTAAACCATAAAATCAGAAAACATAGTTTTAAAAAACTTTAAATTCTAAATAACATTTTTGATCCATGAAATTTAATGAATCCTTAAATTACTTAGAAAATCTATTCTTTATGAATATATTTACTTCATTTTCTAACTAAAAATTGATTTTAAATATTCAAAATTGGCAGTGTTTTTAAAATTAAAAATGATTAGATTTATAATTATACTATTACATAAAAGCATACCCTTAGCATATAACACACAATTAGAATTTTTTTGGATGATATTAAAAGTACATATAAAGAAATTTTTCTGATGCGTTTCAGTCAATATATTAATAATAACATTTTTAAACGTATTTATAAGAATTATCTTTATTATAAATATTTTAAATCAATGCAAAATAGTTATGAACGTTAATTAAATTTATGTAACATATTAGAAGTTATTTCAATTCGAAACATTTAAATTGTGGTTTCTTATCCATATTAAATAGTTATATATTAATCATCGGACAATGAAAAATAATGAAAAAGTTACTTTCAATTTCATTGATAAATAATGTAATACCATTTCTAAGATATATATATTGAAGTAAAGGAAATAATGAATAAACTAAAGTACTTTTTATTTGAAATCTTTTGAAAGATAACATTTGAAAATATGAGTCTTTTATGAATTACCTTTAACACATTTTGCCTATCATTTGATAGTAAATTCAATTTTCATATGATTTAAGGAAGATGTGTTAAATTACAATTACTTATATATATATATATTATTTTTATGAATCATTCTTCTCTTAAATGTAACGTTTATTTTAGCAGTCAAATTCAATAAAACTTTGAGCAACATATGATTACTCAGTGAAATTGTTTCGGTAATAAATCACCTGTCACTGCCTGCTTCATTTAAAATAAATATCGGATTTCATACTTAATAGCGCAGGGCAGTTCCCTCTTAAAAAGAAAGTACGATGAAAGTTCTTCAAGTGATAAATGATGTATAGTTATGTTGATTAATGTTTATGAAAAATGAAAGAAAATAGAGTTAATGAAAAATAACACCACTGGAATTATTTATAAGTTATTTTTGAAAGCATTATTTGGATCAATAAAGAAGATTTTGCTTTCAAAATTAAATATATAGGATGTACAGTAATAGCTTTTGATGAAAAGAATATTTCTTTTTATCTGAGAATACTTTTATTATCTTAAGAGGTTTTAAGTAAATTATATTTCTAATCGAAAATAATAATATTTTCAAAATTAAAAATTTGCCCACATTAAAAATTATTAATTTTTATTACAAACCTTCAGAAAGTAACCAAATGTTTTTGTAAAGTAAAATAAAATCAATTTAGTTTTTAGTCTCGTATAGTCATTAAATGAAATTGTTATATATTATATGTAAAAATTTTAAAAATACTGTGCAAACGATGAAGTTAAATCTTTATTACTTTATAATCAAAAATACGTAAGTATATAATTTGTTATTAATTTCTACAAATATTTTTAATTTTATTATTTTAACGTGTTAATAAACTTTTAGATTTATTACAAAATTATTTTAATATTTTATTCTACTTTTAATAATTATTTTGAAATTTGGTTAAAGTGATATAAACTTTCCCTGACCAGTATTTACAGATTGAAACTTATTTGTAAATAATAAAGCAATATAAAATTATTTTTCTTAATTTGTGAATTTATTTACTGAATAATTTATGGTCATGTATTTTGGTTTTTAATTAAATAAGTATTGATGAAGTAAAATTATTTTGTAAAACGTACAGTTTTATTGTACAAAAATGTTTACAGATTATCAGCAGTTTGAAATATCATCACAAAAAAAATCATCCTTCATTCAAAAATATCCCAACAATAGTGAAATGCCTTCTAAAACATACATCAGGAATTATCTTAAATTTTTAGTTCTTGCAGAAAAAGTCCACGACCTTCTATGTTATTCTATACATTTGTGGGATCAGTAGCTGACGAATAACTAAATTCCATTTTGCAAAGAAATTCAAATCATAGCTTTTGTGTTTATATACCGAAAACCCCAATATAAATGAATTTTCAAAATATGTTAAAACTTTTCTGAAATGGAATATGCACACAGAACTAACATTTGTATAAATATAAGTTTTTGGTTCGTTGAAAATAATGTAGTGAAACAAAGAGATGTCTTTATTACTGATTATCTGTGCCAAAGAAAATGCAAAAAAGAGAATTGTGTCAATTAAAATCTTTTGCAAAATCATTTTTAAAAAATGCTTTGAAAATACATTTCAATATGAATTTTAAATACTTTGTAGGTTCACCTAATAATGTTCTTTGTACTCCATTAATATACTAAAAGTTATACTAATAATCCAACTAAGCATGCGTCTCCATCGAACAAATAATTAATGATAGAACAGATAATCTTTCTAAAATTAGAAGGTAAAGAGATACTGATAAAAAAGTATAACCTAACAAAATAAAGAGGTCAATTCTAAAGTTTAAAAATATAAAATATAAAATTTTTAATATTTTTTTTTTAGAAAATTGAAGAATTTTTTTAAATTTTTTTATTTTTAGATTTAGTACTTTATTTTATGTAATCTTATTTGAAATTTAAATAATTATATAATATAAAATCATAGTTTAAACACCAAATATCAATCATTTGTTTCGATTTTGGCACTAATCATGATTTGAATGCTTAAAAGCACAGCAATTTTTCATGAGAGATTGAATTATAATTTATTTTGAGTTTTTGAATTCTTAAAATCATTTCTTCCATTTTTACACCAATAACTAATAGTTTCAAACTTTACTTTCTCCATTTAATATATTTTACATGATAACACACAATTAAGTTCTAAATATTACAGTTCCAAATAGGGAACGTTTTGAGTCAGAAAAATCAATTTTTTAAATGCTTGGTCATTTTCAAATCTCGTTTGTTTACAATAAATAAAAAAATGACTGATTGAATAACGGTAATTTTTCAATAGTTCATATTTATTTATGAAAACTATTAATTACAAATTAGATGAGAAACATTTAGGATTGTATGATTAGAATGCTTTATGGATGCTGTTAAGAAATGGATGCTGTATAACTTACAATTTACTTTTTGGAAAATAATGCATAAATACTTCTTACATCTATGATATTTGTTAATGAAAAGACTTGCGTTATATAAGAGTAATTTTGGATGCCTCTGCAAATACAGCAGAAATTCTTGTAGTGATTTATTAATTAATTCCTGTACTATTCACAATTTCATTCAATACTAAAAATAATAGATTCACTTCATCCAAGATGAAAAACGCCTTAATTCTGAACACTCAAGGAGAAATCATTTAGATGCAATTCATTAAATGGTTTATCCTTAAGACGTCAGAAAATAAGGCTAAAAATATAGTGCTGCTCAGGTTGTGAGGAAAATCTTCATAACATCATGGCGAATTAAGAACACCAAAATTATTATTAATCTCGTAAATCTAAATATAAATAATTTCATAATTTCCTATTCATTGATTTCTTTGATGCATATTAATTTTCTTAATCTAATAATATTTCTATTACATGAGCATATTTCATTTTCATTATTTTATTTAATCAACTATTCTAAATAAAACGAATATTTAATTTTTTTTTTACCAATCAGTTTAATTTTAATTTTGTATATTAATCAATCTAATAACTTTAAAAACAATGACTTCGTTGACTTTTAGTATCTATATTTAGTTAAGAGTTTTTTCCTCATAACATTTTTTGTCAGTTAATTATCACGGCAGGCAATTGAAAATTAAAACCCCAAAAATAGATCAATTAAAAATTATCTGATTTCTTTCAGTTTCGAATAAAAAATTGGGAGACCTGATAAAGTAATTGATTTTAGCAAAAAAAAAAAACTTTTAAAAACTAGAAAATGAAATGGGAAAATAGTTTTAAGATATACGTATGAAAAATTACCACAGCTCATTTCATGAATTGAAAAGAAATTTTAAAAAAAGCATATCTTAAAAAAAATTATTAATTTTAGAAGGGCATTATTTTTAAATGAAATAAATAATATTAAAGCAGAGATTTGTTTTTAAATAAAACAAGAACTAAACAACAAGATTAAATGCAATCATTTTATGTGAGGAGTCATAAACTGATTATGCAATGAAACACTGCTTACAGCAACAAACAAATCAAATTTCTTTGTGGAGTATAACTTCAAACTCTTTAATTAATTTCCCGAATAAAAATGTTATACATGCTTTGCAGATTGTATTTTTTTTTTTTTTTTTGCTTTACATAACCTGAAGCTTTAATGTTCTAATAATTTAATTTTTAATTTTTTTCTAAATTTTATAATAATTTAACTATTTAATATAATAATATATAAGAATTTAACTACATTTTTAAAAGTTCGTTTCAAGAATATTGATTATTTAAGAACTTTTTACTCAATAAATTTGCATAACTGCATCTCATTAACAAGAAAAGTATAAGCAATACATAGAAAATTAGTAGCTAAGCCTAATTTTATTAAATTAGAATAACATAAGACAAATTATTCTTGGTTAATGAAATAGTAATAATAATTCCTTTCTTAATGCTAAGAATAATTCAACACAGAATTTTTGCATTATGTTCTTATAAGTACAACTTCCATTTCTATGTTAACCAAATGTTTTTAAAGTTTTTCTTTCGATTTTTACTGATAATATGGTAATTTAAAATTCAACATTCAAACAAATAAATTTTAATTTTAAATTAAATTTTATTTCAGGAAGAAAATAAAATTATTTCCTTACATTACGATTCCATATATTGTTAAAAAATACTTTACTAAACGAAATACCATATTCTTTGCAGTTTTTCAATAAAAACATTTAACAAAAATTAACAGATTTATTTCTGAATGATCAATAATATTATAGATGTTTTTTTTAAAAATTTTTACACTAATGACATCATCTATTCAATAAAATATTTTCTGCACAAAAAAAAGTATATATCAGTAGGAAAATGAACAAGTTCTTCATTTATTTATGACAAACTTATAAAAATCAGATCAATGTATTTATTTGGAAATTTTAAATAAAGTCCTCGAATATAGGTGTATTAATTTTGCCCTTTAACACTAAAAAATCTCAATAACACTCAATCAAATTTTTCATAGCTTTAAATATAGTTTTAATAGATCTTCTAAGGCTAATTTTTAAATACAGTATTGGAATACGTAGTTAAAGAAATACTAGTTTGTAGGAAATAAGTTGCTATCTCTCTTTAACAAGAAATATACAAATCTGAAAAACGATTGTATTGCATCATGAGCAAATCACGGTTGAAAATTGTGATGAACAGATATATGAATTTATCTGCAAAATTAAATTAAAACAAGTTTGTTTAAGACTGGCATTTCCTTAAACTTTCATTTCCATTCTCAAGCTAAGAAAATCTATTTACATTTAATGGTTTCTGAAGCAATGTGTTTAATTGTTATGATCTATTTCTTAGGATATGTGCTTTTATCTACATTTTAAGCCAAACTTATTGGAGAAGCGATCTTGATTAGAAAAATATAGGTCAACATTTAATTGACAAATAGCATTTTTTTTACTTTTCTGTCTATCAGGATTTAGTAATATATAAGCATTTTTTTATATTTTTATGAATATATAGAATTATATAAAAAAAATTCTAAAATGTATTATAAACGATATTTACAACAAAGTACTATTTGGTACCGCAAGGTATTATTTGGTATTTTCACAGAGGTACTTAATAGCTTTTATCCTGTCATATTAAAATATAATATAAACAGGAATTAAATATCGCAGTAGGTTTTTGACAACATACTACGTTAGCGAAGGAAAAAGTCAGATTTTTTATAACATTCTAGAAAATGGGGGAGGGGGGGGGACAAGCCATTTGGGAAGGAGGCAATATTCGAATTTTTAGTTTATCTTCCCTTCTGTTGTGATATGTCTGATCTCCCTTCTAGCGCAATAAAGGCCAATTAGTTGTAGCAGTTGGGGTGGCGGGTGGTGGGTGGGGTTGCTGACATTGGGTACAAAGCACGTGAGAAATGATCAACAGGGGAGGAAAGCACCCCTGCTTTCAAATCCGTGGAAGATAAATGGGGAAATAAAAGCTTCAATTCTAGAAAGAATCCAATTCGCTAGTGAAAGAAGAAAGATTGCGGTAAAGAACAAGATTTTTCGTTGTATTTTTTTTCAAGCAAATAAAACAACACTACGGAAATTTTATTTATTTACTCATTTGTCAGGAAGAGAATAGCTTCTGCTTAGTTACTACTATTTTACTCTGATAAAATTAATTCTTTGTTTCTCCCTAATGACCCCTTGTGTTCTACAATGCATAGCTTTTCTAAAGTATATACTGATTAGTTTTTCAATGTTCATTTATATATTAATGAGAAATTTCTTTTTTGAGTGAATTTCCTTAATATGGGAGAATAAATGAAAAAAAAAAAATCTAATACAGATATTGATGTTATAAAATCAGAAAGGAATAAGATGATTACTTAGCCTTTATGAGATTTACGGTATGTAAAGAGCTTGGGAAACTCATTACGTTATAAAACTTCGGGAAAAAAAGGCATCGCAAATTTTTAAAAACTGTATGTTATATAATATTATATTATATTATATGTATCAAAAAATGAGAACTAAAGGTATTAAAAATCGCTTTTCCAAAGCTGAAACGTCGCATTAAAAATAGCACATATAAGAGATTTCGAGTTTTATTTGGAATTTGAACCGAATTCCATAAACGAAATTATAGTTTTTCTTATTTTTAAATTTTAAAGATAATTATACTTAAAAAATTATATTTTTTAATAGTTTTGAATATAAAGAAATGGAATTTAAAAATAAAATTTCACGATGAAGGAGGCTAATTTTGCAGAATATAAGAAAAAAATATGTTGTTTTGAAAAGTAAAATATGTTTTTGATGCAATTTCAACAAATTAATTAAATAAATCATTTGGTACTGTGCATATAGGAGTCAAAATGCAAAAATTTATTTTCATATTTCTTTTATTAGAGAATAAAAAAATATGCAAAAAATTCATAAAATTCTTAAAGTAAAGGAAATCGGATTACATTAATTTATATTTTCCTTATTTTAATCTGAAAGATATATAGATAAAACACACAACTGCTGATAAAAAAAAAGCATTAAGAAAATTATTAAATTTGACATTCTTTAAGGTGCAATTTTATATAGGATGTTGATATTTTAATTTACCTTTCTATCACAAATGCTAATATAATTATTACGTTTAAATATTAAAACAGCAAATAGCTTAAAAATTCTAATTTGATTTTATATTGTATGATATTTAGGAATAAAATCAGTCAGAAATAAATAACACAGTCTGCAAGAATAAATAAATGAAAATGCTATATTCAACATAAAAACTGCAGAACAAATAAACATAGATTTCAACTTTTTTTTTATCCTTAAAAACATTTTTAAGATTCAACGAAACTGTATTTAACCCTCTAATAAAGGTTTCACAGACGGAAACAGATAGCGAAAAAAAAACACGATACAAAAATATTTTATATGTTTTAAAGGTTAAAGAAACTATTTCAAAGAGTGTCTTTCTTTGATCAAAAGTTCTCATTAAATATTTAGGTCATTAAAAAGCATTGCAAAGAGCAAAGCAACGTTAGAAATAAATAAAGACAAGCGAAGTCTGGCGGAATATTTCTTATTTTTTCGTCGAGTTCCTATTTTATGGAAAATTCCTGAATGCAACTCGTAAGAGTTAATTTTTTTCTTCATAGCGTTAAGAATATTTCTAAAAATGGATGAATAAATAATCGCAATTAAAATAATTCTGGAAACATAATTTCTTTCAACTAAGGAAACTAGCGTTAATTTCAAATGATTTTAAATCCGTGTTTTTCATAAGCATCAAACAATTTATTTTCTCATGCTAATAATCAAGACAATGAAACATATTTCAAAAACTTAAATTTTCTTAGAATGTAAAAGTTAGTGTTTCATCATATTCCAACAGACTGATAAACTGGAACCTAATATGGCAACTTTTATGAAGCTTATCTTTTTTTTTAATTAAAACTTAGTATAATCCTTTTATGAAGATTAAAAACAACCTCATAATTTCTCCTTTCAGTTTCAAGCAAACATATGAATCCATTCAAGTATAGCAGCAATTATAGTATAAATAGAAATACATATTTAGACAAAATGTTTTTATATATACAGATGTTAAATTTTTATTATTTTCAATTACGATGTAATCTTTATATGTATTTTCTATAGAATTTACATTACTACAAAAGTTGCTTCTATTGCATATTACTATTAATTATCTAAATTATACTTATTTACATTATTACTTAAATTACTATTGATTGCTTCTTCTATAGTTTTATATTTTAATAAACAGCATAAAGAAATAAGTGTGTAAAGCAGAATTTCAAATATGAAAATCGAAATCCTTATCAAAATTTAATTATTAATAAAATCTTGTTTTCAGATCGACATTAACATAATGAATAATTAACATAATGAAGTTAATATTATAAACAATTGCTTTAAAACTGGAATACTAACGAATAAATAGACAAGAGGACGGATGGACATACAGGCAAACTTTTTTATAAATTGTATGATATTAAATTCTTTAAACAAAGAATGCATCCAGTCAAGCAAGAGAAAGAATAGATATAAAGTGAAATCTGAAATACTATCGTGCCTCAGTATTTCGTAAGAGCGATTCAAAATTGTTGGTTATCTTTTTCAAATATTGTTTAAAATTAATTCGATATTTTTATAAATTTCTATAAACTAAGATAAAAATAAAAAGAATAAAGTATTTTTAAGTATTTAGGTTAAAGAATTAAGAAAAACATTCTAGGTAATTAGTAAATTAATATGACATATATTTAGGTATTTTCAGGAAATTCATCATAAATTCAGGTCGAATTAAGATTTAGACCCACTGTTTCCATTATTCGGGAAGTTTTACTCCCCAAATAAGGGTTATCTAGAAATTTTGAGCAGAAATATACAGGGCAAAATCCATGAAAAATTACTTTCTAAACATAAATCAAGTATTAACAATATTTATGCCATACATAAATTTTATTTACCATAAAATATAAAATCAATTTATTTATATTGGCAGATTTTTTTTGTTCCTTTATTGAAAGAGCGTATAACATATCAATGTAAGAATTTCTATCTCTTTGTTGTCGATTTTGAATGCATTGACCTTAGTTGAATTTTATATAAAAGGTTTTTTTCTAAATTCTATTTTAGAAACCAATTTTATTTTTGCTGTATTTCAATTTGAGATGCATCACAATAATTTGAAGTAAGATTTCAGTTCCATATTTGAACGTTTTAATTTATTCTGTAATTTTAATTGCATTTCGATAAAATGATACTTCTTATCATTATTATATTCATTTAGATTCATTTTAATTCAGATAAGTAATGATAATTAAATTAATACGTAAAGATTTTACATTGAGTTTTATTCATTAAGTTAAAAAGCATATCAAAAATATTAATTTTTATACAACACAATATTTTAGTTGGAATTAGCGAATATAAAGATATTTAATTCTTGAAAAGAGCATCATAAAATAAAGAAAATGAAATCTGCAAAGAGATTTCCTCTAAATTTAAGTTAGACTTTGTATCAGGCCATCTGTAGAAGAAAAACAATCCCAGAGGGAAAAGAAAAGGGAATTGGTTACAATTCAAGTTCAAGGAATGATACAGAAAAACATACATATTCCTTCCCCAAAAGAATATCCTGGATAAACACTTCACGCCATCGAAATCGATTGCATTTCGCCTATCCAGTAATGCGGTCGTTCACACCGTATAGAAAAATGGTTATTGCAAAGAAAACAGAGGGAAAGAAAAAATGAAGGACAAATACAGGGAGGGAAAAGAAATCGTTTCAGGTCGAAAAATATAGAAATTTCAACAGGATATATATCAAGTTTTATTTTTCTTCTAACTGTGATATGTTTTTGAAGTGGACATGCTATAGACTCGTTTTATTGTTTACGGTTAAGTTTAATAATTATTTATGAACGTTTTCTTTGTTGTAAAACCAATACATTTATTCTTAAATTTTAAAAGAATACGCATATATGTAAAAAAACCCAAAATTGATTCTTTCAGTATCAAGTAAAGAAATAACATTCCTTAGATAAAGCAGATATTTTTAATATATGATTTAGAAATAAGCAAATAAGGGATATATTTCTTTTAAATGATTTGTAATTTTTTTCTCAAGTAGCATAAATAAAAAGCTAGGTCAATTTAGTTTTACTAATGTTCCGAATTGAAGCAACAATGACGGATTTCGCAATTTTGAACTAGCAATAAATGTCAAGAATGACATCTGATATATCGCCCACTTCCCCAATGTTCCACACCTCATTTACGATAGGACATTTGATGCCCAAGCATGCATTAAACATTATTTATATCTGATTAATTTGGAAATTATCGTGTAATTTTATATATATATTTTAATTTTTCATACAGAAAGTAAAGAATAATAACGAAATTATGACTGAATTCGGATTATGATGTTTTTCAATTATATATTAGATTGTAACAGAATTTTAATTTATTCACTGTGCAATTTATATTGTACTGAATTTTTTAATGTGTATAAGAGATGTTATTCTGCCCTCTTTCTAATAAAGTAAAGATTTAATGACGATGTTTACTATGAATTTTTTAGTAAAAATTTTAGTAAAAATCACTAATCACTAATGTATTCAAAATTCATATCTTTTTTTAACTATAGCTATAAAAAGGGCTTTGCTTTTTTAGTACTTTTATTTTACGATTTAATTCATGATGTTGATTTTTCTAATTACATATAACTGAACTTAATTCTTCTGTTCTAAAATGGGTTTGAATATGATACGAAAAGATACATGAAAAACAAAGAGGCGCATTTAGAGTTATATCTTTATTTTTTGTTGATTTTGGCGAATGGTATAATCAAAGAAACGAACTTAAAATTAAATGGCCTGAGAATTAAAAAAAATATCTACATGAATTAAATTGATGACACCTATGCACTTAATTTCTTTTATAAATAATAATTTGTGCTGTGAAATATAGAATTAATTATTCATTTATTAAAAATATTATTTTACAGTATTATATAACTTTATATACTGAAATTTATAACAACTCTGTCTTATACTAGCCATTTGTTTGTCAAGTATTGTTGCATATTTAAATTTATTAAATATAACTTTATAAGTTTAAAAGTATAATAACTATAATTTTTTTAAAGGATTGGAGTGTAGAGGAAAAGCACAGCATTGGTAAATGAAAAGCGATAGTCGAAAAGTAATTTTAGTTAAGAAAAAATTTCGCCAGTGTTATAATTATTTTAAAATGATATTGTTATATCATGTCTTTTTTTAAATTTTTTTTTATTTCTTTATTATTTTATTTTATTTCTTTATTTCTTTTTCGAAATGTTCCAGCATCATTTTTTTAAATAAAAATAATAAAAATATTAAATATTTAAGTCTACGGGACATGGCACAAAATAGAGGCAATTTCCTACAGTTCTAAAACATTTTATTCTAGGAATTATATTTATCTTTGCACTAATTCTTAAGAAAGAAATAATAATCTGTTTGAAAAAGAGTTTTTGATAAAATCATCGAATTTAAAAAATCTCAGAAAGTTAAATTCTATTCATTATAGATCAATAATATTAAATAGCAAAAAAACCCATAAAAAATATTCTACAATAAAGAAAAAAGGCTTTATATTTCTCCTTGCTAAGCCAGATTTGCTCAACAATGAGTGAAAATTTCAAGTAGAACTATGCAAGGAAATTCTGAAAGTGTAAATTAGTTTTAAAGGATTTTTTACTTTCCCATTTTTTATTACCCATAAAACTTAAATATTTATTTTTTAAAACCTGAAAATATTAAGACAAAACCTCGAATTGTTAGTCTTAAATAAAATGTAAACTTTGTTTATTTTAAATTGATTTCACGCACGATTTTCTAATTCATTTTCTCCACTTTTGGAAACTTGATGAACAATTCCTGGGGAGGTTAAAAATTTATCATAAAAAAATAAGCATACTAATTTTTCTTTTTTTAACCATAACTAATTTATCATCGAAATAACGGATTTTTTTTTCAAATAAGATTTCGCATGTATCAGTTTTTTTCTATATTTTGTAAGCATGAAGTTTATTTATTTCTGAAACCGATACTGCCTTTCTAAACAGTTCTCAAAAGCAACTGTGATTTTTCTTGCATTAGCTAGAAAGGGCAACCGAAGCGGTTTCTCTAAGATGGATTTCGCCAAAGGATCAATATCCAGTTCATCCTCTTTTCTGAAGGGCTGAAGAAGGGTAGCATCAATTGAAATGAGACACGCGAAAAAGTATCAGCTAACATCGCTTAGTAAAGAAATTATTTTCTATGCATGAAGACAACCAGATACAAGAGATAGAAAAATTATTTTCTGGTTTCTATTGGGGTGTTTCATAAATTTCAAGAAATAAATTATTTTAATAAAGATTAAATTATCGTAATGATGAATTGGATCATTTTACTAAGGAAATAAATTATTCTAAACAAACTTATATTAGCAATGAAGCAAATATATAAAAACTGAATACTAAGTAATTATAATAATTTATTTCAAAAATTTCAAGAAAGAAATTATTTAAATTATGAATAAAAGCGTTGTAATATTGTAATGATAAATTGGATGATTTTGTGAAGGAAATAAAGGATATCTTATGACGGAATGTTCAAAACAAACATATAAGTAACAAATTAAAAATATAAAGATTGTGTCTAATTACTAAGTAATTATAATAATTCTTCAATTGATTTGATAGTATACTGTCCAATTAATCTAAACCCATTGGTAAAATGCTTAGTTTTATTTCATAATCTTCTAATAATTATTTCAAATAGTGTTTTTTAATTAAAACAGCATGAAAATATTGCATGTTTGATGAACATACTATGTGTTAAAGTCAATAAGTTTCCTGAGAGACGTCGAATTTTCTAGATTAAAAAGCTTATTGTTTGTTGTTCTATAACAATAATGTGTTTTAAAAAGCTTACTGTTGGATAACAATAATTTTTTTAAAAAAAGGAATATCAATAGTAATTTTGAAGTTAATTAAAAATGTTTGACTTTAATCCTTTATTTACAGAATTATTTTAATATCAATTTTTTTAATTTTATTTTTTATATATTTGGTTAAATTCCTTACAATAAATAACATTTCAGAATAAGTCAAGGAAATAAGGAAAAAAAACCTTTTTAAATTACCTAATAATTAAAATTTTAAATTTATCTCATTAATTCATATCTACTTCTTCGTATTCTTTTGAATATTGTCAAAAAATTATCATATTACGAAGATATCAGTATGATTTAAATGATATTTTAGTAAATGAAACTTCAGTAAATGAAAGTTTAAATGTTCATTTTAAACACATATTCATTTCCTATAGAATAAATTTAGTACAAGTTGCAAAAAGTGTGGCTTCATATTTTTTCACAAAATAGTTATATTTTATATTAATGTGAAAAGTTAATATTTATTACCAAAATTATATTTATTTCTCTATTCATATTGTTAAAGTATTTCTGTCTTTATTATTGACATTTATTTCTGCTTTTTATGGTTTTCTTTGAATTATTTTAGTAGTTTAGTAGTTTTAATTTTTAAAATTCTAGAAAATAAATCATATTTATTTTTTAAAATTTAAATCAAAATAATTTGCTGGATAAAAATTGGATAAAATTATTTTTAATACTTTGTGATCTCACTCAAAAATGTTAGGTTCTGACATTATCGATAACATCTCATCTGTCACAAAAAAATATTTATAAATCAAATTATATTTGTCTCTATTTATATTGTTAAAGAGTTTATTCCTTTATTATTGACATTAATCGATACTTTTTATGGTAATGGCTTTAAATTATACTTTTTACGGCTTTTTTACAAGTAATAATATACTTTATTTTATTACTTGCAAGTTTATTTAAAATTCTAGAAAATAAGTAATATTTATTTTATAATTATAAATTAAAACAATTTAGCTAGTTAAAAATAGGATAAAATTATTTTAAATGTTTTATGATCTTGCTCAATAATGTTCGGTTCTGACATTATGGATGACATCTCATGTGTCTCAAAATAAAAGGGCATAGGCATACCCAAATTCTGTACTTGGTTCCTTTCAACCAATTCGAAAATCCTAGTATTTCTTGGTCAGTTGCGGATTAAGTCTGGGCATCGTAGAGATTTCAGGAAAAGCAGAACCAACTAAAGATTAACTTGAAGAGGATTAGTTTTATTTTCTTTTATTTTTTTTAACTCACTTGTGCAACTTTTACTTTCAGTCGGATGTCATACTTTTCACTTTTTCTGATAGTTATGATTAAAAAGATTTTTCTTATAATTAACAGAAACTGAAATAAATATATGGATAAATTTAAGGAAATTAACTAATAAAATATTTATTATAATCAAGTCAATGCGTGATAAATATATCTAAAATATAGTAGGAAAATATTTAGCTGAAGTTGAAAATATTTTTTATGAAATGTCACAATTTTGATCCAGGCTTGAGGATAAAACATTTTTTTTTAATTTCTATTATCCCTTTAAATTTTTTTCTTATTTTATCTTTCATAAATTTACAAAATTAAATTCACATTTAAATAAATTTCACTTTCTCTAATCTAAAATATATTTTATTTAGTTTTAAATAATCTGTTCAAATTTAAGTATCAACTTGCCATAAATTTTAATGAAAAAAAAAAAAAGAAATAATAGAACTAGTGTGCATTTTATGTGTTTTTTGAAAAAGAAATTTTCTTTAACTAGCCTTTAATTCATTATTCTATATTGATGAAATTTTTTTAAATTTCTATTATTCATTGAATTTTTTTCTTTTTTTTTATCTATCATGGATTTATGAAATAAAATTTATAATTAAGTAAATTTAGCTAATTTTTCTAATCTAAAGTATATTTTAATTGGTTTTGTGTAATATGTTCAAATGTAAGTATCAATTTGCCAAGTTTCTTAAATTTTAATGAATAAGAGAAATAATAGAACTAGTGTGCAATTTATGTCTCTTTTTAAAAAGAAATTTTCTTTAATTCAAAGATAATTCATAATTGTATATTTGAGGAAAAAAACATCTATCCATACAAAGTAAATTTTTTCTAAGCTAAACTTATTGCGAACATATCGTAATAACGAAATAAATATAAAAAAATTTCAACCAACTAAATTTTAAAAAAATAGTCTTGAAAAGAAAAATATCATAGAAATAATATTGATTTTAATTAAATGTATAACCCTACTTATTATAAAGCTCTGTATTATTTCAACTTCTTTCATATTTGTAGTAATATGTAAAATAATATCCTTCTTGACAAAATTCTACCATTGACGCTAACGATTATTCACAGTTGGAACAGGAAACATGCACTATACAAAGAGCCATGTTTGTATCATGAATTTCGAAAACTATTGCTTTAAAAAATTTATTTATTTCATGTTAAAATATGCAAATAAAACAGTAATTTATTTATTGGAAGAAAATTGTGATCATCTTTGGTTCTATTAACAAGATTTCGCATAAAATTAATTAGAGTTAAAATTTTGCTATTATATCATTTGGCAACCACAATTAAGTCCATCTCACAATCAGAATAATTTTGTAGCTTAATTAACAATGCGATATAATAATACATTTTGAGATTAAGCACCTTTAGTATTAATTTTTACTTAAGTTAAAATACTTTCATTCGTGATCTATTTATGAAAAATGAATTTTACTTTTAAAAATGATTACTCTTATTCAAAATTTAAAGATAAAAAAGGAAATGTGTTTCGATACTTGACATTTATTGCTTTTTGCAAATCAGCAGAAATTACTTTAATTCGCTTTATATTATATTATATTATATATATATATATTGTACAAATTTGATTTGATACAAATTTTAAAAGAAAAATATGATTCTTAAAAAATAAAATAAATAATCCGTTATGCAGTATTAGTTACTGGTTCTAAAAGCATCTGATTATGGTTCAGAAAAAATAAATTTAAATGTAAATTATTTAGCAAAATTAGTTAGGAAAAATGTACCTTAATGTCTTTTTTCATTTTAACAAAGTCTTTCCCTCATGGAAATCATACAAACGAAATCTTTATTCAAATATAACCAGAATGAAACTATTCAATATTAATTATAATTTTAAAAAGCTTGAATCAAATTTATATTTTTCAAACACATTCCAAAAGCGTAGTCATAAAATTAAAAAAAAAAACTGATAAAAAATACAATCAGAAATATTTTTTATTTTTTTAAAAATGGAAAAATATATAGGAAACAACGAAATTTTAACGGAAACGTTTATGACAACTTTTTACTTTTTATTCAAACGTCTCACAGTACCAAAAATACGTATTTATTTCAAAAATATAAAATTGATTAAACCTACAAGAATAGAAAAAAATCAAATAATTTTCAAATTTCGAAAAATCTCAAATATTTTTACAAAAGAAAAATATTACTAAATGCTAAGATAATAAAAATTAAACATCTCAATTACCGGTAGCAAGTAAACGAAACTCAATTATTTGAATATTATGGGATATTCTTACAGGCATGTAAATAAATTCGGCATAATATTATAGGAACCATGAATTAACTACTCCGACCCCCTCGAGGCACACAGAAAAAAAATTGAATAAAAGGATCACCGGGACAGCAATACTGCGGGAGGTACGACTGTGTCCAAAGGACCCTCACCGGGAACAATACAAACCTGCCCTTGGGAAGTACGACCCGTCATCAGTATTAGGTAGCCAATTCCCACCATTTCTGCACCCACTAGGATGGCGAGAACCACCATCCCGGGATATTCTCATTCTTATTATCAGGTGCCTCAAGTGGGATTAAATTAACGTACAACTTTTATTAAATTCAACTTGATCTATATGGAAATGCTAAATTAGTTGTTTACAATTTGCAGTCATATGCAAATAAATGTAGCTAGCTGTATAAAAAAGGGACAAACCTTATAATGCAGACCTTATAAAAAAAAGACAAAGCTTATAATTCTTTCAAAGAAGCACCAGAATGCAAATATATTAATAATTATAGTTATTATTTGACAGTAAATATTTAGAAAAGTTAAAATATTCATTCATATAAGTAAGGATTTCAAAAGCTAAGTACTTTCGTAAATTTAAACAAAATTTACATCGGTGTAAAAAACGATAACTAATTAAAAAAATAGTAAATTTTTTAGATTAAAAAATGGAAAACTAAGAGGATATAGTGCCCTTAAACTGAGTGGAAAAAATTAAATTTGTAACTAAAAATAAAAATAAAAATAAAGTAACGGGAAAAAGTGTTTTTTTTTTTTTTTTTTTTTTTTTTTTGTAGAATATTGTTTTTCTAAAATAAAAACAAAAATGTAAAAAAAAAAATCTAATCATTCTATCTATTTTATTATTGGATCTTAAAAAAACAAAATCACAATTAAATAGAAAAAATTTTCAAAGAAAATAAATACCTTGAGCAATAACATTGTTTTACTGATATTAAATTTAAAGAAGAGTAATTTTTAAATGTTGGCTACTTAAGATTATTTTTTTATTGAAACATTCACACTAATGTAAAGCGCATGTACAGCATTTTGAATTCGGAATACATGTTTTAAACCATGTAAAAAAATTCATATTTAGTTTCAAGATGTGATAATACAAAATAAAAATACCAATTATCTTTCGTCAGCCATTTTATATTTGGCGATAATTTCTTAACTATCATAAAAGTATTTCTTATTTTTTCAACTCAGGTACTGTATTTCAGTACAAAAAATTATCAGGATATGTATTTTGGTACCAAAAATATTATGAATAATGCATTGTGAATCAAATAAATAATATTGTTTTTTGTCATCTCAAAATAGACTAAAAGCGAATACCTCAATTCCAATAACCCCCAATAAATTAAAAAAATCCTTCTTATTCTTTTATATTATACATAAAAATCGTAAACGAACTCAAAAGAATTTCATTAAAGATCTGTGATTTAATTGTTTTTTTATAAGAAATAAGGAAAAAAAAATTCAAATGTACAATTCACAATGGGGAAAAAAAACATTTAAGGAAACTATAATAGTTTGTATACAGTAAATAAATCTCTAATTAATTGTCTTGATTAGAAGTCTTTGCCAAACTGCTAAATTCTTTTAAAAAAAATGTTCAAAATTTTTATGCCCTATTTGCTCATAAAATTTTAACTTCTAAAAACATGTAGTGAGTTAATAACTATTAACATATTGTTCAACAATATTCAATTACTTTTCTTAACAACTCAGAAAACTGAATAATTTTTGCATTTTTTTTTCTAAAATATAAGTTTAAATTAGTAGAAAATATTATTTTTAAATTATACATGACATATTTAAATTAAAAAAAAATAAATATTTTCTTTCCAAAGTAAATATGTATTTATTTTAATATGTTCAGATTAACATTAAAAAATTACTTTCTAAATATATAACAATGTATAAAGTTTGATAAAATGTAAACATAATTAAATTTCTTTCATAAAATATTCTTCAAAAATGTTCTCCTTATTGCATTAATGTATCGAAACAAAGAATAAAAATAAATAGAAAGAATTTGAGAATTGTATAAACAAAAATATACTTTAATTCTAGATTTATGAAAAAAAAAATCTAAAGAAATCATTTTTTATGATTTACAAACATATATTTCACCTCATCAGAAATTCAGTACCCACCAGGGTGGCGAGAACCAACCACCATACCGGAAGCTTCTCATCCTCATATTGAGGAGCCCCCCGGTGGGATTAAAAATTTAGGAATATTTTTTTAAGTACAACTATCAAAATAGACCTCAACTTTAATTAAATTCAAATTGTTATCCATGGCAATTTCAAAATATTTTTTTTTACAATTTTCTGTTATATGCAAATATATGTAACTAGCTATATAAAAAAGAGCCAAGGCTTATAATTCTTTTGAAGAGGCACCAGAATACAAAATATATTAATGATTAAAATTATCATTTGAGAATAAATTTTAAAAATATTTAAAATGCTGATTTATAAATATAAAAATTACAAAAACTAAGCGTTTCCTCCAATTTAAATTAAAATTACATTTGTGTACTTAGCGTTAACAAATTAATAAAACATATATTAATTTTTTTTGCCCAATATCAGAATCAGAAAAATAAAAAACTAAAAAGGTACGTTCGCTTAAACTCAGTGGGAAAAATGTTAATTTTCTAAGTGAAAAAAAATGAAGAAATTTAAAAGAATTTATTGTAAAATGCAGTTCTACTGAAAACAAAAAGCAAATGGGCAAAAACATCTAATCAATTAGTCATTTTTTTTCGTTATTAAATACCTAAACCGTTAATTAATGTGAAAACTTTGAAAAAAAATTACCTTGGTTTTTCCATAACAGTAACAATATTTTTTCGATATTAGTTATTGTCTAATTGAAACGGTTATTAACTATTTATAGTTATTGTCTTTATTGAAACGGTTACACTAATGTCAAATCCCTCCCCCCCAAAAAAAACATATTAAATTCGTAATTCATATTTTAAAACATGTAAAAAAATCATTGTAACTTTCAAGATATGTTTATACAAAATAAAAAGCCCTATATCTTTCGTCAGCTATCTTATAAATATTTACATTTTGCGCTAATTCCTTAGCTATCATCAAAGCATTTCTTTCCATTTCAAATCAGTTACTGTATTTCAGTACTGATAAAACAGGCATTATATTCCAATACCCAATATATTTTCAATAATGCATTGTAAAATTGCTAATTAATATTTTTTAATGTTACATCAATATAGTTTAGTAGCGAATGACGCAATTCCAATCTCCAAAAAAAGAACATCATTCTTATTTTTTTATATTATCCGTAAAATAAGTAAACTAACTGAAATTCATTTCATTAAAGATATATAATTTAATTTCTGTTGTTTAAGAAATAAGAAAAAAAATCTACAATTATCTGAAAAAAATCTACATTATCTACAAAAATTGATCTACACTGTATGATAAAAAAAAGAGAAAATATAATATTTTATATACAGTGAATAAATTTGTAATGCATTCTCTTGATTAGAGGTATTTGCAAAACTGCTAGATTCTTTTAAAATTTATGTTCACATTTTTAATGTCATATTTCTTGTAAAATTTCAGTTTCTGAAAACATGTAAAGCAACATTAAGTAGTACAAAATTTTTCAATGGAATTCAATTACTTTTTTTAAGCTCCAAAAATTGAAAATTTTTAGTTTTTTTATGAATAAAATAAGTTTAACTAACCAGAAAATATTAATTTAAATATCGCATGGCAGAAATGAATAAATAATATAAAGATGTATCTTCACCAAGGCATATATGTAATTCTATATCGAAAAGAAATCAAAAATAAATAATTTCAATATAAGATGAAAAAAATATATAAATTTTAAATTATAGATTTTTAAAGACAACATCCTTTGGAAATTATTCTTATGATTACCTTAGAATGACGTTCATCGAAAACATTAATTACCCACCAGGGTGGCGAGAACCAACCACCATACCGGAAGCTTCTCATCCTCATTTTGAGGTGTCCCCCAGTGGGATGAAAAATATATGAATATTTATAAAGTAAAGCGTCAAAGTCAACGTATAACTTTAATTAAATTCAACTTTTACTCATGGCAATGCTAAAATTGTTGTTTACAGTTTGCTGCCATATGCAAATAAATGTAGCTAGCAGTATAAAACTAAGAGCCAAAGCTTATAATTCTTCCGAAGAAGCATCAAGAATGGAAAATATAGTATTAATTAAAGTTTATTATTTCAATATAAATTTTAAGAATATTTAAAATATTCATTCATAAATGTAAGGATTTCAAAAGCTATTTTCGTAAATTTAAATGAAATTTACATTTGTGTACTTATCAATTATTTTTTTAAAAAAAATATCAAATTTCCTTAAAAATTTGAAAACTAAGAGGACCTAGTTCCCTTAACTCTAGGTAAAAATATTAAATTTAAAAATTAAAACTGAATAAAAATAAAATAATTTGAAAGAATTTATTGTAGAATGCAATTCTTCCCAAGAAAAAATAAATATGCAAAATTTCTAATCAATCAATGAGCGTTATAATTGATTCTTAAATAAAAAAAACTTATTCAATAAAGGAAAAACTTTTAAAGAAATTAAATAATACCATGATTTTTTTCAAAGCAGTAATATTTTTTTTATCTATATTACATTTAAAATAGAGGAATTCTTATATATTGACCTCTTATGAAAAGCCTTATTACTAATGTAAAGAATATAAACAATGCTGCTTAGTTTCTAAAGCAAGTAAAATTATTCATTGTTATTTTCAAAATGCAATAACACAAAATATCAATCTTATTTCGTCCGCCATCTCATAAATAATTATATTGGGCGCTAATTTCTTAACTATCATTAAAGCATTTTGTTTCATTTCAAATCAGGTACTGTAAAGCAGTAATAAATATCAGGCGTTTTATTTCAGTACTCAAAATTGTTTTAAATAATACACTGTTAATCTACTAAATAATATTGTTTATTATTAGTGGCGAATGGCTCAATACCAATAATCTCCAATGAATAAAAAATTATTATTATTCATTAATATTATACGTAAAATACTTAAACTAAATGAAATTGATTTCATTAAATACCTATGATTTAATTGTTTTTAATAAGAAAAAAAATTATCTGGTCTGGAATGCATGATTAAAAGGACAGGAAAGGAAGTATAAGGAAAATATATTAATTCATAAACTGTGGTTAAATATGAAATTCATTGTCTTCATTACAGGTTTTTGCGAATCTACAAGTTTCTTTTAAAGTATATGTTGAAATTTTTAATGTCCTATATGCTCGTAAAATTTCAGTTCATAAAAACATATAAAGACTCAATAACTATTACCATATTTTTCAACGAAAGTCCATTACTTTTTTCATTAGTTTCAAAAATCGAAAGCACTTTGCATTTTTTTATTAATAAAATGAGTTTAACTTATGAGGAAATAATGTTTTTTTTAAATTATACATATTTTTAATCAATAAAATAAAATAAAAATTATCTTATCGAAGGCATATTTGAATTTCTTTTAAAATGTTTAGATTTAAACTAAAAAATTACGATCTGAATATAAGTCAATGCATATTATTTAAGAAAAAATCCATGTATTTAAATTAATTTCATAACTATTTTTCAAAAATGTCAATTTTTATTTCATTAATGTATCGAAATAAAGAGAAAAAAAGAAAGATTTGAGAATTAGATGAACAAATATGGATTTTAAATTGTAGATATATGAAGAAAAAAGATCCAGAAAGCATTGTTATGATTTACATATACGGATTTCCGTCTATCAGAAATATTACCCACTAGGGTGGAGAGAACTAACCACCATACCGGAAGCTTCTAATCCTCATTTTGAGGGGCCCCCAAGTGGGATGAAAAATATAGGAAATTGTTTTAAGTAAGGCGGTTAAAGTTAACGTATAAATTTAATTAAATTCAACTTGTTACATATGGCAATACTAAAGTTCATGATAACAGTTTGCTGTCATATGCAAATAAATATAGCTAGTAGCTAGCTATATAAAACCAAGAGCCAAAGCTTATAATTCTTCCTAAAAAGCATTAAGAATGTAAAATATAGCATTAATTATAGTTATTATTTCAGTATAAATTTTAAGAATATTTGAAATATTTATTCATAAATGTAAGGATTTCAAAAGCTAAGTATTTTCTCAATTTTAAGTGAAATTTATATTGGTGTAATTATGTATAACAATTTTTAAAAAAATGCTTTTTTTTTTTTTTGCTTAAAAGTCCGAAAACTAAGAGGACCTAGTTGCCTTAAACTGAGTGGAAAAAATTATTTAATTTGTAACTCAAAATGAAAATGAAAATAAACTGCCATGAAAGTTTTATTGTAATTATAACTCTTCTGAAATAAAAGCATAAGCACAAATACTTTAATCTATCATTGTGTCTTATTATTGGTTCTTACATAAAAAACTTCTGAATTAATGGAAAAACTTTCAAAGAAATTTAGTAATAGCATGAGATCTTCCAAAGACGTAATATTATTTTAATGATATTACATTTAAAAAAGAGGGAATTTTATATATTGGCCACTTATATAATGGCTTATAGATAATGTAAAATCCATGAACAATGTATTGAATTCGGTGCTTATTTTTTAAAATCAATAAAAAAAAATTCATTCTTACTTTCAAAAGGCAATAATACAAATAAGAAAGTCATTTTTATTTCGTCAGCCATCTTATAAATAATTATAGTGGGCGCGAATTTCTTAACTATCATAAATGTACTTCTTGTCCTTTCAACTCAGGTACTAAATTTTATATTGTATATTTTTTATTGTTATCTCAATATAGACAAATAGCGAATTCCATTCCAATAATCTCCAAAAAAATATATAAATAATTCTTATTATTTTATATTATATGTAAAATACGTAAATTAACTGAAATTTATTTCATTAAAGATCTATGCTTTAATTTTTTTAAAAATAAATAAGAACATTTTATCTAATACACCAAGTACGGTAGAAAAAAAAGAGAAAATATAAGGAAACTATACTATATTATATATATAGTGAATAAATTTCTAAACTAATGTCTTGATTAGAGGTCTAAGCCAATTAGCAAGTATCATTTAAAATATATGTTCAAATTTTTTGTGTCCTTTTCGCTCGTAAAATGTCAGCTTCGAAAAGCATTAAAGGATAATTATTTATTATCATATTTTTAAACGAAATTCTATTACATTTTAAAATTTACTTTTAAAAATTATTTCCACTTTTATAAATAAATTAAGTTTAACTTATTAGAAAATAGTATACCGTAAATTATACATGAGAGATTTTAATGAAAATAATTTTTTTAAAAAATGATCTTCACCGTAACTTATTTTATTACTTTTAATATGATTCAATTAAAATTTTAAATAATTACTCTCTGAACAGATGACAATATGCAGTATTTAATAAAATAATTGATATAATTAAATTTATTTGATAGCTTTTTCTTCAAAAGTATTAATTTTTATTGCAATAAGGTATCGAAATGAAGAAAAAAATAATAAATAAAGAATGATTTCAGAATTGGATGCACAAATGTAGATTTTAAACAGAATTTAAATGTAGATTCATAAAGAAAAATTCTTCAGAAATCATTGTTATGATTTACATATACAACCCTAGAATTCTGTTAATCCTGGAATATTTATTGTCCAACAGGGTGGAAAGAACCAACCACCATATTGGACGCTTATCCTCATTTTGAGGTGTCCACCAGTGCTACTAATAATATGAGAATATTTTTTAAGTACAACAAATAAAATAGATCATAACTTCAATTGAATTCAACATTTTGTGCATGACAATATTAAACTATAGTTTTACAATTTGTTGTCATTTTAAAATATGTGTAACTAGCTGTATAAAAAAAAAGACAAAGCTTATAATTCTTTCAAAGAAGCCCCGGAATGCAAAATAAATTAATGATTATAATTATTATTTGAGTATGAATATCATTAATATTTAAAATTGTCATTTATAAAAGTATGCATTTCAAAAGTATTGGTGTACTTTTACAAATTAATAAAAAAAAAACTATAATTTTTTTCCTTAAAAATTTTAAAATTAAGAGGTCCTAATTCCCTTAAACTGAGTGGGAAAAATAGTAAATTTAAATAGCAATAGCATTTTGCTGTTTAGCAATTTTTCTATTTTTGCAAAAATAGCAAAAGCAAGAGTGCAAATACTTTAATCTATCAATGTATTTTATTATGGGGTGTGGATTTCAGAAACATTTATTTTATGATTATTAAATTTAGAAAAGTTTAATTTATATATATTGCCACTTATTTAAAGCATTATTACTAATGTAAAGCCCATGAACAACATACTGAATTCAGTGCTTATTTTCTAAAGCACGTAAAAAATCTTATTGTTATATTCAAAATGCAATAAAAAATGCCATTTTTATTTCGTCAGCCATTTAATAAATAATTACAGTGGGCGCTAATTTCTTAAATGTGATTAAAGTATTTCGTTTTATTTCAAATCCGGTACTGTAATTCAGTAGAAAATATCAGGCGTTGTATTTCAGTACTCAAAATTGTTTTAAATAATTAATCTACTAAATAATTTACTGTTAATCTACTAATTAATCTACTGTTAATCTACTAAATGATAATGTTTATTGTTATCACAATACAGACTAGTGGCGAATGGCTCAATTCCGATAATCTCCAATGAATAAAAATAATCATTATTATTTTTTAATATTATATGTAAAATACTTAAACTAAACGAAAGGAATTTCATTAAATTTCTATGATTTAATTATTTTTAATAAGAAAAAAGAAAAAGAAATCTGATCTAGAATGCATGATTAAAATGACAGAATATATAAGGAAAATATAATAGTTCAAAAACAGTGATTAAATACGAAATTCATTGTCTTCATTACAAGTTTCTTTTAAAATGTAGGTAAAAATTTTTAATGTCCTATTTGCTCGTAAAATTTCAGTTCATAAAAACATATAAAGAGTCAATAACTATTACTATATTTTTCAACGAAATTCCATTACTTTTTTTATTAGCTTCAAACACTGAAAACATTTTGCAGTTTTTTATTAATAAAATGTTTAACTTATAAGAAAATATTATGTTTTAAAATATACATAATTTTGATAAAAAATAAAATTATCTTCATGTAGGCATATAAAATATACATAATTTTATAAAAATAAAATTATCTTCATGTAGGCATATTTGATTTTTTTTTAATATGTTAGATTAAAAATGAAAGCTACTTTTTTTTATGTAGGATAATATATATTATTTAAGAAAAAAAAAACTCTACATAATTAAATTTATTTCATAAAATATTTTCAAAAATGTTTATTTTTATTGCATTAATGTATCGAAATAAAGAATAAAAAAATAATAATTTGAAAATTGGATGAACAAATATAGATTTTTATTTGTAGAATTATAAAGACTATAATTCCAGAAATCATTGTTATGATTTGCACATTCAATCCTAGAATTCTGTTTATCAGAAATATTATTTACCCACCAGGGTGCGAGAACCAACCACCATACCGGAAGCTTCTCATCCTCATTTTGAGGTGCCCCTCAGTGGGATTAATAATATGAGAATATTTTTTAAGTACAACAATCTAAATAGATCAATAATTTAATTAAATTCGATTTGCTTAGTCAAAGCTTATAATTCTTTCGAAGATACTCCAGAATGCAAAATGTATTATTAATTATAATTATTATTTAAGAATAAATTATAAAATTATTTAAAATATTCATTCATAAAGGTAAATACTTCAAAAGTTAAGTATTTTCGTAAATTTAAGGGAAATTTACATTAGTGCAATTATCGTAAACAATTTAGTTAAAAAAAAATATCTATTTTTTAGCTTAGAAATTTGAAAACTAAGACCTATTTCTCTTAAACTGAGTAGAAAAAAATATTAAATTTGTAATTCAAAATGAAAGTAAAAATAAAATATCAGAAAAGTTTTTTATTATTATTTCTTACATATCCCTCCCCCCTTTAATTAAAGGAAAATTTTTTAAACAATATTAGCAATAGCATAATTATTTCTTAGAAGTAACATTATTTTATCGATATTGCATTTAAAAAAAGTGTAATTTTTATATATTGGCCACTTATGTATTGCCTTATAGATAATGTAAATACCATGAACAACATATTCAATTCGGAGTTTATGTTCTAAACATTATAAAAAAAAAATCATTGTAACATTCTAAATGCTATTATAAAAAAATGTCATTTATCTTTCGTCAGCTATCTTATAAGTAATTACATTTGGTTAATTTCTTAACTATCATAAATGTACTTCTTGTCCTTGTAACTCAGGTACTATTTCAGTACTAAAAATCAGGTATTGTGTTTCTGTAGACAAAATAATTTCGATATTGCGGTGTTAAACTATTAAATAATATTGTTTATTGTTATCTCAATATAGACTTATAGTGAATGCTTCAATTTAAATAATCCCCAAAAAATATATAAATAATTCTTATTCTTTTATATTATATGTAAAATACATAAAATAACTGAAATTAATTTCATTAAATATATATGATTTTTTTATATATTAAGAAAATGTTATCTAATGTACCATGTAGGATAGAGAGAAGAGAAAATATAAGGAAACTGTAATATTTTACATACAGGGAATAAATTTCTAATGCATTGTATTGATTAGAGGTCTAAGCTAATTTGTAAGTTTCGTTAAAAATATATGTTCAAATTTTTTGTGTTAAATTCGCTCGTAAAATGTTAGTTTCTAAAAGCATTTAAGGAATAATTATTTATTATCACATTTTTAAACGATATTCAATTATTTTTTTATCAGCTCTCAAAAACTAATATATATATCCATTTTTTATTTATAACATAAGTTTCACTTATTAAAAAATAGAATTTTTTAAATTATACATGATGAATTTTAATGAAAAGAATTTAAAACAATTTTCTTCACCAAGGCATATTCTATTACTTTTAATATGATTCAATTAAAACTAAAAATGAATTACTCTCTGAACATATGACAATATATTGCATTTAATAAAATAACTGATATAATTAAATTTATTTCATACATTTTCATAAAAATGTACATTTTTATTTCAATAATGTATTAAAATGAAGGGGAAAAATAATATATAAAGAATGATTTCAGAACTGGATGCACAAATGAAGATTTTAAATTGTAGATTCATAAAGAATAACTCTTCAGAAATCATTGTTATGATTTACATATTGAACCCTAGAATTCCGTTAATCAGAAATATTAATTACCCTCCAGTGTGGTGAGAACCAACCACCATATCGGAAGATTTGAGGTACTTCCAGTGAGACTAATAATATGAGAATATTTTTTAAGTATAACGAAAAAAATATATCATAACTTTAATTAAATTCAACATGTTTTGCATGACAATATTAAATTAGATTTTTACAATTTTCTTTCATTTTAAAATATGTGTAACTAGCTGTATAAAATAACAAGTCAAAGCTTATAATTCTTTCAAAGAAGCTCCGGAATTCAAAATAAATTAATGATTATAATTATTATTTGCGAATACATATCATTACTATTTAAAATTATCATCTATAAAAGTATGCATTTCAAAAGCTAAGTATTTTCGTAAATGTAAAGGAAATTAACATTGGTGTACTTATCGAGAACAAATAAATAAAAAGATACTTTAATCTATCAATGTGTTTTATTATTGGTTCTTACATGAAAACCTTCCATTAATTAATAGAAAAATTATCAAAGAAAATAAGTAATAGCATGGGGTTTTCTGAAACCGTAACATTATTTCATCGATATTACTTTTAAAAAAGTGTAATTTTTATATATTGCCACTAATGTAAGTCAATTATGACTATTATTAGTCATTAGTAAGTCAACTATGACTTATTACTAATGTAAGTCAATTATGACTATTATTAGTCATTAGTAAGTCAACTATGACTTATTACTAATGTAAGTCAATTATGATTATTATTAGTCATTAGTAAGTCAATTATGACTTATTACTAATGTAAGTCAATTATGACTATTATTAGTCATTAGTAAGTCAACTATGAGTTATTACTAATGTAAGTCAACGAATGACCTATTGAATTCGGTACTTATTTTCTAAAGCACGTAAGAAAGTTCATTATTATGTTCAAAATAAAACCATAGAAAAAATGCCATTTCTATTTCTCAGCCATCTAATAAAAAATTTCATTGGACGCTAATTTCTATAATATCATTAAAGCATTTCTGTTTATTTCAAATCAAGTACTGTAATTCAGTACAAAAAAACAGGCGTTATATTTTAGTGCACAAAATTGTTTTAAATAATATAATGTTTATCTACTAAATATTGTTTATTGTTATCACAATACAGACTAATGGCGAATGGCTCAATTCCACTAATCTTCAATGAATAAAAAAAAAATCATTTTTATTCTTTAAAATTATACATAAAATTCCTAAACTAACCGAAATTAATTTCATTTCAGGCCTATGATTTAATTGGATTTTATAAGAAATAAGAAAAAGATTATTTGAATCTACAATGAATGGTTAAGAAAAGAGAAAATATAAGGAAACTACTATAATATTTCACAAAAAGTGAATAAATATTTAATCAACTATAATATTTCAAAAGTGAATAAATATTTAATCAATTGTATTGATTAGATTTCTTTGCCAATCTGCAATTTTCTTTTAAAATATATGCTCAAATTTTTATTGTCCTATTTGCTCGTAAGATTTCAGCTCATATATCATATAAAGAGTCAATAACTATTACCATATATCTCAGCGAATGTCCATTACTATTTTATTAGTTTCAAAAATCGAAAAAAACTTTGCATTTTTTATTAATAAAATGAGTTTAACTTATTAGGAAATAATGTTTTTTTAGTTATACATAATTTTAATCAATAAAGTAAAAAAAATGTCTTCAAAAAGGCATATTTGAATTTCTTTTAATATGTTTAGATTAAAACTAAAAATTGCTATCTGAATAAAAGACAATGTATTATTTAAGAAAAAAATCAATATAATTAAATTTATTTCATAATAGTTTTTCAAAAATGCTCTTTTTTATTGCATTAATTTATCGAAATAAAGAATAAAAAATAAATAAAGAATGATTTATAATAATAGATTTTAAATTTAGATTTATAAAGAAATTTTTTTCAGAAATCATTGTTTTGATTTACATTTACAACCCTAGACTTCCGTTCATAAGAAATATTAATTTCCCACCAGGGTGCCAGAACCAACCACCATACCGGAAGCTTCTCATCCTCATTTTGAGGTGCCCCTCAGTGGGATTAATAATATGAGAATAATTTTTTAAGAACAAAAATCCAAATAGATCATAAATTTAATTATTCTTGCTTAGTCTCAGCTTATAATTCTTTCGACGAAGCTCCAGAATGTATAATATATTAATAATTAAAATTATCATTCGAGCATAAATTTTTAAAATATTTAAAATATTCTTTATTAAAGTTAGAATTTCAAATGCTAACTATTTTCGCAAATTTAAAGGAAATTTACATTGGCATACCTGTTTTTAACAAATTAATAAAACAACCATTAATTTTTTTAAACTGAGTGGTCTTAACTGTCTTAAACTGATTGGCAAAAATATTAAATTTGTAACGCAAAATGAAAATAAAACTAAAGTAACTAAAAAGAATTTATTGTAGAATGCAATTCTGACAAAATAAAACCCAATGTGCAAAAAAAAAAAAATCTATATAATCAATGTGTTTTATTATTGGTTCTTAGATGAAAAAAAAAACACCTATTAATTAATTTAAAAACTTTCAATGAAAATAAATAACACCATGAGTCTTTTCGAAGCTGTAACATTATTTTATCGATATTACATTTAATAATGTGTATTTTTTTTATATTGGCAATTTATATTTACTGCTTTAATTGGAAATTTCACACTAATGTAAAGCATATGGACAACATTTTGAATTCTTAGCGTCTAAAGTATATAAAAAAATGTATTGTTAATTTCAAGATGCATTCATTCTAAATAAAAATCCTATTTATATTTCGTCAACCATTTTATAAATAATTATATTTAGCGCTAATTTCTTAACTATCATAAAAGCATTTCTTTCCATTTCAAATGAATTACTGTATTTCAGTAGTAATAAATCGGGCATTGTATTTTATACCCAATATTTTTTAAGTAATGCACTTTTAATCCGTTGAATAATATTGTTTATTGTTATCTCAATATAGTTTAGTAGCGAATGCCTCAATTCCAATAATTTCCAATCAATAAAAAAAAATCATTATTTTATATTATATGTAAAATGCACAAAATATCTGAAATCAATTTCATTAAAAATCTATGATTTAATTATTTTTATAAGAAATAAGAAAAAAATAGATGTGATCTATAATATATTAAAAAAAGAGAAATATAATGAAACTATAATATTTTATATAAGGTGAATAAATTTGATTAGAAGTATTTGTGAATCTGCACGTTTCTTTTAATATATATGCTCAAATTTTTAATATCCTCTTTGCTCTTAAAATTTCAGTTCATAAAAACATGTAAAGAATCAATAACTATTAGCATAATTTTCAATGAAAAACCATTGATTTTTTATTAGCTTCAAAAAATGAAAAAAAAAATTGCATAATAAAAAGATATCGATTATTTTGCTTAAAAAATTGAAATTAAGAGGACCTAGTTCGATTAAAATGAGTGGAAAAAATATTTAATTCGTAATATTTAATAAAAATAAATTAACATGACAGAGTTTATTGTAGAATGCAACTCTTCCGATATAAAAACAAATGTGCAAAAAAAAAATCTAATCAATCAATGTGTTTTATTATTGGTTTTTATATAAACCCCCCTATTAATTAATTTTAAATCTTTCAAAGAAAGTCAATAACACCATGAGTTTTTCCGATGCAGTAACATTATTTTATCTATATTATATTTAAAAATTTGTATTTTTTATGTATTGGCTATTTATATTTACTTTTTGTATTGGAAAATTCGCTCTAATGTATAGCCCATGGACAACATATTGAATTCGGAGCTTATGCTCTAAACCATGTAAAAAAATTCATTGCTACTTTTAATATGTGTTCATATAAAATAAAAATGCCATTTATCTTCCTTCAGCCGTCTTATAAATAATTACATTTGGAGCTAAGTTCTTAATTATCATAAAAGTATTTATTTTCTTTTCAACTCAGGTACTCTATTTCAGTGCAAAATAAACCAGGTATTGTATTTCGGTACCCAAAATATTTTCAATAATGTATTGTGAAACTACTCAATTTCAATAGTCTCCAATAAGTAAAAAAATCATTCTTATTCTTTTATGTTATACGTAAAATAGGTAAACTGTCTGAAATTAATTGCATTTATGACCTATGATTTAATTCTTTTTTATAAGAAATAAGAAAGAAATATCTTATCTACAATGTATGATAAAAAATGATGAAAACATATATTAAAAAGATAGAAAATATTATTTTTTTAAATTATAGCTGACAAATTTAAATTAATATAATAAAAATATCTTGTCAATACGTATTTAAATTTCCTTAAATATGTTTCTATTAAAATAATATATATATATATATATATATATATATATATATATATATATATATATATATATATATATATATATATATATATATTGTCTGAAAATACGACAAAGTTTACTATTCAATAATAAGACTCAATATAAATAAATTTATTTCATAAATTTCTCTTCAAAAATGATCATTCCTATTGCTTTAATGAATGGAAATAAACAATGATATTTTAATTGGATGAACAAAAATAGATTTTTAATTTTCGATTTATGAATGAAAAAAAATCAGAAAACATTGTTACGATCTAAATATATAACCCCTGAATTCCACATTCATTTTTTAAAATAATATATCAATTGTAAAAAAACTTTTTAATAAATTTGGTGGGAAGCATACTTCCCATGGTCTTAGAAAAAGTTAAGGAAATTAACTAATAAAATATTTATCATAATGAAGTCAATACGTAATAAATATATGCTAAAATATTCATTCAAAAAATTTCAGAAAACATTGTTACGATCTAAATATATAACCCCTGAATTCCACATTCATTTTTTAAAATAATATATCAATTGTAAAATTATAATTTTTTAAAAATAAGTTGAAACTTCTATAAAAGTGATATTCTTTCCACTTCCATTTATATTAATGAGCTATATTTTTTGAATGAAAATTATTTAACGTATATGCGTAACTGAAATGTATATGTTTAAGTTATCGAACAAATGAATATTATTCTTTCTTATGAATTTTTTTCATTTATGAATATTATTCTTTCTTATGAATTTTTCTCATTTATGAATACTATTCTTTCTTATGAATTTTTCTCATTTATGAATATTATTCTTTCTTATGAATTTTTCTCATTTATGAATATTATTCTTATGAAACTACGTTTAAAGAAAAAATAAGTTTTAATAGATATGGCAGAACCAAATGTTCATCATTACTTGATTCTTATGTAATATACAAAAATATTTTTCTTACCTTAGGTGCAAAGCTTTTAGTTCGAGTTCTGCGTGACGACTTGGCTTCAGTTTCTGGACAGGCGGTTGGGCGCAGGCTGTTGTACATCGTGGTCTTAGTGTTTGGAATAGGTTTTCTGATTTTCGACTTGTAGAAAGTAGTTGAAATTTTTTCATTCGACAGTTACGATAAAACGTCAAACTATTGCCTCGGTCAGCAAGCATAATTGAGTGGTTGCTCTCGTCTTCGAGAAGGTTTCTTAATAAGCACATGCCAGGAACGTCTCTGTGGGACCACAGTTTGTAAAAAGCAGTTGAAAACAGTTCTTCAACAGCTCTGGACGGGAAAGGTTTCTACTAAAGTCTGAAAATCAGTTATCGACTTCGGGGCGACAATGAGGTTGGATCTCCCCTTTCGTTAAGACTGGTTTCTGTATTTGGTTGTGTTGCTGTATCTCATTTTTATGCATCAGCAAATCATCGGGAAATATTTAAAGTTCTTTCAATATTTCTCACAAACATGGCGGACGTCAACTTAATTTTTATCAACTGGCAAAATTTTAACAGCTAAAACATAAAATCTCTTGAGGAAATTAATTGCATTTGTCTTTATATTTTAAATATTATTTTATTATCATTTTTTTTGTCTTTATACTTTAAATAGCATTTAATTGCCATTTTTATTTGCTTTCATAATTCATATATAAATAATTTTATTGCAATCATTTTGCCATATCTGATATTTTATTATATTAAGTTTTTTATAGGATATGAAATTGTATAATTTGATGCACACCAATGCAAGCCTTTCCCAGAATTTTGCAAATGAAAAAATATTTTTAAAATCAAAACTACTTGGCAAATATTTACAAGTTTGAAATTCTGAAATAATATTTTTCTCAGAATTATAAGCATGAATTTGAAAGAAGGATTGGAAGACATTTTCTTGAACATAATTAAAATGAATTAAAAGTCAAATTACTAGACCAAATATATTTATGTTTTTATGTCAAATAATGTATCATATCTATTTTCAAAAAGTATGCCAGAAACACAATAAAAATTAAATAATTTGGAAAATGCTTGCTTGAATGTTAAATAAATTAGAAATAATTAATAAAGTCATTAAAATGTTATTAAAAATTAATAAAATAATGTCAAATAGAAAGTAAGGCTTTTTTTACATAATTTTTTAATCAAATGCATTTCCAATTAATGTTAATTAGGATCTTTTCAATTCTTCCTCAAGAGATTTTATAGATTTAGGCATTGTCTCAAACAAACAGTTTTCAGAAGACAATAAATCAGAATGGACATACAATGATGATATGATGAGGCATGAATATATATCTTAATTAAAGACGAAAAAATACATAATTTTCCAATTCATTAACATGTAAAAGAATTGTTAATTTAATTATGCTAAATATATTGAACTGAAGAAATATGATTGAAAAGATCGTTTAATTCTGTTAATAATTTGAAGAATAAAATCATAAATAACCACAAAAACATAAAATTATGCAAAAATGCTGTTAAATAATTAGATTTTAAGTATAAAAAATTTGAATATAAATTAAATAAATATTTTAAGCTCTTTGTGAATGTAAGATAGATTTTTAAGTTTTGAAAGCATTGACTAATTGAAAACAACAAAGAATTTCATTTCATAAATTCGAATGAACTGTTGATTCATTATAAAAAAGAATGCTAAGCTCACACTGATATTTAGTGCTGATTATGCAATATTAGCAATTAAATTGGGTTAAGAAATAAGAATGTATTCTTTCTGATCAAAAGTATATTTAAATTACAAATATTAAAAAAGACAAATCCTCAGAATTTTAAACAAATATAAATTTTGAAATTAGAGAAAAAAAATATAGAGGATTGCCGATTTAATGAAAGTATGATGAATGAGCATGGTTGATTTAACCCTTTATTTACCGAATGATGTTGCCATCAATTTTTCAACTTTATTTTTGCACTAGTAGTTAAGTTTTCTTGCAGAATAATCTCAGGAAACCCAAGAAAAATATTTTAATTAATAGAAATATCTTTGTTTTTTAGAATACCATCAGCAAAAATTGTCATATTACGAAGATATAAGCCAGATTTAAATGGTACTTTTAAGTACCGTCAGTAAATAAAGGGTTAAAATTAATTTAAAAGTTAATTTATTAAGGTTAAATAAAAGCAAATCAGTCAAAATTATCTTAAGATGAATTTCTTTGTTGTCTGAATAACGAAAAGAATAATAAAATTTGATTTATACAATTAAAAAAAAGCAATTTAAAGCAGTTAAATTTTTCTTAAGATTAAATAAATTATTGATGTTAATAAAGAAATAAATTTTTTAATCATTCCATTAAGTCGTTTCAAAATATAAGCATTAGAAGCCAATGAATGTTATTAAATAACTAAAGATAGTTTTTGATTTTTACTCAAGATATGTTTCTTGATCGATTGTTGTATCACAGATGTGCTATGCAATTTTGAAGTGAAGTAAAATTAAGCTATGGTACTTAAACAGAACTTGTATAGTAAAAAATTAGATCAGATTTCTGTTCAAATTTTCAAATTGAAATGAAAAGGACATAAAAGTATGATAAAAAAATTAAAACGTAAACGTTGTGCTAATTCAGACGTGGAAGTACCACGCATTAATTACGGTTTAAAGAAACGTTTATCTTTAATTAGAACGAAATAATAACTTCTTTTAGGGATATGAATCAATTTTATATATTAAAGATATGATCAAAGAAATAATGAATCTTTTGATAAAATACGATGAAGAAATTTAATTTCAACTAATTAAAAAGAAGTAATACGCAGATTTCTTTTGAAAAGACGAAAAACGTTATAAGCTCGTTTGGGACATGATTTTTTGAAAACAAAAAAAAAAAAAAAAAAGAAAGAAAGAAAAAAGAATGACGGATAGCAACTTAAAGCGTTCATGAAAATTTTAAGCTCTTGAAGAAATGCTTTTATTATTTATCACAGAGTATTTTTCGAGTTACATGTAGATAAATATTTCACATTTTAGCTCATTGATAAAAGCACCATTAGGAACAGTTCTCGTGAGGTAAAATGAAGAATTCTTTCTATTTCTATATTCTAAACTATTAAGTTGAAATCTGATATATTTTTTTAGTATAAGCTCATAAGTTTATGCAACATCGCATCTACTTAACTAACATTTAAATGTTGTAAATAAAGAAAAAACAGACAAGCACAGCGTACACCTAAACGCAAATTATAAAAATAAAATCGTTCAATTAGAAAATTTTAAAGGACGAAGTACGACTGATTGGACATGACAGAGATTCTAACGTTATTTTGCGATTAGCCTAAGAGAACGAAGATTAATCGTTAATTAATTATTAACTTACAAAAATGAACACATTCGTGAGAGATCGTCGAAAACAGAAAATTAAGAAACGAAAGAAAACGGCCTTCTTGGCAACTCCAGCAGATAAAAGGAAAAAATCATTAAAATTAAAAATTTGGAAATTTAGCATAAGTAAAATTGAATTTCGAATATAGAATAAATTAATTTTTGAAAAAGTGCTTGGTTGGAAAGCAAGGTTTATTAAGTTATTTTTAAAGCAAATATTTTCGAAATCAGCCAAAAGAAGCGAATACGTAAAAGAAGTTTAAAAAAGAAGAACTTATTGAAAATTATTATTAACTGAGGACAAAAACTTTCATTTAAATATAAATGAAGCATTATCCAATGATTAATCGAAGCAAGAAAAGCAAAGTTTAAAAATTTTGAACGAAATTTTAAATGGACAGCAAATCTCTTTGATTTTTGTAAAGTTAAATAATTTTATAAATGAGCTAACGGAAATGTTAAAGTTAAAGAAAAGAATTTAAAGACACTCACTTAAACGTTAAAGAAAAGTTAAGTCTGCAGGCGCAGGATGAAAGAGTAAAGGAAATACATTACCACAAATCTAGGAGGTCGGGGATTAGGAAGTCGAAGAAGATCGGAAGGAGAAGGGATGCTGTGGGACGAGGATGCGGAGGATGAGGAGAGAGAAGAGCTGCCAGGAGAAGATGCTGCTGCTAGGAGTGCATCGCCAAGAATGCGCGGAGGCACGCTCTGCCACCGAAATTTAAAGGATTCGCTGTCCAATGAGCGATGAACGCTTCCCAGAATCCTCAACTCCAGGAACCGCCCCAGCATTAACTAAGAGGTTGAACTAGACATCTGCCAATCAGAGATGACTGCCTTACCTGCGAAGTTAGAGGTGTTTGTGCTTTTCCAAAATGAGAGGGCAGCCTCTTTTTGGCGTGTTATCGTATGGGAGTAGAAAAAGTAGAGCCAATTTTTGAAGGGGACTTTCATTGTATAAATTTGGTTTTACTTATCGTGAAAATGTAAAAAGGTATTTTTTCGGCGTCATTTTCAATTGAAGCTTAATTAATTTCAGAGATAAATGCGAAAAATTTTGTAATAGTTTTAAAATCGAACATTGAAGAATGGAACCATATGTTACTTTTGAAATGAAAGCCATCCACATGCGAAAATTACCTAAATATGACATAATTTCGAAATATAAATTTATTTTGTGTCTTAATGAAACTATGTAGAATGAAATTCTTCTGGTAATCATATATAATATAGAATAAGAATCTAAATGTATTATTTGATGAAAAAGAAAATGAAAGGCAAAATGTTCAAAAAAGAGATTAAAAATGAAAAACGTGGGACAACAATTTTCAACTACCGTAAGTTGTCTAAGAATTTTAAGAAATGTTATGTTACTTCTTTCACTTGAAAAAAAAACTTAGCTTAAAACAATTAATTTCGTGATATCTTAAAATTAGATATATAAAATTAATAAAAAAACGGGGGATGATATAATTTCAGAAAAATTTGCATTTATGAATATTTGAAGCAACTTCGGATCAAATAATAAAAATTTATTTAAATATAAACACATTAATTAGTATTATATTGTTTTGCTTAAGAAATTCAATTAAAAAAATGATCAATGTCATTTTACATTTTTTGCAAAAAATTTCAATAAAAAAATTTTTAAAACATAATTTAGATTCAAAATAAAATATTCGGCAGCACAATAATTTATGAAACCAGGTTAAAGCTTTATAAGTTTTAAATTTAACAATAATATAATTTTAAGAAAAAAAAAGAAATTTTAATTTTTTGGCTTCTTATAGTAGTGATTATACAAAATGAAATTATTTCTATTAAACTGCCTTTATTTATTTTTACATTCCGGAACAATCATTTCTGAACTATTCAAACGCTTGACATAATTTTGACTAATAATTCTTGTGAGTCTGTCGAAATCAAAACCATTTTGCATTACCCTTAGTAAAGAATTTATAATACAATGCTCTTATAGTACTTACTACAAACAAAATAAATACCAGCGTGATATATTTATTATACGAATATTAATAACTGAATATGTCAATTCTTAATATTTTCTAATTAATGTATCTGTTTTTTACATTTTTAATATTTTACTTTCTTTTTTAATTTTCTGACTGCACCAAATGCGGTTAGTTATTTGGGACTCAACTAAAAGACAAACCCTAAAGTTTAAAACGTCTTGCTTATGAACCCCCTCATTGAAAATATAATTCAAGAAAATTCAAGTCTACAATTTAAACTTCGGTAATCAGAGAAAATCCCAAAACTGGTTGGCGAAAAACATTTGGCGAAGAAGGAGCATTTAATTCCAATTTGTGACTTCTAGCAACCCATGAAGGGGGACCGGGACGGCGGGCTAGGGCTTGTCCAGTGCAAAAGCGCGAGAACACGAAAGATATATCCGAGTCACCACAGATTGGACAATTGGGTGTAAAATGGTTGACGAATGGGAAACAAGTGCGCGCGCCCCTGGGGAGGGGTCCGAACACCGAAATCTCCCGGACAGTGTGCACGACTTGGGGTGCACTCATTTATTTGAAAAACTGAGTCGGTGCTTCTAAAAATCAGCTTTAATTTTTCCTGTTTGGCCTACAGGCCTTTCATGTCCGTGGCCACGAAACACTTAGAAGTTCTGCTGTGTGAGGTAATATAAGAGATGAAGTTTGAGTTTCTAAGTAATTTAAAACTGCTTTTAGGGTTTTAATTTCAAATTGATTTAAACTTAGATGCATATATTTACCTTTTTTAATTCATTTTACTAGGGCAATCATGTATAAGTCGAGATGAATTTTTGAACAAAATACAGAGATGCAAATACTTCACAACATTAGTGTTGAGATTCATGTTTTAAAAATATTAAAGCACTATTTTTAATTAAACATAAAAATATGTCTGAATATTAAAAGCCATTAAATACAAGAGATATGAATGAAACGAAACTTTAAACATAATTTCTGATCTTTGTTTAAAAATTTCCTTTTGAAGTTAAGAAAAAAAATCTATCATTTCAGAATTAATATTAATTAGAAGGAAAGTATCAAATAAAAATGATTATAAAGAAACAAAATACAAAGTGTTGTCTAACTATTTTTACAGAGATCTAACTTAATTACTCTTACGCTAGTATAAATAATTAACTCCTAAGTTAAAATACAAAATTTAACTATAATTTAAAAAGAGATGCAAATTGAGTTTCTAAAATGGTCAGTATCATTTAGACGTGGATGAATAGTGATTACAGATATATTTTTTTCAATTTTGTAATAACTTTTAACAAATACCATCAAACAATTTCTTTAACAATAAAATGTCATCATTTGATCATGATTCTTCAAACAACAGATACAAATATAAAAGTAACTTCGTTAAATCTTGTATTCTGAAAATAATGAAATTTAATCAGAAATTTTTTTTATTTGCGTATTAATACATTTTGAGTAATAAATTATACAGTAATAATCTTAAATCTGATAAACAAGGAACGAATAATAATGCGATTTATAATAAAAAAAATATTTAAAATGTATCGTATCAATTCAAAATTTCAGAAAAAAAAATTGAGTTAAAAAAATTTTGGCATAAAAATTAATTTCATTATTTAAAATTGAAGTTCCATTTTTTTTTGTTTCAAAGTCACCAAGATATCTTGTTAAATGATTCAGTATGAAAAATGAATTCTTAACTTATTTCAGTTATGAAATCTAACAAATAATCCAAAATAATAGCCATTCTAATATAAAATTATCTTTGAAATCATCGCCCTTTTTTTTCCATTCAAAGTTCAAAACTGAAAATTCTGAAGATATAAATATCAAAATTTTCTAATTGAATAGTAATTGAAATATTTATTTTGAACTTTAAAATCACTCTGATTGTTTTGAATGAAGTTATCTGAAGTTGTTAAAAATCAGGTCGTTATCAAAGCCTCCTGATGCAATCATGATATATTGAAATAAATTTTGCAATTTTGGTTTTCAGAATAAAATAAGAAAATCAATTATTTTGCTTTGAAATTTTTTTTTAAAAAATCCCACACACACAGCCTGAAAAACTAAAAAAATAAATAAATGTAACTTAAACTAACTCTCATAGAGATAAAATAAACAAAGAAATAAGAAATTGCAAGTGATTGCAGCTAAATGCTTTCGTGATTTTTTTTTCTAAAAGTCTCTTATGTATGTAATAGAAACTGAAATGTGAATAAGTGATTCATTTATTCTTCTTATCTAACAAATGTTTCTCAATTAGATATTTATATTTTAATAGATATAGAGAGTTTTTTTTAAAAGTTAATCTGGTCCTCACAGAAGAAAAATGTTTTAACTCCCCATGTATATGGTCAAATGATTGATAATTTTGGTTGTTGTTCCTTCTTTCTTACACCGATGTTAATATTAACATATATATGATTTCCTGCTTAAGTTTTATGGGAAGAAAGTTATAAAAAATACTTTAAAAGTATTTTCAATGTTTTTTTTCAATCTTTGCATTTCTTTACTTATACAAGGTAGAAGTCAAAAAATTTAAAAAAAACACAAATTAAAATAATTTTTCAGCAGAAAATGCAATTCCCGGATATTCTAAGTATTAATAATAATTCAAAACTTTCTAATATGTTGTTAACGATCTATTTGGTCTTGCAAAAAATTTATGTTGTAAACAGCGAAATATTACTAATATGATATTAAAATAACTAAAAAAAAAAAATGTATTCATGAGAGGGCACATTTATTCTTCCCTATCACTGAATTGAAATTTCTCTGCGATATTAGACCAATGAATAAGTCGTAATACAGTATGGCATCCAAATATTTGTATTTGATGCTAATATTCAGTACTAATAAAAGATACAGGTAGATACATATATAGATGGAAAAGATAGATTAAATATATTCTCATCTAAACTTTTAAATCTTAAAAAATATTTCATATGAGAGACTACTTTTCACATATAAATAATCATGTTAAAAATTTACTAGTATAACAAATTTGAATTAAAATTTTCAGTATGAAAATAAACATTCTGATATATTTAAAAGCTGTCTTATGCTATTTCTAAGAAAACCATAAATGTTTGCCAAATTTCAAATATGAAACGGGTTTACAACAGTAAAAGAATTTTTAATTAAAATTTTAAGAAAAGCAGTTTGAGACAAGGTCAAATAAATTTTGCATTCTTGCAAGCGATAATTTTAAAAGAAAGATTTATTTAAATTTTATTATTTATTTTATTCAATATAAAAATGAACTTATTATGAAGACGAACTTTTTTTATCCATATTAATAAAAAATGGCTCTTAAAAACCGGTATCATAAAAAAAGTTTATTTTATAATATTTTTTTAATGAAATCAATGTAATAGAAAATTAATTATGCGATTTGCTTACCAACAGTGAATATCTTATTAATTATTTATTATTCAAACTAATGTAATGACTTATTTACAACTAAAAATCATTTTATTATAAATAACTCTACGTTCACAACGATAAAATTCGAATACAATTTTAAATTTAGCATCATCATTTTATAATTTTCATAATCTAAAAAGACATTTTTTTTAGTAATTTGCGATTTCAGAATAAAAACAAAACTCAAAATAAATTTGCTACATTATGATTTAAATATTTTGAGCAATGTTTGTGTAACCTATGGCTAAAAGAGTTTATGACAAAGTTGTTAAAATTCAATTTTCGATTCTCATTTCCAGAACTTAAATAATTTTTTCCCCAAAATGATAAATGATAAAGACAATAATGCATAATTTAAGAATATCTTAAGTAAAGTGCTTTGGTGAATTGATCGCTAATTCTATTAGAGAAAGCATAAGAGAAACTAATAACTTGAAGCGAATCTGCGGAAAAGCCGCGGACAAAAGCTGCCTGCCGGCCAGATTCGTCATAATTGGTGACGCACAAAGAAACACCCGGCGAATCGACTGGTATTATGCGATCTCAACAATATAATGCATTATCCCACTAGCCAGATTTCATTGTTTACAATCAGAAATTAACGCGGGAGTTGCAGAGATTTGAATTCTTCGGAAGCCACAGAAGCACCGCTATTGGAATTAACTACCCTTTGGAAATTTCTACTGATGTTTATCTGAATAGATGATTCTGAGCTATCAGTTAGGAAGTTCGTATAGAAATGGGTTTATGCTATTAACTGAATATTTTCCTATTTAGATATGCATAGATAGGAGTTGCCTTCTTTGAATTTATCTTTCGTTCTATTCTTTTGTTGTCGGATTAAATGAAATAGATTTCCATATCTAGTAATACCAAAGAGTTCTTAGAAACTGATACTTTCTCTTTACAGACGTAGAGTAAAACCAAAATCAAGAAAATATTCTCATTTTATTATATACTCTTGAAATATTATGATACATAAGGAATAAATGAAGTTTACTATTTCTTGTAATATCATGAGATGAATGAGAAAGAAAAAAATTCATGAAGATTTCTGAATGTTTATTTTTCGATATTTATATCACATCTGGTAAAGTTGTTCTCTTTTTTTTTCTTTTAATAGAAATTGTTTCAGAGATGTAATATTCACAAGCGTGATTCCTTGTAAAACTGCTTTCGTTAAAAAGTACGTATGCATTAATCTTTTCAACATACACACACATAGAAATAAAAAAAAATTACTTTTTATGTCACAGTTACAATTTCGAAAGCTAGAATTGTTTAAACATGATGAAACTAGTGATTAAGTTTTAAACCACAAAAACCAGAATTTTATTAATTGTGTTGTTTTAGTGGTTAAGCTTAAAACGCGTTATTTTAAAGTAATATGTTAATATGCTTTAAACATATCGCGCGCATCATTCAATGTTAGAACATTATAATAACAAGATATAACATGTTAATAAAGAGACTACGTTTTACAATATATAATTGTATCATTTTTAAATACAAAAGTAAGATAATTATATCGTATATAATTACAAGATATCGCATCGTTTATGAATGAGTTATACAATATCGTTTATTTATTTTCCAATGATCTTTTACTATAAAAATATTTATGTATTTATTTCATTTTAGACAATACAAAGAATTCGGAGAAATTAAAATATTATTACATCAGAAATTCACCCGCTGCATTAGCTTATATATATCTATTTACTTAAAAATAGGCATAGTAAAATAAAAATTTCATTCTGAAACAAAATAAAAGAATTCAATTAGTATCAATGATTCGTTTCAATTTTAAAAATGAACTTTTAAGCATGTATAATTATTTATCTTTTATTATTTTTTTTATATTTCTGATTATATTTTTTTAAATGTCTAGTATTTTTATGAAATTAATATATTTCACTATTCATTTAGATAAGAATTAATACAAATAAGAATTGAATAAATCTCAGAGAAAACAATTTAAAAATATTCAGAAAAATTATTGTATATTAAATTTTTATATTAGTTTCAAGATATATGTCAGTTAGCAAGAAGAGCTTACAGAAAAAAAACAGAGAGACAGATTCAAATGATAAGTAATCTTTGGCTTACAATCTTTCTTTTCTTATAAAAAGCGAACAAGAAAATAATTGTGTCATTTTAAAAAACAAAATAATCAGAGATAAACGTTTTCCATTCCAAGTAGCTGTGATAAGTTGTCTGATAGGATTTCGTCTGAACATAAGCTGTTTCTAATCATTGTACACTAATCTAAAAATGTCGAAATAGATGTAAAAAATATGCAATCTGTTGTAAGCTGTTTTCACTGCAGTTGTCGAAGATTAAAAGCAGATGTGAGTGAGATATTTGTTAAAACCAGTTCTTGTTTACCATTCCCCTTCAAAGATGTCTGGAAATTCAACTGCCTATTAGTCGTTTTAATTGATTATTAAAAATTAGAATTTGGAAAAATCTTTTTTATTCCCATTTATGTATTTTCTTATACAAACACAAAATGAAATATGCACAAAAATATGATTCGGTAAGTTATTTCTTTAGCTTGCTGGTACAGCATCATCTTGCCGAAAAATGGCCAATGATGATGGAGGTGAGCTCTACACCGGTGTTCGGCTGTATTACAGAAAAGGATGAAAGGTGATTCGTATCAATGGAATTGAGGTGAGCTCTTCTCCTATGTTCGGCTGTATTATACGAAAGGATAAAAGGTGAGTTTTATCAATGGAATGGAGATGAGCTCTACTCATGTGCTCGAATGTATTATAAAGAGAAATGATTACTGTGTCGTAGGAATGAGATGTAGACGCTGTTCTCAGTAGTCGAGTTTTCCTGTTAAACATTTTATACAGTTAAATGATTTACAGTATTTGGTATGTGTGCTTAAAATCTTTAAGTAATAATTTTAGACTTTTAATTTTGTTGCTTTATATATTAATGAAGGTTTTAGAATTTAGAATTAATATCAAATATACATATCTTCCCCACAAATAATGAATTTTTTTATAGATAAAATAAGTCTTAATTTTTTTACATTAAATAATTATTATTTTTGAAAGAACTCGCCTTTTTCCTGCAATCGAAAACATAGATAATGTTTTTGAGTTTAAAGTTTATAATAATTTATATCAATTTAAAGTTAAAAATTAATTCTTACTCGATGTAACAACAGTAATTTTAATTTTGGGGCTTATATATTAATGAAAATTTTAGAATTTAGAATTAATTTCAAATATGACACATAATTAAATTTTTTTAATAAAAAATAAGAATTAAATTTAATTTTAGAGAAATTGTTTTTCACTAAATAATGTATTATTTTCAAACCAAATCGCTTTCTTTCTACATGTAAGAACATAGACTGAAACTTTTAATTTAAAGTTAAAAGTTTGCCCTTTGCACTCGGATGATGACTCTCCCTCAACATTCAAGACGGTGCATCATTCTGATGTTTTATTTATTTATATTTTTCATTTTGATTGTTAAAAATACCTGAAGAGTAGTAAGAAGATGCAAATTAATTAAATGGGAGAATTCAAACTAAAACAATTATCGATATTTAGTTTTTGGAGCGATAAACAAGCCTTTATATTAGGGTAATAATTATGCTTACTATCGAATAATTATGGAATTACTTTTCCTAGTACAAAAGATTAATTCTTACTCAATGAGACATAAAAAAAAAACTAAATCCTTATTATATTCCTCTGCAAGAAAATGTACTTTATTTAAACAAGTATGATTGAATGAATCAAAATATTTTTTTAAGGTAAGAATGAAACTCATAGTAAACAGATAAAGATTTACAATCAAAATAAATTATTACTTCTAATAGAAAAGTTTTCCCTCCTTTTTATTAGAATTAATGATCATGCAATGAAAGCGAGTCTATGTTAAAGTATGAAAGCAAATGAATTGATGAGCATTTTTAGTACGAATTTGGAAAAAATATTCAGTATTAATATTTTTTTCCAAAATCGAACTAACAATTCTCATTTTTCTCTCTTATATTTCAATTAGTTTCTCTCTAATATTTTATAACAATAATTAAATGCTAGAAATCGGATAATTTTTTCCTTTTATTTTAAAGTCTTCTTTTCAATAAATTCTGAATTTATCGTAAAGAATATGAAAAGAGCATGCTGTAATTATGTAAACGGTCTCACCATAATATAATTTCTTATATAATTGTAAATTTTGTAAATAGTTATTTTTTTTTCGTTTTCCTACTGTAAATATTTTGTTAATTAAATAAAATTCCCGTAACATGCCTACCAAACCGTTCAGTGACCAGAATGGTCACGGATACGGGGGTATGAGACGGCGTTCTGTTCTGTAATTTTTGACATATATGTCAAATGTCAGGCATAATTTTTTCTTTGCTTCAGAAATGCATCATGATGTAAATGTATACAGAAATAAAGCTTTCTTCATTGCTAATTATGCTTCTTATTTTATTTTTTTTTATTTGCAAAATCGCAAACAATTATTTCAGAAAAAATTTTGTGATTAGAATCGAAAGTTATTTTAATTATTTAAAAAGACTTCAAGAATGTCGAGCGATTTTAAAAATCGCTTGGCAATTCCTTTAGAGTTAATTGAAAAAAATGTCAAATTTCAAACGCTTTTGAATGAGTATGACAATTGCAAAAAAATTATTTCCACATATTTTACAAAAGCTTTCAACCATTATATTTTTGTTCAAAATGAAATACCTACAATCCATCTATGCATAAAAAAAGGGGCCTATTTCCTTTTCTTTTTGTATTTAGCACTCAAACCAAAGCCGTGAAGTGGGTATTTACTTCCACCAATTTGCATCATCGTCACTTACAGCAACCAATGAAAGCATTTCAAAAATACAGTGATAGAGAAATCTACCGAGTTCAGTTAAAAACTTGGTTGCAAATGGATTAAAAATTTGTTATGACAGGACATAAGTTTTGATGAAGAGAGGGGATTTGAAGAAAAAGGGAGGGGGAGAATCGAAAAAAAAAAAGACCTTCCTGCGAAAATTGCATGCACTTTAAATGCAAATTTCCTTCACAAAAGTTGGGCTGTTAAGGGTGTAAAATTTTGTCACCAAGCATTTACACGATTACATGGTCGTATGACAAAAACTACCAATAAAAATGAGTCTTAGTTCTTTCGAATGTTTCCCCCACCCCAACCCCCTAGCCGCACGCCGGATCCCTCATTTTGTGAGTTCTTTATTGTCGATATGCTTTATTTTCCCACTCGCTTCCCCTTTCAATGAACCTCAGAGCAGCAATTATTAATTTTTTTCTTCCAACCGAAAGAACGCGTGTCTTCCTCCCCCTTCCCCCATATCCTCCTGAAATCACACATTTGATTTTGATTAAAATTGAAGTGAGTTATAGGATGAAATGAATTTCCTCAAAGTTCGCAAATGCACCTTGCACATTTATCCTTAAAGCACCCGAAATAAATAAAATATAAAAAAAATCACCTTTATACATTGAAACAGCAACTGCTATCTGCAGGGATGCTATCCTGTCGGAATGACTATTAAAATTACAAAAGGAGATGTCTTTTGAAAATAAAAGAGAACAGACTGTTTTTTTCAAACTTTTATCTGTTTGTTTTTATTTCCGCTTCTTTTTATAGCACTTATTTTTTTTCCTTCAAGCCGTCGCTTTCACTTGTCATGTACGAATGTCTATTTACAGCATATTCTTTTATCTAAAATTTCTTTAAAAGATAATTTATTCTAATACTTAAACCTCGAGCATTGAATACTATCGTTCAACATTTCCCATTACCAAGAAAGAAAGTTTTCAGTTAAATAAAACGGTAATATAATTTCCCAAACACTTGAAATGCAATTATTCATACGATCGTAATTTAGTTTTTAATATGAGAGATTTCGCAAAATAATGTTCAATTTTCCAAGAAAACTCTATAGAATAATTTAATTTTTACTCAATTATTCGTTATAAATTAGATTTCATTTCTTACCCAAAAAAGAAATGTGGAATTAAGAAGAAAAAACATTGATATATTATATATATATATATATATATATATATATATATATATATATATATATACAATGTGTCAATATTGAAAGTAAACTTATCGAGAATTAATGTAATTTCAAAGCTTAAATTTTCATTTGAATTCTACATGATAAATGTATAAGCACTTTTTTTTAACTAAAATATTGTAATTTTAAGGAAATTTAACGCAACCATTGTTTACTAGTAGTCTGATCTACCCTAAAAGCATTTTAATAATCATTAATTACTTATCTATAATTGATATATAAAGAATAATTTCTTAAGGGCATTTCTTAATCTTATAGCAACTAATAGTCACTATTTTCCACAATGATCAAACATGCTCCATACAGGAGTTAATATAGTAAATAATTTATTTAATATTTAATATTAATAATTTATTTACTATTTATTAATTTAATCAAGAACAAATATAATTTCAAAGTGATGATTAACATTTTAACTCAACATGGTAAATATAAAACATACTATTTCTACTAAAATATTGTAATTTTAAAGACATTTGATGCAAGTGAGCTACAGTGTTTACTCATAATCTTTGCCCACTCAAAAAAGTGTTTTAACAATCACTAATTACTTTTCAATAATTGATATATCACCCGAAAAAGCATTTTAAAAAATGGAATATTACTTAATCGTAGATAACCAAAATAAATTAAGCCTAAAATCTAACCATTAAATAATATGTGCTAATACGACTATGAAATTAAAAAGCTTTAAGTTAATTACCAGCTGTTTTGTTGAAGGATAATCAACATACCATGAGTATTAAGCCTCTCCCATAACTGATATAAAAACTATAATTTATTTAAAGGCATTTCCTAATCTTATATTAACCAATACCCATTGTCTCACAATAATCACACATCTCCCATACAGGAAATAATAGAACACATTTCTACGCTTCATATTCTTTGGAATTATTCATCTCCTCATTCGAAACATATTTAGAAATAGTATTAGAAATAAACTGAAGCCGCATTCACTAAATCAATAGTTAAATATTTTTTTTCTTTCTATTCTAGCAGATTATAATAATATTAATTCTAGCAAATATTTTGAGGGTTGGTAAGGATGCAAAGTAAGTCGTTGCGTAAGTTCAAGAAAGTATAAATTTATTTATAATTAAAATTATGGAATAATCTTAGATAAAAATACATAACAATATAAACTGAACGTTCAATATACATAATGAAAGGATATTATTTCATTTAAAATGAAAGAAGAGTATAATGAAAGAAATATCTTGGTAAATTTAAAATGAAATATTCGGAAAAAAGCAAGTGATTGATAAATTTTATATAATTCATACGTAATCAAATAGTTTTATATCACTACCCCCATCCCCAAATGTCATACTCCAAAGAGGAGTATGCAAGGAAAAGAAGCAGGAATATGAAGGAATAAGTAGTATAGAGTTTTTTCATGAAACTTCTTTAAAAATCAGAAAAAAGCAATCAATCATTTTTTTTTAAATTTAATTTCCTGAAAGAAGAATGCACAGTAAAAATATAATAATTAACAATGAGGCAAGAAAACGTCATTTAACCTAATCACGTGATACCATGATCAATTCAGCTTTAAATGAGAAGGGTTGCTGTTATCAAAACGAATTTTGGAAGTAATTTTCAAAAATGCTTAATTACAAATATTTCTATATAAAATTAAATGAAAAAATTTTTTAACGATTAATTATTAACGAGTCATTATGGCTTTTTTTTTCATAATCACATAGCCCAACGATTTTTTTTTCGCATTGCCGATCTCTGTCTTTAATTTCTGACATGTTAAAATTTGGTCTGAAATCTCATATAAACCATCCATATATACTTCTTTCTAGCGAACGAAATTAATAAATTCCAGACATATCAACAATATTCTAAAAAGATATTACAAAAGATATTGCTCTGAAAATAACACAACAGTCTTAAAGACAACAAATAAACATATTCTCAAAAACATTAATGCTTTCACATTTGTCTCTTTTTGTCCTAATGGCTTACTATTAGATAGTCTGAGATATGAATTATTTTATCATTGCTATTATTCTTTTTTAAAAATTCAAACAGAAAAACATTAGAATAACTAATTAATGACAAACAGGAAAAATTTATTTCAAATCCTTAATTACATTTTCTTTCTAAATATTGAGAAGAATAAAAGTTTTAATTATTTTAATTTTTTTCAGAATATGATTTTACTTATAAGAACTGAATTCAAAAGAATTAGCATTTAAATATTCTTGGGACATACACATTTTCTCAATAATAAATTATTTATAACAAATGAACAAAATAAAATATAAAACATTATAAAACAGAACAAATAATACTTTTTTGCTATGTTTACATTCATCATTATTTTCAAAACAGAAGAGTAATAGAAAATGTTGCAAAAAATGTCATTATGTGTCTTAAAAGAATAATTTATCTATATATCTCATTATCGCTTGAAAATGACAAAATTAACATTTCGAGACAAGGTGAGATGACTAATTTCAAAATGCCTGTTCATATTTTGTAATTATTTTTACACACCTTTCTTAAAAAATATATATATATTTATTAATTTACTTTTTTCTTAATGAGATCATTATTTTTGAAGTTAACTGCGGCATTTCTAATGTTTATTCATCCCTTTTCAATTATATTGATAATCCTACTCTCTAAGATTATTAATTTTTAGAAGCATACAAATGAGAAGCAAAGCCGCAAATCATCGTCATTTTTTCATCAAATACAGCAGTTAAAAAGATTTAATAAAGTCGTACATATTTTTTTCATCTGAATGAAAAATATTGGCGCCCATGAATAAGAAAAAAACCCAATTAATTTTTTTTTTTTAATCTTTTGGAGAATTATTTGAAAACTTATAGCTTATTACTGCACAACATAAAGAAGTGTATAATAATATCCCAGTTGGAATGTTTCATTAATAAGCAAGATGCGACATCATCTTTATGCCAATATGATTTACCTGACCAGAGGTAATTTTAGCCTATTGAACAAGATCAAAATAGTGGATGTCTTTCTCTATTAACATGAATGGCCGGCAAGTGACAGTTTACCAGCGAATCCATTATCGGAAATGTGTTATTAACTCATTTACTTCGACATGTTAAGAGGGAATTCCCCTCCTCTAATGATATGATAAGTCTTTAAAGTGTAAAAGATGCAGGAATCTATTTGAATTGAACAGTCCACTCTAATACGGGAGTATGTATTATAATGCATGGAATAAACAGGAATTTAACTCGAATATTCTGTTAACTTTTCTGAAGTAAGATTTAAATATATTGCTGAGTTTAAATGCATGGATACAACTTTTCAATTAATTAAATATTTCATTTCAAAATTGTTACGATTTTATTTCTTTATTAAATTAAATTCTATCGTTTGACATATCCTTTAAGTTCAGTTTCCAAATATTTCAAATGGAACATTAAAATTTAAAAATGTTGTTTAAAAGTCTGATTTTATATTACTAATTAGAATATAATTTTTAATAATCATGCACGATTTTTAATAGCAATATGCATATTTTTCAATACATTTAAAATAAATTATTTCAGAAAATAACAAAATTATTATATAAGTATTTTATATATAAACAATTGATTGCAATTTCAATCTATCTCTTCCATTTGTTTTTAAATAACTTCTGTATATTAACAATTAATTCACTATGACTTAATCAAATTAAATATCATGACATCGAAAAGAATTAATAAAGTTATAGTGAAAACTGAAGAATCCTCATTACTATAAACAAAAAAAGATGGAACGTACAAATTATTTAAGAGATTTTTTTGAAATGTTCTAAAATTTCCGTTTTTATAATTTTTTTTAAAAAAAAATTATATGATTATGCAATAATGTGTATTTAAAAATTTCATTAAAATTAAATAAATGATTGAAAAGGATTAAAATCTGCTTTTTTCACAAATTACATTTCAAAAACCACTCGTTGAAAAACTTCTTAAATTTTTTAATAAACAAAGTTTCTAATCTTTATTGTAAAAACTTTTAAGTATTTATTGCCCAAAAAGCTCGAAAATATTTTAAATTATTGCACATATTGATTAATAATTTATTTAATCGTCTTACAGAAAAAAAAAGGCATAGTACAACTATAGTATAGGTAATATCTATGAAAATAATCCTGTTCATAAGTAAATGTTAAATAAGGTTAATGAAAGAAAATATTAATTTCCAATAACAAAATACTAATTATTGCACTGAGTTCCGCAATAGACGCCTATTTTCTTATTACGACATTATATAAATATCACTTAGGGGAATAATTGCATTTTTTCTCTAAAATAGAATGGTTACAGAGATTTATTTTAAATATTATTATTTATTTTTTTAATCAGTTCTTCAAAAACTTGTCATGTAAACCTAAATGCAATTATAAGATGAAAATATTTACTCTGCAAGAATAAATAATCAATTGAAAAATAAATATGCAATTCAAGATATTTAAATAATTATTAATTATATGGAGTATTTATCTTTTATAAATTAATCTAATTAAATGTTGAAGCAGCGTCACCGAACACACATCGAACACAACGATATTGATTTAATCACACTCGAATGAACCAAATATGAGATAAGTAACCAGTTCAAGCCATTTTATACCACTGAATCAGAAAATTGTATGAAGTGAATTCATATATTCATGAAATTCAAGACATGTTTCCTTTTTTTTTAATGAATCACGACAAGGAGTGAATTAATAAATTGCTTCAAAGCATTTGAAAACTTCAAAAGATTTGGAAGTCTTTTCTAAAGTTTTCTGTGCTTGTTGAAAGCAGAGATGTCCCATGTGCATAGCAGCTTATTCGAAATGCGCATGATTCACTGACTCTATAAAGCTCTTTGATGTCTTGGCATGAACTTGCTATAGCAATACGCCTCGGTAACATTTCCGAATGAGGATGAAAACATTGGAACCTTCCCTAAATTTACAATACATAGGAGAAACACAGAAAAAAATGATTACATATTGACTATGCGCCTACTTAAACTTTTCACACAAAATGACGAAGAGTGACTTAGTACTTCAGTAGAACCGCTAGGGGACGTTGTTCTGTATTGACTTCGACGAATAACAATTTTACGGTTTTTGAACCACAGACAGAAGCGCAGAGGATGACGCTTTGAAGATGGGTAAATTTATTTGCTTCTGAAGCAAAAATATATTTTACATCAAACACTTTCAATACATCAAGAGATTTGCTTCGCTTAACAAAATCTGTAAACTGTCTTATAATTTTCTCTATGTTGACAATAGCTGTGTCTCTTTATAGATACCAGCAGCGCATATAATGGTTTTTAACTGCTGTTTTTTAATATCCTCTACTTATTTCAGTGTAAATAGTTTTCGAATAACAAGTTAAGCCATACGAAATGTCTAGTATAACTGATAGATAAATACTACGATATTTTTTGCCATACCCACTTCATCAATTTTTGCCTGTTTACTACTTCTCAAAGCTCATGCAGAGTTCATTTATTGATTTTAAAGTTATCAGCTACATTGTTTATTTGCTTTTAATTAGTTGTCTTGTATGTTTGCGTTTTACTGAATGGGTCAGCGATTATAAAATATGCTAATTGAACTTTGTGAAACTTCGCGAAGATCAATCAATGATGCTATTGAAGGTGAAAGACTATTTAAAGATATTTGTTAAATAGCCAAGTATTTGATGTACTTTAATAATTGAAACTAAAAAGGAATCTTTAATCTCGATAGTTGTCAATTTAACGAAAGTAATTTGTTTGTATTTCGTGGACAAGAATGATATTATACCAAACAAACAAGAAAAAGAATCGTATTTTGAACAACAAATCATATAGGGGAAAAATAATATTTTGAACAACAAATCATATAGGGTAAAAATAATATTTTGAACGACAAATCATACAGGTGAAAAATAATATTTTGAACAACAAATCATATAGAGGAACAAATCCTATTTTGAATACATTGCAAGAAGAATGAGTGCATTATATAAATGCAACTGCATGTTATTGTATTTGATTTAAATATTATGAAATAATACTGAAGTTCGAAAAGAAAATGATAATTTTGATTCTTAGACGCATAAAGCATTGAAACTTGATAGAACACAATCATAGTTTTGAAAATTCTTAGAATTTTTTTTTTCAAATTTTATATTTATATAATATTTAATATAAATGAGTATACCGATAAGTAAAGTTAGATGCATTAGAGTAAATATAAGTAAATTTATTTGCTGAGGCACAAATAGTGTCGAAGTTTGGGTGAAAAAATTCTTTTAATTTTCTTATTCCCTCTAAATATCTTTAAGTTTCCGTGTTCTTTTCAAAGATTTCGCACAATACACACGTTCCTGATTTTTTTTGATAATAATTCTTTTATATATAATATAATAGCTTTTAATTTCCTAAAAACTTGTTTGGCAGAAACCTTACAAAAGCAGGATGAAAAGGAAGCCTTAAAACTCATATCGAAAGAGTTTTTCAGACATTAGAATGTAGGAGAGTTCTCATTTAAGCGAAAAAGTTAGAAAACTAATTGAAATAAAAAAAAAGTCTGGAGGAAAGAGTGAAAAAAATTTGTTTTGTACCTCCTTCTTTCTTATTTATGTAGAAGCAATAAAATTTCGTTTTTAATGAATTTATCAATTCCAAAATAGTGGGGGTGTTCTTCAATGTAACATAAAGGAAAACAAGAAATTTTTAAGAAGTGTTATTTCCAAAGCAACAGCATTAAAAACAACTAAACAATAAATTATTCTTAGGCATCAACATAATATGATTAGAAACCATTTTATAAAGAAAGAAAACTATCAAAACATGCTCTGAAAAATACACAGAAATTGTAATCATAAATTTAAAAAAAAACATTTATTCCATTGTTTTTTTTAGTGCAAAAAAATCTAAAGCAAACTTCAGAAATATGCATGCTAGTCTAATATCCGAATCAAAAGTAAAATATTTTCAATTTAATTCTAATTGGTAAAAAATATTCATTAATTTTGAACTTCTACTTCAAAAAGTTATAGCATGATTATTTTTAGGCTTCATTCGTCTGTCTTGATTGCATTAATCGTTGCATTCTCTGCGTAACGATTTTTATATCATGAAAGTCGCAAAAGGAATACCAACCTAAAATCATTATCATATATATGAAAAAGTAACGTCTGGCCTGAAGTTAGCATCAAAAGAAGGCAATTTTTATCAGAGCTTTAAATATTGACAAAAGCAGGAGAGAGAAAAGTTCAATAAGTTCTGATTCAATACAAATCGCTTTTACTTTCATTAAACAATACAAATTATTGATACAAATATTGTTTAGAAAATTTTTTGAAAAATGTATTAAAACTTTAGGAAAAAATAGTATCTTAAAACTTTTGAAAAGTCAACTTTTTAAAAAATATTTTACTGTAGTGTACAAATGGTTTTGTCAATATACTTCTGAACACGAGAAAAAAAATTAATTCTAAAATAAATTTAATTGCTTAAAAATGTAATAATATTTTTAAAAATGCATTTCTTATCTGAATTACCTATATTCTACAGACCTAAATTATACTATCAAGAAATATATATGTGTAAACTTTGTAACTTTAAGTTCAAGTTTTTCCCCCATAGGGATTTTAATTCTTTGTATTTTTCAACACGAATCACTTCGTTTGTACGAATTTTGTCTCTATTTGCAAAAAGATTTCCAAGATAAAAAGTTATTGAGTTAAAAGAAATTAATTATATACTTATGCTTCACGAAGAAATGATACATTTAAAATACAATCCCCTCAGATTAAAATTTGCTAATCATTTGACGAACATTTAAGAGCAAAAAAGCATGTAGTATTTTTTAAAAATTCCCAAATGAGTTTTAATTACTTATTGTTGAAACAATACCTTGTTAATTTAACAGCATTTATTTTTAAGTTTTCTCAGGTAATAAATTAAAAAGACATAACTTCTAGTTTTCAATTATTTTAATTGTATGGGATTATTTTATTATTCCACCTAAGACCACTTCTACTTTTTTCGCAAATGTTTAATTATCTTTCAAACAAAGTCTGTTTTTAAGTTCAACAATGCCCAGTTTAAACTTGATTCCCAAAAGAAGTTAAAAAAAAAGTTTAAAAGTGATCCAAACTTGCAGCGAGGAATATCGTAGCAGAAAAATTTTTAAGGCTTCATTCGACAAATTTCATATTTAAGAAAAAACAACAACAATATATCCTTAATTACAGCAAATTGATCTTCATAGAAAACGCCGTGCCCTTATATTACCCAACATAATGGAAAATGTTGTTGTAAGATATGCTTAAAAATCTTTAAAAAATATTAAAATTATATTTAAAGAAATAATACTGGTTAAAACTGAAAATTTAATTTTTTTATTAAAATAATGTAAAAAAAATTCTTTGATAATATTCTCTGAAATTATTGAGCTTAAATTTAGAATTTATATTAATTTTTAAACAAATCCAGTACAAAAGATGGATTTATTTAAGTATTAAATTAAGTCAGAAAGTGTTTTTTTTTTATCCCAAGTGAATAGTTACTGCCAATAAAATAAGTACGAACTGAATTTGACAGCTTTAGATCCAGAGGTTTCCTGATACAGAGGTCTGAAACAATTTTTGAACATCATGTTTTATACAGCACTACGTGATTTACAAACGCCATCTACCGCCAAAACATTATCTTATTAATATTGTACTGATGTGGACAATGAATATTCATTTTCGTCAGACGATTATTAAATATTTCTGCGTAATAACTTAACGATAATCTATAGAATAATCTAAAAATTATTTAAAGCGACTTCAGGGATATTCATACTTATTTAAACATTATATATATATATAAAAAAACCTCACAGGTTCTTTTAAAAACCACATCATTATCAAATTTTTTTTTATTATTTTTTATCTATTTACAATGATTACTTTTTGCATATAATTTATGAAAGAGAAAGAAAAAATAAAATATAACCAACTACAACAAAAAATTCTTTACAAACCCCATAGTATTTTTTATGCTTCAGTATGATGTTTCTCATAATGGATAATATCACTAATCTATATAATTCCATTATTCCCCAATCCATTATTTCTTTAGAGCACTAAGCTCCTAGGAAAGGGGAGGCCTAGAAACAAGATTTAGAAGCCTCAATATGAAATAATAATCCTGGTATCATCGCTTTTAAGTTTTGTAGGACACATTTCAAAACTCCTGAACTTGTACTTAAGTCTATAAGTAGAAGATAAAGACCACTTGCTAATACTTCATTGATGCCTACAAGAAACTTTCTGAGCTTATAAAGTAAAGTTTAAAATTTCCTAACGTTTATAACATTAAAAGACACAAGATAAATACCATCGAAAGATATAGAGATATAGGAGATACGCTTCAGTTGATCCTTTTTCACTTTCACCCCCGAGTATCCATAGATCCTTTTGAAAACAGAGTGCTTTTAACGGTGTTTAAGTGATTAAAGTGAAAATCACAAAATTCGTGTTATCAAAATCCTTGCATTTTTTTTAAGTGCTTTGAAAATACTTCCGAGAATTTATCGAAATAAGCACTACAGGTGAAAAACTTCCATTTAATACCAACGTGTGAAAATCTTTTTTTTAACTGTAAATATGAAAAAAAAAAAATTTAAGCTTTTATTGAAGTTAGAGTTTTCACTGGAATAATGTTCAAAGTTCAGCATTTCAATTTTAACTTTTGTCTTTTTTTGTATGGTGAATATAAAATAATTATATTAACAAATTAAATTCTTTCAAAAGCCATCAGAGTTTGATCTATGAAATATATCAGATTGTTTTAAAAAAAATTTCCATTTATCAATTTCGGAAAAAAAAATTCTTATTTTCATATGCCTGAAATAATTAGTATAAGAGTTTCATATCGGACATTTTTAATTGAACAAACATAAATTTTTAATTAAATTTTATCGAACGTATCAAACAGGCATTTTTAATTGAAAATTGCAAGCATTTCTGTGCATTTAGAACTTCAAACTGTAGCATGAGATTTTAGCAAAAATATATGTTTGATGCTATCTTTGATTGAAAATTAAGGCAAATAATAAATGTAACATTGTTGATAATATGGCAATAAAAATAGCCTGAAATACAATTTTTATGAAAAAAAATACTGATTTATATATTTTTAAAATTTTATTATAAATAGATGAATTTAATTAGAATAAAAAAATATATATAATTTTTGGAATATACAACATTTTAAATTAAATGATTTCAAATAAAAAAAGAGCCTTCAAAGATCAAACAAATAAATCGTTATAAATTTCGATTTCTTGAAATTATGTAAATTATTTAATGTAATATATTATTTTTAATAATTAATGTGGTTTATATAAGTGACACATTATTTATAATTATCCTTTTTAGAGTAACTATTATACTTTGCAATTTTGTTTTTATTTTAAAACAATACATATATTATTGAAGAAAACAGAAGCACTTTGCATTTGTTCATAATACATAATTTTTCGCCAGTTAATAAAAATGGAATTAATAAAGGAAATTTAAATACTGTGGATTTGTTTGGTATTTTTTTATACGATCAGGAAAAATGTTTTTCTGTTAAGATCTGATTTTTATATAGCATCGACAAATATCACTTAGCATTTATGAAATGAAAGATATTTTAGAAAAAAAAATACTTTGATACACTCAAAACTAGTATATACTTAAGAAATGAAATGAAATGAATTTTTGAATATAAAATTAAGCAAATGAAAAATAACATTAATAGTTAAATAAATGTTATTGCATATATAAATTGCATATATAAATATTATAAATGCATTGACTCTTATCTGTCTTTATTTTTTTTACATTATAATTGCAAATATTTCATGTTATGAATTTCAATGAATGCACGCACAAGACTAACAATTTGTTATTTTAAAATTTCTAACTATTACTATATCTTTTCTCTTTCTGCATTAAACTTTTAACAAACAATTGTGATTTTAAAAAAATATTATTATAATAAATATAATTATAAAAATATATTTACAAATTTTATCATAAATAAAATTGATTACAAAAGTCTATATGCAATAACGTAATCCTTAAGGCAAAATAGCATTTAGATTAAAACAAATTACTTGGTCTTATCAAAACTTATGAAAACATAAGATTTTATAAGAAAATGATAATTTATTGAATGCAGATGTATAGTATTCTCTCTATACCTATGTAATTTTCTACTAGGTAACTAATAACATCGATAACCTGTTAGAAAATATTAAATCTAAAAAAGGGACCATTTATATTTTGCATTTACGTGGGAAATTTTAGTCTAATAATTTCTCAAGGAAGTAAACAGAAAAAAAAATATTTTTCAGGACAGGGCTTCCGAAATCATCCTGATGAAATTTTTATCTTCCTTTAGAATCTTTTCACCAATCTTTTTAAATATATTTTAAAAATTCTTTTGCCAATACAAAAATTTATTTTATCTTTAGCAAAATAGAGATATTATCATTTGCAACAATTTTATTTCTAAGAATAAATGCTCTTATGAAAATATATATCTTCTGAAAAAAATAATATAACCATATGTATAAACAAATGTGGGACATATTTAATGTATAATATTTCATTTAGCAATATACGCATGTATACATAATTTTTACTTTTAATCCCAAAATGAAATCAAAATAAAATAACTGATACATAACATTTTAGATTCAAGGACTGAAAAGTTTAACTGAAGCAGCCAAAACCCGACGAACTTACACCACACAGATATATAAACAGGGGATCGTGTCGTTGTCATAGCAACGAAATATCACTGTGACAGAGTCATGGAACTAATTGGTGGGGAGGGGAGGAGGGAAAAGGATCTGTAAAAAGAAGGTGAATATCCTCCCCCGTTGAGAAGAAAATATCACTGGGGTGTCGAGAAGTAGCTCCAGGACAGTTGCCACAATACACGCGGAGAAGGAGAGCAAATATATATATCGATAGGCAGAGATAGGAGTTTACTCACATTTTGCTGGTGTGAGTGGCAGATAAACATCAAAGTCCGGAAACATAAACACAAACTTAGTGCTTTCTCCATCTAACGTTTGTGCTCCTTGAAAAGATTTAGAAATGTCCTTGGAAAGTGTTTTCAATGAATGAGTGCGTGATGCCCCGTTTCATCAAACGTTAGATCAGTTTTAACGCAAAATGTGTAAAATCAGCGTCAAATGAAATACATTTTCAAAAATGAAGCATTTTCTTTTCAAAATAGTTGCTGAAAACTTTGTGAAATTTATCTCGAGCTGAAAGTAATTCTCATTAGGGGAATTCTGTGAAATAGATAGAGAGTTTGTTAAAAATATGGTGTTTTAAATTTAAATATAGGCGATCCAAAATTAAAGCAAATATTACTGTGAATCTGTTGAACCAACATGAAATCCAGTTCCTTTGATATTCAAAACTTTCATTGAATTGCAAACATATTTTTATGAAAATATATTTTCTTTGGTTTTATAAATCAAAGAAATATTTCTTTGAAGGCTTTCAAATTTTTTAAAAGGCTAGTTATATTTCATTTACACAATTTTTTTAAAAAAATGAAGATTTTTTGACGAAACAGGATTATCCAAACCATATATATGAAATACAGAAAGTAAATATTGAACAAACATTAATTTCTTTTAATGTGATAGAAGTTTTAAACGAAACAGTTATTTTTAAATAAGAATTAATAAATTCAAAATCATTAAATAATATATTTCAATATATCATACGTATAATTATTTTTAATTTATTCACGAATATTATATAACTTTGATTGTAAAGAATTATCATTTTGAATTCAATGTTGATCAATGTTTATTAAGTTTCTTTATGAATTCAAATAATAAATTTGAAAATATTGAAATAAATTATTTGTTTTTGAAATATCCTCACTATCCAAATAATAGACAAAAATATTTTCTTTTTATGCAGTAAACATATCATTATATCTTAAGGTAACAAATTAAAGATATAAAACTGCGTTTTTTACATACTAGAAATTTTAATTTAATTTGGCCATTGAGATTTTTTTTTAATATTCAATTTAATACAGCCTCTAAAGCGCATAAAGTCTACATATTTTTATATCTTTAGGACATTTACATTTTGATGTAAGAAGTAAGAAAGAAATATAAAACTTAAGGCAATATGTTTTGATCATTCTGCTTATTTCTATATTCTTCACTCTGCTGCTTTTGAAACATTGACCGATATTTTTAAGAATACAGTTTTTTGGCGCTGTATAAACGCTATTATAACAAAATAAATAAATATATTATGAACTTAATCTGCCCATTGTTAGTTAAAACCTTTCAAAATATTTTAAATAAATCGAAACAAAAATTTAATTTCAGCATAATTTCTTGCCTTACTTTTTGGTAAATTATACATAAAAGAGTTTCATTTTTATGAAAACTTTCTTTGCATAAATAATAATTTTTTTTTTTAGTTTTTTATAATCAAAATTTAATATAAACTTAGAATTTAACAAAATTTAACAGGAACATATAATCTTTTTTCTTTAAATAAAATAAATATATCAATATAAATTGATACATCAGTCAAATTCACCTTGTATCATTTCTTGCATCATCCTGATTATATTATTTATGATCATATTATTTTGCATACAATAATATAATATGCTTCAGGAAACAATAATTCCTTTTGGATCAGAAAGAGAAAAATAATCGAATTTTATTATTAAATCTTTTAACACCAGAAATATTGATGATCTTAATTGGCATAATGAATCCTATAATTCCATTCCTTTTTTATTAACTCATTCACTTCCATTTGTCGTGCATTTAACTGTCTCATTTTTGTTAATCATCGAATCACCTAAAGATTATTCATAGGAATTATTATATTTTGTGTGCTGGAGTTCAATAAGCAATGTCAAAATCAAATTGAAATTTGATTAACAAAGGCATTGCATAACAATTTCAATGTCTCCTATATTCTGAAGATAAAATCTCACTTCTCACTTTCAAATAGATACTAGAAAAATATAAAAAGAAGAACAAAATCAAAAAGTATCTTTTTTTCTACTCATTCTTTACCGCTTTTCTACTCCCCATCTAGCCTCAAGGTATTGGTGAACGATTCTTTAGAATCCACCTATCGTCCATTGATACCTTAAGCTTATAGTGGAGGCAACAGAATATCCCACCACCTCTGATGCACTGATTTTTACTTGGAGCCGATAAACCTCTTAAAAGTATCGTTCTTGGCAAAGGAAAATTGCAATTGACGTCCTGGTATACGCAGTCAAAGGCAATTTTTTTTTGTTGGAATAGAAGTGGCTATGATTTAATTTACAGGTCTCTTTCACGGTTGTCAAAAGTAATATTCAGGGTTGCAGTAAAGATATTTGAGTATAAAAGAAGCTCTTTATAAATTCATACTTTAGCTGTGAATGTCAATGACTATGACTGATTTTCTTTTTAAAAAAGGTTTGAAATTTTGAAATATTTCTTTTTCGGCTATTTGAAAGTTTATGGTTACAAACTGAATATGTTATTATTTTGAAAAGAAACAGTACAATGAGTTCCCTCTGGATTTTTCAATACATTGTTCGTATTTTTAATTATTGTATTCTAATTATTTTATAAACTAATGATTTTTCAATGACATTGATAGTTATTATATTCTAACCTTGATGATTATAAGAAATTACAATATAAATTATGAACTCAATAAAAAAATCCGAAGAATCAAACCCTTTTTAATCTTATAATTTAATTCTGACAGATAAATATCCTTCAGTTCTTTAAAGCTGTAAATTTAATGATATCTGTAACATATCTTACATTTTCAAATCTGGCTAATCAATGTAAAGTTGTATAATCGAATTTAAAAAATTGATTTGAAAAAAGTCATTCGCTCAATTGTTTGCATTGATCCTGTTATTTTAATTAAACATATTGGATGAAAACAAACTGCATTATGAATAAATTAATATTATTAACAACAATACAATTAAAATGTTTTATTACTATTTAGCAGAATGTTTATCTAGTTTGATATGTTTTTCGATTTTAACTTAAAATATTAAACATAACTTATACAATTTTATTTATGAAAAAAAGAAATAATTTTAATTTTACTCTAAATAAATTCAAATTTTTTTCACTCAGCCTTCCGTAAAAAATCTATAGAAACATAATTCTTAAATATTTTCTATGAATCAATACCAGTTGCTAAAGCAAAAATAAACAATCTAAGAGAATAAATATTTAAAAATACCATAACATAATAAACAATAATTTTATTTTTATCCGAAATCATTTCAACCCATGACTTTCTTTCATTTTCTACATCATTTTTCGCTACTTTACAATTGTAATACAGGCAATTTGAAATAACATTGTACAGTAAAAATCCATCAAATTTTTTTTTTCTATATTCGTTGAAGTTTATTTACCAAATTTAATTTCCGAATCATTCATTTATGAACGCTATGAAAAAAATTGCAATACTTTTTGAGTCAATTTTTTTATTCATTATTTTTTTCTTTCGTTTGAATTAAGATAATTATAAATTTTGTGGCTATTGTCTTTGTTAAAAAGGGGTATAACTTACTCTCCACTCACCTCATAATTAACTAACTTATTAGACATCATTTATATTTATTTCTATTTCAGTGTCGCCGACGGCCCTCGAAAACGGAAAAGTACTTTCATCACCAATAAAGAGAAATATAACGTATACTTCACTAATGAAGTTTCAAAGGAAAAGTATGTTGAAATGTATTGGTGACAAGTAATTTTGATATATAATTATTTTAAAAATAATTAATTTCAATAAGTAATTATTTTTTTTCTCAGAAGAGAGATTCTCTACTTAAGAAATAAAATTGGAATTTAAACTACAGACTGTTACTAAAGATTTTAAAGTAATTAAAATTATTGGTGTTGGATCAAAACATTCATGGAGAATAAGCTGAACACATTTTATTTTTTGATTAAACGTGCTTTTAAAAGTTAAATTTAAGTGATTAAAAGGGAAATAATTTTTAAAGCATCAATAATTTTAATTTCTATAATTTAAAAATATTTTTCACAGTAAAATTCATTAATTTTATGGCAATTTTTGTTGCAAGCAACATGTTTCGCATTTCACAGAAAATTCAAATAATCAAATGGCCACTAAATTCTAAGTAATATTACTAAAATTAATTTTCCGGTAAAACAGAATTCTACTGAATAATAAGTTCTTAATATTTTAATAATGTAAATTGGATATATGTTTATTTGATCTGAACCAAAATTTAAAAAAAAAAATGTACACCTCCACATTTTCTTGGAATAACAATATTGGGAAAATGAATGATATGATATAAAATACTAGCGCATTAAGATATTAAAGGTTTAAAATGGTAACATTACTACATCTAAAAAATATTCCTCTTATGAACAAATAATAACTTTCTTCCAGGTTTTATTTCCATGAAGAATATATAAGATGCGAGTAGTCTTAGCTAAAAGTTATTAAAAAAGCAAAGATAATCAAAGAAACTTGACTCCCTTAATTATTCTAATGCATATTCATAATTTTTAAAGTATGAAATGACACTTTAATTACCAAAATTACTTTAATTGCCCAGCATGCGTGATTATCTTTCCAAAAATCGAAAAATGTTTTAAACTCTCATTGTTTTTCCATTATTTCAGCGAAATTAAAGGTTTGAAAATTAAAGTTGTTTACTAAGACTTTCTAAGAGTTTTAATTTCATGCATATTTTAATTAAGATGAAAATTGTTCTTTTAAAAAAGGCGGGCTTCTTAAGAGAATATATTTGGAATACCTTTTAAGAATATTGGATCAACAAAATATCAGTTAATCCCTTTCTTAAACATTTTTTTTCGATCAATGGAACGCACAAGCTTGCATTACTAATAACAAAATAAATAATTCTGTATAAAAACGACAATTTATATAATTTTTTCATAGATTAAAAATCACATAGATTGCTTTATTTGTAAATTGTATCAACCAAATCATTATTCAAGAAAATGAATGCAAATAATATTTGTTTGTTTGTTGAATTATAAAAATAAATTGATACATGAGACGATAAAATCTCTTTTTTTTCAATTTTTCTAAGTAAATACGAAAAGATTAAAATAAATTTTCAGATATTCTAGATATTTTTCCTTCCTTAATTCTCTTTTTTTAATTATTGTTTCTTGTGTGTGTTTGACATCAGAATGAACAGAAAATAGCTTAAAGTATTGAGATTTCAAATTAGCACATTTTTATTCCAATGTTTTCGGAAATTAAAAAGAAAGTATGACAGAGATTTTTTTCTTTTTTCTGATTTTGCAATTATTTGAAAGAAGTCAAATGATTCAAGAAACAGTTCGAGAAGAAAATCGTTACACACAGAAAAGTGATTTATGAGAATTCTATATTTATATTATTCAATGTTACTCAGTTATTACTGGTATATAATGCCGAATTAATAAATGCCTAGTACATTTCCAACTAAAAAATTATGCTTAGCATAGATATAATATCAATCATTTCTCTTTTATTAAATTTACAAATGATAACGAAAGACTACATAGCAACATATAAGAAATGTATATGTGTCGACATTAATGTGAATCGAATTTTAAAACATTTTGCATTATTTTTTAAATCATTACTAAACTATTACTATTACTTTATTCTATTACTATTATTACTATTACTATTACTATTATTTTATTATTATATTTTCTAAAGTGAATTGTTTCAGATACAATTTGAATTTTCGCTCGAGTATAATGGTAACAAAATACCAATAGATAGAATTCTATTCTCTTCACACGTTTAGAAAAATTTTTTCAATAATAATTAGCATGAAATAGATTGAAACCCAAATACCCTTTTATAGTCTATAACATTCAATCAAAAATGTATCTAAATTATTCAAGTTAAATTTGGCATTAAATTTTTCTAATGCGTTTTTCAAACTTATTTCAACTTTTACCCATTTGAACTAAATATGTTTATTTTGCATAAAATTGTTATGCACACGCTAGAAAAAATATTTGGTAGTTAGTTAATAAGCCAACAAATTCTTTCACACTAATTAGAGTTTTAAAAATATCATGAGTATTTGTTCACATATCTCTAGAATGCCAAATAAGTGATGCTTATAAATCCTACACCTCATAAAATTTTTAATTTCTTAATAATATACATATTTATTCGATTTATCAGTGAAAAATTAAATTATTTTTATTTGGCAATTTAACTTTAATTTCCTGAGAACTTTTACAGATTTATTTATACAATAATATATATAAGATAAATTATTATTTTTGAAGTATGTATAAAATATGCTAATAGTTTAAAACTTTTTCTCTTATTTTAAAAAATTCTTCCTCAATAAAATTTATTTTAGGTCGTTATGAATAAAATACCAAATTTAATTTCAAAAGATATTGGCTTAGTGAAATTATAATGTCAGGGGAAGATTATATAAGAATGTCAATGGAATTACAATCAATTAATTAATGAGGTATTTTTTAATTTAAGGCTTCTTTATCAAAATATATAGGACATTGTAATTTTTTTTCCTATAATTGTAAAATTATTCTCTCTCTGAAGATAGATGGAAAACTGATTGAGGCTCGGTTACGATCTGAACTTCCAGATTATGAAATTTGTGAAGTTATTATTTTTTTCTGATAATGCAAATTTTAAAAAAAATACATTGTTAGAATAAGAATCTCAGAAATACAGAGAATTCCAACAATATTAATTTTTCTTAAGAATCAAAGAATAATATATGGTGACTGATGTATTTGCAAAAAAAAAAAAAAAAAAAAAATATCCGTGTGCCAAAAATTTATGTACAGGATAATTAGTGAAGAGGGTTTTTTTATGACAGATTCTTTTTGTATCAGTATTAATATATAAGAATATTTTGAATATGAATATTTTGTTTTAATGAAATGATAGCTTTTTTCTTCCTCAGTGATAAATTTTTAAATATTCCGAGTGTAGGAGATAATATTTCCAACTATGACTTATACATAAAATAAAGTGCACCTGTGAAATATTTACGTTCGAAGAAAATAATCATGCCAAATATTTTGCATGAAATACATACTTTGCTTACTTTGATTATTTTTTTAGAGAGTCAAATATTAGTTCACTATTGTAAGATGATATTTTTATAGCAAATCTTTTTTCAAAATATGAATGGCAGCATAAATTCCTTTGGATGCTTTTTGAGGAGAAATTGTCGGTTCCGCCAGGAAATAAATATCAAAATCGTAACAGCGAAGTAAATATTTTTCTGGTTATTTAGATTTTGAAAGAACTGATTTTACTTAGCTTTATTAAAAATATGCACTTATAGTCTAAACGTCGTGCTGCTGGGTGTTTCCAAATATGAATAGCAACACAAAATCATTTGCACTCTTTTTTGTGTGTGTGGGGGGGGGGACATTTGGTTCTACCAGAAAACAAATCTGAGAATCGTAACAGTGAAATAAATACCTGTTTTGATTAGTTAGATTTTGGAATACTTAAAGAAAAACCTATTTAGCTCAGTTTTGTAAAAAAATACACCTACAATTTAAAAGTCATGTTGCGGATTTTTCAAAACCTGAATAGCAGCATAAATATTTTGCATGTTTTTTTAATGAGAAACGAATTGGTTCCATCCAGGAAATAAAAAAGAAAATCCTAACTGCGAAATGAATATGTTTTGATTAGTTAAATTTTGAAATTCTTAAAGAAGAACTTATTTTAATTCTTCTTCGTAAAAATGAATACACCTATAGTTTAAAAGTCATGATGCGGGGTCAAAGAAAGAAAGAATAAAAAATTCTAGAAGACCCATTCAAAACAATCTTTTACAGAGTTTGTAAGTAGCATGAAATGTATTTTCATTTCTCTTGCATGCAGATAAAATAATGCATTCATAAATGAAATGCCCATCTTTTATTATTCACCAAGATAAAAATTATTGAAGAATGTAAGTATCTTTGAAATATCAGAAAATGTTTGATTATTCTTGAAATATTTACTTGCTCTCATATTTTTATTAATTCGGATTTAGAAGAGCAATAAATTCATAATCGTAGAAGTTTTTCGAAACTCATGTACATCGAAATACAATTTGAAAGATGAAATCAATCTTACAAATCGTATTTTGGGTTCAAAACTGCTCCCCCAAATGAAAATAAAAATAAAATTTATTTTCAAAAAAATAGAAAAACAAAATTGGGTATCTAGAAATTATTTCGAGATTAAAATTAAACCAAGCAAGAATTTTTATTTACAGCAATCGCAACTATAATAGAAAACATACGTAAATTGAACCAATTGTTCTTTTGCCTTAAAAGAACGATGAATTATGTTTTTATTCCACTTCAAGTAAACTATAAAATAATTCGAAAATCTAATAATTTCATTTTGCTACAACTTATATGTATATATATATATACATGTTATTAATACTTATAAATTTCAGAAATACTATTTTGATGTATAGGGAATAGTATATGGTATAGGAATCCTAAATTAGTTGCAATTTGTAGAAAGGTTTAGAAATAGGTGACTAAAATTGAATTGATATCTTATACATATTTAAAAAAAACATAAACGAAAAAAATTTATAATACGATCACAAAATTCTTAGAATAATAAATTATACGGAAGTAAGTGCAAATGTGTATTAAACGAACAAATGTGTACAGCACTCAAAGAAATTCAACTTGCATAATGTTAATCTAACCTAATATCCAAAATAAAAACGAAACTACATTTGAAAAATGCAATTTATGTAAGATAAAAAAGTTACTTCAGGCACCTTATTACTAAATGGTTCCTTTAGAACTTGTACGAATTAGAGATATAACAAAAGAATAACAGTATGAAAAAAGAAAAGTAATAAAAATTCAATCCCAAAACTTTCATATATTTTTATATATCATGCATTCGGTATTAAACATGTCTTTTATGAAATTCGAAAGATAGAAAAAATATTATCAGCTGAATTTTAACAATTCAGTATAAATATAAATCAGTTCAAAAAAAATTCGAATAATATAGAAAATAGGAAGCTGAAAGTATCAACGTTTTATTTTCACGTTATGTCTTTATGACCAGCCTGTTCGTCAATATTATTGGATATATTTAATTCAAATATTACCTCACCCTCATAGTATCTGTAGTTCCCTCAACAAAATGATTTAAATTGAAACTGAGATAATAAAAAAAAATATTTGTTGAGCGAAAGATATTTTTTTACGGATTTAAGCCATGTGGTAGAAAATTCAAATGGAATACGTAACCCTCAACAATATTTAATGTCTAATTCCACAATGCCAAACTCTACGTTTGAAGTTTATTTTATGAAAAAGTTTTATACATATCATTCTCTTTGCAAAATGAGCAATCAATTCCAAAATAAAATTGGAGTGGTGTGGTGTACGTGTATTATATGAATGTGCCCAATTTCAAGTTAGTTATAAAACATTGTCAGTAAAAAAAAAAAATAGATTGAAAAATAAATCCACGATACTTTATACATTCCCTTACGTACCTAATATATCAATGAATTACGTTTAGAGATTTCAGTAAAAGGAAATAAAAGCAGAAATTAAACAATCATTGTCAAAAGACAGTAAAATACAGACAGAATATTCTGGATTAATTTCCGTGAATTGATCTAAATTATTTATATTCTTAAATATTCGAAGAAACAATGAAACAGATTAAGTTTTATTGTAGCAATAAACATTAATACAAATTATACTTGAAAGTATGCTTTATTTCGGTAATTCTTAAAATATTATTGAAATTAGTTAAGTGTCGAGGGACAAATAAATTAATTTCGTTGAAATTATACAATTGTTTTTAATTAAAATGGTACACAAATTATTTTTGTACAAACGTTTTGGAAGTAACCGTGGAAAAAGGCCCAAATTTTATTTAATTGGAATTCATTTTCATTTCATTGAAATTCTAATTAAAATTCTATTCTGATTCATCATTCAAAATAGGACTTCACCAAATTTGATATCTCTAGATGAAATATCGGCCCTATTAAGTGCCAACAGATAAACACACATACATAGTAAGAAATAAATTCGATTCTATTTGTAATAGAGACGGAGAAACTCCTATAGTAACTGATTCCGCAGACCATTCAATACCGAAAAATTATTAAATAAGTTGAAATTTGAAAGATAAGAAAACAAAAACTAATCTCGATTTTTATTTGTAATAAAGACAAAGAATCGCCTTTAGGGACCGATTTCAGAGATAATTCAATAATAAAAAAGTAGTAGATAAAGTGAAAAATTATATTTTATTAAAAATAAAGAAAATCTTTTGTGAGATTTTTAAATCGAATTAATTGATAATATTATAGAAAAACAATCCTAGAATAATTTTCAAAATCATTTATTTTTAAACTAAAACAAGCCGTTTAGATTATGCTAGTTTATTGGAGTAATAGCTTCTTAATGTTTTTTTTTCGAAAAAAATAATTATTTATATGAAAACTAATAAAGACAGCACTGAACCAGACAATAAAGCTTAACATTAACCTAGATTTCCAAGAAAGTCATCAAATCATATAATCCTAAGTGTGAAGAGTATTAATCAGTACAGCCTACAAGAATGGGAACAGATTTCAACTGCAGCTGTCATCTAAGTATTTAACGAAACAGACGGCAAGGAAAATAAAATGAGAGATTGAGGAAACTTGCGCTATGGATTAGGGTAGATATGACACATGCAGCTGAATGCATAGATTTGCTGGGATTCGAGGGTCAGACAGATAATGTATTTATCGAGATAGTTATAGTATCTGTTTTAATAGAAAAAAGCAGAGTATATGCTTAAAAGAGTGAAGTATTTATTTTCGATATGCATGTGCCAAATGAAAATTAAGGTCAATCAATGAAGCTCTTCTAACGAATATAAAAAAATACATATTTTATTTATGTTTCTGATTACACTAAACATATAAAATTGAATCTCATTATTAGACATTTATTTTACTGAATAAATAGCACTTTTGCTCACTACCTGGAGATTTAACGTAACCTCTGAGATTTTTTCTTAATAATTTTTATTCAAAATTTTATGTAAAATAGATTTCTAAGCAAATTAAAACTTCAAATTTGATAAAAATGCAATGGTATTTTAAAAGCCTGACTCCACTGCATTCATTTAGCGCTGCATCATTCTAAGTTTCTATTATATCACCTAAAATGTGAAATTAATTTGCAAAATGAAAGTGATTAGGCTTCAACAAATATAAAATCTTTCTAGGTGAAACTAAACCTTTTTATTTAAAACAGAATCTGGTTCTTATATGGATTAAAGAAGTATAATAGTTAAACAATGAAATTTTATGAACACTACAAAATAATATTTTATAACCTGTGTAATGATTCAGACAGATATACCATGATAATTGCTCTAATTTAGAAAAAAATTCAATTCCCTAAAACACTAAAAAAAACACATATCAAGAGCGATAAGAAGAATAATGTGTATACATTCAATTTCACTCTTTGTCTTTAGGGCGGTTCCTTATCTATTAGAAGGCGGCTACAGAGATAATTCGTATTTTTTACAAGGAGTTTCATTATAAATAAGGTGATCATATATAAGTGTTTAAAGAAAAACTATTAAGCTGAGTATTTTTAAATGATTCTTCAGAATGGATAGCAGCTTATTAAATTATATCGCTAAAAATAGATGAACAAAAGTAAGACCGAACAATGAAAATAGTGTCTTTCTCAAGATGATGAAAAGTAGCAATTATAAAAACCCTCTATTTGCAATCAAACAATTAATTAATTTAAGTTTTTTTTTCGAAAAACCTAATTGTTTAACTTTTATGGGTTTATATCAATACGAATTTTATCTTTTCATTAAGATATTAGTAGTTGATTGATTTGACAGTAATATGATTTTTCTTTTTAGCTTTTCTGCAGTGTGTTGCGGACACTATTGCTTAATACAATCAGTATGTTTTAATTATGTATGTCTAGTGCTTAATACAGTTGTCAGTATGTTTTAATTAAACAATATTTTATTTTTTCTTTGTATAATTAAATTTTATTGCTCAAATTATATTTTGTTTGATTAATAAACCCAGAATTTTCAAGTACGAAGTTTCGTAAAAGGATATTGGAGTTAAAAATTATTCGAAAATAATAATCTAATTAATCATTTAAATATAAGAATTTTTTTTCTATGGTTGAGCTATATTTTTAAAACATAAATTCAAACAATTAATGAAAACTATACTTCGAATGCTTTGAAAGTGATTAAAGCTTTGCATTTATTAAAGATAAATATTTTAATGATAATTAATAATAAGAGTCAGTACACAAAGATAGAAAGTTAATTTAAGAAAAAAAAATCAAATTTTTTTTAGATAAAAATAAAAATGGATTTCTGAAACAGATGAAAACTTTATTATGTACATATGCATGAAGACTTCAAGAGTAAGAGTGAAGTAATAAATTTTGGTTTTCCAATGATAATTCTTAGCAAACAATTATAAAAACAGGGTTAATGACTCCTTTTTTATGTGATATATTACTTTTTTTGTAATCTGATTTATGCTACCATTTTCTTTTATATTCGCAATCGTGAAAAAGAAAGATTGACAAACTTATATTGATATGAAATTCCATCTACTGCAGTACAATAATAGGAAAAACAGTTTCAAGAGAAAAAAAAATCGCTAGTTTGTTTCAGTTTCAAATCGGTATTCTACGAAGAAAAACCACACCCGTATTAAAGAAAGTCATGAAAAATGTAACTTAACTAGCTCAATTTGTACATGCACCTTCAAAAGTTCATCTTAGATCACATGTAATAACAGACAGAAAAAAAATAAAGAAAAAATTATGGAATGAAAGAAAACAGAAATGAAATAAAAATAACAGTACCATTCTGGAAGACATAGAAAGTTCCAAGGCATAGGAAAGACAATGCCACTCTCTCAATTTGTCTTTTTGCTGTTGTTTGCGGAAGATTTTGTTCATTGTTCAGTATAAGCTGTTCCTGCCCGTACGTTTCTCCGCTGTTCTTATTATTTCACGTTCACATTGTTAGAGCAAAATAACAACGTTGAAGTCTCCTGCTTTCTCAAATGTGGATATTTATGTATAAATATATCTATACATAGAGGGTACTTTTCCCACTGTGTTCACTGTTACGAAATATCCATCTGCTCCAGTTTACTTTCCTCCAAATTTTAATATTCAGTTTGTATAAACGCGCTTTGAAATCTGCCTTTCAGGAATTCTGAGTTCGTAATCAAAGTTGCATTGAATGGAATAATATCGAAAAACATATATTGATGCAGAATTGAATACCTACGTATAATGAGGCTATAGGCAAGGCAATAAAGAAAAGTTACCTTTTTCTGAAAGAGTTCGAGTGTTTATAATGTCTGGAAAGAGTTCCTTTTCATTCTTTTTAACATAACCTAAGAATATAAAATATACTTTCTGCCTGTAATTCATTTAAGAAAAGTAAGGGTTTCGATGATTTTTTTTCATAAAATTACTCTTGGAAATATTTTTATTCACATACATGAGTTTCTTAAATTAGTAGATTTAAAAATAATTTCAAGAAATTAAAATGTGCCTTCATGATCGAATTTTTTAACTTTATGATTTAATATGAACTTTAGCATCAAATATTTATAATTCTGTAAAACGGCGAAATGAATATATATTAGCAATCATTCTTTATGAATAGGTCGTTTTGCAAGCAAAATTATTAATAAAACAATTTAAATTATATGGCAAATTCATGCTTCTGAAATCCTTTATATACAACTTTACAAAAATCGAAGAAAAGAAAAATAAACAGTTGAAATATATTTAGAGAGAACTCTCGATGTTGCTTCAAAATGAGAAGTGATTATAACTCAACTAAAGCTGTAAAAGCTTAATCATATTGAGAAAATTTTCATTTCATTTCTATCACATAAAATTTTAGTACAAAAATATTTCATTAAAAGCAACTATTAAAATCGCAACTCAGGACTTTTTAAAATTTGATATTATTAGTCTTCTTTTACGGATATGAATATAGGATTTATCCCCAAAGGAGCTTGTAAAAAGTATGTGCATTTTAAGCTCAGAAAGAACATTATACACAGAAAAGAAAGAATTGGAATTCAGTGAGATTATCTGGGAATCAGTCATATGATTAAGAAGAGAAAAGGGTATATACATAAGTTCTAAGATGACGAGAAATCGAATACTCTGTAGAATATAGATATTTATAAATAAAAGAGGTCATATATAAAGTTTTTAAAATATTGAATTAAGAAATAACACGAAAATAAATAGTTTTTTATGCTTTTAAAGAAGTAAAAAAAATGCGCATTTACCAAAAAAAAAATATCGTTCTGACAAAATCGTATTTATTTTAAATAAATCCTTATGCTTCTTTAAAGTCTATCAATCTTGTTTAGCAACTACAAACAAGAGTTAGCATAAATTTCAAGAAATAATTCAAAAGTAGTTTCCTTTGTATTACATTTTAATTATCATAAAAAATTCAATAAATCTTTGAAATTTTCTTCTGTATTTTCAAAAAATAAATAAATAATTTTCTCTATCTACGAACAAATAAATTTTAAACAAACTATCATTAAGCTCTGTATCATACATTTCCTACAAAATTTACTCGAATCTTTAGGCTTACGATTTAATCGGCCTAATGATCATTAATTAGTGATCGGGAGTTAATAAAATGTGAATCTTTAAGATTAAAATTAATCTCTTCATTAGAGAATATAATAATCTCTCGGAACCAAGAAAGCAGATCGTCTTGGTTTGAAAAGTATTTCATGTAGTTCCTTATCCATTAAAGCATAGATTCATGAGTTTCATCTTCAAAAATCTTATCTTAATATCTGTAGCTCTGATTAACTACAGTGAATTTCAGTGCTAGAAAAGTGATCTAAAGTAAACTTCCTTTGTAGATTCATCAGTACATCAGATAGCAGGCAATTTATATACTTGGTCTATTTACATAGTACAGCTCGTTTATTATCCTACACTTCCTTAGCGTTAACACAAACGAAGCCCCCAGTTACGTTAACTGTTTGCTCTAAAGCCTTTATAGAAATCTGCGACTGATTTAACAGATCAATAGCATTAACATGAAAGCATTGGGAATAGGGTTTGTTGGACTTTAACTTTAGTGTCAAAGCTTCGAATACGATTGATTTCTCGCCGTAAGAATACTAAAAATTAAAGAAGGAAAAAATTATTTCTAAAGCAAGTTTACTGAAGAAGAAAAAAGATCCTTATAACACAAATGATATGCATGGTATTCATATTATTCTATTATTAGGGAAATAAGTTGGAAAAATGTTTTAAATAACAAATTGGAAAACTTCTTATTCAAGGTCAATTAAATGGAGCAACATATATTTATTTTAAAATTAATTAACGAAAGAATACCGAATTAAAATTATTTCATGAATTTATCCTTGAATTAATTATTTTTTAGATTCCTTAACATTTTAGATGGTTGCCATTAGAAATTTTTGGAAAGAAGAATATTTGTTAAAATTTTCGTTTTGTTTATGTATAGCATATACTAAAAATGTTAATTTTTTTTTTCTATCTTCTGATATTTTTCTTGCTTTTTTTTTTACTTTTAAATTATTTTTTAATAAATCTTTCAAGAATATTTTTAAATTTCTGCTAGTCCAAGTAATTATAAAATCTGCATTTTAGTTATTAAAAAGATTAAATTAACTTTTAAAAAATTGATTTAAAGTATTTAACAAGGACTGAAAACAATATTGTTATCCGAATCTACATATCAAAATGAAACACGATTATTGGAAACATAGAAATTAATGATGAACATAATTTGTACATGAAAAACGATATTTTTCTTACGCAGTTAGGCAACGGAAAGAATTGGATTACATTTTTTTTTTTCTAATTTGTAGTGGGATTACTGCTACCGCAAAAAACAGTTTTTTTTTTTTTTTTTGCAGTATCTACACGTGCTTATTGACCTTTAAATTTGAAGGTAAGTAGAGTTCGCCTAGTAACGAGCAACAAAGGTCTCAGGTTATATCCTGAGTGAAATCCCATATTTCTGTTTTTGATTGGAAGAGCATTTTGCTTGACTAATAGTAAAAACGGTCCATCCCATATCGAATTATAATTGTGATGGAAAAAGCATTTGCTGAGTAACGAAGTCAATTAATCTGAGCATAATGGCATATTAAGTGCCATTAGTGAAACCGGATGTCGAAACAGATGCTTGTCTTACTTTGATCAGGAGAGATGTGGCAACGTGAGGGTGTTTTGTTTCGTGTTGGGAGAAGGGATTCTGACATTTTATGATTAAAAAGAGAAGCAAGCTATAGCAGGAGGATCATTTTATAGGAAATATAATTCCCAAATGCGATGGGAAAATAAGTAATGACTTTCTGTTACACCAACGCTTTTCTGGAAATTTCTGTATTACTCTAATTCACCCATGCAAAAATGAGAACATGAAATTTAACCTCTCACATCATTAATTGGTACTCTGCCTGGTAAACAACTTTCTAATGATCGGCTACAAAACACCAAATTGAAAAAAAAATGGTAAGAAGCAGCTGGCATTAGATACATGCATCAAAATATTTACCCGAATACAGTTAAATGAAATATACATTTTATATCTATTTTTCGTAAAATTACTTAGAAACAGTAAAATTAAAGTTCAAAAAAATATTCAGCACTGATAGTTTGAAACTTTCTTATCATATAACACAAAGCTTCATTCAAATAACTGATCATTATCGTTTAAATAATTGCTTTCATTGTTTTAATTAAAAAATTAAAAAGTCATATTGCATTCATTCTCCAATACTTCTAATGTTAAATTTTAGTACAATGCTCATTTCAGTGAATTTCGTGATATATCTATCATAAACGAAATAATAAAAAATTAAATATGAATTAATGTAATATTTTTTCTTTTAAATATATTCAAAATTTATAAAATTGTTGTGAATTTTCATCAAAAATATTTATTAGCATGCATTCTACTTTATTAAATATCATGAACAATATGTAAATTTCCGGGGAAATCAAATAATCATAAAAAATGAATTTAATCAAGTTTCAAATTAAAGTTTAATTTGGAAAACTTTCCAACAGAGTGATTAATATATGAAAATGTCTTTCTTTAAAAAAAGAGGAGATTGATTTTTAGAATAAAGTTATCTTTTATCTTCTGCATTTTCGTCATACATAAATTTTAAATTATCATAAAAATCCAAAGAAAATAAAATATAAAACAGAATAACTTGACAAAATGTAAGATATCGAAAAAAAAAAATGATAAATAACGAACGCCCCACAAATCTTTTGTGCATTTTTAGGAATATATAAAGTTATTTTTTTCTAAGCTAAAAAATAAAAGGAGGTAATAAAAGTTTTCTTAGAGAACCTAAAGCAGACCTTCTTTAGATAATGTGTGTGTGTGTGTGTGTGTGTGTGTGTGTGTGTGTGTGTGTGTGTGTGTGTGTGTGTGTGTGTGTGTGTGTGTGTGTGTGTGTGTGTGTGTGTGTGTGTGTGTGTGTGTGTGTGTGTGTGTGTGTGTGTGTAAGTTTCTCTATGTGTGTGTGTAATCACCTATCCAAAAATTGGCACCACTCTTATCAAGATACTGAATTTAGGAGCCATTTACATTGGCGAAATACAAAATTAAACTTCCGCCTAAAATTTTAACAGACACTATCCCAAAAACGCTCTCCCCTTTCCAGCTGCAACTGATTGAGTTTACTAAACTTTACCCATCCTGAAAGACATATAATGACTTTAAAATAAACCCTATGCATAGTCTAGTTCAAGAGATATTTAAATATTTTTAAAAAAATCATTACTTAAATGAAATATCCTGTCATTCAAAATATCCCTTCATTGATTTAAATATTCTGTCTTTCATCCACCTACAATTTAGCCAGGTATGAGAATAGAAGTTTTAAACCTTAACAAGGAAGTTAAAAAAAAGTTTGTATAAGTTTGCATGCAAAATATACGATAATGCATGCAACATATCTTTCACAAAAGAATTTGGAGGGAGGGGGAACGAGCTACGCATCTCGAGTCAGTGATTAAAGCTTGTATGAAGTTTTTATATTTCCATTAGTGCATGAAATATGTAACAGTCTAGATTGTATGTCAATTTCACAGTCAATGCATAATCGCATAGCGCAAGAGGAAAAAGGGTATTGATAGAACCAATATTATCAACATTATTGAGATAAAATAAATTGCATCATATTTCAAACAAAATTTGATCAGAATGCGATATAATAATATCAAGGGCGATTTCAATTGCCTTTACTTTGCCATTAGTAACAACTGGGAGAGATCTAATCAATCTCTGCCCTGGACTTATTTATTAGCTGATATTGTAAAATGCATTAATTATTCCTATAACTATCATCATTATAAAAGCATAATAAAGAGGTTATTACAAGCAATCTGTAATCCCAGGAACGAAAAAAAAACTTTTTTTATGCCCCGAAGCAACATGCTAAGGGAAAATTAAAACCATTGGATGTCAGAACAACAGCACGGAAAGCTCTTATTTCTGCTCGGCGCTTGCCGCGAAACGCCGCTAAACTAGGGGAAAAAGCGGTCTTGTCTGAGTCACTCTAGAAAAGGCACATCCTTCACTGTAGAGAAAATTATAAATGGTCAATCTTACGTCCCCTTTTCTTCCATCGATCTTTTTTCTTTTCATTTTATTTACTTAGTTTCAATATTTGGAAAAAGAACTGGTAGTGATCTAATCAAACTGTTCCCCGAACTTATTTATTTAACTCATTTTTAAAAAATTATCAACTTTTTCTCTAACTCTTCATTACGAAAATATAATAAACCGTTTATCGATCGCTTTCTGTGATTTTAGTAAAAATAATGTTGTTTTCTAAAACATTGTGATTGAAAATTTAAATCATGTTATGTTTAGAATCACAACACGGAAAGCTCTTATTTGTGTTCGGTGTTCTCCGCGAAATGCCGCTAAACTAGGGCGAAAAACAGTCTTGCCAGAGCTATCCTAAACACGGCACATCCTTGACTGTAGAGAAAAATCATAAATGGTCAATATTATTTCCCTTTATCCTTTATTGTTTCTTTTCGTTTTATTTATTTAATATTAATATTCGGAGTGGGACCTGGAAGTGAATTAATCAAATTGTTCCCCGGAATTATTTATTTATTATTTCATTTTGTAAAATTTTAAAAATTTTTTTAACCATTATCATTACAAAAATATAATAAACAGTTCATCGGTTGCATTCTTGGTAAAAAAAAAGTGTCATTTTTCAAAACACTGTGGCAGGGGGAAATTAAAATCATGTGATGTTAAGAGTCACAACACGGAAAGCTCTTATTTGTGCACGGCGCTCGCTTCGAAACGCTGCTAAACTAGGGGGAAAACGGTCTTGTCAGAGTTATTATGGAAAAAGCACAATCCTAACCCAGAACGAATCACAAGCGGTCAATCTTATTTTTCCTTTCTTCCGTCAGCCCTGTGTCTTTTAGTTTTATTTATTTAATTTTAATATTGGAAGTAACTTCATCAAACTGTTCCCCGGACTTGTATATTTATTAGCTCATTTTGTAAAATTTATCACCTTTTTTTAATCTTATCATTACAAAAACAAAATAAACTGTTCTTCCGTCACATTCTGTAATTTTAATAATAAAAACCAAAACAAGAAATTTTGTTTTCCAAAGCATCTTGATGAATGAAAATTAAAAATCCTGCGATGTTAGTCACGACACGGAAAGCTCTTATTTGCGCTCTGTGCTTGCCGCGAAACGCAGCTAAACTGGGATAAAACTCATGAAAAACTGGGATAAATTGCTACTCATGAAATGATATATCCTTCATTGCAGGCAAAATCATAAACGGTCCATCTTATTTCCTTCTTTGTTCCTTCAGATATATTTATTTTTGGTTTTATTTATTTAAATTTAATACTCGGAGAAAGAAATACATCCAATATAGCGTGTGCTACACGAAATTACATTTAAAAAACATTTATCTTGAATCATTCGTGAGCTTAAAATTGCTTCATATAACAGTAAATTTTGGGGAGTGATTTTATATGGATTATTCTTAGCATACAGGGCGATTCAAATATTCTTGTAAACATATTTTGGTCGATGCGTTCGGTCAAACATAGATTTTTAATTGATCAAGAATAATAATAAATAAAAAAAACATTAAATTTTACTTATTTAATTCTGTTAAAATAAAACAAATTCAGTATCTAATATTGAAAGTAAGTATTTTTACATAATAAAAGTTAATAATAATTTCTACTTTCACGTTTACAAAGAGAAAGAATAGTAATCGTCGAAAAATTCAATCTTGAGAGTTTGACAAATCTCTGCATTTCATTGACTTCCAAATTCTTTAAAGAAACCTCTTTTGGAATTATGTGAGCTTGTCTCTGAAAACTTCACGAACTTCAAACTCAAAAACTTCACGAAGAAGGATTAAAAATTTTTTTACCCTGCTTTTAAACTAATATTGTCGATTTCCAGCAAATTTTAAGCAAAATTCGCCTTAAAGAAAATATTTTTATCTATCCGTGAGAACGATAATTCAAAAACACAAAAAGTATAATTTAAATATAAAGAATAATTTGAGTACGATAATTCAAAAACACAGAAAGTAAAACAGATAGATGATATATGGCTTTAGTGTTACTAATAGACTTAAAGAAGTATTTGAACAATTTCCGGTGTATTCATCTTGATGGTATGTCTGTCTATTTCCTTACCTGATAAGAGGAAAACTCACAAAGAGAAAAGTGAGACAATTATATATATAACTTAGCTAAAAAAAATTATATATATATATATATATATATATATATATATATATATATATATATATATATATAATTTTTTTTAAATCCGTTGTTATTTTAGGACTATGAATTGGGTTGAACTATCCATGCATACGTAAACACGATTATATCAAAACACAGTTAACAAAATAAATGAACTTCGACGCGTTAATTTTTATCGTGACTGCAACTTTTGAAATAAACAGATTGATGGAAAAGGCTCCAGTAAGATTCCCATTTCTCTATTACTATTTATAGCGTTATGTCACGAAAGTTGAAGCGATAATTAATTTGGAACTGAGTTGAAGCTTACTAGTTTGAAACCGAATCGAAGAAAGAGTAAACTCTTGAGAAATATCTTCTGCATCGCTCCTGTATTTTGAGTTGACTTCCTGTCATTGTACAGCCTAAGTGTCAGGCGAATTTCTACTTCGGCAAACGTCGTTTCGAGTTACAATACAAGTAAAATTTTCTTCTGAATTAAAGCATCGACATAGTTTATTGTGGTTTCATACAAAAGTCGATAAAATGAACAAATTTTTAATATATTTAAATTTTTTTAACTCATAGAATTTTCTTTATTTTTTTTCCTTTTGTCATTTAAAGAATATGATCCGATCTTGTATTTATCCAAATTTTCAACTGTTATAAGTCATCCTTAAATCTAAATATCAGTTGGAAGTTGTATCACTTTGTAAGAATGCTTACGATCTACTTAAACGTGCGATAGGTGTTTCTACTAATCACTCAAAAAATCGATTTTTTCCTAGGTTGTCGATATTTTTTCGATTCAAAGTAACACATCAATGGTTAGAATTAGGGCAAGAATACTATAGATTTTTTTAAAGCTGGATATCGGTTCAAAAATTGTCCTTTCCTTTGGTAAATTGGGTGAAGAATGCTATAGATTTTTTAAAGCTGGATATGGGCTCAAAAATTCCCCTTTTCATTTGGCAAATTGGGTGAAGAATGCTATAGATTTTTTAAAGCTGGATATCTGTTCAAAAATTACCTTTATCATTTGGCAAATTGGGAGAAGAATGCTACAGATTTTTTAAAGCTGGATATGGGCTTTAAAATCAGCATTTTTCGTTTGGCAAACTAGATGAAAATTAGCTTGCGTAAAATTATTGTGGGATGCCGTAAAAGTAACCTGCACATGCAAACAGCAACGAAACATGAGGTATTAAAAATTTCAATAAAAAGATACACGACTTATTTAATAAAAACAAAATCTTATCCTGCAATACATGCTACAAACAATTCATTTGCTCCCTTTAATTATAGAAGAATATATTTACACAATAAAAACAATTAGCTTGAAATTTTTTTGTTTAGAAATCAAAGTAGCTATAATCGGCTGCATATTAATTCAGAATATTTAACTGATCCCAGCCAGCAATATCACGGATACGTCCAAAGTATTTTATTCAAACTATAAAAAAAAAATTTTAATTTTGGTTTTGTGCGAAATTCAGAGAATTTGATTTTACATATAACATTTTGAAAAAATTTCAAGTATATATTTCGTTTCAAAATTCGTGCAATTATTTTTACAAAAATAAATATTTGACATATTACAAAATTAATAAAGTTTTATATCCTTTACTAAGATGAATTAGTTTGGTCCTATAAGAAAACATCTTATTTCAGATCGTAGGAAAATGTCTTAATTAAATCATTTCTGAAAAATTTAAGACCCAAATTAATTCCGGTTGAATGAGTATATTTACGCATTTTAATGGAATCCCTTTGAATTTTCATTCTACTCTATCAATATAATTCCTCAGGTGGAAGCTTAAGCTTCCATCGAGGATATCAAAATTTACTCTTGAAAATTTGGAATTCTCTAGGATCTCACAAAATTAATAATTCATTAATTGCCAAATTTATCTTTTAATATTTAACAATATCATTTAAAATTTTACCCCTTTGCACTCGTTAAATTAATTCTATGCATAATGATTCTCAATACAAAGACTTGTTTATTGCTCCAAAAAATAAATATATATAATTGTTTTAAGCTAAATTCTCCCGTTTATTTAATTTGCATTTTCTCAGTATTCTGTAGATATTTTTTAACAATCAAAATTCAGAAAATAAATAAATAAAACGTCAAAACGATATAGCGTTTTGAATAGAGAGTGTGGGTCACCATCCGAGTTCAAAGGGTTAATAGTTTTACAAAACAATACAATAATATAAAATTGTCAGCCAAAATTAATAAGGGCCATTTATATTTAGTGAGTAAATTGCACTCATTTACTCACAAAATTTAAGTATTTTTTTTCTTCTAAATTTTAATTTAGAAAAAAATAAATCAATATTATTTAATGTTGTCCTGTTCTTTATGCCATCTATCATCGCTCTCTTTTAATCTCACTCTCTTTATATGTATATATATATATGTGTGTGTGTGTGTGTGTGTGTGTGTGTGTGTGTGTGTGTGTGTGTGTGTGTGTGTGTGTGTATGTGTGTGTGTGCGCGCGTGTATGTGTGCGCGTGTGTGTGTGCGTGTGTTTATGTGTGCGTGTGTGTGCAAGTGTGTGCGTTAGCGAGTGCGTATGCATATGTGTGTGTAACCGCATTAATAAATTTTATTTTTAAACTTATTTCTTTTCAAAAGAATTAACTCTTTAACATTGACGTAAACACTTCATCTATCAGAGAGATTATTGTGACATAGCTCTTTTTTCATTCTTAATTTTTTCTTCTATACTTCAACATATTCGTGGTATGTACGGATTTCTAAGCATTATTCTTTTAACTAATGACAGATCAAATATTTGGTCGAAATGAAATTAATACCTGAACGGAAGCTATGAAATTTAATTATATTTACTTCTGAGTAAAGTATATTATTTTCTATCTAAAGAACCGAAAACAACTCTTATATATAAAGGTCTTATATATTCCGAAAACAACTCTTTTTTCTATTTAGTACAAAACTTGAATGATTCCTAGTAACAGAAAAAGAACGTGTCTACACCATTAGTATTATTTGTAAATAAATATAATGCAATTAAAAATATCTTAAAAGAGCTGTTTAGCATAAACCGATTACTCAAACACTTCAAAAGAATGAAAAAAAAAATTTCATCTAAGTGTGTCTGGAAATGTCAGTCTTTAATGGTCAATTCTGAATTTTCGTTGAATGTTTTCTAAATTTCATGAGATACAGCTTATGGATAACTGTATGGGCATAATACTGAATATGACAAAACTTTAATACTGAAAATGAAAAAAGAGGATTATTTTTAATGGAGGCAACAGAGAAATTAATAATGCCGAAAAGAATTTTAATAATGTATACAATTTGAGACTTATGAGTTGAATGCATAATTTTCTACTTCATCAAAAATGAAGTAGAATTAGATATTTTTATTTGCCATTAAATTTAGTTAGAGTTTAAATCTTTGTAATTTTGCAAATGATAGAACACAATTATAAAGATTATTTTCTTTCAGTTTTTACAATATAATCATAATTTATGTTTGCGAAAATTTATCCATAAAGTTGAATTAAAATTAAATAATCAATGTGTTCACAGAAAAAAAAATAGAATTATAAAGAAAGCAATGTGAATACTGAAAAAGTAATTTTTTACATATTAAACCTTCGATAATTTCCTCTACCCTTAATCTGCGTCATATATGCATGGTCAGAAATAAATAAAAAAAAAGGGCAATTTTTTTTAAAATTATTATTTCAGGTAAAAAAAAACACTTTCAGGTAAGGAAAACGACAAATTTTCAAATGGTTACATTACAATTGGCCATTTTTCTAAAATTTTGCTTCGCTTTCTTAGAAAATAATCAGTAAAATACGTTGTTTCATATAAATCTTGAATTTAATAATAAAAGCCTAGTTAATTATTGATTCCTTTTATTCATGGCGATTTAACGTATGGAATCTGAGTATATTATAATAAGGAAATGCATAATTTCGCAAAAAAAATATGAAAAATTTCGGTAAAATTTAACATTATATTTTAATTAACAATTATTCTTCAATCAATTGTTCGGTTTTATAAAAATAATATTAAATGTGACGTACTTAATGCCTTATTCCTTAATAATCTATAAAAAGAGGATTAATGTCATTTAGATAATTTCACATCCTATATTCTCAAACAATTTGAATACCATTTCAGAAAAAAAAAATTAAAAAAGTAGTGCTGGCAGGGATTAAAATATTTCTTTAATTAAACTTTTTTCTAGCAAAAAAAGTACAGTTAATTTATAAAAACGAAATAACCACATGTATATAATCCAATTAAATCATAGTTCCAATATTTTAAGAAAAGTTTTAGTATAAAGAATTAAATAATTATTGCACAATCAATTTTAGATAAACTGAAACTTTCAATAAATGCATGAAATAATAATTAACCTTTACATTAACTTTTGCTACACATTTACTAAGCAATAACGAGCCTTAAATTTTATATACACACAGACAAAAAAAAAGTATTCAAGGGATTTTTTTTTTTACTCTAAACACTTAAAACAGTTAAAAACAAAGGAAGAAAAAAACAAAAGTTTTACACTAATTATATAATAAAAAAATCACAGATAGTTTTGCCAACAAGTTATTTGAGGAAAATATTCTCCACTGAGTGCTTACAAAGAAAGATAGACAGTATTTTCCCCCCTTTCCACGAGGGAGAGGTATAAAGGGGACGGAATCGATGACTAATGGAGATAAATCGTTATGGGGTTGAAGGGCAAGCTGGGAGAGCCGTGACGTTGAGTGGGGAAGCTTGGAGATCATGTGATAAGAGAGCACAAAAACTTGTTGAGCACACCATTCTTCAGCCACCAGTTGAAACATCGATTTGTTCTCCATTTTAGAAGCTATTGGGGATAGCCGATATTCATAACTTTCAGTTTCATCATGTGGCTTAATATAGTCTTGTCATTTTTCAAAACAGAATACATTATAACGTTTATATATAGCTTGAAAAGACAAATGCACGCTCCTTTTTATTAAAAAATATGGCATAATTGAATTTATTCATTTAAAAGTGAGAACTTGATCTAAGAAAATTATTTTATATAAGACTTTAATAAAAGGATGGGCAGTTTGATTTCGTGGGCTAATTGAGGATTCCAATATGCCAATATCAATGCAAAAGTTAAGAGAAAAGTTGTATTTAAATCAATTGAAATATATATGTTGTTTTTAACCCTTCTTTGCATTATTTTTTTCTCTTTTCTTGTGCATTAAATCAAGGTGATATAATTCATGATCTAAATTAAAGGAAAATTTTAAAAAAAATCCTAGTATAAACATATGACATAAAATAACTAAAAATTAGTATGATGGAAATATCATCATCAGGTAAATTTACATGTTAAGTCCAGTACAAAATCTTCAGTGTTCCTCTCTTCTAATTTTTTCCACTCATTATATCTTTTATTAGAAAATAAATCCTAGATGTTTTTTTAAAAAAATCAAGAAATCGTACATTTCTTCCGACTACAACAAACAGCGGAATGACAAGTTCAAACCAGCTACAATGATTGTGACATTTGATTCTTTTTGACAGCTACGTTCTTTATTAGTCGTGCAAAGTTTCCAGCAACAACCAATTTATAATTCACATGTTTTGAGTACAAATTTTTGTTCACTAAATTTTTTGATGGGAATTTCTATCATCATGCAATGAAGGGTAAAATATAAAAATATTTGAAATCGTTTGTAATGAAAATTCAATATTAGGAAATTAAAAAAATATAGAAGTCATCAAAAGTAATAAAAAAATTGATATTCCATATTTTTATAGGGAAGACGCCATGTTCTAATGTTTTTATTATTCAATACATTGGTAAAAATTACTTATTTCAAAAATTTGAATTACTAAGGATTAAAAATACCTGATAACTTTATCCTTCTGTTTTCATAGTTATTAATATTTAATAAACATGAGAATTATCTTTTTATATCGTTTCATTAATGAATCTAATAATGAAAATAAATTATTTTTTATATAAGTATAAAAAGACACTAGAAATTTATAAAGATTAATTATCAATAAAAATTTGATACAGTTAATGTTTTATAAAAAATGATTTATATTATAGGCTTTCTACATGGAAGAATATATTAAGTTTTTAAGGAAGGACCTTTGTGAACACACAAAAACCGAGAAACGTATTATATGAGAAAACTTAACCAAGTAGTTACCTTTTTGTATCTCTATTCAAAAGTATTCATACCCCAATTATCATAAAATATTCATACCCCAATTATCATTAAGTATTCATACCACAGTTATCATAAAGTATTCACACACTCATTAAGTGAAAAAATATATACAATTTTTAAATTTGGAATTTTATGAAACACATTACGGAAAAAAAAGATTCGATAATATTTTTAATCTTGATATGTCATTCATTGGTTTCCGAAAAGCGTTGAAATAGGATAAGAAAACTAAAATTCATATTTACGCATAAACATGCGAGATCGGTAAATGAAGCATGGGTTTTTTTTTACAAAGTTTCCATTTGTCAAAATACGTTCCATTCACCCATTATAGAAGATCATTTTTTTTTTTTTTGTCAAAGCTTCTAAAATAATAAACTCATTGAAAATGTATCAAACAAAAAAAGGAAAGTAGAATATGGAGATCTAAGTAGAGCGACTTTGAATTATTTGATATGTCTAAACTTGAATAGTCAATTCAGTTAAACATTTGAATCAAGAAAGACTGGGTCTTAATTACAACAAAAGAAAGAGATGAATTTAAAACTGTAATTATTTATTTAATAAATATTGTATATCTGATAAATAAACTGAAAGCTGAATCAGCTTTGTATAATATTTATAAAAAATAATAATAACACAATAAACTGTAAACTAAAGAATCAGTATCTAAGGTATTAAAAAGTTTTAAATATGTGAAAAATATCCGATTGTTTTTTGATCAAATTGATTGTAAGGAAATAATGCCCACATATGAAATAACGGCTTTAAATAGTTTATTCATTTACAGTGTACTTTCTTTCAATAAACAATCTTATTTCTTGAGCGCACTTAAAGATTTGCAACTTTTATATTGCGACAAGTAGAACGAAAACAGTCAGTCGACACTACGTAAGAAGACATTTAATTAGGAATAAGGATCTATTACGATTTTTTTTTTTGCTTTTGACTACAAATTAATCAAAATGAATAGGAATTATAAAATTAAATATTTTGTTAATAAAATTAAAGAGTGCAGAAAAAAATCAACATCTAATTAAAAGGTTCGACATACATTGCTTCACTAAACTGGATTAGGTGTTATTGATGTTGCGAATATAAGGAATGATTGCAAAAAAATACTTATGTATAAAAGATATTTTTGTTAATATATATATATATATATATATATATATATATATATATATATATATATATATATATAGTCATTTAAAGAAAGTTTGTTTTCATTTTATTTTAAATTTATAATCAAATCATCAAACTTCTTTTCTCTATGTTAGAGCTTCAATTACTTTGACAAAAAGAATAAACACCTCTTAATTAATCAAGCAAATAGAATGAAAATCGAGTATTCGAATACTCTTTAGTTCTACCCTAGTCGAATTCATCTAATCTCTAATGTACGATTTCATTTAAACAAGTCCTGCGTTTCTCCTATATCCGTACATTCAATCTATTACGCCGCTTTGCAAGGAAGGCGGGCAATGAATAAATAAAACGGTTGAAATCCATGAAATTCAATGCGTGAACGCCATTATCCCAGCTTCCGGTAATGATGTCTAAATTTACTCGCTTGTCATTTAACACCGCTAACATCATTACAAGCTCGAGCGAGTATGTAGATTAGGTGTGCTACCCCAGTAGGGAAAACATTTATTATCGGAAGAAATATGCATTTGGGCTGATTTTGGTTTCTGACAGCTCGCGCATGGGAAGTCATTTTCACCTCAAATCGGCACCTTTTTCGCGAGATTTCACCCCTCGTGACTCCTCTTGCCGTGCATTTGAGCGTTCCAAACTGGTCACGGAAGCTTGCGATTCCGGTTTTAATCAGACTGTTCAAGGAGCGTGAAAATGGACTTTTGTTTTCATGTCAACAAGTCGTTTGACTTTTCAAGGATGGGGGTGAGATAAAGGGTTAAGGAAAAAAACAAAACAAAACAAAGAGGATGGCGGGGTAAGATCTAAGGGGGAGATTATCACCCATGCGTGCTTTTTTCGAATAGTTTTAATGTTTTTGGCCTGGAGCGGCAAATTTAAAGTTGGATTTCATAACCAAGTGTGAGGTTAAACAATAGAATCAAGGAATTGTTTTAATTTGCACATTAATTAGATGTAATTAAGCTCAAAACTTATTAATTATAGTCTAGAAAAAAATTGTTCTAAGTTAGGGACGTTTTGAAGTTTTTAGGATGAAAACTTCTGAAGTTTCTGCGAAAATTCCAAAAATAAAAATATAAATAAAAAAGTGGATTTTTAATAGTCGTATAATCGTTCTATCTCAACAGAGAAAGTTAAATTTAAAATTTTAAAGCTGCTGATTTTTCTTTCTTTTTAATTGTTTTTCTAGAAACATTTTTATGAATATTAAAATTTCATTAAATGCCACTTGAAAATTTACAGACAAATCCTTCAAAAATTGGAAAAAATTCAAAATTAGTTCATAAATGAATAAGCAGTTCTTTTAAAATTAAATGTTGCCAGTCTTTGTTGGGGAATACGAGGTTACATCTTTGTTATATTTTTTGTGGTTAAAATTACTTTTATGTATTTTTAGAAACGTATATTTCATAAATATAATCAATCTAAATTAATATCATATCCTCAATCCTTACTAAATAATACTTCAAATGTTGGAGAAAAATCTGTGTTTTAATTGAATATTGCATTTCACCTTCGTATGGGGGCATGGCAACCACATATAGAGTTCTCAGTTACACGATCAAAATGTAGCGGGTACAAAACATGATTTTACTCAGAATCAATATGCATGTGGCCTAGTGCTTGTTAAAGTACAAGCAGGTGAAGCGTTCTCCCCTGCTGTGGTGGGGAACTTCGGAAAGGGGAGAGGGCATTCTGGTTCAAATTTCATTTTCATCATTTGATCATGGTTCAAAATAACGAGACCATTTTCGTAATAGGAGCTCTGCTTCTTCAAATTGGAACGTTAGTATAATTAAACTTTTTTTCATATTTCTCAATATCCTAAATTGCTATTTCCTTACAAATTTCAGTCGATATTTTCAATTTCATTAAAATGTTTCTAGCAACGTGAAACAATAGTAGAATATCGTAATGTACACACTGTTTTATGCTGTAGTGTCTAAAATGAAAATGAACAAACAGAAAAAAAAAAACTTTATTGAAAATTAGGTAGCATATAGCAAACGAATAATGCATAAAGTTAGTTTTACCTTTTTATAGTTTTTTTTTTACAGTTTTGCACCATAGAATGAAATAATTTTACAATGAGATTAAAAAAGTTATTTAAAAACAATTGCCAAATATCATGTTGAAACAAGTGTTATGATGCATTAATTAGTTTCTTATCTGAAATCATAATAAATAACAGGATATTAATTGATACAAAATCTTGCAGTAGGTAAGAAATTTCAATTTGTAATTATGTCAAAACCAGGCATGCATATTTTTTCTATTTTGGAATAAAAAAACCCAGCTACTAAAATGTTTTTAAAAATTATTACATTATGAATGACTTTTTAGAACAATCATATATTCTTGTGCAATTTGGAATTTTTTAATCGTAATTTTCACGTAAATGCAAACATTCATAAATATTTCAGTATAAAACTGTAACAATCAAAAACATAAGTTTCATATTATATAAAGAAATTTACGTATACATATAGCCATAATTCTTCTATAATTAACGTGAAGAGATATATATTCCGACTAATTTTTCTAGCAATTTTAATTCACAATTCTTTAATATTTTTTATAAATGTTCGAGAGCTACCTAGTTTGATTAATCGGTAAAATTTCGGACCACATTTGCAGCTGAAAAATTGTTTTTGAAATAACATTCATCATATGAAGATAATGGAATTACGGGTTTTTTTTTCTACAATTATGAAAATTTAGATTCCCATTTGAAATTAGGAATGTTATAAATAGTAACATACTTTCATGTTTTAGGCATTCCTTGATTTAAATATAGAATAAAGTATTAACAAAAATAGTTCATTATTTTTTTATGTGGTGTGTATATATATATATATATATATATATATATATATATATATATATATATATATATATATATATATATAAAGAGAGAGTTTATTACTATTAAATTGAATAAAGAACTAAAATTTTGAAGTTAATTTAAAAAATAGCCAATTTTTTTTTTACTTTTAATTTCTTTATCTCATTAATATATATTTCATTTTTTTTACCTAGTTGTAATTAATCACCTTAATAATTTTAAGTTGTGGTAATATAGTTGTAAGTTACCTAGTTGCACCATCTTATAAATACAAAACAATAGATAAGTTATATATATTAATCAATAATAAAAAAATGAATTTCATATAATATTTAATTTGTATAATATGCACCTAAATATTAATTATGAAAGGTCACTGCGTTTCAAGTCTATATAATTTTAAAATCATAAAATTACAAATATTTAGCACAGAAGGTTCCTTCATAAAGAAATGGTTGATTATAGTTATTTCTTTTCTAGTTTTCTTGGTGTGTGGCATCATTTTCAAAACACACCAAGAAACTCTGTATCGTAATGAAATAAAATATAGTGACAATACCGAAATACTTTCTTTGACCTTTGCAATAGTCTTTTGAACTTTCCTTCACATTTTCGCAAATTTTATGTTTTTAGATAAAACTGTGAGGAAAACGACTTACTTATTCAGAAAACTAAGCTCATTTCTGTCATGTGAAAGCAAACGAGGTAGGAAATGTCAGAAACAAAAGAACATGACAAAGGATTTGTGCAAAAATAAATAATCTTTACGTAACAGAAAAATTGCAAAGCTACAAATTTTCATAAACACATTTTCAAAAAAGCAAAATAAGTTTTTTTTTCTCTTTTCTAATGGTTAATGTTTAGTAAAGAAGAAAAGAGAAAAATATTAAAGTTTGAAAAAATATTAAAAAATATATTTACACAGATGTAGTTATAAATTTGATTTTAAAAAAAGAAAAATTTCTGGCATCATAATTTTACAGTATTAAACAAAATGAAAATGTACATCAGATTATGCAGCCAGCATTAAGAGATATAAATGGTACAATGAAATATCTCTACTGATAATAAAAGAGAAAAGTGTATATGTCCGTTTTGCGCTTATTGGCACTTCATTAAATAGTCTGTTAGATCTAGAATTATCAAATTTCTGAAGGATTATATTGAAAGTTAGAAATATTTATAGGAGAACTATTTTTTTTTTCAAATTTAATTTTGAACTGCTTAATTCTCAAAGATTAAGTAACAGATTGGAAATATTTACTTGAAAAGAATATTTTATAAATTTAATTAGAATTTTATCAAAAATAAAACGAGAGTTTTGTGGGGGTTTTCCGAAATAAAGCTTAAAAACATTGTAACAAAATTAATTTTTAATGATAATAATTTAATTGTTGTACAGATTTTTACTTGAATTTTAAATAAATTACTTTTAACATTACATTACTTATTAATTACTTATTAACATTACATTACTTACTAATTACTTATTAACATTACATTACTTACTAATTACTTATTAACATTACATTACTTATTAATTACTTATTAACATTACATTACTTACTAATTACTTATTAACATTACATTACTTATTAATTACTTATTAACATTACATTACTTATTAATTACTTATTAACATTACATTTACATTACTTTTAACAACATATATCATTGTTGCCAAAAAATTCGAACATTTTTTTATTGTTCTATAAAATATTTAATAGTATAATTTTCTTTCGTTGATGAAATTTTTAAAAAACGAATCCTGGGTATTCACATGAGAATTAAAATCGCCAAAGATAATAAGTAATTTCATTACCCGAAAAAAGTTATATTTTTCATACTATTATAACGCCATCGGACTTGAAATGGTATGAACAATGGAAGTAAGGTTCATGTTATAAGCGTTAAATTTTGTTAGTGACTAATATTTCTGCAAATAAATATTTTATGCTACTGGATTTTATTGAATAAAAGATCCTTTCATTATAAATAATATATTTTTGATATACTTATTTTGGTGAAAAAAAATGGAAATAAACTTTCAAAAATTCATAATAATAAGAAAGAAAGTTTAGCTGAAATTATATCATCGAACTTGAGGTGATTAATTTGAGAATAAACCAACAAAGAAAAAGATCTTAAATTAATAAGATCACAAAATGTAAATATGAAACTCATATTTTCGTATTTAAAACACATTTCAAATATATTTGATCTTTAAAAAAACAAATTACCACATTCAATATTTAAAAAAGTAAAAACAAAATAAAATTTCAATTCACAAGCTTAGGTTTATGACATTCGATGGATTATATATCGGATATAATAATATATATCGAATATATAATATATCCGATAAATATTATTATAGAACAGGGTAATGTATCGGATTTAAAGACATTCCGCTCCATTGATTAAGAGAAAGTGTCAAATATTTTTTTTTCAAAAATAAGATAAATAATATACTATATAAATACTATATATATTATATTATAATATACTATATAATAGCATTTTTATAGGAAATGAAGATGGCAAATTGAGAAATACATTGGGTCTTTTTTGTCTTCTGTGTTTCCATGGTTACAGGGAGAGTTTTAAAATATTTAAATATTTCTTGCAATAAAAACAGTATACTACTTTATGTAGATGAGGTCACTGCTATGTATTACATGTTTTGAACATACATCTTTGTTAAAGATGTAATATTTTGTTTGGTTTCCTCCAAAAATAAACTTATGAATAGTTTTCAAGATTTTATCACCCAACCCCAAAAAAAGTAATACTGAGGAACAATTTAATTATTTTAAAAGATATAAAGGCAGCGTCACAAAATGTGAATTGCATTTTTTTTTCATTCACACTTTTTTTTCTATTTTCAGATTTAATGCACATTTATTTATTAGTATTTTTAAATAAGTAATTACACTTTTTCTCTTTACGGAATATCATTTCGTACGGCAAAATGAGTTAGTTGGAATTCTTTGAAATTTCATGTTTTTATGATGGATATGAATTTTTATGTTAATTATGAAACAGACATCCGATACGATTTCTTTCCTCAAAAGCAACATCGTATCTAAAAAGTTATTGAAACAATTTAAAAAAAAAATTACTGAATTGATTTTAAACTTAAAAATCATTTTTCACAAATTCTATCTCATATTTCTTGCAATGATGCACATTTTTTCCATCTTTGAGCAATATATGAATCTTCTATTTATCCAACGTTTATTTCCTAATTTTTAATATCGTTTTCGTACAGTCAAAATTTCATTACTATGTGTTTTTTTTCTTGATCTTGTGGAAATGATTTTATATTTATTTTGGTATTTAATCTTTTATCGTCTGAAAATAGTACATGGCAAAAAAAATTTTTTTTAATTTTATTTAAGTTTTTAAACGTCGTATTATGTAACTCTATACAAACGTCGAAACATTACTTATTTTTAAATAAATTAATTTCTTTTTTTTTCCAAATTAAAAGATTCTAACATTATATATTGGAATTCTAGTAAGATTCGAAGCACTATTTTAATAAAACTTGGCATACTAAGAAAATTCCTCATACTATTTTTATATGAAATTATAAGAAATTAATAACAGTAGAAGTAAATTAATAAAATGGGAAGGAAATTAATAATATTGCATATCGAAATAAATACAATAAAGGAATGTAAATTTTGAACAAGAGCCTTTAGTCCAGTAGGTAGTTCATGTACAACGTATCAAAAATGTCAGTTTTTAAAACATATCTATTATAAAAATATCAAATGTAAATAATGCAATGCCATCTGAATGTTTACAAAGAATCATATTTTTTTCAGCACCAAGTCTGTCATTATTAATCAGTACAAGTCTATCATCATTAAATAGAGCTTGGATTTGCAGATCATTGACTGAAAATAAGCCTTAATGATGATAAAAAAACATTAAGAGTAACTTTAAACAATTAGCTTTTTGATAAAATGAAATCCTAATGATCCTATAAATATGGAATTTTAATGTATATAACGTTAAACATTAATTTATATGTAAAAGAATTTACAATTTATGTAATGTGGAGAAAAAAAATTAAAGGAATGCATAATATGTTATTAATACTTATTTGCTTTCCAAAAGATTAATAAAAAATTAAAGTATGCTATATGAATATCCTTTTCTACAGTTGTACAATATACTGTTTTTACGATTCTGAGTATACTTCTTTTAGGAATATCTGCACATCCAGATCATCATCTAAACAGATGATAAGGTGAATGATAGTTTATTTTATGACTGATTCAGAGTTGAATTAGAAATTTTCTAATTTAAAAATTATCAAAGCCATATCTAGAGAAATATAAATGTAGCAATGTTCTTTAATATATAATATTCATTCCATTTTTTTACGAATTTCTATTTCTATATTCTGAGTACATTTCTTTCATGAATATCCACATATCCACATCATCATATATACAGATGATGAGGTGAATGATTACTTATATTATGACTGGTTCACAATGAGATTAAAAATTGTCTAAAGTAAAAATTATCAAACGTTTCGTCTAAAGAAAAACATAAATATAACAATATTTTTCGCTACGCAATATCCATCCATTTTTTAAGAAATGCTTTTTCTACCATTCTGAGTATACTTCTTTCAGGAATATCTACACATCCACATCATCATCTCATGGAAATGATGAGGCGAATGATTACTTACATTATGACTAATACAAAGTGAGATTAAAAATTGTGTAAATTAAAAACTATCATAGAGAAACATAAATATTATCTATGATAAATTTTAATTTAGTCACACAATGAGTTTCACAATATTCTATCATTTTTTAACTATAAAATACTGCCAAAAATAGGCAAGGTTTTTTAGTGAATATTCAATCTTTGTTCCAGAATATACGACAGGTTATGATTGATATTTATCTTTTCAGTTATTCAGAAACGAATGCCATTTTATTCCATACAATTTAATTTATATTTACATATAATTCTAGTTTATTCTTATTTAAATAAGCATTGGATGTAAAACAAATGATAAGTTTTCGGTGGTAAAGCATTAAAATATTTAAAACTTAAAATAGAAAAAAAGCTTCACTTTCACATTTCTAGAATGTAAAAGCTTGTCGTATATTCCCAGTAGACATTTTGAAAGATACTACAAAAATATAATTCATTGGAATGAATAAGTAATTATAAATTCCTAATTGTAATTTTCATATTCATTTCTCTGAAATAAAAAGTTTATCTGAAATAAATTATAAGCCTATCATAAATAACAATTACGGAGAATTTTAAAACTTTCCTTCGAGAGTTTGAAATTATAGTTTTGACAATACAAAAAAAAGTCAGTATAAATGTCAATACCCACTAAGCCTAACAGCAAATAGGCTATAAGACTACCACGGATCATCATAATGAAGAGTATTAAAGTTTCCCTCAGAGATTTCGAAATGATATTTTCGCTATATGAAATAACGAAAGTATACAATAATATCAATTTAATCCGAAATTCAAATTTAACATTAAAAATAGTTTAGATTAATAAAAAAAAAATATTCTGAAGGTTTGTCCAATTTTTACAAATAAATCCCCTTTGAACAAATTCAATTTAGAAAAATCTAAATGGAAGATGGAAGTGAGACGTTTAAATGCAACAAGCACAATTTTTTGAAATTCATTAAATAAGCTCTCTTTAATTCCTCTAATGAAAACTCAAAATGACTGTCGGTCTCTTTCAAAAAACCCCTAGGGAGATGAAAAAAATGAGCTTTTGAAACCGCGATGCAAAGCTGCTTCTCGAAACCCTGGTACGTTTAGAACTCCCTAAAGACCATCGGAAAAGTATGAATTCCCTGCTAGAGAATATGTTCCCATCTCTAGCATTGATCTTTCCCGCTGTTGTTTAATGACTTCATTCAAGCTTATTTCCACCATCTATTCCACGTGGGATCAGTAATTAGTGAATAGAATAACCAGGAACTACTAAAGTATTACATAAATGATCAAAAAGGTATTTTTATTAAATTAAAAAGCTGTCGATTAGAGGAGGAGAGAATTTTTCTTGTTGTTTCATTTTTCCAAACTTGATAATTCATTAGCTGATCTGCAACTTTGGATGAAAAGCAAAATAGGATGGTGTTTTAAGGATAGAGTTTTAAATGAATTTGTACCTAAGTTAATTTTCGATGCTTTAAAATCCTTATATAAACAGATCCGTTTTGTATTTAATTGAATACACATTTTTTAAAATATTGCATCTTTCAACAGTTTAGTCGATTTTGTGGATTATGCTTTATAATCTCATTAACTTCATTATTTTCGGAATTTTGCTGACTCTAACTAATTTCATAAATGCAAACAAATTTCATTAGAGGCAATCATAAAAAGTGTGAAAACTTATGTTTTAGGAAAATAGAAAAGCCTAATTATTATAAATGTAATGGTATGATACATATTAATTGATTACAAATTAATTAATCTTCCCAATGAATTCGAAATTTAGATTGTTAAATTATAATTACAAATTTTAATTCTTATTGTGATATCATAAATTTTTATTCATATTTAATTCATTGTGTTATCATCAACTTTTATTCATTTCATTATTCAACTTTTATTTTTTTTACATATATTTATAAAACTCACATTCATTAAAGCTCTGCTATGTAGCTACAAAAAACAGATGTAAAAAAGTCATGAATATAATAAAAATACCTATTTTAATATTGATCCCGGCATTATGAGAAAATAAATAAAGAATCGAAAGGAAGTTTGAAAGGTATTTCCTTTTTTAAATCGCAATTTTAAACAGATATAATATGCTCTTATATAGTATTTAAAATGATATATTCAAAAATATGAAAAATATCTACTCAACAAAATCTACTCAAAGATGAAGAAATTAATGTTAAATTCATGCTTTAGTGTTTGTAAATATCAATCGAATTCCATGAAAAATTATAATTTGTTTTCTTTACAAAATATTTTGCCTAAATGGTGCACAGATAAGAAAAACTAAACTAGAGAGTATTAAAATATTTATATTCTTTTATTCGCTTTATTGTTTCCGCTAAAGGAACTGGAGCTAGAAGAAGGTAATTACCGTTACAGGGCAACAGACTATAAAATCGCATTTAATAAAGGAATTTCAGTTGAAAACTCTTAGGAACGTGAAAAGCAGAACAAATAAAATTAAATTCTATGTGCACGCTAAGAGAATTAGAGAAGCAACTAATTGACAAAGTAGAACATTAAAATATACCTAGAAAAACTTAATGTAGCCATATTTTCTGATATTACATTACTAGTGAAGTTTGAGCAGTTTCCAGTAAAGCTGCTTCCGACATCTTTGTTATCATTAATCACTTTATAGCGAAGTTCACTCAAACTCTTTCGCCTTGTGACAGGAATTTTCCCTTTCCTCTATTGAATCAAACACGACTTACTATTCCATTAGCAGCCCTAATAGCATGATTTCTCTTAGTATGCACACAGGATTAAATTTGGAACTGCCCTACTTGAGAGTTTTTAGTTTTTCACAGAAAAAAGAAGCATATTTCCTTTAAAAGAGCGCGTAATAGATAAGCTTATAAAGGAAAATTATGACATTGTTTTTCACAGAAATTTCGTTTCTGTAATAAATTTTGCAAACATTTTAAGTGAAAAGGTATTTAAATCATTTGTAATAAATTTTGAAGAAAAGGAAACGCGTGTCTTTAGCTCATAATAGGATTTCGAAAATTCCAGACCTTCCAGTTTCTGAAAGCTTTTATGAATTAACAATAAGTTTGTTAAAGGCTACCTAAATTTAGTCAATCTATACACATTTAATAAAAATTAAAAATATGTTCAATTTAAGGAAAATTAAAATCACTCCACATGTAAAATCTTATTGAAATAAAAACTGTTTTTATATGCAATGTATCAACGAACACTGAAAATAGAGAATTCTTTGAGAAAAAAACATATTTTGTTGATAAACCTACCATGATGTTTTCTCCACGAAATATTAGGTTTATTCAAATACATTAGATAAAACGATTTTCACCAACATTTCACCGTCTTTATTTACGAAAAGAAAAGGTCTACCAAGCTATTAGTCAGTTGAATAAAGGAATATTACAATGATAAATGGCAAGGCTCTTTGATGTTATTCAAAGTTATAATTTGATGTTATAATTTATTTATGTGAAACTTATTACAAGCTTTTGGAAATATATGTAAGGCAAAGACAGCCTGTGACAAACACGAAGAAATCCATCAAAATATTCACGATACATTTTATTTAAATAAAAAACAATTCTATTTAACATAATTTCATTTTTATATGTGTGCTATATATTTATTTGTTTCCCAAAAATCATACAAAAATAATATTCGCACCAAGAGGTAAAGAAGAAGGATTTCACAAATGTTCAATTCGGAAATATATCAACTTATAACAATAAATCAGTTCTTACCATAAGAATATTTATCATTCATTAAATAATATCCATATTTAAAATAACACATACATTAATCATGAAATCTTTAAAAGTTTATTTACAAATTAAAAATGATAACAAAATCAATTTAAATAATGAAATCGATACATCAAATAAAATGCAAAATGCATGTAAAATATGATGAAGATATACTTAATTTTTTACACGCATGGATAATGACGTTAATAAGAGGTAAAAAGACAATTTGGTTTCGTCTTTGTAAACTTTTTCATAGGAAATTAGCATTCTGATATTTATCTGTTTTTCTGAGTAATAAATTTCAAAATTATTCTTATTTGTTGATGAGAATAAAATCTCTTCTTTAAAAAAAGTTACAATGTTACAATAAAAAAATCAATTTCTTAGGATTAACAGACAAACATCGACAAAGTTCAAAACTGTTTGATTCTACTAATAGAACGGTTGCCACTTCAGATCATGAAAAGAGGAATCGGATCTCATCCTCGGTCATTCGAAAGATGATTACCCTGCCATTCTGACCAGCTCAAAATATATTATATAACAACCATTTCACCCCTTCTCCAGATACAATGTAATGCACTGACTACCAAGCGATCAAGAACGTAAAATTAAATTTTCTTTGGATCATGTTCAACTTCCTAAATGGACATAAGAATATACTGCTTATCTGATTATTCAAATGCGGGTTTTGAATTTTTTTTAAATGCGAAACAGTACTACTAATTTCTCCAAACCATAAACTCACCAACTATCCCATTTCTCCAACTATTTTTTAAACTCTTTGTTGTAGAGTTTCAATCATTACTTTTTCTGTAACTTAAATAAGTATTTTTTACATCTATCGCTGTAAAAGTTTTAATACAGTTTTTACTTAGTGATAAAATGTTACTGAATTCATTTATCACTAAGAATCGATGATTAGCCAATAAATTCCCCATATAAAATCTCCAAAAATTAAAAACCAATAATTTATAAATTTCCTAAATATTATTAAAATTATGACTGATAGTAAAAATTAAAAAAGGATAAATTTGAAAAATGTTTAAATTCACACTTTTTATGAAAAAAAAATCATAAGCTCAAGCTTTCAAGTGTTTGCTATATAGCAAAATTACTTAGGATTTCGTTCATCATTTTAGATAAAATAAATCACTTTAAACAATCAAATGAAGTAAAGAAAAATTATCAAATAAAGGAATCTGTGCTTCTTATAGTCAAAAAATTAAAAACACACACTTTCATTCTAAATGCCATCCATATTTGTGATCTAATTCTATTGAATGTACAGTTGAGAGCTCTGAAATTATTCATATTTTTTTCAAAGAATAAGATTTATTTAAAAAATTTCACAATAATTTTTAAACCTATGAAAATATTTCATATATATTTTTCAGTTTTAATGAAAGCATTTCAAAATAAATAGCGATTAAAGTCTTACCTTGTCTCCGATATTCGCACCTTCCACAGTGAGTCCTGTTTGCTTTTTAATTTCGTTCGCAAGTGATTCTATAAAGAAAAAAATCTCATGTAATTTATAGCTACAATTAGTTTATTATAAATCACTATATCAATGCATTTTTCCATTTTAATAAGAAAATATTAGAAAATATAAGGAAAGAAGATAATACATTTATAAAAAAGTTAGTCTTAGTAGCCAAATGACTTATAATATGCAAAAATGAAAATATTTAATTTTCAAAAATTAAAAAAAAAATATCTTTGTAAAAATCATAAAATTTTATGCTGATAAATTTTAATTTTTAAAATAAACATTTAAGTGTTTTAAATTTGAAATGGCAAAAATATGATATTTATTCTAATACTAAACATTATACTTACAAAAATCTAAAGAAACACTAGAAAAATGTTATTTTACTAATATACAAAAAATAATTCTTACAATAAATTTTTATAAATAAAAAAATAAAAGCATGATAATCATCACTAAATACTCAAGGATATATTCTATGTATTAAAAAACCCTGCATAAGTGAGAGATAGCATTTTGAAAGAATTCTATTAATACAAATTAGTTTCGTTGTCATGGAGATGAATTGAATTTTCGATCCTTTCCCCCCCCCCTTCTCTATGAAACTTAGCATAGGATTAACCAAGCATTGAAAAATTGCTAAGATTGTCGTAAATTGATAGTTTACTGAATCCCCATCTGTGATATAACCAGATTTAATTTCCTTTGACGTTTTAAATTAAATTAGATTTTTCAATATTATTTTTTATTCGTTTTACAGATCTCATATTACTACATAAAAAATAAATTTCATCACTGTATTTCACGGAAAATAAATTAAAATTATTTTTATAAATTTAAATTTACCGGAATAAAATATGATTGTAAAATGTATAATTCCAAATAAAACCTTTTCTTATAGTTTAGTTTTCACCATAACTATTACTGCGCTGTTGCAGAAAAGTATTTTGTATAATTCACATGTAAGAAGTATTTGTGCATTATATAAAACTATAAACAGCCAAATGTATTATTTAAATACTATGTTCCTATTTTTGCTCTTGATAATTGTTCTTGCAGGATAATAATTCAAAACCTATAGACATTCACCTGTTTTCTTTCATAAATTAGACATATATTAAGATAAATTAATGTTCTAAAGAAATAAGATTACATTTTTTAATGAAATTCGATTGGGCCATGACATATGTTTGTGTCTATACTCATTAGATAAATGTTGATACATTTTAATTCAATTGTTCAAATTTAAAAAAAAAATCATTTATCATTAAAAATTAACTGGATAGATTTTTTTTATGATACAACAATTATTTTTAAAAAAGGCTGAGTCAAAAGAAATAAAACACCTTAAATTGTATTTAAAATCATCAATGTGTTTCCTTTATATCTATTATATTTAATATATAAATCTTTCTAAGAGGCATATAAAAATTGTATTCTTTCTCAATTTAGGTTTTTCTGCCAAAGTTTTTTTTTTTCAAAAATAAAAATATTTGCATGTTTTTAATTCAAGGGTAGTTTTTAAAAGTGAATTGGTAAGCTTATCGTTTTTAAAAGCTACATTTGCACTGAAAATTTATAGGACGACGAAATAAAAGAAATCTTTACAAAGGGTTCAGATCTCTCGAAACATTATCTCGTACAAACAAATATAGATGTTATTATCATCTTCTCACTTAACAACAGGGGAACATGAGTAAAGATGTGAAAAACAGGAGTGCTTAGGTTGACACGTGTACAGTTGTGCAGTCGACACGTGTACACGTGTATAGTTGGTGAACAGTATCACACGTGATCGTTCTGTTCTCTGTACTATAAGAAGAAGAATCGTGCAGTCATTTCTAGCTACCTAACACGAAACTTCAATTTTAAAAAAAAATATTTCATGCCAAATATAATTTAACGAAGTCATTGCGCTTTTGAGTTATCAACTTTATAAGCATGTAAATACATAATCCTTTGACAAACTTAATTCAAAATCTGGTATGAATCTACATTTTATATAGGTAATAGGTATAATTTTTAAAATTTTGCAATTAATATTTTGGTTTGCATTAATATAAGCTAAATGGATTTTGCACAAACTTTGATAGAACTTTAAGAATTCGTTTTAAAGATCGCATACCAAATTTCATTCTCTAAGCTTAAAATGATTCTGAATTATGAAACTCAAAGCCAGAATTCCAAAAAAACATGTTTTTTCAGGGGGGGGGGACTCAAGGGAGTTTATAACATGGAATTTCATCTAAGTCTTGAATTCGAATTTTCTATTATTTTGCTTTCTTTTACTACACTTCATTTGCTAGAAAATAAAAGATGCTAAAGAATGTTTTCTTGACTTTTTTTGTTTGGTGTGATTTCTTATTTCAGTGGAGGAAATGAGCTATGCTCGTGAAATCGTTCTTAATTTTCATACCGAAGTTTCTCTAATTTAATATATAGATTTGTTTTAAATTTGTCATGTATGTTTGCGCATGTACAGTCAGAGGAACATAAACTATCTAAAATATCAAAATTCCTCAAAATGGTGATAATTTGTTCAAAATTGCTAGATTTTCTCTATGCATGCGAGCAAATAAAAGTACTTATGTCACTTATCCCAAATTTTATTTTTGAAGTGGATTTGTACTTTATTTGGAAAAATTTACAAATCGTCAAATAAATAGTTTAATATAATAAGTGGAAAAGTTATTAGCTGCAGAATTTTGTAGGAGATAATTATAAAGGTATTTTAAATAATTATTTAATATTTGCACCTCCATCTTTTTACCTATATTATCTAAGGTATTCGTACATATCTTAGATAATATATATATTTTCGTACATAAGTACTGATGATTATGTACATACTCAATGCTGTAAAAAATATATACCTAAATTTAGAGTTCATATTGATTTCAGTTTTACAGAATTTTGAATTTTCAGCAAAAAATTTGAGAAAGTCTGAATCAGTTTTATTTAAATATAGCTTGGCAAATAGTAAATTAAATATAATAGCATCGCAAATTCAAAAAAAAAAAAAAAAAAGAATGATAAGAATTAAAGTTAAAAATCAGAAGGTATTTAATAACTCAGATACATTATAAAATAAAAAGTGCTTAACCTTTCAGAAACCTGAATTAAGATATTTAGTGAATATTTTATATAATATTTAAAGTGGTTAAGAAAAGGGAAGCGCTTACAACTGAGTATTACAAAGTTGTTTTCTTGAGCATGACATAATAAGAATATCTTGTCCAGTTTTCCCTGTATTGATTTTTACACACAATCTTAAAATAAAACCATGCGAATTGCATAATTTAATATGAAGTGTAAGTCAGTCGGTAGTTTTAATAATGCCTAAACGTATAGATAGTTTAATTGTTTTTTAAATGAAGAATCAAACTGGAATTTTTTGAAGAATGTAATTATTCCTGTAATACACATTCACTTGATAACGTTATGTCTCTTCATTTAGATGGAAATACCTTCCTATGCACAGTATTACGAAGGGTCAAATGGAAATGAACTAACAATTTATCAAATGCTTCACAATTTCAGAAAATCGTAAAGAGTCAATTGCCTAAAGGGTCAAATGTCCCAAGTTAGAAATCGATTAATTTGAACACGTTTCAATCCCAGTAAATTCAAATCAATGTTACGAATTCACACACGGATGGAATTTACATTAGGAAATGGAATTACAACAGTAATTTCTGTTATAATTACGAATGTTTCGGAAGTTAACATTTAATTTTCGAATGTTTCGCATTTTAAGTGTTTTATTCCTCTATACACCGTTATTTTCTATAAACATTCTGGTATTATAAATTCATTTTTATTTTATGGAAAGGATGTTAAACATTTAGAGATTTATTATACAGTTTACTTCCTTAACAATAAGTGCAAAAATATTAGCTTAACTGAAATACATTTTGAAGAAAAGGGTTTCATACAATCAGCTGATATTGTTGACAAATGGACACTTAAACAATTTTTTAAGCCAAAAATGTCTTTAATATGAAATGATTATTAATACCAGTTAAGATTTCATATATTATTAATTCAATTCTAAATCAAAATTATATGTCCTACATTTTATTCTTATTTGATGAATAGCGTTTCTGAATGTTTAAGCTCAATGTTTCGGAAATTGAAATAAAAAAATCAAATTCATATATCAAATCTTTTTATATGAAATTGTTTTATGCTCTAAGTAATTGCCAAATTCTGTAAAAAATGTGCGTGATCACCATATTGAAAATTCATACTAATGCAGATTCAAAAGGAATTAAGAAAGGAGGCACTATCCGCAATACATCAGTATAAAAAAATTAATCATTTTTAAATAATTAATTTTTTTCTAGAAAGGGATTTCCACGTCATCATTACAAAACAATATCACATGCAGGTATATAGATTATTATATTATTGGTTATTCACAAAAAGTTAAATAACTATTCAATCATATATGCTCAAATTATATACTTTTTCATATGAGCATACATTATTATAACCATAAATAACATACATTTTTGATTATAAAATTTATATGACATTAAAAATGCACTATGCTCCATGTGTGTGATTAATTTTTCACCCTTGCTATTCGATTGCATTTTTATTTATGTTTAGTTTAGAATTTTTTAATTCTTTATTCTTGGTCGTTCCTTTTTTATGTGTGTTTTAATTTGCTTTGTTGCTAGTGTTTCTTACGTGTTTTTGATTTAATGCACTCTATAAATTAAATCAATTTCGGTAATGTGTTTATTTAAAATAATAAATTAAATTATAATTGTTTTAATTGTTTCTTATTAATTAATTAGATTTTAGTTAATTGCTTGTAATTCAATGCTTGATAAGAATTTTGTAAAACTGTAATTTATAACTTAATATAATGACATTCTCTTATATATATATATATATATAGGAACTACCTGGAGCTCACCAATAAGCTCAAATTTCAGATAATTAATAAAAAAAAATATTTTGGTGTAGGATTGTTTTCTTTAAATTCATCATAACAACTAAATAGGAAGTTGTTTTCTTCGCATCAAATTACATATTTTATCCCAAATTTAAGAGATTTAATTTAATTGAATATGCATGTGAGTGCAAAGTTTTTGAAAGTGTAATTGATATTCGTTATTTGTCGATAAATTGATTAATTTCTACACAGGTAATTAAAATTTCTAATCATGCAAAAGTGATAAAAAAGCTAAATGCTCCAAATAAATAAAGAATAAATTGTAATCCTTTTAATTTTTCTAATTAATTTAATACCTTGGGAACGGTGCTTTTGAAATAAAGAAAAGATTTTTAATTAAAAAGTAATGGCGATTCAGGGTTTATTTTCTCCTCTACAGAAAATATATCTTCTCATCTATCTTTGTAAATTAAAATCAAAGAAAAAATATTTGATAACGACTAAAAATAATGTCCAGATATACAGATTTCTCGAATATCAATAAGAGGAAATGAAAAATCTCGCTTTGAAGAATATCACATTCAGTTTTTGAAATGTGAATCCAAATGCAAGATGAAAATCCTGAGAACACATCATCATTTTCTAATAAAACTCATTTTGATATCCATTTCCTAGAAAGATGAAACTATAATTAATTCGTAAAACTAATTTCAAAATGAATGCCGAAATTCTTTGCTATCTTTTTACGAATCATTTTCGAATTTAGTTTTCGAAATGATGAGCTCTATTCCCATTCCTCAATACATAAGGTAATGAAAGAATCTTTTTTGAATAGAAATCCTATAAAATAGTGTTGCCAATTCTTCTTGCGAAGTTCTGCGTATTTTCGGCACATAGCCTGGTCAGATAGAAAAGAGAACGATTTTCATCTTCGTTCTTTTTCCTCAACCCTTTATTTGAATCTGTTCTACTTCACATGCTTCTTAAATGAGGTTCATAGCTTTAGTTCCTTTGAAGTCTTTTCCTGTAGCGCGTTCGTTCAGTGCCGAGATAAACATTTTCTCCAGCAGCAAAAATGTTTCACGCCGTAGCTAAGAACGGTCTTTTGTGAAGCATACCACACAAACAGTGACAAGGTAAACAGACTTTTTGAACATGAATCCTCCTCCCCCCCTTTTTTTTCGTGCTTGTAGTTGCTTTTTTTCTCTCTCGCTCTCTCTCTCTCTCTCTCTTTTCTTCTTACTTTTCTCTGTCTTTATTCGCTTTTGCTTTGAAAGGGGTGTCGCGCAACGTGCCTCCCCTCTGTCCTCCCCTTGGCGCACACATGCATCCCTGAGACGTCTATTCATCAGAAAATGGAAGATAAAAAAATGCTGAAAAGTTTCACCCCTCCTTCTCTACATTTAGGAGCAGCTCTTTGACATGAATAAAATGAGCGAATTAAAAAAAAGCGAGAGACACAGAGAGAACGAATGAGAGAAAGATTTGGTGATCTAGGAAGGCGTGAGAAGGATGATAGGTAATAGAAAAACAAAAAAATAAATTGTGAAAAAATTATAATAAATAATAAATTTGAAAAAAATGCTTTACGTACACACCAGATGGCATTAAAGTGTTTAGCAAGTACTCTAATCAGAGGAACGGAAAAAGAAGCTAACGAGTTAAGAAAGATGAGAAGGGTGCGAAAGGTTATTTGCATTCTATTCATCTCAGTATTTGTTCTATTAAAAAAATTTTTCAACGAAAAATCTGTAAAGAAACTAGTATATAGTCACAGCTCACCAAATTTCAAAAGGCCTGCTTCATAAATGGGTCCTTTCATAAAGTCATGTATCAAGACCAGTATAAGGCTTCTGCAAACATTGCACACCAGAAGAATCCCCTACTACATGTTTTTGAAAATCACTGATCCGTTAAAGACTTCAAGTTTCATAAACAGAAGCATGGCTAATGTGTAAAATTCCCAGAATGCTTACAAGTTTCTCACACTTCGAGCAAGTCTTTGAGAGAACAGGTTAGAGAGTGTTCTCAGAAATCTTCATCTTAGATTCAAATTGATTTACTTAGAATTTTTTGAACTTCAGAGAGATCTTTCATCTCTTTATAAAGCAGCAAAATAGTCCATATTTAAATGATGATTGGAAAATATCTTGAAAAGTTCATCAACATTGGGAAACCAAATTGAATATTTGTAAAAGACATCGTTTTTATTATTACTTTTATAATTGAAAAAAAAACAACTTAAAAATATTTGTGTTTCATAGCAAATAAGTAATTTGATTGAAATTCCTAGAAAAGGCCTGGATGTAAGAAAAAAATCTTGAGTGAATTCCTATAACTGTTTTATCCAAAACCATTATTATTGGCAAGGAATTAAATTTTAGCTTCCAATTTCAAACAGTCTTCAAAAAATTTGTTTGAAAGAGAGAACTTATAAATAGTAATAAGAAGTAACTGAAGCAGATTTCAACAAATTAGGTGCCGACATAAATTTGGTGTATGTTTATTAAAATTATGAGGTTCGTTATGGTATTAGACACAAATTCCTTATTGAAAAATGAGGAGGGATTTTAAAAACGCAACATATTAAGTGCATTATATCTGTGCAAGTAATTAAAAAAAATTAATATTTAAAGCTGCAATTTTTAAAGAATTTTTTCAAAGAATCATTAAAAAATAAGCCATTTGCAAATTAAAAGGTTAAATCTTTCATTAATGAAAAATAACAGAATTATTAAAATCAATTTAGGAAAAAAATTATGCTAAATTTTAAACATTAATATTGTAAACTAAAATTTTGATTAAATCAACTAGGAATACCACGTTAGCAAAAATAAGTTTCAGAAAACATATGCGGTGTACAATAATAAACGAAAAGTAATTTGTAATTTTTTTTTTTAAATTTAAGTCAAATATCAAGTGTTATTTTTATAAACTACACATTCATATAAAATCAGTTAAAAATTGAATGTATTTGAATAGCACTCTTTAAAATATTTTTTTTTCTCTTTATTGGTTTCCCTATACAATTTTGGAGTTTGTGTAAATATCTCACTGACCATCTACTCAATACATAACATTTGAACATATGATAAATATTGGATTTATAACACAAAAGTCCCCTTTTTATTTTACAGACTTTCTTTAATAAGAGCTGAAATAGCATATCATGGAAATACATAATATGCTGTTTTAATTTTAGTTATTGATGAAACAGATAAGAGAAGCATATCATTATTGAATCAAATAATAAGCATCAACACTAATCCAACTACAAAACTCAATTGCTTATTTCTCAATTTTATAGGAAAACGTTTTTCCTGCAAAAGGAATAGTAAATCTGTTAAGAAAAATATTTAATGCAGCATAAATTTAAATAAATTTGAGTAACTAAAATTATATTAATAAATAATTGCAGGATTTATCGCTGAAAGGAAAAGCCAAAAACTTCTATTCTAACTTGTAATTTGTTTTAAATTTGTAAAGTTGGAATTTTAAAAAAAATGTTTTTTTACAGAATTCATAATATACGAAAGGTTGGAAATTTTATAATCTAGAGATTCTTAATAATAATATACTAGTTTAAGATTTTTTAAAATTTATTTTAAGATTATATAAGATATTTCATACATATCCGTTCATCATTGATTAAGACAAATTTGATGCGTTTTAGAGATATCAACTGAAAGTAAGTTTGATGAATCGCTTTTTGAAAATAAAAAAAAATATTTATTTTAGTATATGAGCTGTTATGATTAAAGTTTTAAAAACAGAACCTGATTAACTAATTATGGATTGAATTTTACCATTTTTTGCCACTCATTTGCTGAAAATTTTTAAAAAAATGTATATAAAAGTTCGTGAATATTGGAAAATTAATGATTTATTCTATTGTAATAAAATTAGCACAGCTCAAAATTTCAGAGCTTTCTAATTTCATTTAGTCAGTTTGAAAAATATTTAAACTGCACTATTTTGCCTTTTTTCATATAATAAAATAATTCCTTGTTTTACACATTCTTTTCCATTTATTCGCAAAAATTATTCATCAACATAACTTTATTACAGATCTTCTTGAGTACTAAAAATAAATTTAGATGCGACCTTCAAAAAGGATTTTTGAGATAATCAATAATGATTATTATTATCTTTTTTATCCTGTAAAACTTTAATAGATTTTTTTAAAGAATTATTCCATGAAATTTATTTTTCCAAACAAGAAAAACGAATTTTGATATTTCGGAAACCATTCATTTAGCCAGCCATATGATATAATTTTACAGACAACGATATGGCAAATATCAGCAAAAATTCTGCTATTCTTAAATCAAGAAATAAATTAAAGAGATTGACAAGAAATCAATATAAAAATATCGTCGTAATATATTAAAATGCCTCACAACCTCACTAACACTGCACAACCTCACATAAATTTGTTTTCGAAAATCCAGGGAAAAGATTATATTTCTTTCACTTGTCTGAATGAACAGGCGAGGGCGTAGGGTCCTTATCCTTACAACTTTTTCCGACAAAGGATTATGCAGGCGAAGTTCGGATATTGCTGGTAAAGCGACTTTAACCGCGAGGAACCGAAACTGGGGAGACAAGATGAAAAATTGCCGAGCCAAAAAAACAATAGGGACATGTTTTCGCTCTCTAGGGCTTTAACTTCCGACTGTATGTAAGCGCAGGGAACTAAATAAAAGGGGGTTCACATTTCCACACAGTGATTTCATGCGAGCGACTTGATATATTCTTTTAGGTCTCGGGGACCAATGAGAATTTTCCTTTTGCTCTAAGGATATTATTTACTATAGTAACAGATACATTTTATTGGCTTTGGAAATTCTGAATCTGGTACTAAAGCTTAGCATGATGTATGGTCCGGTACACTGTTCTAAGTTTAAAGCTGAAACAAGCGACTGACAGGCAGATGGATGTTGCTATGATATCTAGCCAGATTATATTTGGAATAAGGGTTTAAGTTTCTTTAGCTGAATAATGCATTCGTTATAGAATAAATCTGCGGAGACACGTGCTGTTGCTTTTACATAAGAGGATTAAGGAAAATAACCCATTATATTTTAGTTAATTGAATTAAAATCAAGTTTATTGATAAATTGTAGGAAGAACAAAGCTGTAGTTTAATCTACAATCTTTCAAGTTAAAATTTTCAATAAAATATAAAATAGTACTAATTCAAAATGCAGAAATAATTCAATACATTGCTGAATAACGTTGAAGAATTAAATGGAGCATTATTATTTTTTAATTTTACTCAAATTTAGCTATTCTCTTCTTTTGTCAAATTCGATATTTCTATCAATGTTTTCATAAATTCAAAATGTTTAATACAAAAGTCAAATATTTACATTTGAATTTCTTAAATTTAAAAACGTACTTGAGAGAAATTAATCTTTATCTTGATTTATTTTATCTCTTAGAAAAGATGCTGCGATGGATTTTAAAACTCGACAAATAATTCAATCTCTATGCTAGCTATTTCTAAAACGAAGATATCTCTTAAGATATTGACTCTGAAATCAAAAGCTAAATTCTATTCCTATCTCATAAACAAATATGCTAGAAATAGTTTCATTTATCATAATAAAACTGCTATATTATGAAGTCTTTGTTTACTCAAGTCTCCGAATTATCTGAATACTTAAAAAGGAAGAACTTTCGTGGTACTTCAGATATTTTGCTCTACAATAATTTTAATCATGTGAATATATTCACCAATCAGGCATAATAGACGATATCAAAAGCAATCGACAATATTCTACAATCTAATAATCTAACTAATCGATTTTAACACAATAAACTCACACGAGACAAAGAATCTAGAATTTGGTTCGGATATGAGTATATGTATTTCGTAGCATTCTTCTTCTTAGCATGTGTTTCGTAACATGTTTCTACATGCTACATGCTTTACATGCTGATTGTTTATTACTAAGAAGCATTGAATGTTTTGTTATTTTTAAATATATGATATGCATAAAATAAAATTATATCCTTGAATTTTCTGATTTAAAAAGAATTTACCAAGACTGCAGAGCCTCATACATTTAAAAGATAATAAATTTTTCTTAATATAACAATTTTTCAGGTTCTAAGAATAGCTCAAAAAATTTCTGCTGTTTGTAACTCAAGAAGTGATTAATAAATATTAAGGGCTAATGATGTTTATTTTATAATTCTGTTTATATAAAAATAAACTTTTACTTTTTATGTAAGTGTGTTAATTATTTTAAATAATAAATTGAAATAACAAAATGAATGCTCGAAAAATCAAATATTCACCACACATCAGGAAATTTATGATATATGGTGTGGTTTAAATTTATTTCATTTCCTGTAAATATGATATCGAATTATACCTTCAGTTTTTGACAGCTTTGAAAATATCAGAAAAAAAATCAGATTTTTAAACAAATAATTTTTGTTACTATATATTTCTAATTCACCATGCACATTAGCACTGCTTCAATTTATTGATATAATTAAAATCTTAATAATTCTCAAAATTTGCTAAAAACTGAAACAGACAATTGGAAATAGATTAGTAAACATATAATGTACGATTGTAATTCAGTGTAATACTCAAAAATTCAGAATCTCATTCCCAAAATTGTTAATAATAGCTTTGAATATTTTCGAAACATTCGATACAAAAAATAATTTTGCATTTTTTTCGATTGAAGTTATTTGTAATTATCTTTCAAGTAGATGATTCACTAAGTAAAATATCTCAACTGTTGATGATTTAGAATCTCCCTTTAAAAAGTTTATTATATTTCTTCATAAATAATTTCAAATAATAAAATAAATAATAACGTCTCCAAACATTTACTTATGCAGTTAGAATGCTATATATTATATTATGCAGAAGAAACCAATTTGCTGGAAAGTTGAAGAAACTAAACTATGTTTTATTTAATATTATTTGAATTTTATCCTGTATATATTATAAGGAGAGTGAAACCGTCGAATGAATAAGTGGGTGGGTATCCAGCTCAAAAGGAGTGGAAATGGTACTGGGTTGGAATTTTCACTTTCTCTTAACTTCTTTGGGATTGCAGGCAGAAAAATAAATCAAATTAAGTGAATCAGCGCTCTTATTAAAAGGAAAAACTTTCGTACTATAATTTTCAATAACTGCAATTGCTTAAAAGGTAAGGCTAAAAAGTGATTTTTCGAGCTTTAACTTTGGGTGTTTTTTATAAAAAAGCATATTACTAATTAAAAAAAATTACACATATTTCTGTTCCCTTCATTACTTCAAAATTGATTAAATATACGTAAACTAATATTTAACTGATAGATGGAAATTAATCAAATAAAATTAAAAGATTAGAAAGAATTATTGGCAACAATATACAAAGAAAATCAATTTTAGAAATTTTAAAAGCTGTATGCTTTTTAGTTCATTTGAATGCATTTGATTATAAATATTTATTTAGTTAAATACGTCAATCATGTTGAAAATTTATTTTGCAATAAAAATAAATATTTATTTATTTAAATACGGCAATACAAATCATGTTGAAAATTTATTTTGCAATAAATGCTGAGTTGCACGATTTCAATAAATCCCTTACTTATGGTCGTTTCGGTATCCAAAATTGTATTCTTTTCGTCTAAAGATTGAAAGAAATTTACCACAAATATGTGCTTTTTTTTATTAGAATTAGAAATACATTTTATATTTTAGACTGAAAATAAAATATATATATAAAAGATATTATTGTAACTATAGTTTTAATAATTTTTAGAGTAACATGATAAGGTATTTTCCTTAACTGGAATTTTTTCCCTTGAGATTCCATTAAAATTAATTACTGCAAATAGAATAATCGACAGAAGAGGATATTTGTGCACTTAATTTTTACATTTTTGGCAATTAAAGGAAATGCAAAAAAATTTTTAAACATAAAATACTTAGATATGTATAATCGGAGAAGTAAATAATTTTGTGAAATTGCCTTCAAAACGAAACGAAAAATGAAAAACAGAATTTCTTTATTTTATTTCGTACAAATAAGATTTTGTTTAAAGTCGTTTCGTTTTAGAGAAAGGCATGTTTCAATTTTTTGAAAATAACCATGACGGTCCTTGATTTTAAAATATTAGAGTAAGATTAGCGTTGTCTTAATCAGAGAACTTCAGCGTCTCTTATTAAGTATTCCCATGTGATAAACATTTAAAAAAGCTCACTGTTTCGTATGCTATTGATGTTATTTTTGCATTTATTAAATATAGTAAACCTCCTGGATTTTAATGCAGACTCTGAGTATAAAAAAATCATATGAATACAAGCTTTAAATACGTACTATTTGAAAGGTTAAATTAACAATATTAAACTTAAACCTGAATTAGCAAATTAAGCTTAAAGGTTAAATTAGCAGTTCAAAACATAAGTTTATGTTAATTAATTCACAGATAATCAGTAATCGTAATGATTCAGGATTCATTGTTGTAATCAGTACAAAAATTGATATTAAGATTATGAATTTTTTAATTTTACTTATGCTATATATATATATATATATTTTTTAGTTTTGAGTAACATGGCGTACAGATAAATGGTAATCCATTCAAAAGGCATTAATGTATACTTGCTTGTAAAAGTAAAAATATTTGATAACAAAAAATGCTTATATTTTATGATAACGTTGTACTTTGCAGTTTTGCAATTAATCTAAGAAAAAAAATTATAAATTGAAATCAATTTAAAAAGTTTAATAAGGGATATTTTAAAGGAACTTACGTGCTCTAGTAGAAACTTCAGATGCGTTAAGTCCTTTGGAATTAGGATTAACTTTAAATGTTACAATTCTTCCATTAACCCTAAAAATTGCAACAAAAAAAAAGAAGTAAGCAAAACATTATAGAAAAAAAAATAAACTGCTTCAGGATTTATTTTTTTAAAATTTTCTACAGCAAAATAAATTCATAGAACTTCACATTTTTATGCTTATAAAAGTTAATTTAAAAAATAAAATAAAAGTACAGAATATTTTAAAAGGCAATTTTGCGATTTTTTTATTTAATGATTTTATTGATGTACGTCGTTAAGTTGTTTCGAATACTTACTTAACGTTTGAAAAACTTCCTCTGTCAAGATCCAAATATTTCTCCAGAACTTTCACTAAATTCTGTGCTTCGTCCTCATTTGGTGACCTTAAAAATTAAATAAAAAATCGCTTAATATCTTTAAAAAAATAAAATTTATTAAATAATGATTTTTTTTCATAATTTAGTATATTATTCATTAGATAGAACTATCTTCTTCAAAATTTTTTTAAATACATGCCTTTTTCTGGAAAAATGTATATTATTAACTAAAAACTTGGATAAAATTATAAAAAAAATTAAAAAAAACGCACGAACTAACAAAAGCAAATCATTTCACATATTATCACAATTTATCGCATTTCTATTAGATAATTAATATCAAAATACTGTTTTTCGTTTACATACAAATATAATTCTATCAAGAATTTAGAACAAATGTATTAAGATTTAAATTAGAAGAAACAACTAAAGGTCCACAAAAAAGAACATCAGTTTTAAGAACAATGTTTAAAAAATGTTAATTTTGAGCAAATTCAGTGTTGCATTCTTTCAATTAAATTCATTTTCAATAATCTTCCTTTCCTATATTTAAATTCAAGCATTTGATTAATACAAATTCAGAATTATAAAACTAATTTATTTTCATTTTTTAAAGTTGGTATGAACTTACGACTGCATATAAAACATATTTCTTAATTATTTAAACTAAATTGTTTATATTTAATCCAATGTGAATCCTTATTTCCCATTTTAACGTAAAATGTTTTGTTTTGTTTTTCAATTATCATAAGATTTGTCGAGGAAACTCTAAACACGAAAAATATAATTAAGTCATAATAGATATGAAGGTAATGTTTAATCGCATACAGTTATAAATACTTATCGTGAATGTTTTTTTCATGTTAAGTTGATTTTCATATTTTCTTGTATCTATCAATCTTAAACTATAAAACATCATGAGGATTGATAAAAGCAAACAAAATGATTTTAATATAAGTCTAATAATCTAACTTTGGATGAAAAATTCAAAAATTAGTGAGAATTTTTATACAGAAAATCCAATAAAAATTTTTAATCTAAGAAAGATTTCATAAACCTTCTTTTTCAAACAAGTTTTTTTAAACCTTTATGAAATATCAGAATAAATCAAAAATTTCAAAGTGCGGTTGTTAAATATAAAATAGGAGACATTTTTTTAAATGCTTACATAAATAAATTCATTTGTTTTAGAAAAAAATATCAATGTCCTGATAAGATTATATTAGGTCATCATTTCTGTACGCGTCAGTGGTAATAACAATATGTATTTGAGGAATAAAACTGTGACATATCTGTCACGTATCGTAACATTTTGAAAAGTGAAAAAGTGCAAAATTTCAGTTCCTGCAACATAAATAAATTTGTGTCCCAAAAAAGCTGATATTTGAAAATCCAATTAACTCTATAGTAAAGTAATACCGAATAAAAATAAATATGGAAATTTTTATATGCACACTCACAAAGAAAATATAATGGCTTCAAGACAAGTATAATAACGCGAAGCATGGAAAATCATTAAAATCATCAGTAAAGACTGTTGATAACAAAAAGATTGAGATACATTCATTTTGTTATTGAAAAAAAAATGGAGATAAATATTATAAATCTAACCAACCGCTGTCTAACATATTTTAATTTTTTGAAAAATATTGGTAACTATAATGATAAACCGTCGCTTGAATTACAATTCTAAGAAATCACATTGTCTCGATTCATTATTTAGATCATTAAAGCTTCCAGAAGAATTTGATAAAATATTAATGAGTGTTCTTTTCATGATTAAATTTCCTTTTACATAGAACCACTGAATGATAACGAGAGAAAATATGATCTTAGAATATGTGAATTTTAAATTGATAATACTCTGTGTATTATTTTCCAAATTCTTCATCTGCGAGGTAATCGGATCATCATTTAAATCTTTCCCATACTTAAATAGCATATCTTCAACCTTCGAAATCATTAGATTATATTTCACGAAATTTCAATAATATTTATGTATTCTACAGTTTTGAAGAAATTTAAAGCACATGTTGAAGCAAACGAGTTTGTTTCACAAATTCAAATGACCCTATCCTAATTTCTATATCAATCCTCAGGAAAGTTCAATTTTTACAACTCACAGAATCAGACATAAATTATTTCAAAGAAATCAAGTAAAAGAATCAGGAAATTAGTTATGAAAAATTTAGGATTTCTCTCATTCTAAATCAGGAAAGAAAATGTAAATAGATTTGTTTATAATGTTCCTTCATCAGATTCAATTAATTTTCTATTCAGTTTTCTGTTTGAAGAATAAGTCCATTAACGGAATTTAATTCGTTCTTCATTAAAAAATAAGCATGGAGAAACTTTAAGACATGTATTTTCTGGTATAGCAAATTTAATAAGAGGAATTAGTTAATTATGTTTTCGTTATATTTGTATACGGCTTCTTAAGGAAGTATGAAAGATTTTAAAATATAGAATATTTTTCAATAAACTTAGTAAATACTTTATGTTGGCTAGTTTATATTTTTAAACAAATAATTGCTATTGGAGAATTGTAAAAATGAGGTTACCAAACTTTAATTTTAAAAGAGTTCCTTGATTTTTAATAAATATTGCGATTTTTAACTGGAATCATTTGACATTGAATGACTTACTTTTCATAACTTATAAACTAATGATTCTAACCTAATCAAGTGATAAAGGATTAATGATTTTATCTTAAAAGTTATATCCATAGAACTTTGAAAGTTTTCAGTTTTAAAAAATTGCTAATTACCTAAAAGTGAGTTTTAAAAAATTTCAGAAATTATAAAATATTTTATAATTAATTTTTTAAAAAATTGTTTTTTTTAAATCAATTTATATTTAAAATTTTTATAAAATATATTATAACTGATTTTTTTACATAAAAAACTGTAAACGAGAATTGAAGTTGCATTTTTTTGCATATTTCTTTTTAAAAATTTCGAAAGTCTAAATGGTTTCAATATATGAAAATCTTTTTAGAATTATTCATAATTATTAAGAATAAGATTATTTTAAATTAATGTTAAATATAATTCTTAAAATGAAATTTTAGTAGATAAAACAAATAAACTTTTGATTTAACATTTATATTCAATCCAAAAGACGTATAATACAAATTATTGATGGTAATATACTCAGTATGGCTCTATTACAAGATTTAAATAGATTTTCTATAACCTCCCAAAATTTTAACTCCCGAAAAAGCACCATACATATATAGACGGATAATATTTTATAACGGGTTAAAGTACAAATTTATTCATCACTTTCCAGTACTTGTAAACACCATTTAAAGAAAAAAAAACTATTTAAATAATTTTCTTTCAAAACGAGAGGATTCATTTTTGTTTTTATCTCGTCACTACGTAAACGTAATATTTCCAAGCATTGTCTGAAATCTCGTAAATATTTTTCTCTTTAAATAGATGATGTAAGTCCATGGAGTGAAAGCACCCGTTATTGTAATTCTGAATTAGGAAATTACATATTCCAATTATTCTGTTGTAGTTTATATTTTATTTCAATAAGTTAGGTTAGTTATGTTATAAATTATATGTTTGTATTTTATTATTACAAGTTCGTATTTCATTATTACAAGTTTGTATTTTATTTTGATAATAAAAACTATTTAATACTCTCATTTAAATTCCTTCAGACTTACGTAAAGAATTGATTGCGTAATAATATTTTAATTAATATTGAAAAGTAGAAAATATTGGAAGAACCTCATGATAATTTTAACATATGTTAATATTTACAGATGATACTGAAATGAAACATGAGGTTGGTTTTTACAATTATACTCTATTTAGATAAAAATATCAACGTTCTTCTTACCATATCAAGCATAAATATACTGAAATTATAGTAATTATTATAATAAATTGAAATAATTTAACCACTGAAATTTTTATGCAAAAATCACACTCAGATAATCCTAACATGGCTTATTTTTTTATATTACAAATCATAAACTTCATTTCTTAAACTATGATATCCAAATAAATGTAATATAATGTAGTAATACAAATATAAAAGACTTTGATAAGTAAACATATTTAGAAAAACATCTTACTTTGAATTATTTCAACAGAAATTTGCAAAGAAACATAATACTTTTGATGATGTGCATAAATCTTTAAACTAAACCTTTAACCTCCATTTTGCTTTCTTATTTACATATACACAAAATTTTTTCCATGTATTGATAGGATGCGAGAGAAAAAAAAATTCTTAATATCGATTAAACTTTTATTTATCACTTTATTATTCTTTAACACAACACAATTATTATTGTTTCCACTTAATCATCTTTTATCCGATAATATGGTATACATTCCAAAATAATTTTTGTTCAAATTTCTAGCCTACAATTTCTATTCATTCCAATATTATTTAAAATACAATTTCTGATAATTATTGTTACTATGCATTAACCTAATATAAAATAGAGCCTACTAAAATAAAAAAAAAGAAATGAATAATAATATATATTTGAAATCGATTTTACCTTATATAATCTTCATCAGATCGTATTACATTTTCTATTATCCATCAGTAACAACTACGTTATGTCTTATTAAAATCTAGAAATTTTTTAATACTTCATTAAATTTGTTTCGTTTTTTCATTCTTTGCAACACAACATTACTTTGATCAACAAATTTTACTATAATAAAAAAGTAGGTTTTTTTTTTTTTTTTTTTTTTTTTTTTTTACTTTATGTTAAAAATATTATTTTTCGACAAAACTTTTTTTTAATTCAGATATTTACAATGTTTTAATGATGAATGATAAATAAACTACTTTATCTCTAAATTAGATACTTTAATCTTCTATGAAAATATGAACTAAATTTTCAGATAGATATATAACTTCAGTCAATGCGAATGCAAAACAGTTACAGTTCTACTTACTTTTCTTTGATGACCAAATTTGTGTGCGTCGCATCGACGGAATCGTATCGACCGAGGTGGCCTTCGCCGGTCTTTGCGGCATTAGCCGTCTTGTCCTCATCTCGGAGGGTTTTCAATTCGTCATTGTCGATGCCTTCAATCACCTCGGGTTGGTCATTCGTGATGCGTTCGAACGTTTTCGGCTTCTCTTCCGGTTCCTTGGGATTTTCCGTTTTGTCTGAAAGATAATATTGAAATAAATCAAACCTTAGCAAAATTTTGAACCGTTATAATAAATGCATTAAAAAAGAAAACTGTTAATTTCAGCAGTAAAAAAAAATGTTTCATTTTTGTGTCTGTTAAACAAAAATATGTTTTAAAAAGGGACATTTTGCATTATGATGATTTTAAGAAAATTTAAAATGACCTTCAAAAATACAATCAATTTAAAAAGCATATAAATACAAATACAATTAATTAGAAAATAAATGCAAATATTTTTAACATAAAGGAAATAAATAATAATCATTTGAGATATCCGAAGTTTTCAAATGACAATTTTTAATATTCTAGATATGTTTAAATGCATTTATTTTATATTATTGAAGTTGTAATTTTAACTATACACTTCAGAATTTAAATTATTATGAGAAAAAATTGAAGATCAATATTGAGCTAATATTCACTTTTAACCAGCTGATATTGAACTATTTCTAGAGAAGAATAATATAAAGCTAATGACTTCATCTATATTATTTAAAAACTTACAGATCTTTCAGAAATTTTATATCTTTTCAAATGAATAATTTTATAATTTCACTAGCCATGTCATTGCTTAAAGATGCGCTTACAAAGATTAAACATCTTAATTTTGATATCCTAAAAAATTGTTATGAAATTTGATAGAGATTTGATCTAAATTTTTGAAATTTGACTCCCGTTTTCTTAGAATATTTATTGAAATAGAAGCGAATTAAATGCAAATTTTGAATCATTTTAAATAAAAAATATACGCTTTAACAGATTAAACACAATATTTTCTTCCAAATATATGGCGAGTTTTAATGGTATAGATTTTTTTTAATTTACTTATTTTATCTAATTTCTATTGTAGTTTACGAAAATATTTCTCTCTTAAATTTTCAATTACATTAGTAATAATATTTCATTAAATTAATTTTATAAGTACTTAATCATATAAATAATAAATGCATTTTTAATGTAGCATATTATTTCCAGATGGATCTTTTCTGAAAATGAATATTACATAATTTTTAAAAAAAATATTTTTATAATTAAAGAATTTGAATTTAAATCTGTGTATTTGAAGTTTTTAGAAAATCTATAATTTCAACTGTCCTGAAATTTAAAGATTCGAAACAACTTCTCTTAAAAATGATTTGAAATTGCAATATATGTATAGAAAAATTTGCTATGTATTTCAAAAAGTATTATAAGTAATTTTTTGAAATTATGCTATCGTGGGAACTAGTAAATTTACATTTTATTTTTATTCTATGTTTTATTTTTTAATTTACTTTCCAAGTTAAGAAATTATTTCTTTGAAATTATCAAAAATTTCTTATTTTCTTTAAGTTCTTTTATTATTTAGGGAATTAAGTAAAATGTAATTTTTGAAGAATTCCGGTACGAAATTTAAATAACATGAAAATATAAATATGTTTGATAATATCTCATAGTATAATAAAAGACAAACGTCCATCTATTTATTGCCTGAAGAAGACTTTCATGAAAAGCTTAACATTTAAAGATTTTTTTTTATTAATTTTGACTATTGCCACTGTAGCAAACATTGTCATGTAGACGTGATTTTTATTTGGTTCTTTATAATGTATTCATGAAACATTGATTTATTAATCAAAACACAAAACACTGACATAGTATTTTAAATGTAAAAATAATTAAAGTCGTCCATTAAAGATTTCCTGATGTGAATCTGAAACTTGCTCTTCTTTTTATAATTCCACTTATATCTATTCATTTTTTTTATTTGTTGATAATTATTTTTTTAAAAGCGTAAACGTTACAAAACCTTTTTCCAGTTACAAAAATAAAAACTTCGTCGGGTATTTTAAAATTATTTCAAAAAATGTAATATTTTAAAATGTTTTTCAGATAAATAATAATCCGACAGATATTCAACCCTTCGAAAAATACATTTAAGGACAAGATGAACACAAATAAGCAAATATTAAACATTTCTTTCGTTCGTAAGAATGCATATCATAGTATGATATGCCAAACTATGTGCATTTTACATAATTTTCTTAATGTTTTTTTTTATCCTTCAATTATTTTTTTGGTGAACATGCTCTGACATTTTCTAACAAAAAACATAAAGAACACATCAGCATGATGGCATGAAACAATTTGAGAAAATCTGAAATGCTTGTAAAAAATACTTTGGTTTGCTACGCCTCTTAATATCTTGCGAAGGAAATTTACAGCGAATGCGATAAATATGATTTTTGTCCTTCTTCCACAAAAAAACGAAATGATATGACATCCAAATTTTCCAAAAATTGTAACTTTTTCAGAAAGGTTTTTTTTCTGTTGTTTCTTTGCAGTTATAGAACTTAAAACGTAGTTAAATATTTGTATGTTGTTTAGATGAACTTTTAAAAATGACGATCTCTTAATTCAACTTCATAATAAATATTTCTAGCAAATGAATTTTTATGAATAATTAAAAAAAGATCCTTAGACTGACCAAACAACAGATATATTAATGAATGAAAAACCATTTTTTTTCTGAGGCGTTATACTTAAAATAACTGTGGTATTTTTCGAAGTCAACAAAAAAAGTAATAAGAAATTTTTCATGCAACGTGGATTTCAAAACGCTTAATTCCGATTCGTTAACTTCAATATTTTTGATATTTAAAAAGATATAACAAAAATTAATTACTGAATTTTTTAAATGCTATGCGCATTCTGCCGCAAGAAAATATTACAAATAAAGCATTTAACTTGATATGATGTAAAAGAAGATTTATTAATTAATGTCATTCAAAAAAGTCATACTTCAAAATATTTTTCTGGTAATTTAGCACTCGTTACACGGTTTTTGTGCTTACCTTTTATAATATTATCATTTTCTTCGTCATCATCAGTAACATAAATTCTCCGAAATTCATCTATAACAAAAAAAATTACAAATTCAAGAATTTAAAAAAAAAGTTATTTAAAGTTGATTACAAAAAAATACAAATTTACAAATGCAAATCGCTTTTAATCACTCATTCATTATAAATATGTTTCATTTCTTAAAAACTATCTAAACATCACATTTAAGAAAATTTATTGAATCATGCATTTCATAAGTTTTGAAAATAAACTTTGCTATCAATTACTTAAAATTTACAATAGCATTATATAAAGGAAATTAACTTTGAATTGAAACTTATGCAAATAGTCAATATATAATGCGATTTTTTTCATCTTATCAGAAATTTCTTATCTGATACATTCTAAGTATTTAATTCTCATATTTACTTAATTCTGCATTCTACTTTATTTTTTTACAGGTTTGATATATCATAGAAAAGCATTCTGAAAATAGAATAAACTTGTTTTTTCCTTGCCTATATCATGCAACCAAAAGATCAAGGTTACATATCTTAGGGCTATGGAGAATGCGATTCGAATATTATATTCTTAAAAAAAAAGCGAGAGAGACATATGGAAAGAAGAAAAAATCGGAAACTATTCAATACTACACTATATTTATATATAGAGAGAGAGAAAGAGTCTGTACCTTAACCGCCAAACATGGCTGGCATTCGAATACAAAAATTTCATATAGATTCTAGTATCAATATGACCGAATCTTCTTCTTACACGAAAATAGTTGGCATCATTCTTTCCATTAATTTTAAATAGATTCTGGATCCGGCCTTTTATTGAAGATATCGCATATAAGCAATTGAGTTCTTTTCCCAATACCACGCAAGATATAAAAACGCAGATATAGAACCGATATCAACAACCTTCTTCCATATATTTCCGTCATACTTATCAAGTGGAATGCCAAGAGCGATATGTATGAAATGGGGTGGAAATTCTTGGGACTATTTGGTCCTCGTACAAGTTTTATTGTTACTGACTATAGTGAATTCCTGGCTTGGAAAATGACTGTCCATCGGAAAAACATCTACGTTTGTAATACAGGTAGAAATCTGTATTTGATCTTCCATTGGAATATTTTCGTATCATCGAACTTTGACATTCATAAGAAGATAAATGTATCTTAATATAAGTCTGAATAAGTAAACAGTTTCTCAGTAGCATGAAAATTGCTTTTAAGCCATAAAAAATTATTTATTTTGTTGTTTAAAAAAACATTTGCGGTAGTATTTTGGAAATACTGCCAACTGTAAACTGAAAAGAAATGCTTAAAACTTAAAGGTGTGATTCATGTTTTTTATACATAATTTTTACAATTTGATCAGTAATCAATAAGTAGATTTAACTTACTTAAATAAACTTAGTATATTTACGTAAAGCAATGTATTTTGAGCTTAGTATATTTACTATGTATTTTGAATTGCCAAATGAATATAATAAGCAGAATTTTTTCTATAAGATATTCAAACAACTTCGTTCAAACAGAAATTTGCATTGACACTCTACTGGAAGATTTTCTTGTCATGGAACCTTGGATATTTACAGGAAAACGCATATATTTTAACAAGAGCTTGTCGTGTGAATCGTCTGTGATTCACATCTATTTTCTAATCAAATAACCACTTCTCTACTACATTTAAAAGATACGAAAAAATAAAGAGGTCATCTAGTCAGATCGATAGTCTGAACCACAGGGTTAAGACATAGCGGCGAATGTGATGAAATAAATCATGGTATTTAAGATCTTGCAGTATCGTATTAAAATCTTTTTTCTATGATATGACATATATTTAAAATCCTTTCTAAAGAATAAAAATTACAGTAGCATTTTGGAAATATTTCGGGCTGTGAATCCCAATCTGCACAAAATAATATTGTTTAATATTATCCATATCTTAAAAATAAATGTATAATTGGCATTTCATGCACAATATTTATCATTTACGGAAAATTTTAAACATAAAATTTAATATATAAGGAATATTTTATAATTAACTTTAATATTTATATGTACAAAAGTACACCACACAATTAAATAATTATAACTGCCAAATGAAAAATGAGAGACAAATTGTTTGTAAATCCTCTCAATTTCAATCAGAGAAAAATTTAGAAACTACCTTTAATTTGTTGGCGGGTACAGTAGAGGAACCTTTCATAAATCGTATTGTGGAAGATCCAATTTTATATGAAAGTAATTTTTTTTAATTTAAAAAAGAGTGATTATTAATTGATTTTAAAAGAGAACGTAGAGTTGACTTCAGAAAGTATAACCCACAATTTATCTTACATGCTAATAATTTAAATACAAGAAATATGCAAGCTATTAGAATTACCTACATGTTTACCTGAATCACAGTCCAGTTTTTATAAAATAATTCTACGTCTCACCGTGATTCCTTCATGTTGTTTAATGAAATTTTTAAAAATTGTGGATTGTCTATTTTAAATATTTGATGACTCCCGTAAATTTCAGAAATTATTTAATTAAGCACAGATGAATGATATCAAGAAAATCTTAACAACATAAAAAAATGATGAAAGGCTAACAATTAATAACATAATGCCAAATATTATGCTTACTATTTGTTAGAGAAACTAATACAGAATTTGCAACAATTTCTATGCATATTTTTATCAAATATCATTAAATAATGAAAAACAATAAAAATTAAATTTTATTCTTTTGGATTTTTAAAATAAGAGTTTTTAGAAAATATATTTGATACCTAAATATTATCTACTTTATAGCGATTTTCTAGAAGATCACAGTGCTAGAGATACTTTTTAATTTATTTCAGAATACAGATATTTATACTTAGTGTGGAGTATCGAATAATTTATTTTGTGTGCAAAATACAATACATCGCAGTGTTAGAGATACGTTTTAATTTATTTCAGAATACAGATATTTATACTTAGCGTGGAGTATCAAATAATTTATTTTGTGTGCAAAATACAAAAATACCAAATAATCAACAAATTATGAAAAGCTTTTTTTTTTCCATTTCGCTAGAGGTCAATAACCATTATTCAAACAGTAGTATACGAATTAAATGAAAGAATATGACTAATCCAAATTGCTGCACCGCGAAATATATCATAAATTACAGTGAAAAAGAATTTATTTTCCCCCCAAAACAAAAAGCAGAAACAGAAAATAATTCTCTGCAAATTGGCTGAGCGTTCATCATGAAAACAAGAGAGAAAAAGTTAATGTATCCAGTTCGGTACATTATATTAATTACTGGGGTTTTAAGAAGTTTTCCGCTGCCTCCTTAATTTCTCTTTCTAAAAATATCCTGAGGACAAATACGCATTTTCGGCTTAATCTTCTTTTCGACTGGAATTTTTTTCGACTACCTTTCTTCCTCGTTTGAAATCAATTGAAACACAAAAAAAATAATTTCGTTCAAATTTATCTTGATTCTCTCTTTAATTTAATTTTAATTACCCTTTCCTTGACCTACATCTTTCGCAGATTACGAAAGCAAAGAAAACAAAGAAAAATTCGAATAAAAAAATTAAAAAGTAATACTAATAACTTTGCCTAAATTTCCTAGAAGCTATTTCTGTGTCATCTCATTACAATCTCTTCGTCCATCTATCTGTCTCTCTCTTTTCTCGCATTTTCGAAGCTATCTTTTCATAGAGCATGGTTTCTTACTCTTCTTTCTCTTAGTGTTTTTTTTTCTTTCAAAAACTGATTTTTTTCCCTTTTCTCTCCTCTAATTCTCCATTTAATCCATATCGGCTTATCATCGAACATTAATGGAAATTGTCCGTTGAAAAAATGAACTGGAAGGAAAATAAATATGGCTAATCACGAAAAGCATGTCGAAGACGTCTGGAGTAGAAAATTGGGTGATTTCTGATTACAAAAGATTTTTCCTCGTTCCCCCTGCCTTTTACAGAATGACGGATTCTTCTTCGACGTATAACCGGGGGACAAATCAGGCCTTTTCCATCACAGCCGATATTAATTAAAATGCTAATAGGTGCTAGCGCAAAATACTAAAAGTGACCGGAAAATTGAAGTTTAGAGATGGTTTTACGCTTTTCTACTTTCTAGCGTACAAAATATATGGACGCCGAATTCGATTTTGGACGAGTTTGGATCAGTAAAATGATCTGAAATATATTTTCTATTTATTATTTTGGTTGTAAAACATGTATTTCCTGTTACAATTATGTAAATACTATTTGTGAAATCGTTTATTAGAGAAGGTGTTACGTAATTACAGTTAGAGGGCAAGTAACAAAAGAATACCATTCTTTGCATTGGCATAATGTAAGTGTCAAAATTTGTTATAATGCCCACAAAATTATAAACGTATGTTTAAAATATACTTAAAAAAGTAATATTAAAATTTACTCAAAATTATTAAGTTAAAGGTTTTTAAGGAAATTTTAGACGAATATTATTGTGGTAAAGATACTTAAATTGAATGACAAATAACTGTAAGAATTGGATTGATCTAATCAAAATAATTATTATTTTGAACTAGAAAAATAGCCAAGAAAGTAGCATTTATAAGTATTAGCAATTATTATTAATTGATGGTATAATAAGACGAAGAAAATAACAGATTCCCATTAAATATATACCAAATAGTGGTTAAAAAAATATGGCGGCGTGGATTTGCATAGTTTATAAAAACATAGATAATAGAAGTGTTTATAAAATCTAAAAAATATCGATTTGAATTTCGGAATGAAAAAAATAAATACTTTTGATCTAATTGTGATTAAAAAATGATTGATAATTTGGGACACTATTTTTTTTTATTACTTAGATGCCATAATTTCTTTTATACTCTAAAGAGCATTGCTATAATCACATTATTTTGAAAATAAATAATCGTTGAATATAATCAACCGTTGTTTTTTTTTATTTAAGTTACTTTTATAGCTGTATGTCAATATATATATATTTTTATGTGGTTCGAATCCGACATTTAAAAAATAACCAAAAAGTAAAACCGGGATTTTGGATTTAGATCTCTCTAAATCTAAAGTAAGAAAATAATTTTTAAAAAACAATTAATCATATTTCAAACTGTATCAATTCGAATTTGATAAGTCCAAAACACTAAACAGATATAACTCGGTGGATCGTTCTTGCTTAAAGGTTACTGCTCTGTATTTGAACAGAGTGCGATAACAGGAAAAAGCGTTTTATCTAAATGGAAACGAAATTCTTTTTCAGTGAAAATTGTTGTTGTTTTATGTTAGCTTAATATAAATTAAAGATATTAAATATAACTAAACATCACTGGAAGATGATTTTTTAAAATTTTTCATGATGTTAAAAAAGGTTTTTTTTTTTTTTTTTTTTTTTTTTTTTTTTGTGTGTGTGTGTGTGTGTGTTAAAAATTCTCAAATTATTGTTTTCAGCGATAAATAATTTGAAATTCAAAAACGACAATCATGGACTCTAAATGGTAAAAGCAGCAATGAGAAATAAAATTATATAGCAGCACAGAGAGTATTTTTAGGTACCAATACTAAACATTTCACTGAATAATAAAGAGATAAAAATGATTCTTGATTTCTTGTTCCATTATGAGAAAATCGGGGAGATGTCAAAAGCATTAAAAAAAAACTTGGCATTTGAGGCTAAAAAAAATTATTTATCAATATAGATTGAACGCAATCAAAGAATGAACACAATCAACGAAGAAAACAATCAAAGAAGAAAAAAATATGATTTTTTTAATTATCATTTATTGTGAATAAGCAAAATTTTGCAAACATTTCAGGAAAAAGTAAATATTTATTTTAAGAAAACGATTCTTTTTATAGACTCATTTAATTACTCAATATTTAAATACAGGATCTCTAACGGATACATCACATATTTGAAGAAGAAAGTAAAAAAGGACTGCATATGATATCCCTTATACTTCTACAAGGATTTACATTTAGCAGCGATTTATTTATTTATCTTTTGTCAATTTTTGATGATAAAAATAAGAATTGTAATTGTCTTTTTCTTAAATCTTCTCCACTTTTTGCAATAATACTAATAAATGAAGTATCTGAACGATTTCATTCAGAGATTTTTTATATTACCTTCAAATATTACATTGTGATATGAATTAGTTTCTAAGTTTATACCATTTGCTGTAATATATAAAAAATAAAAACATTTATGGATTAATTTTGAATTAATTTGTGAAAAAATATCTAAATTTATGAATTATATAAATCTTAATTTGAAGTCCTCTGATATGTTAATTAATGTATCCAAAAGAAAATATATGACTATGTACGAAATTACAAGTTTTGAAAATGCAGATTTAACAATACTTAAGTAGAAATAGTGCATTGCAAAAATATTCGGAATATGTTTGAAAAATTTGAATAGTCCCGTTAAGAATAGATTCCGTTTTTAAAATTAAAGATATTTTAATGCATAGTTAATAAAATATAGTATCATTACATTTTTTTAAAAAAATGAGGAGGAAATATGTAAGTAACAATACATATGAATTTTCGTTTAATTAAAACCTTTCAAATATTTACAAAACAAGTAATATTAATTTTTTGGTTATATACGATCAATTAACACTAAAGGAAAATGAAAATATTTAATATATTATATGACATCTTAAATAAAATTATATCTAAATATATATTACATAAGCATCTTTAAAACTTTTTTTAAAGCTTATACTTTAGAGAATTATAAAATTTGCTTTTGAATAATTGATAAACTATATCCAACAATATAAAGTGCGTTCCCTTTTTAATTCAAACCTGATATATATATAAAAAATTTAATCCTTAATATTGTTCATTTTTTTTCTTCTAAAATTAAGAAAAACTTTACATGTTTATCTCCTCACATTGAGATTCCTAATTACTCAGATCAATTAATAGATTATAAAGAATTGATTATAAAGAATATAGGATGTTTAGAAAAATTCCTATTTTATGATTAGAAAATTAAATAAACGTGCACAATTTTTAGATTCTGTTAAGGTAGATAAGAATTATATTAAAAAGCCTTTCTTCATTGTCACAAGAGTAATTTATTTACCTAACTTTTCCTTATAGAGCATGCAAATTTAAATGAAAAAAAAAAAAACAGAAAGTAATGGCAATAAACAGTGAAATTGCAATATACAAGTAAAAATTTGACATAAAAATTATAATTTCTTAACTTATAAACGACATATTATATTTATTTGATTCAAAGTGAATAATCCTTTTCTTACAAAATGTCTTTGAACTTCCAAATCTCGTAGACACACAATTAAAAATGATTTCCTAGACGTTGGCAAATTAAAAATGCAAAAACTTAATTATATTCACTTTGAATACAGAAATTGTAATAGAATCACGTGGGTTCATTTTAAACATCAAGATCCTTGATTAGCATACTAAAATCTAAAGGAAAACAATTTATGTATATTACAAACTGTTTCCAAGAATGTAATCAGACTTGTAGCTATTTATGCATACTTGACTGAAAATTGAAGGAAAGCAACTTATTTTAATTAACGTAAAAATAACGAGAATATTCTCTTTAATAATGCTGTATCAGCTGAGAGAAAATTTCTGAAAATAATCTGCTTATTCTAATTAGCTCTCTTTGTTTCATGCATTATATATATTTTTTTTTCTATTTCCTACCAACGAAGGAAGAACAGAGTTTTAGAGCCTTGCGCTTGCAATTAGTGAAAAGTTGGAAACTCGAAGAAATGAACAAAAATGCAGCTGAAAGAAGTTTCAGAAACTATGCAGCAGCAATCAGAAAAATGATATTTTTAGCTCTGTTAGAGGCAAATTACCTTGTCCTACGGAACAGCAAAACTACGACAAAAATTTTTTGCTGACATCGTGTATTTAAAATCTTTATCAATACTAATTAGGCAGCTAAAGATTGTGGTTTCAAAGATTTGACTAATGGTAGCCAGTTAATAATCAAGCAATGACTTCCTTCGGAATTTGAACACAAAAGAGTTAAAAAGTTTCACCGCAAAATAATAGACTGGGAAAATAATCATAAGCATAAGCTGATAAATTAATGATCTTACAAGAATGTACAAGCTGGATAAATAACTTTAAAAATTAAATAAACTGGCTTATCAGCTTAATAAGAATATACAAAATTCTAATAGATATGCAATTTAATCCCAGCTTTTCTTAAAAAACGAATGTACAGAAGTTAATGATTCATCATTTACTAAAAAGTTTGAACGCTATTGAGACGTAATACGTACGCAGATTCCACTTTCGAAAATGCATTTAAAAATCGTAAATAGTGAGTTTGTTACAGTGATCAAGATAAGACTTACTGAGAGGATGGTTGCGCTTTTGTCTATTTATTGCGCCATTGCTTTTTTAATGGAAAGGAGGAATGACTGCTTATTGGCGTACCTTACTTCAAAGAAGGCGTGTTGTTTAAATGATGGCAATGCAATAAATAGGATTAGATTTATTTTTAATGACGGTAGGGGGGAGGGAAGTTGCTTATTGATTGTGGTGGTTAGAGACTGTTAATTCTCAACATGTTGAAAATGCAGTCAGTACTTTCATTTAAACTATTTAATTTAACAATATGCATTGAGAAGGAAAATAGTTATTAAAAAATCTGTAATCATAAATGAAATGAAAAAAAAAACATTATGTAAATATCTACGTTCTATAAGTATTTTAATTTGATCGTTAAAGATTTAATGGGGAAAATTTTCATTGTTAAATTACTTTCAGAAGGTTTTATTTTTGATTTTTATTTGGAAAATATATTTATATAATTTTCAAAAGATTAAGGCACTGAAAACTTTTGTTTGGTCCCAGAAAGCTTAGGAATTGAATAGAATTTCGTCTTTTTGCATTATCCAATATACTATTTTTAATACCAATATCCTATTTTCTTAACCAATACAGAACCCATAGCGATGAATAAAATATTCTTGGATATCAGTTTTTAATGATTTTGGATATACTCAATTTTCATTAAAACACAGAATGTACTTAAAAATTACATCAAAAGAAAAATTAATACACTATCAAACACTTCCAGTTATCCTGTATATTATTTATTTGTCCAATAATCCCTTTTCTCAACTAATACAAGGTATATCAGTTAACGAAAGTTTTTACAGAATTCTAATATAGCATATACAGTTTATTTTAAAAGACATTATTTACTTAAAACTTCAGTCAAAATTAAAAATCAGAAAAAATGGATAACGAACTATTTCAATGATTTTTATTAATAATTCATATACATTATAAATAAAGATAACACAAAAATCAATGAAACCCTTATGCAAAATATTGCATAAGGTGAGTGAAATATTTACAAAGTTATTATTAAATGTATTTCGACGAGTGAAATACCCAATTGTATCCGATATAATTTGTAAATAATTTAAACTCATAAAACTGGCCAACATAACCAACATCCATTGGTTAATTTATATACCAACATATATTAAGAAACACTTTAAGCAGCAAAACGTATTTTAGCATCCTTTTGTCTAGCCCGTGATATTCGATTTTTCTGATATGCCAACGACAAGAGATCTACGTAAAGTTGCGATAAGAAAACATTCATTTAAGCGCATTATTTTGTGATCTCCAGAATAAAATTTATTAAGCAAATACGTCTTTTTTGTGTATATTGTCAATCAAAAATTACTTACGCAGCCGAAAATTATATCATTAGTATAAATTGACTGACGTGGCATGAACGACAAGTACTCAGGCAATCACCAGTTACTAAATCAAAATATACTGTTTCTCACCGGGAAATAAGAAATGTCCCTACTGAAAGTTTAGTGTTAGATATTTCTGGCTGACATGGTCCTTAACGCTTTGATTTTTGATGAAAAATACTATTGTGATGTTGATTAGAAATCGAAATGCAGGATTTAATCAAGGGCGCAACGATATTAATCGCGCGTCTTTATGAATGTAATGTCAATGAAGAGTCAATTGATTTTGAAGCAACTGTTGTCAAACATAGAAATAGCCGCATCCCATCCGATCCAATCATGGCTTTCTATCAGGCAATCATTTAATCATGGCAAAATCATGGATCAAAATTTAGTTACAATTGAAACTGTCAAAAGAACGACTAAAAACAAGTTTCATGAACAAAAGTTCTTAATTGCTGAATTGTACTCATCAAATGCTGTATTTACTCATTAAAATTTCATCAAAACTCATTTGGTAAAAAAACACTCAAAATTTTTTTTTCCGATTTTCTGATATAATAATTATGCTTAATTAAAAGAAGTAAATTATTTAAGTAAGTATCATACAAATTTTTATCAATGATAGATTTATTAAATTTCTATCATTTATTAATTTACTACACACCCACACATTATATATATATAATTTGCAGAAATTATAAAAAATTAAAAATTAAATATATATATATATATATATATATATATATATATATATATATATATATATTCAGCAGTGGTCTATTAAAATATACCACATATATTTACTATGAAAATTGAAATAACATAACAAATTGTACAAATAAAATTGAAAGAAATTAATTTTAATCGACTTGCAATAACAACACACCCTTTTTTCCATACTTTTTTCATTGTGAGATAAAGTGATTGCTCCAGTCTTATATAAAAATTACGACAAAAATTTAAGACGTCGCTTTTCAAAAGCTATTATTGTTTTTAATATAATTATAAATGCTTTAAAAATAACGGAGCGAGCAAAAGAAAATTTCTCAGATGAAATTTGTAAATTTTCTTCCATTCCCAAAATTACCTTGAAATGGGGAATGTAAGACTTTCTGAAAGGAAGAAAAATATTTCATTAACTTTTCATTTTTCTAGAACTTGTAATTTACATGGTCTATTATTCTTTTATTACAATAATTAAAACTAACTAAACTTTTTACATTAAAGATGATGCAGAATCAAAATATCAGATCGAAATTGAGTTATCTCTATTTTTTTCAGTTTATTTAATTTTTTCAGAAGCCACAAAAACCTGTTTTCAATAAATTGCATATAAAAATCAAGCTTGAAATGATTGAATTTCAAAATGATTTAAGAATTTAAAAAAAGAAATTAGCTCATTTAAAATTCCATGAAAAAGTTTGAAAGAAGTTTAGCTAAGTATAGTATGCTACATATTATTTTTATGGACATATTTTGCTCGTACAGATTCTTAAAGCTTAAATTTTAAAAACAAAATTTTTATATATATATTTTTTAGTATTTACAAGGAAAATTTAATCATTATTAAATACAAATTGTTTTTGTTTTTTTGGTTAGGGGGTTAAGAATTTGTAAGGTATATCAGATTCGGCTTTTTGATTTCTTTATTTACTGTTAAATGTATTCTTATAACCGCTCATAACACAATAATATTTTTAATAACCACGCGTTTAGCTAAAACAAATAGAATAGTTTTATAACGAAAAAAAAAATGATTGGAAAATGCCATAAAATTTTTCAAGCTTCCTTTTTCGTTCTCTCTCTTTTTTTTTTTTTTTTTTTTGAAATTTAAGAAAGGAGTATTATATTTCTAAATATATTCGAGTTCCTTTTCAATAATGCTTTTTTTAATTAAAAATTTACTTCCAATGATTTTTCTGTTCTTGATGGCCTTCTACTGTTGCCCCTCCCTCCCCCCCCAAAAAAAAAACCCTTTGAAAGATAATATTTTCATCAATTCAATTCCAACGAGCCTTAGTTCGACATACGCCCTTAAAGCAGTATAACAAAAATCATCCTGAGACCTTTTGAAACTTATCACTTTTTTTCAATGAGTATATGGAGAACCCATTCGCAACTCAATACAGCGAGAGAGAACGCTGCATTCCAGGCCTCCTACACCCTCGAGGCCGTGTCATGTGATACCACTGTACCACTGAATGTCCTCCCTGGATTTTGCGGACTGACGAAGGCAACCCCTTTCCCGTCCTCTAAAAGGGGCTTTTAACAGCAATTTGCAGGGAGTGATGCGCTTCCGGGGGAAAGGGAATAGAAGGGAATCTCCGTGTCACGGGTGATTAATACGGATAGTATTTCGGGAGGGGTTGTCTACCTTCCCTCCCTTTCTGTTCACTCCCTCTGATACTTCCCGCGGTAATCTTGACAGGACAGATTGGTTCACCCCCTCCATCACCAATCTTTCACCGAAGACATCTGTTGAACTTGTTGAGAACTGTTGACACGTCGAAGGTTTGAGGGTGTTCTCTCATTCATGTAGTCGTTTGCAGAGTAATCGGTGAGATTTCAGAAATTCACGAGTTCGTTTGCGAGTTGTGTCAAAAGCAGTCGCTTTAAAGGACTAGAGTTGACTACGTGTTTCATAGAAATAGTATGCTAAGCATACAGAAATCCTTGTTTAGAGGAGTGTGTAGTTTAGTTTGTTTTTAAGAATCAGCAGGTCAACATCTAGATAATTCCAAAGATTTGCAATTAAGATATTTGGCATTGGTCAGATCTAAGCTTTGATATGGAAATCTCTGAGTACAGTGGACGTTTCTGAAACTATTATATGAATTACAGGAAGTGAGGGACTCGGGGAATTACTACGTATAAGTCGAAACCTGAAATTAAATTATACAGGAACTTCTTCCTTCAGTTGATTTTAGACAAATCTTGGTAGTAACGGCGGCAGTTCTGTTAATGCAATTAGACAACAATTTATGGCTTTTGTTCATCGACGTTACTACGAAGATATCAAATCTTTATATAATTTAAACATTGTTTGGTTATAACTCGGTAAGATGTGAATTCGTTTCTTCAAATGCTAACTATTTTAGAAAAATATTAATAGATATTCATTTACGAATTCATTAATCAGATACTCTTGAAGTAACTTGAAATTGGGAGGAAATGGAGGGAAAATACTTACGCACTTTTCTGCCTAAGATAATATTTTTTAATGTATAAAAATTATTATATGTTTGATATCATTTCATTAAAATACTGTTTTAGTTAATAAATGTTAACGGGAAAAATTATTATAAAAATATAAATTCTGAATACGTAGTTGTAATTTTTACTTTTCTTAATTTCTTTATTCCAAAACTTATCTTAATAAACACATTATCAATGAATTGGAGAAATTATATGGACATTTTTTTGAAAGATATATAATTAAACTAAAAATTATTTCCCATTCTTTTGAATGCGTGACCAAAGAAATAATATTTAGTTTTATATTAATAAAACTAATTTGAAATTTTATAAATTTGTAAACCCAAGGAATAAACGAAAAATCAATACTCTTCTCACAAAATAAAGTCTATTCCATGATTAAGATTATTATAGCCAGTTTACTAGTAATAAATTATTAAGACATATTGTGCACTAACGTTTATTTATATTGATTATCTTTTATTAAGCAAAAACTAGTAATATTTCATAATAAGTACGGAAATTGAAAAGATAAATTCATGTATAGGATTTCAAATACCTTAATAATAAGTATAAAAACTATTTTAAAAATGCTTTTATCAATATATTATAAAATAATTCTTGTAAAAAATCTTGAAGTCAACTCAAAAATTATAAAAGCGTGATGTACATATAGAACAGCTTGAAATAAATTGAAATTGTAATCAGATTTATAATGTAGTCTGATTTTTTATTTCACGAAAATTTAAAACTTTCTTACTTATTGTGATATCTATTGTATGTTTATAGCATTTGCCTGCTCTTTTTTTACTGCTCCAGAGAGAAACAATTTTTCTTCATTATTATGTTAATAAAAAAACTGTTTAATAAATACTTTTATTTTATTATTTTCTAAATTTTCCCCTTAATGATATTTATTATGACTCAAAAAACAAGTCGTACAAGACTTTAAGCCTTAGCCGAGGTTCGACGGCGGGCACAGCGGACAATGCAGCGCCAACTGCTTAACCACATCGGCCGGCATTCTTCACGTTTACTTCCATACAGAAACCGTCATTTAATTATTCCTCACTCTCACAGAATAAAGTTGTATCAAGAAAAATATAATCTCAATTTTTTCTCAAAAACACTCAATCTTTTCATTCTTTCATTCTTTTCCTAATTATTATATCTTAATATATATAAATTACGTGTCACGTTGTTTGTCCGCGATGGACTCTTAAAATACTTAACCGATTTTAATAAAATTTGCACACCTTGTGCAGTTTGATCTAACTTAAAAGATAGGATAGCTTACATCTCAATTTATAGCCGAAATATTATTTTATTGCAAATTTATTAACTAAAAACTAACTTTCCTGCCAAAAAAATCTTCATTTTCCCCACCGCCAAATGAGAAAGGCTTTAGTTTTGTTTTTGTTTTTTCCAACAGCAATGAGGCTAAGGCTAACATTTTCCGGCCGATTATTTCAAACAATTCTGTTTATTTTCTTAATGTTTTATGCATTTAAAATTAAACATTGTTAATTAATCGATCTTTCAGATTCATTCTGAAGTACTTTTGAATTAAAATAAAGCAGAATAAAGGAAATTAAAAATTTCTAATCTGCATAGCGTTACCCTAACTGGCTTAGAAAAACTCAAGCATTTACGTTACCGTAACTGGCGTTGAAAATTCACGCATGCGCATTGTGTTCTGATTGTTGACAAAATTATCAACGGATGGTTCTTGATTTAAATTATTTTTAGGTTAGTTTTATGCTTTTGTAATTAAATTTTATTTATGTTAGTTATATATTTTTTGTACATGCTTATAGTTTTAAGTACATCATTTTTTAAGAAGTTTTTTAAACCTGTTTTCGACCGATTATTTAAAACGATTCTGTTTATTTTCTTAGTGTTTGATGCATTTAAAATTAAACAATGTAAATTAATAGATCTGTTCATGATGAATCTGAGAAAATTTTGTTAACAAATTCTTGAGATATTACATAAATTAAGATATATATATTCTTTAGTGCCCATAAAGTTTAAACGCTCAGTGACTCTGTTTTCAGTTATCATATTATAAAAAAAAATGCTTTGTTTCAGCAAAAAATATTATTATATTAATTGCAGATTCATCCTTTCCACTTTAATTTAAAGCATAAATTCTACGGGAGCTAACAGAAACTTAAGAGAGATACATACATATTATGACCGAAGGCCTTTATAATATTTTGAGTAAATTATATGACTATCAAAATTTGAAGTTTTAAAATGTTTTGATGATGAAGTTATTAAAGTAGGAATTGCATAAAATATTTAATTATTAAAATTTTAACGAACATTAAGATTGGCGAACCGGCTGGTCGCCAAAGGCGACTAGTAATCAATATATTTGATAATCTCCTAGAATATTAAATATTTTAATTCGCATCAATGATCTTTTCGTTTAAGAATAAGTATATTAATTTTTATTCTTAATATATTAGATAATTTTTAAGCAAAAATATTCACATCAAAACAAGATCATTAAAATCATTAAATTCTGATGGAAATACTCAGAGTAATATACAGTTTTAGAAACAGCTAAAATATATTATATTTTATCTTTATTTTGTGCAATAAAATCATTATAAAAATACATGTTTTATGCTCTAAATCTCTTAAAATTGGGAGAAATACTGATAAAGTATATGAATTACATATATAAAAAAGATAAATAAGTTTTCTTTTCAAAACAATTTTCATCATTAATTATCAAATACTTCATTAAACGTTTTAAACGGAGTATAAAACATGAATGAAATAACATTGCAAAATACAAAAGGAAATAAAAAAAAACTTTTAAAAAATCTGAAAGCAATTTTAATTCCTTTAAACAAGATTTTAAAGAATTAAAATATTCACGCTTTCATCCTTCTCTCATGAGTGGAAAATTGGGAGATGTTTTTTTTTTTAAATTGAATGTTTTGGTGAAAGGAATTAGACTCAATTTATAAATTATTACACAATAGAAACAATAAGTAAAAGAAAAATAACAACTATAAATTTAAGAATAAATATTTTTTAGTGTTTCAGATTAGTTTTTTAATCTATTGCATAAAATACACGGTGAATTCATTGTGCTCTTGAAGTCTAATAAAAAGATCAAAAACAGAATTTTAATTAAAAAACTACATTCTTCAAATGTCTAGTTAAATTTTTCCATATTTGTCTGTCATTATTTTAAGACAAAACTTACAGAAAGTTATTGTAAAAGGAGTTTTGCCAAAAATAGATTTTGTGCTTAATATGCAAATTTTGATCAAATGTCAAACTTTGATTAAAAGTGAAAAATAGTAGGAAGCAAAAAAGTGGATTAAGTAGCATTTTACTGATTTCACAAAAACAATTAGTCTAATTGAAGGTAGCTTATAATAATAAATCTACTAATAGATTAATATTAATTATCTAAATAGCACTTTTTAGTATTTTAGAATATCATTCATTAACTCAAAGTAATCTGATGGCGATCACTCTAAAATTTCCATGGTATAATAAATTTCTTCGTAATAAAAATTAATAAAAGATAATTTCCAATTACTAGTCTGGTTAATAATAATTCTTAGAAGTTGATATCGATATATTATTTTCAGCAAATTTCTAGGAACTTTCCACGAAATTTAATTAAATTTTGTAAAAATTGGTTTATAGTGAAAAGTTCTACATTAGTGAAATTAATTATATGAAAAGTTCAAACATTTTTCTTACAATTAATTGATTACAATTTGCCGAATATACGATTTTGAATTCTGAGAAACTTATTAATTTCTAAAGCATGAGTTTTTAGAAGCAAATCCAAGAAATACAAATTCTTTCTAATGAAAATTATTTTAATACAGAAATGTAATGTTATTTATGCATTTTTACTCCGTCGTTTCCATTTTGCATCAAAAAGACCTGTTTGATGCGGTTTGGCCAATAACTGCAGCAACTTATAATCAATTTAAATTTTTATATGTTTTCAAGTTGATAGATGTATTTCATGATTTTTAATAATTTACTAATTTAAATATAATATAAAATAGAGAAAAATATAATTTTTTCATTTTTAATTTAATTTGCCTCAATTACTAATTTGAATTTTTAAAAAAGGATGCGAAAATTTTAAGAATCCGAATTATATATATCAGTTTCTTTAAAACTTGGTTTTTATTATATAAAACTCTGAAAGTAATAAACATTCGTAAAAGCGAATAATGTAAACGTTAAGAAGAGCATTATTTAGCAATTCTAACTTGATTTTTCTCTAAATTTTTACAAAGAAGAATTGATAGATTATAAAAGTGCCAAACTTTTCAAAAGTAAAGAAAGAAAATGTAAAATAACTTTTCAGATTTATTTTGCACGAGAAGTGTTTTCTGGTTCGAAAGGGAATCCGATATGATAAAAAGGTTTGGTAACGTCTTCTTTTGTGCCGTACAATTAATGCCGCGAAAGCCTTTAAGCAATGGAAATTATCTCACCCTCTTTTAATTTTTTTTATCTTTTGTTTGATGCTCAGTGCAATTAAAGAGCTGAAGCTTTATTTTTACTTTCCTTGTTGCTTGTAGAGTTTTGCAATTTAATTTTGTTCTGTTTAATATCAATTGCATTGTTTAGCGGCAAATATTGTTTATTTTTTCTTTAGTTTTAACAGATTAACTTCCTGTTCAGTCACTTTTACTATATTTACTGGAATTAAGAGTACATTAATTGGTTGAAGTTTCGATTGAAAATTAGCTTCTACATATTTGTTTAGCAGGAATTCAAGCGAAACATTTAGAATGAAACATATTTACATCTTACCGTTGCTAGGCGTTTTCTAAGGAAGTATTTAGATGAAGAGTAATTGTTAAAATTTGCTCTCTTATTCTGAGCAGTTTTAAGACAATCATTGTGTCTCAAGTAACAGTTTTATTACAGCAATTTTAATTTAAGCTATGTTTGACTGTCTAATAAATCACTTTTATTTCTTTTGTTTCTCTCATTACTTGAATTATCAGGAATCTTTAACACTAACAAACGCGCGAGTTTTAATTCGAAATTTTAAACCTCTAATTGATACCATTTTTGGAATAATAGACTAAGCGGTATTCAATAAATGTATCCTACTTATAGAATGCAAGTCCATCCACAAAATAATAATTTTTTTCAATTTTTAAAACAAGAAAAGAAAAAAACTGTTATATTAGAGAAAATTTGTTTTGTTAGAAATAGCATAACTAAATCGTAAAACTTAATTTCAACGAAGAAATGATTCCAGATATCTTGAGAAAAAATTGCATGTGCAATGAAGATTATGCATCTTGTTTTATTAAGGAGCTGCAGACATTTTAACTAAAATGTATTCTAAATTTTTAAACAGCCGAAATTAAGCTTCCTTGAATTTGTTAATTTTCATTTTATTGCAAGTATTATGAACATTTCTTTAATATTAGAAAATATATTTAAAAACTTTTATCGTCACAACTTATAAAAATATATTTTATAAATATTTCACGCTTTGCGAAGGAATTCATGTCGAAAATTTTATACAATATTATATTTTGATTATTATTATTCTTAGCTTTATTTTATCATATAAAATATCACATTTTCACTATCAATATGTGAAAATATTAATTTTTATGAACTGAATGCGAGTCATCCGTACTACTTTCAATTAGTCAATACTCCAGTTCATTGGAGAAATTATCAGACTAAAAATTTTTAATTCGTTTAAAGAAAACTTCATCTGAAATTTATGAATAAAATTTTTTACTGTTTAAAATGCCGATTTATTTTTTTCCGAAAAATGTTTGCATAGAGACAAATCTGTAAAAAAATAAACTTTTATTCTGCAGTATTTTTTTTTAAACTTGAAAACTGACTTTTCATAGTAAGGTATATTTCTTTATACCATAATTCGAATATACTAAAGAGAAATTTGTAGAATTTGAAGCTGCAGCTATTTTTTAAATATGATAAATCACTGTTTTATTGTAAGGCATATTTTTGTATTATAATTCAAATATACTAATGAAAAGAAATTCGTTGAGTTTGGAACTGCAGCCATTTTTTTAAATGTGATAAGTCACTGCTTATTGTAAGGCATATTTATTTGTACTATAGTTAAGATATAATAAAGAAGAGAAATTCGTTGACTTTACTTTGTGGAAAGTTTCTTCAAGACAGAAAACTTAAATCTCAAAAATAAAAATCTTCATTTTTTTTTCATGAACTTTAAACGCATATTAATAGAAGGAATTTCGAAATGAAGAAAGGCAATATCAGACAAAAATATATAAAAGATTTATTAGATGTAGTTTAGGAGTAATAAAAGAAAATAATATAGAATTAAAATTAAAATATGTAATTCAATTTTGCGTGCATGATTACAATATTCTTTTTCTCTAATAATGTATTTACTTTTTAATTTAAAATTTAATTAAACTTATTTTAAAAATTAATTAAATAATTTTAAATTAAATTAAAATTAATTAACTATTATTTAATTTAAATTACAATTCAATTAATTCAATTTGCATTTATTTAATTTAAATTTAAATTAATTTAATTATTTTTAAATTAATTTTTTAACATATCATTTTGTTGCAAATGTATATGGTATTAGCTATAATACTGCAAGTTTATACAATAATGTTACAATCCTTATCATATCTTTAGTTTTTCTTGGTCAAAATATATTATTTCCAAATTCTTATATGATGCAAATATGATTTAAGATTGTTCTTCAATTTGAAATCCTATTATCATTAATGCTAAATCAACGGGGGTTGGGATATATTTACGCATTTAAATTCCAATATTTTTGACTTCATTTTTTGAAATAATTTGCTTATAGTTAAAATGCAGGCCAAATAATTTCTAATTCAAAGAAATTCAGTGCATTCTAAATTATGTACCAAATTTTCAGAAAAACAAAGATCTTTTAATTAATAAAAATATCTTCTTCAAAAAGTATTTCATTTATTCTATATTATAAAATTCAGCAATTGATAAGTCATAAAAAACCTAAAAAAGTTATTAAATACATAAAAATTCCGAAACTTAACTCAAATATAGAACCCCCCCCCCAGAAGATAATAGATGTGTAATTATTGATCATACAAATTTAAATAAAGAATTTTAGATAAACTTAATTTGTAATTTTAAGGTTAATATGATTAATCAATTATTTTAAAGAATAACCAGCCAAACATTTATTAGTCGAATTATCCTTTTGATGCGTTATTATTAACACAAATCAAGTTTAGTACTTATAATAACAGATTAAGCGCAGAACTGTAATTCTAATTTAGTACATTCCATTTATGAAAAATCTATGCTAATTTGGTAATGGATTGTGATATCTTTTACATTGGTCAAATCCAACAAGGTCGAACAAATAACTGAAAGCAATCAGTAAAATTAATTAATTTGCAAAAAGAATTTGTTGAGATATAAAAAAATACAACTATTGTTCAGAAACAGCAAACTTTAGCAAGATTGGTGGCAACAGTGATTTATATAAATTTGAAAAAAAGACTTCTTGTTTCTGTTTTTCGTTATTTATAATAAAAAAAGTGGATTAATAAAATAAAACTAACGCTGTTTTTCAAAAAGGTTTCTTTCATTCGCCCATTGAATAAAATAAAATAAGCATAAATTTGAATTTTAAATAACTATGAATTAATGAAAGATAATTACTGAATGTTTAAGAAACGCTATCTAGTTTTATAGTTATTAAAGCACTGAACATAACATTTAATTTTGAAAAATAATCACCTGATACAGATTAAATTTGAAGATAAACCTCGTGTCAGGATGGAATTGGGAGCACAAAAAAGTGGAGGAAACGCAAAGATGATTTCTGGGATAATTTTGTCTTGATCCTCTTACAGTGAATCAATGGAGATTCACTATTAATGAATAAAGGATAAACTTGAAAAATTTAAAACCGTTCAGAATAATAAGGTAGAACTTTCCAAAAGATCATGTCCATCATTGAGTGACACAGACACGTATCAAAGGATGTTGAAAATATATTGTATGAAGCGAAGAACATTGTTTTTTCGGGAGTTTACGAAGGATGAATTCCAAAGGTTAAGATCCATCGTACTTAGAATGCAATTCAAATGAAAAAAGTTTGCCAAAATTAGAGTAGCTTTCTATTTACGACGATTCACATAAAAAAGTTGCATTTTTGATTGGTAATAAGTGAAACTGGAAGAATAGCAGGAGTAGTAAGGATCAGGATCTGAAAAAGAAAAATGGTGGAATTGGAACGGAAAGGCTCATGGCACTGGATTTCGTTTTATAGGGTTTTCTAGGAGTAGAACTAGGAAGGATCGAAAGGATTAGGATGAGAAGAAATGTGATCGAATTGGAACGATGAGACTTTCGACAACGGATTCATTTTCTTGTAAATTTTTCTTAAGAATAATGTTTGCAAAAAAAAAATATTTATAAGAATTAAAGTAATTGAATTCAGAAAATAAATTATTATATTTAGTAAATTTAATTAGTTATTATTACAACTGATTAATTAAATTGAATTGATAACTTTAATTAATGATAAAAAAATCCTGCATACAATCACGATTTTTCTTTTGAACTATTTTTTACAATATGCTTAATGCACATTTTTAAGGTTTCATAACTTGCTTAATAATAATCTAGTATCTGTAATAATACTATTGTACAAATTGAAATAGTCTGTAATTGAAAAGTATAAACTAAGTAAAAATTAATATGCTGATGTAATTCGTTAAAAATATAGAAAGAAAATCGGTACGATATTTAAAAAAAAATCATAAGCAAACAAAATTTGGTCATATTTTATCAGCACCCTTTATATACTATACATATTATGTTCTAGTATTAAAATAAAGGAGATTTAATCGATTTATCGATTCATTTGTAGAAGGAGAATTCTAAATTTTATAAACAGGTTTTTATTTAATATTTTATCCATTATTTAATATTTTCAGTTGAGAAAAAAAATCCTGCATACAATCACTGAATCCTTGAACTGAACTATTTTTTACAATATGTTTAATACAAATTTTTAAGATTTCAAAGTATATGTTAAACAGAATAGTGGAAATAACTCCTCAATTTGAGTCTGAGATTTTGAATATTTGTTTCGTATAATGTTTTTATTTTTTCCACTTGTTTATAATAAAAAAGTAAATTTGCATGTATTATGTACATCAAAGAATTTACAAGTTTCAAATGAGTTTTTAGCAAATTAAGAAGACAATTACAGTATTTATCAGATTTTACTCATTTTTTTCTCATGTATTTAGGATTTTAGAAGCACAGAAAGATCGAGATGTAAAATAATTTATTATTTGGAATTTACAAAGGTTTAAGAATTTTCATTAGAGGAAGGATTTTCTGTAATTTATCACGAAATTATTTATTTATTTATTTAGAAAATTTAATTATTAGTATAAGAAGATTTATTAAATCTAACAAATATTTAGTATATAAGCTTACAGATATTTATTATATTATTAAAAAGTATAAAAACTCAATGTGTATAGTACTTGTATTATACAAATGTAAAAATGAATATAATTTCTTAAAAAGTGGAAGTAAAAAACAGGATTGATAAAAATAAAAATTGTTACTGTTTCTGAATTCTAACTGAACGATTTTACAAAAAATCTTCAAAATTTAATACTGAATTAAAAAAAAATATTTTTACCAAAAATTTTTTTTAGCTTATTTACTTCCTGAAGTAAAAACATTGATAAAATTATGCACTATACGTATTTATGGATAATAAACTAGACAACAAAAGCGGCTATTATTTTAATAAAATATACTCGATAATTTCAAAATGAATTTATCCTTAAATTTCATTAATTAGTTATTAATACTCCTTTTTCTAATATATTTACTGAATTATACATTTATTTTTATAATTATTATTATAATTTATTTCATCCCGACTAGGGATTGCAATACCGGACCAAAATTTCAATACCGGTATTCGGTATTTTTTAGATCTTAATACCGGGATACCGGTTTTAATACCGGTATTAGAAATTTTAGAAAAAGAAAGAAAATGCAGGTGTTTCTTTGTTTTATTTGACAGTTTTATTACAGAGTGTAAATATCACAAAAATAATTTGTGACTTATAAATTATAACGGTATATAGAGTCACAAAAAAGTAAAGGAACATCTTATTTATTTAAATCACAAAAAAGTGTAAATATCACTATTCAGTATGTGGTACTATGACAAATTTTTGAAATGTGATCTTAAAAAACATAATGCATCATTTGTACTGTCATTAAACCTGGAACATAATTCTGTGCAAAAATTACCTGCTGTCGAAAACGCTCTTTCGGCATCTACGTTAGTTGGTGGTACTGTTAGCAATGCGCGATATACTTTTTCCAAGTATTTACCTCTAAATCCCTCATCTTCAAATAAATCGATTTCTCGTCGGATGGTTTTGGATATAGCTGATTTCGGTGTTGTATTTTGGTTCTTTAATTTTTTTTTATTTATCGCTAATTCTAATTTTTGTTTAAGGGACAATTTCATTTGACTATCGACATTAGTGCCATCATAATCTTCGATAAATGAACCGAATTTTTCTGAATGTGGATAGGTTTGTGGGTAAAAAAATTTTTAAGAAAATTTACCATAAACTTAATCATATTTGAATTGGTTATTTTCTTTTGTGCTTTTTCATTTTCATTTTTAAAATCATTATAATTATGTTAATACCATAAGACATTTTCTATTTCGGTATGCCTTTCTTCTGGGCGATTTTTCAATTTAATATATAATTCTTCAGATAGTGATGTGTGCTGTTCTTTCAGTGACTGCAACATGAAATTTACTGTTGCATTAGCTGCTAATCAATTAGAATCTTTCCGACATAATGCCTCAATAGTCAGTTTTATTGGAAGTAGAGCTGATACAGTTCTGGATATTAAGTCAAATTCACTATCTGAAAAATTAATTTACATGTTTAAGTCGATTATTGCTTTTTGGATTGGATTTCTCAGTTTCAAAAACCGTTCTATCATTAGGAGTAAACTATTCCAACGTGTTTTATAATCTAATATTAACATATATTCTGTTTTATTTTCAGTTAATATATATTTTAGTAATATTTCATTTTTCGTAATAATATTTCAATTTTTCGAACTTTATAAATTATAGGAAGCAATTATTGATGGATTAATATTTCATCCTCATTAGCAATATCTTCTTCGACAATTACATTGTCATTATCTTCATTGTCAATATCACTTTCACTCTTACTCTCTTCAAAGTCGGCATCCGAAGTTTCTATATCCACAGTATTTTGATTCTTCTGTTCTTTATTTTTTTGGTATAATGCATCTATTACTCCTAATTGAATTCCATGAGCATAGCACAATTGCTGATTTGCACCAATGAATTTTCCAACTTTTTTCATAACTGTTGTTCCATCAGTCGTTAGGGATACAATATCTTCTTTCAGGGATAATCCATGTTTCGGTAATTTAGATTTAAGTAAGCCATTAATAATAGGAATAAGCCATTAATAAGCTAATTAATTTCGCCAATTAGGGAGACATAAAACAAAAACGTATATTATTTTGCTATGTTGGTGATCCCTGAACATATAGTGGAAACAATTTTAAAAATTTCAAGTAAATACCGAAAAACCGGTATTTAAACTTGTGAATACCGGTATTGTAAAATTGTACAAATGGCTCAAAATACCGGTATTCGGTATCCCGGCATACCGGTATTGCAATCCCTAATCCCGACACATTAAGTTTATAGAAAATATGGAACGGGGAATATTATCGCCTGGTATTAAAATATTTGCATTTTCTTGAAAGTTCGGTGTTTTTCATCTAACTTTCTTTCACCTCTATTTCTATGGACAAAAGAGTTTTTGAAACTAAAAATTTCTTCGAGTTTGAAAAACTCATATAAAACTAACAAAGCAAAACCTAAACAAATCACCAATAAAAACCACTAAATATTCCAATGATTTCCATCTAAATATAAAGCGAAGAATTATAATATAAATTCCTTAGATTTATAAATTCCAGTTATTTTCAAAATAAATGAATAATGTATTCGGTCCCAGTGAGTAAATTTTGTCAAAATATAAGGCTGAACTTTAGAAATAAAGATAAACAGAAACATCAGTAGGTGCTAGAAAATTCTCCTAAGAAGTTGCAATTATAAAACTTTCATAAAATTCATCCCAAGATTTATCAACTTAAGAATCGAATTGAATAGAAAATGCAGTTTATACCTTATTGGAAATTAGGATGGACAGATGCTCTTCGTTAGCTAGACGAAGACAACCTCATTTGCTTGAAGAATTGTTTAGAACCATAATAGAGAATGTCTATTCAAATGCATATTAGTTCAGTACAATCTTAAAATACCTGAAATTTTCAATGTGACGAAATTTCAGTGCCCAAGTGAAATATTCAGAAATTATTATTCATTTTCTTCTGAAGTATAGAAAAGAAAATGTCAGACAAGAAAAAAGTAAAAACGTTGAAAATTGCTTTTTTGCAGAGATGTTACTTCTTTCAGACGCCAAAAAAAAAAAAACTTTTGGAACGAATAACATTAATAATTATATATATAAAAAAGTCATCTTCTTTTCGAAGTTGCATTTAAAATTCAAATCTGCTTGTATTAGAATCGCGAGTTGGTTTTTCAGAAATATATATATATATATATTACCTGCATATTTTTCTCCCTTTTTCTAAAGAGGAGCGAAAAGTTATATTTTAAATCTGTTTACATAGTGAGATTGAAAAATACTTTTTTTTCATACAGTATTATTTTTTTTAAAGTTTCACTTATTTTTTTTTATCACTCTTGTCCGGCGGCGTATGTCATGAAATTAGTAAGCGCTTGTAAACATAGAAGTGAAAAGAGAAATTTCTCATCTATGAAAGGACTATTTTTCTGTTAAAATTCGCTCTGTCTTCAGCAAACTACCTGCATTAGTCTAGCCGTAGATTATTTTTAATAAAAAGATATATAATTATTAATTTTCAAATGAATTTGATTTTAAAATTTCTTTAATAATTCTTGCAAAGAATCTACAGAAAGATGGATTATACAAAACACTGTTGAAGGCAAAGTAAAGCGGATATGATCACAAAACGAGTTAAAATTGCATATTAGTATGTTTTGAAAGACGTTAGATAAAAAGAACGCTGAAAATGTTTGGTGCTTTAAGCTTGTAAATTCCAAATAAGGAACTTGTAGATTAGATTCATTTTAGGAAATAAAATAACCCAATCAAAAAGTGTTTTTATTGCATTTTCATCAATTTTAAAGGAATTAATAGAATAAGAGCTTGATTTTCTTCCTTGGAAGTTTAGCTATATATGCATATAAAAATGAATAAAATCTATTGAGTTCTCAGTTTTTACAGAAATTAAATTGCATTAATTTCAACTCATATAAGATTGTTAATGTTTTCATGTTAGCAATAAAATATATTTAAAGAATACAAACAGATTTATTTTTAGAAACAAATTGTCATATTTATATATGCAATTCCTTTTATTTCAATAAATGAAAACCTAAATTCAAATATTTAAATCTATATAAATTTTATAAAATTTTTATATTTTAAATTTAAGATCTTTAATAAAGTATCAAATAATGTGTATGGAAAAAGAAATAAAAATATTTGACTTATTTCTAAAGATTCTCAAAAACTGGAATTAAAATTACTCTAAATAAATCAAAGTATACGAAATGGAATAATTAAAAATTTTAATTACGACTAAGAAAATGTACAGCAAATCCCAAAAGTATTTTTTATATTCTTTTATTTTCTCTTTCAGTTTCCAACTGCTTTCATCTATTTCAAATATATTTTTTTTATTAAAGAACATTACAACGAAATACTCAACATCCATTCTCTTTTATATTTATTTGTAGCTCTATAAAAGAAAAACAGGTTGGGGTATTTGGGAGTAATCTTGTTTGTTGAAATAGTTAAAAATATTTATACCTGACAGAAAATCAATTTTTTTTCATCAATTAAAATAGAATGATAACTAAATATCAAATGCACAATATAATAAAATTTTGCTAAATAAACTGTTTGAGTATCAAGTTGAGTAGTAGAATGGTAGAGGCAATCTACAAGGCTACATCAATGAATAGTCAGAAATGATTATTGCTTGCTGAAGTGTGTAGCGCATACTGAAAATGAACGATGTGAAGTAAGAAAATATGCCTTTGTAATAATAAATGTACATTAAAAAATTAACACAAGTTAATGAAGATGTTTTAAGTGTCAATAAGAATTGTAATGTAGATATCTATCTTACATCCTCGCTACATGGAATTTCTAATTCATTGAGGAAAATAGCGAGGAATAATTGATACGTATTTGAACTAAACGATCCTCACCCATACTGCGATTTCAGAATGCAACGCAGTTTTCACTCCTGTTCCTTCCTTTTTTTTTGTTTTCATTGTGAGATATTAAATTTCCGCTCTTGTATCTGAATGCACAAATACATAAATACAAACAATTTATAACCCTTTCCCTCAAAAGGAGTAATTGGATGAACTTTATCAGACTCATATGTTAATATAATTTCTATTCCCTATATCACCATTAAAATATTTATTAATAAAAGTCTTAAACTTATAATTACAAATAATTATTTAAACAACTAAATTTACATATTTTGATCTTATTTACAAATAAGCATGTATTAACTAAAAAAATCGTAATTTTCTCAAATAATCAAACAAATGAAAAATAAAAACACTAAATATCAGAATTTATATTAGCATTAAAAACATTTTTTTTAAATTAGGATATTTTTATTAGAAATATATTAGGAATTTTTATTAGCATTAAAAAAGAACAAGCATTTATATTAGCATTTATTTATTTCCATCTCTAATAAGGAAGCCATTTTTTATTGGTGACAAATTTATTTATTGAAGATAAATCTAAATAGAATCTGAATCTAAGATAAACCTGTAGTATGAGAAGATGATACATACAAAAATATTTTAAGGACATATTTTCATATAAAATTAACATTATTTTACATTAATTTTCAGGGCCGTGTTTAAAATATAGATCTCCAATCTTTTGAAAATATTGCAAAACTCTCAACAACGAAAACATTTTAAAAATACATTTTTTTTATTCATTGAAATATTAGCTGGAATCAAAGATCAAGCCTCAATTAAAAGTGTTTTTTCTTTCTAGTTCTGGATAGTTAATTTCCCCGTATTTCTAAAAAGCAAATTTTTTTTTATATTTATAAGAGGTAATTCTTTTAAAAATTTGCGACTGTATCTTTTATTATTTGATTATTTTGATTCTAAAATAAGTTTCTTCAGATACATTGAAATAATCTTTTATAGTTCGAAAGAAAATATAAAAGAAAAATGAAGAAAAGATATACTTAATATTTGAAGTCTTTTACTGCCTTATTAAATTCCTGTTACTTCTGTTTCAATCCGAAGAATTCATACTTAGGACAAATGGATTGTTAAAGCAATTACATAAGTAATTTCAAGTAATAATACCTAAAAAGAAGCATGTAAGCCTCGAGTGTCTTAAGACGCGATGCAGATAATTCAATTTATTTACCGACAGAACCTATTTAAATTTCGGATTTTGATAAGTCTGTGAATTATCTCATTCCTAAGGGCAAAAAATAATTGCATTTTTCTGAGAAATTCTTTTATCGCTGATCTTTTAATGGAAGAACAAAATTAAATTTTAAAAAATTACTTCAGATATTGTATAGTTTTTAGATTCTTCCAATGAATTCCGACTCAATTTGGATTATAATTATCACTGGACTTCAAAGGCTATATATGTCACTAAAGGCTTTTAGAAATACTCATTTAATGAACAATAAACTCTAAGTAGATGTCCAGAGCTATTTGTACTTTTATTAAAAGGCCCTCTCATAAATTAATGCTCAAATTTATATTGCATTACTTTTTAAATGTAAATATACAGGCATTGTTAATGGCTCATTTGTAATATTTTTTATCCTTTTTTTCCATGATTGCACACATTTTAGAATGTTTAATGATGCACTAGAAAAAGTATTTTTTAATCCATTTGGACACTTATTACCAGGTAATAATGCTTAAATGCAGTAAGGAATGTTATTTGACCAATTGAAATTAAGTAGTTTATAATCGCATTATCACGCCATAACTAGCTGCAACGCTGCAATTAACACAAAATAAATTAATAGATAATTGTCGTATCGACCTCTTAATTTCATTTTAGTGCTTCCCCCTAGTGGGAGAGGGTAGGGAAAAAGCTTTTTTTTCCTACTCTCAACTCTTTCTCATTTGCTTCCTTTCTCTCTCTCTCTCTCTCTCTCTCTTTCGCTTTTTGCAGCCGCAATCGAACAAAACATGGGGAGAAAATAGAGCCATATTGAAATTAGAGTTTACTCTCCTTTTTTACTTCGGAAAAATCAGAAACAGATAAAAGAGTGTTCGACATCTTATCGTCATATTGAAGAAACGAGCACACATCACTGGATCAGTTAACAGTGCATTCAATAATTAAGAGAATGGCATTCTTCGCAGCTTAGCAACCGGAATTGCAATCAAATATTTTTCAGGGGATTGTTTTTGCTTAATATTTTCTTTCGTAGTCTCCTTACTAACCCCCTCCTCTTTTATCACCTTTTTTCAAGAACCGACAGAGATGGAAAAAAGAATTTCATCATCCAAATAAATGCATACTGAATTGTTCCCAATCAAATTTTAACTAGAAAAAGGTTAAAAATCCTATCTCAAAAATGAAAAAGTGTCACCCTATAGTTTTAAAATGAAATATTTTCGTGGAAAGAAAGATTTTTAATCAAAGAAAATACCATTAAAAACTTTCGTAGGGGTTTCGCTATACATTGAAATTCTGGGAAAAAATGATATGGTGAAAAAAAATGTTGCAGATCAGAATTCTTAGGGAAAAAATTACAATAAAGTAACAAAATCCCGTGGGTGGGGAAAGAAAAAAGAAAATAGTTTTGTGAATGTAATGAAAAAAAAATCACCGATCCTTCGGTTTCGAATAATTTAATTAGGAAATTCAACGAGTACTTCGAACTGGTATATCATATTACTTTAATCTATGTCCGAATTCGCACGCTTTTGTCAGCGTGCTATCAGATACGTTTCAATAAAGAATTCAACAGGAATGGAGATTTCCTGGGTGAGAGGGGTGCATTATTGAAGTTAAATCGACGACTGACATAATTATTTCTTCTTTCTCTTATAGACACTCTAAATTCGTCGCCCCACGTAGCAACAATCTAACTTCGAAAGTATTTAGCTTAATTGAAAAACTCGAGTGTTTCCATGCCCTATTACTTTCGAACAACAGATTGGATTTTCATTTTGGAAATAATGAATAATCTTTTATATGTCCATTTCTTTTTATTGGTGTGAACAGAAACGATTACAAAAGATTTCAATTATACATCTATGAAATGCAATGTTTTATCGTCTATGCTATATTTTTTTCATTAAATAAGCCATATTTCCTGGATAGAAAGTAATTTATTATCCTTTCATGTTTTTAATAATCTAAACCGTTGGGTGATTTTTCATTTTCGGTCACCCTTACTTTTACTTATGAATAAAACCTATAATGTGAAATACTAAAATTGTTGCAAAGCTAATTCACTTTCCATTTATTATTACTTTTCAAAGTATTTTATTGTTGTAAAAATCCAAATGAAAATCTTATTTACATAACTGATCTCAACGAATTCTTTATTTCTTTATATTTAAAACCTTTTCAGAAAGTATAATGTTTTCATTTGATTATCGGACATTATTAAATGCCACATTTGACAGAAATTCAAGAATTAGGAAAATTATTAGCAAGGAAATATTTCAATATATATATATATATATATATATATATATATATATATGTTTCTAAAAATTATATTTTATTAATTGTTGAAAAGAATACAATAAATGAAATCAATAAACTTTTAGATTTTAGCTCATGATATAGAAGTTAAAAATAGCTAAAGTATAAAATATATTCAGGGTTTTGTTTTCAAAATAATTCTAATTAAACTACGAATCTTAGAAATTCAAAATCAATTTGAGTTCTATTCTAATATTTTGACATTAGCTGTATAAAATGTTAAAAAAAATTAAACAATTATCAGAACTCTACGATCTAATTTTATTAATTGTAAATAAATATCTCGATAATAAATTGATGTTAGTTACTGATTCATTTTTAAACGAATGGATTATTAAAAACACAAAGAACAAAATTAAAAAAAAACACCAAGATACATTTTGTTTTCAATTTTACACATCTTCACTACTGAAATAAAGAAGAAAAAAATAGAATCTTTTTCTTAATCTTGACATTATAATAAAATCAATCAATCTAATTTTTAATAAGAAAATTATTTCAATAGCAACCATTTTAGTTTTATACTGCAAAAATAGCACATAATAATATAAATTTATTCTAAAATACTTAATTATATGCAGCAACAATTTATTTAATCGAATTATTTTTGATTTTTTCCAATGAAAATACCTGTCCAATGAAAATATGAAAATAAAGATACTATATTTGTAAGGAAAAGAATTATTTAATAAAATGTATATGTTTATATTTCATTTAAAACATTATAAATAAGCTTTGTTTCGCTTTGTATGAAGAATAAAATGAGCAAATGTATTTCAAATTATTTTGAAGCTTCTTTTCATATTACCGAACTTCTTTGCAAAAATTTAAAATATGAAAGAAATTTAATTTAAGGTAAAGACGATTCAGACGATTTCAAATTTGGTAATTTGTACACCCGCCCTAGTAAGCCTTTTTCTTAATTAATGAAGTACTAATAGACTTAAATATTATTTTTTAAAATTTTGAGAATTTTTGTCGTAAAATCTATAAAATAAGCATTGTAATTGTGAAAAAAAAACTTACATGGAATTTATGATAAATTACATGTTATTAAATCCGTAGTCCGGAAAATATGTTTCTTTGATTCTGTTTATCTCTCCATCAACACGCTCCGTGGGAAGTACCTCAAATTTTGAACTTTGAAATCCCTAGATAAAAAAAGGGAGTTTTTGCTTCCTTGGAGTATACAACACTGGTAATTTCATCTTCTATGACAATACGTATCTCCTTCTGTATAATGCGATGCATAAGCCAATGATAGTCGTTGCTCTAATATCATCCACATCACTATTCATTTCAACTAGATCATTCAGTGTTACGCAAGCATTAATGAATAGATTTAAATATGGTTTTATCCATCAATATTGATTTATATGTAGTTCTAATTTGTAATTCAATTTTTATAAATGTGAAAATTTTCAATGAAAAATGTGCTTTTATATAATTAGGAGGATAATTTGAATCGGGAATTTAGAATATGAATTCACAAAGTTCTGACACATCACACATGTTTGGTTGATGGTTTTCCTTTTTCTTTCTTTCTTTTTTTCTTTTTTTTTTTGGTGCAAAAACCGTTCTTGACCATATTGCGCCAAAAATCAATTAACAAAAGACAAAAAGTGAAATAATCATATTCCGAAGTCCCTTGAGTAACAAAGAAGGTATAAAATTCAAAAATTTTAAAAGTGAGGAATGAGCAATGATTTTGAAACAGAAACCTTTAATAGAAAAATTAAAAATAAAGTAAAAATGTTTACAAACTATTCATTAGCTCTTGAAAAATTTTCAAATAAATTACCACCCATCATATTCGAAAAAATAATGACAATGATTGAAAAAAGAGAAAATAATTTGAGTTAAAAGTAAGGCATTCGATTAAACTAGGTTTTACAGTAAAATCAACTTTACACGTTTGACACACTAGCACCCTTTCGCCAAAGAAATAGAGCCTCTGTGAGAAGTGAGTAAAACAACACAAAAGCCAACAAGAGAATACTATGCAGGAGTGATTTTTTTATTAATCAGTTGCTCCAATTAATGTTTAACTTAAATAGAATTGCGAATTATTTCTAAATTATCATGTTCTTTTAATCCACAATGGATAGAGATTGCAAATAAAAGATATTTTCATAAATACATAATTTATAAATTTTATAAAAAAATTATTTGTGATTCTAAAAGTTTACTTATACAGAATGATCTTTTTTATTAATCAATTGTTCCAATTAATGTTTAACTTAAATAGAATTGGGAATTACTTCTAAATAATAATGTTCTTTTAATCCACCATGGAATAAGATTACAAATAAAATATATTTTCGTAAATACATAATTTAAAAGTTTTATAAATTCTATAAAAAATTATTTGTGATTCTAAAACTTAGTTTACTTATGCAGAGTGATTTTTTTATTAATGAGTTGCTTTAATTAATGTTTAACTTAAATAGAATTGTGAATTATTTCTAAATTATCATGTTCTTTTAATCCACAATGGATAAAGATTGCAAATAAACGATATTTTCATAAATACATAATTAAAAATTTTTATAAAAAATATTTGTGATTCTAAAATTTAATCTATTTAAGCAGAATTTTTTTTTATAAATCAGTTGTTCCAATTAATGTTTAACTTAAATAGAAGTAACAACTATTTCTAAATAAGACTGTCATAGAAATTTTTGATAATCATTGAAATGAAATTTAATCTGAATGCGTACGTCAAATGTATCTAGAAAAAAGTTTGCTGCATTCCCATTTCCAGAACATCAAAATTTCTCGAAGGACAGCAAAAATGTTTTATGTATAAAAGAATTTACAAGAAGGCATAAAATACCAAATAAACAAAGAGGCATAAAATAACAGAAATGCAAAAGGGCTTGATAAAGAACAGCAGTGTCAAATTTTTCAACGAATTCCTTAAAGTAAACATCAAAGATGCATAAAAGTGCATAAAAAGCATTCAAATTATTATATTCTTATTCCAATAAATTTGATTGAAAATAAGGATATAAATTCGTGATCCACTCGTCGTCCCCAAAAAAAGGTAATGTTTTCTTGTGTTTCTTTAAACTAAATAAACCATTAAGCTGAAAAATATGTTAAATTCCCTGGCATATTTAAAATTCATAGTGATTACAATTCTTCAGGTGAACTCAAAATACACGCGGAATGTTTATTCTACCTAAAAACTTTAAATAAAATATTTATAAAAATATTCTTTTTTATCTAAAAATATTTTATTCATGGTTTTTAAACAGATGTATTTTATTACAAACATTTAAACAGCTACAATCTAATTTCTCAAAAAAAAAAAAAAATATTCACTCAAACATGATAATATTTTTGGCATGATAGCGCGAAGAAAAACAAAGTATTTTTATATAAAATTAAGAATATTTCAAAATATAAAACACGTTAATCTAGCTCAAACGCATTTCATAAAACATTCCTAAAATTTAAGTTATTTACAGCCAATTTAATCGCGAAAATTTTCTGTTACATATTCATATAGAGATAAGTATTTTTTTTTCTTTTTATCCGTACACGAACTATGTACATTAAAAAAAGTTCCATTCTAAAAAGTGCGCATCTAGAATTAGAGAGCGTTTAATTTAGCAACGCATGCGCAAGGAAACTGATTAATCCTCAACTCAACTCAATTTTCACTCAGAAAAACAGCGTAAAGAGCTTAAAGCGCAAGCGAGGCTCGTATCTTCGTTGTACTTTTAAATTTGAATATCTACAAAAAAGAAAGTTATGTGAAGGAAGAAAGAATAGCAGAAATGCACATTCTTCTTTTTATGAATAAAAATAAAACTATTTTGCGGGCATTTAACATTCCTTAGATAAAAATAAGTAGCATAAAATGCATGCTCCTCAGGCAATTACGGTGGTTGAGGTTTAGGAACGAAAAAAATAAGAAGAAAATGCGAATAAAATTAAAAGTGACGTATTAAATAAAACCTTCTTAACGTAAACTTAAGACTTCTACATTTTTTCTAAACATGTTACAAAGATAAAGAATGCTCTTTTTAAATAGTTCACTGCTCAAATTTAAGCATGGTTTTCTTAAGTTTAATCTTCTGTCTGAAGTATGTTAGAACCGAAAGAAAAAATATAATACAAGAATTCGCATTTGTTATTTAAATAAAACACACATTTTTTTGGAATAAACAACTATTTGCAATTAACACGGTTTGGCAGTGTGTAAAGCCATATAAATTTATTTGAAAATAACATTTAACTAATTCTTCTTATTAAGATTACTATTTAATGACTTAATTATTTGCTTAACGTATTTAATAAAAAGTATAAAAAATATTAGTTAATTACTAATGCATAATTTAAAAAAAATTTCAATTCTACAAGTTAAAAAAATATTTCTTGTTTAAAAACTGTTCTAAATGAATAATTTTTAGGTAATTAAACACATATTTTCGATAATGATTTTAACACCTCTGAGGTTTTTCTAACAAAAATACATTACTTTATACCCTACGTATTTGTTTGTGTAATTTCTTTAATAGTTTGAAATAGTAAATTCCCTATTTTTACTGTGCACGAAACAAGTACAGGGAATAAGAAGCCAGAAGAAAGATTATCTTTCTCATTGTTTGCTTGTAAGAGAAATGCATGAAACGAGTTATGATATTTTCATTTGAGATTTTGCACTTAATACCATCCATATAATGAAATAATTGTTTGATACATGTAACTTTTGAATAATTGGTTCATAGCTTTCCGATAATTGATAGAAATAAATTGGAAACTGATCTTAACTTAAAACTTAACGTTTTTTAAACAGTAAATTTTCTGAAAATTATCACAGTTTTATGGAAGTTCAGATTTTAGTGAAAAGGAATTTAGGTACATTCTTAAGAGAAAATGTTATTTTTTCGAATTTTAAATATTTAATGATTATTTAGTTTATTTATTTAGTTTATTATTTAGTTTGATTATTTAGTCTTTATAATCTTAAAATGAAATGCATTGTTTTTTATATACATAATCGTGTTTCTACTATAGTAGATTATCATTTGTATTTCATCTTTTCTGCAATTTTCTAAAATATTTATATTTCTATATGGAATATATGTATATGTAATGTTTTTACTTTCGAATGATGAAGCGAAGGAAAACACATTTTAATCTTCATTTTTCAAATAAAACATTTCATCATTTAGGTGATTTCATAAATTTTTTGTCATACTATGGACAAGAACCTGAATAGCGTTCTCTAATCGTCGATGCCAAGGCAGGGAACGAGTGCTTGGGAATGATTTTAGCCTTTTTATTTACTCAAAAAAAGATTTTTTTTTCTCAAAATGTAGTAGGTCCAGCGCTTCTTTTAGGCATGGAATTTTTACACAATACGACAGTTAACCGTCAAAAAAAATTAAAACTACAGAAATTAAAATCTGGCAACTGTGAAGAAAACCGGAATTATGTGCAGCTCAGAAAATTAAAGCAACACTATTTTTCAAGTTTGAATTTAAGTGCTTGAAAAATAAATTATATAAACTAATTTTTATTTAATACTTTTATTTACTATGGAATGACTTACAAGGAAAAAAGTTTTTTGGTCTATATAATTGTTTCATTTCCAGCAGTGTCTTTTTTTCAATATAAGCTCAAATAGCTAATCATCACCGAACAGACAATTAATGAATACATTGATATTGTAATGTACAATTAATAAATGATTTATAATATAAATTATTTATACTATAACTATTTTTTAGTCATAAATTAATATAAAAAGTATAATTAATAAATAAAATGAAATTATTGTAAAATCGCATTGATATATATTCTTAAAAATAAATGAATATATTATGAAAAAAGGTCAATACTTAAAATATCGTTTGAAGAACAATAACGGTTTTGATTTTAAAAGAAAGAAACAAAGATAACAATAACAGTGAATATATATTTTTTTGTAATTACCACCATTCTTAAATTTAATTCATTTATTTTATCTAGCTAAAAGATTTCACATTTAATTTAAAAAAAATTCTTAAGGTTACATACCACATTTAAAATAACTTTTTGAAGTAAGATTCATGGTATAGATAAAAAGTAAATGCTAAGAATTTCCAAAAAAAAAAAAAAAAAAATCAATTATTTTTTAAGTTTATTTTAAAGAAAATCAGATAATTAATCATAATAATCAGGAACTTCTATAGCACAAATTGACAACTGACAATTGGAGAAAATTATAGTTTATCGTTACAAAATCCCCCCAGAAAATGGAGTGAAATGAGAGATTACGAAAATAAGATATGCTGACTTCTTTCTACAAAAATAAGATTCTAAATTACACATAATTTAATAAAACAATTCAAGTGAGAAAAACATGCCATACGAAATTAGGTAAATTCTTGAATAATGGTAAGTATAAAAGAAATTTTAAAAAGGAAAATATATCTTTTGCAATTTAGAAAGTCCAAGAATTCATACAGGAAAATTCTTCTACGAAAGAGCTGCACAGCTTAAAAAAAAGAATCTTCAATTCCCAACTTTGTTTAAAAAATTAAAAAGATTTTTTTCTGAAAAAAGCAAACAATTTAAAATTGCAAATGCATTAGAGAAAACACCGTATTTAAGGCAAAATGAAGATTAAGGATAAAAATATTTTGTAAAAATTACCTTATCCATTTCTTTTCTTTTATAATGGTGATACATATTACGATTAAAAAACGCTTAATTTGTTAGATATTCAAATGTTATAGACATAGGAAAAACTTATTAGGCATGTCTCTATTTATTGCAAAAAACTTAATAATTCGTTTACATTCGTTTTCATTACTGGATTACATACTTCGTTTACCTTTCCTTTTCAAAACCAACAAAACGTTGTTTTTGTTGAATATAAAGGGCAAAGATTATCCTATATATCACTTAAATCTACAACTTAATATTCATTAGATAAGGGAAGTATAATTTAATCAGCATTTTTAAATTCAGCATTTTAGTATTCAGCATAAATTAGCATTTTTAAGTTTACAAAAAAACTTGAATAGGTAATTTTATGAGCTGACTTTAATATCAATAAGTGAAGGAAATAGAATTAAAATCATGTATCCACTATATGATTTTTTTAATTAAAATATAGAGCTTAAAAATGTTTAAAAATTTCAACAGAAAATTTTTGAAACAGAGTAGTAAGTGGGAACTCCACATACAGTTTTACATTTATTTAAAAAGCACAGCGACTTTCTTTAGAATATATTAAATTCAATCCTTCATTTTACCTTTACCTACAGAGTCACAAATTAAATTTTTATAATTAAATGCCAAAAATATATTTATTATTCTGAATATCATTTCAATTGATTCAAATACAAAATATTAATGAATAACTATATATAAAAATCAAACAATTTAATATAAAGTGCTAATAAAATTACAAAATTACATCAAGTTAGGGACAATTTGGATTCCAATCAAAGTAAATTTTATAGGTATAGAAGAGACATTAAAAAATAAAAAGTATGGAGTAAAATCTGGATATTCTTACTCATGCAAATCATATCTCCACTGAAGTAATTGCCAGAAAATCAGTGATGAATTGTATGCATTTTTTCTTTAAACATAAACAAGCATTATATAATAAATAAGTTTTGTTCCATTTTCTTTTTCTTTTTATAGTTTATTTTTACTTTTGATAGGGGTGAGAATTTTATTCGAACAACAAAGAGGGTTACTTCTAGGTTATGATGTTTCAAAACACATATGATTCAAATAAATTTATTCAGATTCCGATGTAATTGTTATATTCTTCAGCAACAAATTAGTCAAATGACATAAAAAAAAGACAGATATTATTTAATTCTATTTTTATTGTTACCAATTATAAATGAGCAATTTATCTTTATCATTGTGTCAATATCCGATAATAACGTGCTTTGTAATTATTTTATTAGATAAATCCAGTCTAAAAAGCAACTTTAACCATTATTTGCATGAATTTTTATTTTTCATGAAATAACTCAGATTGATATAATTCATGCTCTAGATTAAAGGAAAAATAATTTTTAAAAATCCAGTATGGATATAAAATATCAAATAATTAACAAATTGTATGATGGAAATATCCATCATCATGCACATTTAAATGTTAATCTCAGTATAAAATCTTCAATGTTCCTATCTCCTAAATTTCTCCACTCATTACCGCTTTTCTTAGCAAAAAAAAAAAAAAAAAAAAAAAAAAAAAAAATCTCAGGTTAGTTATAAAAAATATTTAAGAAATCGTACGTTTTTTCCCACCACAACAAACAGCGGAACTAGAAAATCAAACCCGCTATAATGATTGTGTCATTTGATTACTTTTTCTTTGACAGCTACTTTACTTATGACGTAATAGTCGTGAAAAAAGTTGCCAATTACAACCAATTTACAATACACCTGTTTTGAAAACATTTTTTGTTCACTAAATGTTACGATGGAAATTTTCATCATCATGCAAAGAAGGGTTAACAGTGTCTATCAAAGCAGGTGTGCTGAAACACTGCCTCTGAAGCCTCTTCACGGTCTCTACGCTTTTAAGGCAATTAGAATTCCTTTGGAAAGCAGTAATTATGGACGGATAACCGAAAGATAGAATAATCCCGTACTGGCTTCCTGTCCCCTTCTACTATAACGCACCGTCTCTTACCTACAGGACAAAGAGATTTGCTACTAAGCAATGGCTCAAACCCCCATCATTGTTAAAAAAGTTCTAACACGTGTCGCAAAGATTATAAGCCAGCATTCATAATTAATAATGAAAATTTATTATGAAAGAAAATAAATTTTGTATTAAATAATTACAGTAGCACGCAGTTTAAAATATCAGTAAAATATCAAATAAGTCAAAAGATCTTCTTAAAGATCTTTTGACTTCAGGATTTATTGCCACAGATCCTGAATCCTTCAAAATATTAATAAAAATAAAAATGAAGTTAAAATTTTTCGATTTCAGCCGCTTCGAACGAATAGTCACTTGCAAATTGCATTCTTCCGGCATTTGGCGACTAGTGGCTGACGTTGAAACATCATTAATCGCCACTGCTTAATTCTGAACAAATTTAATTGAAATGGCTCGAAAAAATCATTTAAATATTTCAATAAAGAACAGAAAAACAAACCCAAGCAATTGAGAAATTCCCTACACCTACAGGTGGGTGTGTTTTAATGTATTCGAATTTTTATAGCCTAATATTTTTAACTTTAAAAAGCCTGCTTTACATTAAGATTTTTATATCAGTTTAGAAAAAAAATTAATAAAAGCGGGTTGTAGGTGTTTGTATTAAAATTTATTTGATGAAGCATATAACTAATATGTGTAAAATTAAAAGTGAACATGCATTGTCAAGAAGTTTAATTATAAATTGCATAATTGCACATGTATGAATCCATGTCATTTCCTACATCTTAATACAAAAAGGATATTTAAATCTTATTTTAAAAATTTAATTTTGTCTTTTTCTGGAAATTTAGATGTCAGTTTTTTATGAACGATCTTTTCATTGCAAATATCTTAGAAAAATGAGGTACTGATTAGTGACTACGGAAATTAAAAATTCACGCGATAACTCTTTTCAACTTTCTCATTTATTGCTAAATAAGATAGTACTCTAGTCCTGAAAATCTGCTATGAATAAGAAAACAGAAAGATAATTAAATAATAATTGCGAGGCGAAATTCTTTCAAAATCAGCGAAACTGAATGAAAAGTAAAAATACATAATGAAGAATCAAAAGTATAAGCGATTGTTATTACCACGATTCAAAATATATAAATTAAAATCCTATGTAGTAATTAATAGAATGCTATTAAATTAACATTGTATTTAATAAAACAATTTCATAAAACTCATAACAATTTTCATAAAACAGAAAGGTAATGTGTGTTTAAATAAATGTAATAATTAAAAGTATACTGCCACTGAATGTGAAATGTGATTTTTTAAAAATTATTGAATCTAATTAAGATTCAATAATTTAAAATACATGTGTAATTTTCATTATATTTAAATAAAAATTATTCAAAAAATTAGCAAAAACAGGTATTTTTAGTAGTTTTAGTAGTATTAGTAATGCTAAAAAATTCCTTCGTGTTAAAAAATATATATATATAAAAAATTTGTGAAAAACTGTATTGTCAAATTTTATTCAAATGTGATGCAATTTTGATTTAATAAAATATTTTAAAATTTCATTCGTTTATTGAGTTTTTCCTTTATTTTGTCACTACTGCATATGGATTGACACCATTTCAAGATTTCTAAACATATTCTAGAATTGTTAAATTCAAAAATATTTATAATATTACAATTGATCAAACTCAAGTGGATCAACCTAATCAGAAAGTTTTGTACTTTCCAGATATTTTTTAAAAGAAGTAACCATATTTGCCTTATATCAGTTGGTTTCTAGATTATGAATTGCAAATTGATTATGTTATTAAAAAATTTTAATAAAATGTAAATATTTAATAAAAATATAAAGTTAAAAAAATTAAACAACTTTACATTTTATACCTTAAAAAGTGAATCTATCTTTATAATTTTTGCATAATGTTTTCATTGATGATATAAAAAAAATTTTGAATCATTTCTGCATCACTAATCCTCAAGAGGCTGAACAATGAGAGTAAGAACTAACATACCTATTTAAAAAACCTATCGTCTGATGAATATGATAAACGTTAATTTCTTTGGTTAAAAATTATCTCTTTCTGTTATTTTTAATTAAAAAAAACCAATGAACACATTTCATACATCAGTGCATTTCATTAAAAAAATATATTTAAATATTATGGGATTATTCTACTTTGTTTTATGTAAAAATAATCAATACAATTTTTGTTTTTATAATGCTTTTGTTTCTTTATTTTTAACATTAATTAATTCTATAAAAGAGAAAAATTCTGTCTAGTTTCTAGTCTGTGATTACCATAAATTTTAAAGGAATTATTTACTCTTTTAAAAACATTTCTGCTCCAATTTATTCAAAAAAAGTCTGTTATTTAATTTATAAAAGATCCAACATGTTTGTAAATAATGCAGTTCAAAATAAATAATAATAATAGTTAAATAATTATTTTTTTTTTTAAAAATATATATTATTTTAGATATATACAATTTTTATGTAAAGAATATTTGCAATTTAGAGAAAATTATTTTAAAGCGGGTAATTTGAATATGTCACTCAATTACATTTAATTTTGAAATTTTAAATTACTTGTAAATAACTTTTGTTATGTAGGTATTATGGTTTTTTTAATGATTAATTTACTATGATTTGTAAATGATATTTATTTGATGAAAGCACTTTAAAAAGATTTTCTTTTTAAATTATTGTTAGATTATTAAATTGTGGAGTCAATTAGCAGCAAATTGCAAATTTACCTAATCCTATTAAGTGCAGATAATTTTAAGAATAAAATTATCAAAAATAAATTAATAATTTTTAGTACTAAAAGTTAAAAATTATTTTTAACAACTCTTTTGTTTAAATTGCAGAATAATCGATGAATTATTTATCTAGTAATTTCTATGATTCATCAAGTTCCATTTGAAAAAAAATCCACAATTGTTTTATCTGCGTATAATTTAAAAAGATGTAAAAGAAGTCTTTGCAATTTATTTAACTTAGATTTATTATGAATAGATAATTGTATTTGTTGATTTAAATGCTAAGCATAAAATGAATATGCTATTATTATAAATTGCTTAATGATATAAACAAATATAATATCATTCATTTTTATATTTTATGAAAACATGAGAAAAATAAATATTATTATAATCAAAGAAATATGAAATATCATAGCAGAATATTTAATATGATAAATATATAGAAAGAATTCCAAGAAGAATTATAATTCACCAATGCATAAGCATTGGTGAATCCTTATTTTTAATTTCGAAAAATCTTCTAATAATAATTATTATTATTTTGAAATTTTGGAAAAAAATGTTTCTTAGAGGAAAAAAGAGGCATTCCAGAACAGCTTTCAAATCCTGGAATAACTCTCAAAATAAATTTTTATTTTAGGATATTTCGTTCAATGAGCATGTTTGAATCTATAAGCAAAATTTAATCCAAGCGCATTCTGAAAAATTAAAAATTCCTATTTTTTTTATTCACATTTCAAGTTTTGCATCAAAAGCAATAATAATTGCTAAGTATTAATTTGTGAATAATTTCCTAAAATCTCTTTCATATTTGAAATGAAATATTAAGATTTAAGGAAGTAAAAAAAAAACATTTAAGGAAAATGCACTTAAAAATATCATAAATCTCTTTCTAAGTATCTTTGAAAAATAATAATCTAAATATCATACCATCAGGAAGATACTCAACAGCAATTAAAAAATATTTATATATCAGCAATTTAAAGAAATATTCATACATCAGCAATTTTTAAAAAAATATTCATGCATTCATACAAAAATATTCATACATCATATTAATTCATCAATTATTTGAATAAGTATCGTTTGAGCTCTTAAATGTTTAAAAACACTTTCGAAGAAAACAATACAATCTGCTTTGACATGACGCAAATATGAAAATAATTCATGCGCGGAAATTAAGAGTTTCTGTTATAATTAAAGGTATACAGGTGATAAAATAAATGAAAAAAAAAGATTATATTCCTAAACTAAATTTCATAAAGTTTAGAAACTTATTTATAAAAAAAAAATCATCTGCCTAATCCTGAATGGACGAAAGAGAGGGTTTTTTTATCACAGATTTTATGCAGAGTTCTATGAAATGTATGCTATGACATTCTTTGAATGATAAAATTTAAAATATTTTATACATCAGTTTCAAAAAATATTTTCGTTTTGAAAGGATATAATTTAAACTTCAATACATTTACCATATCCAAGTAACTAAAGAAAGTCTTAAAAAATTTGCAAAGATGCATTTCTATATTATGAAAACAGTCGCAACGTAATACTTAGCAATATAATTTGTCCCTCTCACCCGGAATGTGTTTCTAAATCTCTTTTCTCATTTTAATAGTGAGAAGAAAATATTCATTTTAAAAACGAAAAATGTATGTAGAACAACAGTACAGAACTTGTAAAAATTTTAGAACGCAATATTCAGAAGCAAATTATAGTTCAAGCATGTTTATAGGAGAAGCAAACGCATTTGTTTTCCCCCTCCCTTAAGCTTTTCTCTTACTTTTAGATGTTATAAACGTATTTAACATTTTAAATAAATACAATTTCTAAAATATACTTTAAATAATATTTTAATTTTAATCGAATAACAAAAATTACAATCGTACAAATAGCGAAAATATATTTAATAATTTTTATGAATTTCTACAATTTTAATGCTGTTAACGAAATTAAATAAATAAATCATAAAATCTATTCAAACATAAAATACTATTTTTTTTTTCAAAATATTACAATCGCCTTTGAAAGCCCTCCTGGTACAAGTTTAATATCAAGGGTGGGCATTAAGTTGATCGCCATTGACCGTTGGACCACCAAGACATTTTGGTGTGACCGACTTAAGACCTAAGAGGCGTATACTAAATGAAACATATTTATGGAACATTGTATTCTTTTTATTTCATAAGGAAGTTTTTCTCCTTAAAAATAATATAAATATTAAAGCACGTTGTTCAGAACTTAAGAATACTTTTGGAATCTAATAGGCGTGTCCTATTTTTTTAAAAAAAGTGAATATCATTTAACATCGTTCTTTGGTTCCACCTACATGTGTGAATTTGCATTTTCAGCGATGAATATAATTAAGACAACATCGTTTCAGTCTCACAAATGACCTCTTAGAATCCAGTGCAAGATTAACAGTTAGTAATTATATACCGATATATTGGCGGATAGTATGTAGCTAAAGTCTTCTACTGACTATGACTACAAGAACTAACTTTAGATGAAAATGATTTATTTCTTAATGTATTCTGAATTTTTTGATATTAAACGGATAATTTGGTGTTATTATATTTTTGTCAATTATTATTATGTTTGTAGTTATGTAGGTAAGTGCATATTCCTTATTTATTATTAAGTTATAATAAATATTGTAGACCTACGACAATGGATAGACCGCAACACCCTGAAGAAGTTAAAAGTAGCTTGTACCGTGAAACACCCTGTTTAGTAGCAATCGTTAAAATGTATTAATTTTTTAAATCAATAATTTTTTTAATATAATTAAATTATATTTCATTTTTAACCTCTAAACAAAACAAATAACAAACATATAATTTAGAAAAACATTTCAAAATGTTTCCTAATTTCAATGTTTTTAGTGTTAGTAACAAAATCAAATAAATGAATAATATAATATAAGATGCTATTTATTGGCAAACTATTACAATTTGTTCTGCAAACTCACAATCACGTTAACTACTTTAAAAAAGAGACATTTTTGCCAATTTGCGCAATATAAATTTAGAAGTGGAAATATATGCAAAAAAATATAGATGAAGTAGGATGCCAGAAGTATCAAAAAATTTTAAAGGTAGTATTTAAAGGTAAATTTTATATCACGCCTATAAAAAAATGAGTATTTTAATGTAGAAAAAGCAAAAGCGAAATTATTTAAAATAGAAATATAAATTGAAAAACTGCAAAAGTTGAAGAAAAATACATATGATTAAAAGTGAAAACGAATTATATTTATAAAAATAAGAGTTAATACAAATTCCGATTAATTTAAAATTCAAAAATTAACTAAATTCAGAGAACAGCTTTTCAAAAAAATAAAATCGATATCACAAAAAGTCTTTTTTTTTTGTAATTTTAATGGGAAAGAAAAACATTTTTGGGGAGTGTTTTGTTCCGAAGTCATGACAGAGAAACATTAAAACGTTTTATCCCTCATTTTATCCCCTTTAGAAGGGGAGAGAGTTCTTTTAAAAAGGGAAAGACTACCGTTAAGAGGGATGAGAGAGTAGTTAATCCTTTTCGTGCAAAGGAATATGTGCGTGAAATTTCGTTCGAATCAGACAAGTGGAATGGAACTGCGTAGACATCAAACAAACTAACATTCAATTATATATATATATATATATATATATATATATATATATATAGCAATATTTGGGATGAATTATTTTTGTTTTCGTAGTTTTGACAAAAATAAAATTTGAAAATTATAAGAATTTTTTTTATTAATACATATAAATTTATATAGTTTGAATAATGAATGATATTAAGGGGAGTTGCTATTAAATAAAGATACATCATACAATCAGTGAAAAAAGTCAATATATACAGCCTCGACTACGTAAAAAAGATGCATACGTTTTAGAAGAAATTCAAACTCAAGGAATATATATTTTTTTTAAACTTACCACAGAACACAGTTTGAAATCTCAATGCAAATAAAATAATATGAGAAAGTATTTCGTTTTCATGCGGAATTGCCGGAGTGTACAATTTAAAATATTAATAGAAAATAAAATTGAACTTTTAAATATTTCTTCTCAAATCGCATCACCAACTACAAAATTGTTTTAAAGCAATCACTAAATCTAACATCATTGTGAAAAGACTCCAAACACATGTCACGCCAATTACATGCATATATTCATAATTTCTACGTTAAATTCACTTAAAAGGTAAACAATTCTACTAAATAATTCCTATATAATAAAATTTATAATATCAGTAAAATTAAAAAAGCATGAGAAAATATTTCGGCTCTCTGAGAAATTGTGGCAACGTACAGTTTAAAATATTAAAAAAATAAAAAAAAATAAATGAACTTATACATTTTTTCGCCTCCAGACGCGGCGATCTGACAGCCACTCATCGCCAACGACATCTTCCCGGCGTTTTTCGATGAATAGCTACCACTCAAAACTCCATTAATTGTTACAGATTAACACTGAACGAAGGTTAATTTGGGATTTATTTGTTGTCAAATATAATTAGCATGTGTAAAATTTAAAAATGTGGTATGCAGTTTCAAGAAGTGTAATTAAAGCTAACAGTGTAACATCAACATATGTGGATTCATTCCATTTCTTGAATCCTACTATAAATGCATGTCTAGTTTATATAGAATTATATGAATTTCCTTATTTCATCATTTATTATAATTTTTTGAAATTTATGAGGAGTAAAAAATAATTGTACATAGAGAGAAAAACTCAAACATATATTATGATTGTGAAAATTATTAATTTCTATGATAAAAATTATCTCTTTCTGTTGTTTTTATAGAAATATTTTTCCAAACATTTTATTGATTAATACACTCTATCAAAAATACATATTTGCTTTTAATGAGTAATTTTATTCGAATCTAAAAAAAATCAGTGAAAATTTATATTTTAATTGCAATTTTTTCATTAACATTAAACAATTTTTTGAAAGAGAAAAAGGTATGTCTAGATTTCTATTAATACTTAGTATAAACTTTAAACGATTTATATAGGTCCTATAAATACTGCTGCTTTAATATAAAGATAAATATTGCTTCGTGAAAGCAGATGAATTTTTCACTGATAATTAAATTTTTTAATTATTATATAAAAATAAATCGTGTTGAAAATTTGTGTCATTGTTATTATCAGTAAATGAAATTATTTTAGTCGACTAGTTAAAAATGTTATACATTTTTTTTGAATTTTTAAAATTTCTCGTAATTGAGAAATAGAGTTTAAGTTTTTGCTTCTAATTTAGAAAAAAAGAAATTACAATGACCACATCTATAAATCATTAATGAAAATAAAATAACGTAACAAAATATTTTGACTTCATGTGCAATTTGTACAGCGTACAGTTTAAAATATTAGTAAAAAAACAAAAATGAAGTTGCTAACAAGTCTTCTCCTATCGCAGCGTTCTGACCCGACCATCGCCAACTGCATCTTTCCGCCGTTTACCGTTAAGTGACGGCCGCTCAGAATTTTATTCATCGTCACTTCTTATTGCTGAACGAAAATAACTGAAACGGTTTGAAACAATGTGATAATGATTTAATTTATGATCAAAAATATACAATGAAGTGAGCTGTAAAATTACCATCGCCTATAGGTAGGTCAAATTTATTGAAATTTGTGATTAAATATTCTTTTAAATTAATAATGGCATGTTTTGGATAAATATTGATAAAACAGTAGAATTAAGCCTGACATTAAAAATTATATTAAATTTGTTATCGGGCATAACTAACATATTAAAATGAAAAAAAAAATGCATTTTCTTTGTTACGAGATTTAAATAAAAATAAAAATGTAAAAACGCCATGTATGAATTCATACTATTTTTTTTCCTATCCTACTAATAATGAATGCTTAGTTTATAACACCGGTTGAAAATTTTAAAAAAAACTTTATAGACTCACTCCTTTATTGGTTTACTTTTAATTCAGAAGTACATTTTTATGAAAGTTCTGTTTAATCAAAAATGGGAAATATACTGATTATAGAAGGTGGAAATAAAAACCTCTTGCGAACTCAATTTTGACTTATTTCATTTGCTGTTAAATAATATTGCGTTCCCGTAAAGCAGGCTATTCAGAAAACTTACTATTAATTAGAAGAACAAAATGAAAGAACGAAATAATAATTAATTCTTAGAGTCTTTAATGATGAATTCATTTCAAAAGCAGTGAAGTTGAAGGAATAGTAAACGAGGAAGAAAGATGTAAATGCCTCCCCTTTGTCATATTTAAAATTATTAACTTGAATGCCATTAATTAATTCTTATAATGCAATTCAAATTGCATTGTATATAAATGTTTAGTTTTATTAAAAACGATATGGCATATAAATAAATACAATTATAAAAAATGTGTAGAATATTGGCTATCTCATGTGATGACATGTATAATTAAGCATAGCGAAATTCTTCGTTTATCATAACGGTAATGCACATGAAGAAAATGTTATTCTAAAAATATTGAAAACAAAGATAATTTAAGAGGACGATGGATTCTATTAGGCAGTTTTGCAAATTATTCAATTAGAGTTATGAAATTTTCTATGCATATATATTAAAATATAAATACGTCAAATTTCTTGAAAGAATTTTTAGAACTAAATTTGTTAATTTAAAAAAAAACATATAATTTTTATATATACAAAATACATAAACATATAATTTTTTTTAATAAAACATATAATTTTTAAAAATTTCAAAATATTACAAACAATTTAATTTTTATTTTTTCTATTATTTTTTCTTACTAAGCAATATAAATTTCTTTTAACAAAATTGTGCATAATTTTACACTTCCAATTAAATGCTAGTTTTTTAGAAATATTTTTATGGTCTCTTATTACTGAATTTTCATAGGAATTTTATGTCTTTCTGGACAAAATTTGACTTTTAACTATCTAAAAGAGCTTAAAATATAAAATGTATGTTCGGTTTTTTTTTTAATTGTTAACCTAAATATTTATTATCAATTCGGTTTTGCTTCATAAAAAATTAAGACACTTGGAACATTTCAAAGATTTTTAAATAATTAAATATCATTTTGAGAACAGCTATCACGATGCATCTTTTTTCTCTATGCTCTTCAAATATTTATTTTATTGAACAATGCATTTTATAACCCTATTTAAATTCACTATAAAGATATATTTTAATAATGAAACGACGAAAGTAAAATTTTATGTTTTTGGGTTTTTTCAAAGTCTACTGTCCCCTTAAACACGAAAATTGATCAATCATTTAGTCATTATTGTTTTAATCCATCCTATTCTATTCCTTTTCTACGTGCATGCATCGTTTAAAAGGAAGCACGAAACAAAGTTTATCATGTGACAGTCGACATACATAAAAATAAATAATATTTTATAAATAATTGTAAATGAAATATAAATATTTGATAAATTAAGAAATCATGCATTTTACATTTTTCTTATAAAATATGATGCTGTCTGTAACATGCTTCCACCACGTTTTCTTTGATGATATAAAAATTAAAAATCATTTCTTCCTCACTAACTTTAAATAGAGAATAAGAAATATCATAAATAGAGAAACATATTTCGCCTGTTGATTCTCAAAAAGCGCTAATGTCTTTTGATACAAATTATCTCTTTCTCTTGTCTTTATAGCAGTTTTGTATAGAAATATTTTATTGGTCACTGCACTTCATCAATATTGTATATTTAACTTTTATCAAATTATTTTGTTCAGTTAAAGTAAAAAGTTCTGGCAACATATCTTTTAATTGCAATTTTTCCTATTGCATTAATATGAAAAAGAAAAATGTAAGTCTAGTTACTTATTAATATTATAAATTTAAAAAAAAATCTAGATACAATAAAAGATACTGATTTAATTTATGCAAAAATATTAATTTTTATAACTTACTTTTATTTACAAATTAAGCAGCGTTAAATAAATTCTGTGAATTACAAAACGTAGTAAAATGTGTTAATTTTTAAATTTTTTTAATTAAGTTATAGAATATGTGCATAAATATTATTCGACAGTTATATTATATTGCAGTTATATACAACAGTTATTATTTTAAGCTTGGTATTTTAATAAGTTGCATAATTTTATCTAATTTAGAACTTTTAAATATTTTTAAATTAAGGAATGGATTTTCAATTTTGAAATTGTTTTCCCTATTTACTTTTTTAAGGAAATTCCTCATTTATTCTACAAACAGAATATAGTGACTCCATTATGGTTGTTATTAGCATTTTTTAAGTATTTATTTGAGGAATTTTTATGAAAAGTATTAATTTATCGTAGGATTATAATTTAGAACTTGTTTATTGCAATATGTATAACAAAAATGGCAATATATTAGAATCAGGTTAGTAAGTAAAATTCCTCATGTAATTTATTATTTTCAAAGAATAATGAAGTTGTTGTAGAAAATACTAAATTTAACTTTCTGTTGAGTCTATTTCATGTTTCAATTAAAGCATGGCAGTCAATCAGTTTCTCATTTTATCATATTTAAAATATCGTTATTATTTTTTAAATTAAATGCTCAAAATATATAAAAAAAATTAAAATCATAAAAAAATATGATGAAATGATGAATGGAATATGAGCAAAGAATTATATAATGACAAACGGAAAAGCTCAATTATATTTTATTCAGTTTTCCTCTTTGTTAATTTTAATTGAGCAATTTATTTACTGGCTATATAAAAATTTGCCAAGATTATATTTTTTTCTTCTAGTCCATTTCTGCGTTCAGTTTTCTAGTTAAGCAAGTAAAAAAAAAAAAGTGGAGTTAACATTTTGTCATCAATTGCCCTCATCATAAGCATAGACATATCATCAAAAGATAAAAAGAACTTCATCAAATTCTCTCTCCCTCTACAGAGAACGCACATCTCTCACCCCCACATGACAAAGAGATTTGATATTAAGTAATGACTCATCCTTCTGTAAATGAAAAAAATCTTAAAACATGTCAGCCGATTACAAACTAACATTCAGAATTTTTATTAAACAATCACTAATATACGATTTAGAATAGCAATAAAAAATAAGCATAAGTACACATTCTGACTTACCACTTAATTGAGGTAGCGTGCGATTTAAAATGTTAATAAAAATAAAAAATAAAGTAACAAAGCTTTTCTTCCTCCGATTTGCGGCGACCTGACAGTCACTCATCGCCAACGGCATCCATCCTCCCGGTATTTTTTTTATGAGTGATAAACAATCAAAACTTCATTAATTGTCACATCTTAATTCTGAACAAAGATAGCTGAAAGGGTTCGAAACAATCTGTTAATGATAATCCTGAAGATCAAAAAAATATATCCAAGAGATTTGAAAAAATCACCAGCGCCTACAGGAGAGTCAAATTTAACGTACAGATTTTGCAATCTAATTTAGTTAAACAATAGAAGGAATAGTTTATAATTAGTTATAATTAATCTGTTATTTTGATGTTGTATTAAAAACTGCTAGCAAAAGAATTGTATTGAGATTTATTTTTTTCAGATATAATTAACATGAGTAAAATTTTTAAAAAATGCTTTTGCACTGCTATGAATAATTAAGGATGACGGTGCATGTGTGGATAAAAAGCATTTGTAGATTCATAACCTTTTTGGCATCCTACTTTGAATGCATGTCTAGTTTATGTTTGGTACAGAAAATTTTATGAATTTTATAATTTTATTATTTATTAAAATTTTCTGAAATTTGTGTCTGGTTAGAAACAATTGTAAATAGAGAAAAAAATCACTCGTCTGCTGACTATGAGAACTTTTTTTATATAAATTATATATTTCTATTGTTTCTACATAAATTTTCTTTGAAAACATTTTATTAATTAATGCACTTCATCAAAAATTCATATTTAACTTTTACTGAGTTATTCTATTTGAATCTAAAAAAAAAAAAAAAATCTGAGTTAATCGAGAAAAATTATTTGGAAGAGAAAAGGGTATATCTGAATTTCTATTAATACTTAGCATAAATTTTAAATGAATGAACTAGAACTTATAAGTGATGATGATTTAGTGTATGGAAAAAATATTAATTCTTTAAAACACATGAGTAACACATTATTTTCTCCCTAAATTACGCATGATTAAATTAAATTCGTAAGTTTAAAAATATAATTTTAAAAAATTATTGTTAAATTCCCTAATAAAGCGTGTTAAAAATGTATGTGTCAATGTTTTTTATCAATAAAAGAAAATTATTTTAAGACGGCTATTTTAAAATGTTATACAATTTCTGAATTTTTAAAATTTTGTAATTGAGAAATAGAGTTTAAATTAAGGTTCCTGATTTAGAAAAAAATTATTATAATAAGGAATGAATCACTAATGAAAAAATAACGGAAGAAAGCATTTTAATTACAGGCGTAATTCGTGCAACACAAAGTTTAAGGTGTTAATACAAAATAAAAATGAAGTTGCTAACAAGTCTTCGCCAATCGCGGTGTTCTGACTCGGCCAACGCCAACTGTATCTTTCCGGCGTTTTCCGTTGAGTGACGGCCGCTCAGAATTTTATAAATAGTCACTTCTTACTGCTAAAAGTGAATAACTAAAACAGTCCCGAACAATCCGTTAATGGTTTGATTTATGATCAAAAATATATAACGAAGTGAGCTGTAAAATCACCAGTTTTTAAAGGTAGGTCAAATATATTAAAATTTGGAATTAAATATTTTTAAAAAATTATTGATTGTATTATTAATTTTAATGGTATAACTTTTGTAACTAAAGTATTGATTCTGCTAATAAAAATTAGATTTGGATTAATTTGTTGTCGGGTATAACTAACATGAGCAAAATAAAAAATGCACTTGGACAAAAAGTTTAATTTAAAATAAAAATGTAAAATCCTCATTTATGAATTCATGCAATTTCTAGCATTCTTCTAATAACGAATTCTTATTTTATATTTCCTATAGAAAACTTTAGGAGCTTTATGGATTTACTTTCTTTGCTTTTATAAATTCAGAAGTTCAATTTTCATAAAAGTTCGGTTCAGTAAAAAATGGGAAATATACTGATTATTGACTGCGGAAATAAAAATCTCGTGCGAACTCAATTTCACTTCCTTATTTGCTGTTAAATAATATGGTGTTCTCGTAATTCACAGCATCGTAAGAAATAAATTATGAATTTAAAAATAACAAAATGAAAAAAAAAAAGTTAAATAGTAATTATTTTTTAGAGTTTTTAATGATGAATGCAATTCAGAAGCAGCGAAATTGATGGAATAGTAAATGCGAAAGAAAAGCTGTAAATGTCTGCCCATTATCGAATTTTAAATGTATTAATTTGAATCCTTCTAATAAATACTTATAATGTAAATAAACGCATTGAATTAAAATTATTTTTATTAAAAACGATATGCCGTATAAATAAATACAATTACGAGAAATGTTTAGAATATTGAAACTCCAATATGATGACATATATAATGGAGATTTCCATTTGTCATGCTGGCAAAGCACATGAAGCAAATATTGTCATCAAAAATTGAAAACAAAGAGACTTTTAAGGGACGATGGACTTAAATAGGTATTTTTGCAAATTATTCACTTAAGATTATGAAATTTTTTAAGCATATATATTAAAATATAAATATATCAAATTTCTTTAAACGATTTTTAAAACGAAATATGTTAGTTTTTCAAATTTAAAAGTATAATTTTTTAAACATTTCAAAATATTCCAAGCGATTAAATTTTTAATTTTCTATTGTTTTTTTTCTCTAATTACGCAATATAAATTTATTTTAACAGAACTTTGTATAATTTTATAATTCCTATTGAATGCTAATTTTTGGAAATATTTTAATGTTTGATTACTGAATTTTCATAGAAATTTTATGTTTTTCTGAACTAAATTTGAATTTTAACTATCTAAAAAAATTCGGAATATAAAATGCATGTCCTACTTTCTTTCATTGTTTTACCGAAATATTTATTATCAATTCTATTTAATTTCTTAAAAAACTGACGACAGGAATTATCAAAGATATTTAAATAATTACAATATCATTTTGAAAAAAGTCATTAAGATGCATCTTTTTTTCTCTAGGCTCTTTAAATATTTATTTTTACTGAACAATACATTTTATAACACCACAAGTTTAGCAGAAAGATATATTTTAAGATCTATTTAAAAAGATATATTAAAGATATATTTGAAACGATAAAAATTAAATTTCATGTATTCGCTCATTTTTGGTTACTTCAAAGTCCATTGTCCCCTAAAACACAAATATTGATAAATCTAAAGTCAATATTATCTTGATCATTAGTTTTCAATGTGCATGCATTGTTTAAAAGGAAACATGAAATAAAGTTTGTCATGCTACTGTCGGTATATTTAATAATAAATATTATATTTTAATGAAGTATAAAGATATGAACTAAGAAATTCATGCATTTTAATTTTTCTTGTAAAAACATGAAGTTATCTTTTACATGCTTCCATAATGTTTTCTTTGATGATATATAAATTAAAAATAATTTCTTCCTCTCTAACCATAAAAGAGGAATTTCTAACCATTAAGAAATATCATAATTAGAGAAAAACCTTTAGTCTGCTGCTTCTCAAAAAGCGTTAATGTTTTTTGGTACAAATTATATTTTAGTCTTGTCTTTATAGGAGTTTTCTATAGGAAGATTTTATTGGTTAATGCACTTCGTTAAATATGTATATTTAACTTTTATCGAACTGTACTGTTTAGATTAACTAAAAAGGTCTGGAAACATATGCCTTAATTATAATTTTTTCCTCTCACATTAATCAATTCTATAAAAACGAAAAAGTTTTGTCTATTCACCTATTAATAGTATCACTTTTAAAGGAATTATATATGGCGTTAATTTGATTTATGCAACAAATATTAATTTTTATAACACACTTTTGTTCACAAATTAATAAATGTTAAATATATTTTGTGATTTTCAAGGTTTAATAAAATGTTTTAATTTTTTAAATTGTTTAATTAAGTTATAGAATCTGTATATAAATGTTATTCATCAGTTATATAAAATTATTTTAAGGCCAGTATTATGTTATGTTGCATAATATTATCTAATTCTGAATTTTTAAATATTTTGATCTTGTGAAATGGCTTTTAAAATTTTGAAGTTTTTATCCCCATTAAATTTTTTTCAGGAAATTCCTCATTTCCTCTAAAAATAGAATGCAGTGACTCCACTTTACATGTTATAAGCATTTTTAAGTATTTATTTGAGGAATTTTATTAACAGTAGTAGTTTATCGCAGCGTAGTAATTTAGAACTTGTTTATCATAATATGTATACCAACAATGGGAATGTATTGGAATAGGGTTAGTAAGTAAAACACCTCATGCAATTTATGATTTTTAGAGAACAATGAAAATTTTGTAGAAAATACTAAATTTAACTTTCTGTTAAGTGAAGCTATTTAATGCATGGCAATTTATCAGTTTCACGTATTATTTTTATTTAAAATACCGCAATTATTAGTTTCAAATTTAAATATACAAAATAAAAATTAAAATCATAAAAAATATGCTTCACACATTTTTCCAGCAAAAAATTACATAATGACAATCGGAAAAGTTCAATGATATTTTCTTCAGTTTTCATCTCCGTTAATTTCAATTGAGCAATTTATTTATTGGCTGTATAAAAATATGATTAAATTGTATTTTTTTTTTTTTGTTCGAGACCATTTCTGTGTTCAATTTTCTAAGTAAGCACACGATTTTTTACGCTCTTCACGAGAAAGAAGAAAAAAAACATTTCTATGTAACAGATTCCTAGTAACTGCTCTTTTAAGGGAATTAACATTCCTTTGCAAAATGAGTATTATCTACATATCATCAAAAGTAGGACGATCTCTTTCAACTTTATTCTCTTTTGCAGAGGTCGCATTTACCTCCACCACAAGATAAGGAGAATTGTTATTAAGTAAGGACTCGCCAGACAATCTTAGATTAAAGAAAACTAAATTTGTCATCAAAATAAAATTATGTATATATATCAAATATCAAATAAAAATAATAATACGATTTAAAAATTTTACCATCAAAGAATTAGCTTATCACAATCGGAAAAGATCAATAATGTTTTATTCAGTTTTCATCTCTGTTAATTTCAATTGAAAAACTTATTTTCTGTATTTATAAAACTAAGAGAACAAAAAAAGGGGTCCTATAAAACAGATTCAAATGCCCTTTTAAGGGAATTAGCACTCTAATACAAAATGAGCGTTATGTACAGATCATCAAAAGATAGGGACGATCTCTTTCAACTTTATTCTTCTTTTGTAGTGGGCACATTTATCTCCACCACAAGATAAGGGGAGTTGCTATTAAGAAATGACTCACCATACGTTCAGTGAAAAAAAAAGTCCTAATATGTACAACGCTTATAGTATACAAAGATACAAAAATTTTAGTAGAAATTCCGACTCAAAGAAAATATTTTTTATACACTTACAACTGAGAACCATTTAATATCTCAATATGAATAAATTAACATGAGAAAGCATTTCGACTTCATGCAGTGATAAAAGTATAAATATTAATAGAAAAAAAGTGAATTAAAAACATTTCGTCTCCAATCCAACTCATCACTAACATAGACAGATCATAAAGAAGTAAAAAGAATTCCCTTAAAGTTACTCCTCATTGGCAGGGAGCGCATATATCTCTCCCAGACGACGAAGGGAGTTGCTATTAAATAATGACTCACCCTTACATCAGTGAAAAAAGTCTTAAAATATGCCTCACCAATTTACAACAAAAATTCATAATTACTGTTAAAAATTACCACAATGCAATTTAAAATTTTAGTAAAAAAGAGCATAAATAAGCATTTCGACTTTCTGTGGAATTGAGACAGCGAGCGATTTAAAATATTAATAAAATTCGAAACGAAGATATGAAACTTTTCTTCCACCGATTCGCGGAGATCTGACATTCACTCATCGGCATCGGCATCCTCACGGCTCTTGCCGATGAGCGACTGCCACTCAAAACTTCATTAATTGTCACATCATAATTCTAAACGAAAGTAACTGAAACAGTTCGAAATAATATATAATTGATATAGTTGAAGATCAAAAATATATATCCAAGAGATCTGGAAAATATCCAACTCCTATAGGTGGGTCAAATTTAAGGTATAGATTTTGCAGTCTAGTTTATTTTAACTATAGACGGTATAGTTTATAATTACTTTTCTGTAGATGCTGTATTAAAAGCTGATAGTAGAAAATTTTTTGGGGATTTATTTGTTGTCGGATGTAATTAACTTGAGTAAAATTTTGAAAAATGTTTATGCAATGTCAAGAAGTTTAATTAAAGATAATAGTAAAAAATAGCATGTGTGGATTCATATCATTTCATACATCCTAGTATGGTTGCATGTAGAATTTCTATTTGATACAGAACATTTTATGAATTTTATTATTTTTAAATTTTTCGGGAATTTATGAAGGGTTATAAATGATTGTGGATAGAAAGAAATCCATTTCATCTGTTTATTATGAAAATTAGAAAATTTCTTTTGATGTAAATCATCTCGTTCTGTAGCTTTTAAAGAAATTTTCATTTGAAGCATTTTATTGATTAATTCACTTCATCAAAAAGGCATATTTAACTTTTACTGAGTTATTCTACTCGAATTTTAAAAAATTCACTCAAAATTTATATTTTAATTGAACTTTTTTCGCTAACTTTAAGCGATTATTTGAGAGAGAAAAAAATTATGTCTAGATTTCTATTAATAATTAGTATAAATTTTAAACATGTTATCTAGATACCATAAAGGATGTTGCTATAATATATGCAAAATATATTAATTCCTTAAAACAGATTAGTTTTTGTTCACAAATTACGAAATATTATATTAAAATTAAAAATATAAAACAAATTTTAATTGTTAAATTGCAAAATAAATCGTGTAAAAAATGTGTGAGTCAATGCTAATTATCTATTAAATAAAACTATTTTAAGACTAATATTTTAAAATGTTGCACAATTTTTGAATTTTTAAAGTTTGTTTTTGAGAAACCGAAATTAAATTTCGGTTCCTGATTTAGAAAAAATAAAGATTATAATGACCACATACATAAATCACTAATAAAAAAAATGTAAGAAAACATTTCTCTTTTTGAGCAGTTCGTGCAGCATACAGTTTAAAATATTAATAAAAAATAAAAATTAAGTTGCAAATAACTCTTCGCCAATCGCGGCGCTCTGACTCGACCATCGCCAACCGCATATGTCCGGCGCTTTCCGTTGATTGACGGCCGCTCAAAATTTTATTCATCGTCACTTCTTCATACTGAAAGTGAATAACTAAAACGTGTCCGGAACAATCCGTTAATGATTTAATTTATGTTCAAATATATAAAACGAAGTGAGCTGTGAAATCGCCAGCGCCTAAAATTAGGTCAAAATTATTAAATTTTGAGATGCAAATATTTTTTTAATTGCAGGTGGCATATTTTAGAAATAGTAAATCAAAAAGAAAAGATGTAATCCCTACCCATTATCGTATTTCAAATGTATTAATAACGAAATTCAATTTTCATTTTATTTAAATGTTTTTTTATTATAAAACGATAGGTTGTATAAATAAATACAGTTATGAGAAATACGTAGAATATTTACATTCACATATGACATATATAAAGAAGTGCAATGAATTTTTTTATTTATCATACTGGTAGTTCACATGCAGAAAATATTATCCAAAATAACTGACAACAAAGAGACTTTAAACACCAAAATTGATCAATTTAAAATCCATATTATGATGATCCATCATTTCCTATGTACATACATAGTTTAAAAGAAAGCATGAAACAAAGTTTGTCTTATGGTAGTCAATATTTAACAATAAGTATTATTTTATAAAAATTTAAAATTTTTAAAACAAAATATAAAGTTATCTGTAATATGCTTCTGCAACGCTTGCTTTCATGATATGAAAATTAAAAACCATTTCTTCCCCACTAATTCTAAATAGAGTAAGAAACACCAGAAAAATAAATAATAGAGAAAAATATTTCGTCTGCTGATTCTCAAAAAGTCCTAATGTCTTTTGATACAAATTATCTTTTTCTCTTGTTTTTATAATAGTTATGTATAGAAATATTTTATTGGTTTATGTACTTCATCAAGGTTATATATTTAACTTTTCTCGAACTTTTCAGTTGGGCTTAAGTAAAAAGTTCTGAAAACTTTTAATTGCAACTTTTTATCTAACATTAATTAATTCTATGAAAAAGAAAAAAGTATGTCTATTTACCTATAAATAGTATAAATTTTAAAGGATTTATCTGGACCCTATAAATGGGGATATTTTAATTTATGCAGAAAATATTAAATTGTATAACGCAATTTTTTCATGAATAAACAATGTTAAGTTTATTTTGTAATCTGCAAAATGTAGTAAAATATTTTAATTTTTTAATTGTTTAATTAAATAATTAAAAAATCAATTATTAATCAATCAAGTTATAAAATTTGAGTGTAAAAGACATTTATTAGTTATATAAAATTATTTTAAAGCTATTATTTTAATGTATTGCATAATTTTATCTAATTTTAATTGTTTAAATATTTTGATTTGTAAAAGAGGTTTTAAATTTTGAAACTTTTTTGCGCATTGAATTTTTTAAAAAAAATTCCTCATTTCCTCTAAAAAATAGAAATGAAGGCACTACACAAACGCAATTACATGTTATAAGTATTTTTTAAGTATTTAATTTAAAAAATTAGCATAAGTAGATTTTAGTAAGGGTATTAATTCGCTTTCTTACCGTAATATTTGTAATTAATTAATTTTTTTTCAAATTATATAATAATGGGATGAACATTCTTCAAAGTTTTACAGTTCTTGCGAATGTAAGTTCCCTCTTCTTTGATATAGAATATAAGAGTACATGAATTACATTGGATGTAAGTTTTTCAAATAAATAAATTGTTGAAATACCTCAGAAGGCACCACGCATTATTACTTTCAAATTATGTGCAAGCGCTAAAGAGCCATATGGAATCAAAATTTAATTTCATAAGATGTCTCGAATAGTTAACAGAAAAAAATGATTTAATTTTAGACACAAGAAATTTAAAAAGGCACCCACAAATTTGTAGTTAGAAAATAAAAAGCTAAATGGTATGTTCGTTGATGCATTTTAATATTATAAAATTGAAAATAATAGGATTATATTACAATAATACCTAACAATTTTAAAAGGAGAAATAAAACTCTACATAAATTCACATGTTTTCGCCTCACTTACGCCTGTTTCGTAATTTTACAATTTTATAAATGTATTTCGGTACATTAAATGGATAAACTTTTCGAAATATATTTAAAATTCTGTTTTATTCTTAACTTCAAAATAATAGAAATAATAATCCTACAAATAGAAAAAAGACATAATTTTTATACATTTCGGCATTACTTAAAGTTTTTAAAAAAATCAAATAAAGGAATAATAAAGTATATGAAAACATAAAATGAATTTATAGGCAAAATATTACAATTGACACTGCAAGCTCAAGTGTAATAGCAACCCTTTAAAAATATTACAAAATTTGGCTATTTTTCATATTATAAATTAAAAAGTTCTAAAATATGCAAAAAAATATAGGTTAGAAAGAAAGTTTGAATTAATTATAATTTTAAAAGACATTTTTTAATAAAATTTTAGCTAATGAATATAAAAAATGAGTATTATACTGTAATGAAATCAAAAGTGAAAACTATCCCAAAACAGAAAATAAAATTTAACACCAGCAAATGTTCGAAATACGATTAAACAGTAAAATAGTTTTTATATTTAATAAAAAAGAAAGAATTAATACTAATTGCGTTTATATTCAGATGATAATGTGTACATAAATAAAACTGCTATCATTGAAAGAGTATTTTTTTTTAATTTTAAAAATGGGTTAAAATAATTTTTGTGCAAGAAATTGTTACAAGTTTATGCCGGAAAAGCATTAAAGCTTTTCTAGCCAATGTTTTATCCCCTTTAGAGGAGGAAAGAGTACTTTTAAAATGGGACAGAGTAATTTTAAGAGGGGAGAGACAACAGTTAATCCTTTTAGTGTGTAGGAATATTTGAGTAAAATTTCGTTCGAATCAGTCAAGACAATGGAACTGCACCGTTGCAAACAAACAATCAGTCAATTGCAAATGCATATTGAAGCAAGCGGAGGTTGTTATAATAATACTGAAAACTTAGCTTTAAATTATTATTGTTTTCTCAGTCTTACTAAAATATAATTATTTATTAGAGTTTTTTTTTATCAATACTTGCAAACTTACATATTTTGAAAAATGAAATGCTGAAACGATATCTAACTTAAATTTTAAAATTTCGCCATTGGCACAATACACAGTATCAAATAACGTAAAGAAGTTCATTTCATTTAACGTAAAGAAGTTCATTTCATTTAACGTAAAGAAGTTCATTTCATTTAACGTAAAGAAGTTCATTTCAAAGAAATTCAACTTTTTTTCTGAAATAATGATGAATGAAAAGTGATTATAATATATATCACTTTTAAAATTTAATAAATGTTAAAAAAAAGTATTAAATTTAATTGTGTAAAAAATAGATTGTTATGCTTATTTTTAATAAACATTTATTCCATTTATATTACTGTCTATAGGAACCAGATTATCACAATGCTTTTTTTTCAAGCAAGGAGAGGAGAGTTCATCAATAGATATCAATTTTTTAAACATCACTATATAAAGAAATGACCGTTTAATCACAATTTTACAGTTTATTTTTTTCAAATAACAAATCATTGATTAGAAATTTTTATGAGATGTCTTTCATATCAGTGAGGAAGGGAACCGTCATAAAACCGTCTTCTCTACTTAGAATTCAATAAAATATTGCATGCAGAAAGTCAAAATATTTTAATTGGAATGAATTTTAATTGATTGGTAGGTTATGTGGGTTTTAATGGCGCAAAAGCCATCAAAACCAGGGCATACTGTGCCAAACGTATGGCATATTAAAAGGATCACGGTGTTAAAACATTTGGTATTATATATAAAAAAATAATTTATTAAGATAATTTAAAAACATTTTTTAATTCCTTCTACTTCCTAATTCTTCCAGAATTAAAAAAAAAATAATGCAAATTAAATCACATGACAAAAATTTTAAAGGACACAATTTAAATAAAATACTAATTTTAATACATTTTATTATATTTATATGCATTCCTCATAGAATAAAAAATAATAGCAAATTAGGAAAAATGAAGTATGCTATGAAATTAAATTAAGTATAGACATCAAATTTATAAGAACAGTTAAAAACACAAAAAATATGGTTTAAATTCACCCCCAATAAATACCCTAAAAATATATATTAAAAAAAAACTCGGTAATATTTTATTCGATTTTCAGTGAAACTAATCACAAATGAGCTATTTATTTTTTTGTTTAAAAAAGACAATTACTTATACTTTTTCTTCGAGGTTATCTCTGCATTAAATTTTCGAAGTAAATATAATCCTTTTAAATTTTCAGAAGAAAAAAAAAAGTGAACTTCTATGAAATCGTTTCATAAAAGCGGCCATTTCAGACAAGAATAATTTTGCAAAATGGGCATTATAGGCAGTTCATCAAGAGGAAATAAGAACTCCCTCAACCTATTCCCCTTCTCCAGATAACACACATCTCTCCCCCACTTAATAAGGAGAGTTGCTTTTAAGTAATGACTCACCCTCCCATCAGTGAAAAAAGTTATAAAAGTTATGCCACGCCGTTTATAAACAAAGATTCATAATTACAGTAAAAGATTTACCACAATACTATATAAAATATCAATAAAAAAAGGGAGCATAAAGAAGCCCTTAGATTTTCTGCGGAATTGAGACAGCGTACAATTTAAAATATTGATAAAGAATAAAAATGAAGTTTCAAAACTTTTCTTCCTCCGATTTTGCGGCGATCTGAGTGTCACTCATCGCCAACGGCATCCTCCCGGCGTTTACCGATGGACGATTGCCGCTCAAAACTTTATTAACTATCTCTTCTTAATGCTGAACGAATGTAGCTGAAATGGTTCCAAACAATATTTTAACGATTTAATTGAATACCATAAATATACATTCATGTGATTTGAGAAATCATAACATCATTTCCTAAATGTGAGTCACTTTTATTGAATTTAAATTTTGTAATTTAATATTTTTTTAACAATTAAAAGAATGTTTTAGAATAAGTTTTTATTGTCGCTGTATTGGAAGCTGTTAATAAAATATTTTACTGAGAATTTTTTGGTGTCGGATATAGCTATATGCAAAATAAAAAAAAATACATTTTCTTTATATAAACGTTTAATTAAAAAACAGTATGAATGAATTCAAGCCTTTTCTTGATCCTTCTATAAAATGAATTTCATTTTATATTTTCTTTAGAAAATTTCATGAATTCTTTTCTTATTTTCCCCCTTTTTTTAATTCCGAAACACATTTTTATGAAAATTGCAATTGCAATCTTACTTCTCTCAGCGAATAAGACATACCTCTTTCCTACATGACAAACAAAGTAATGCCTCAATCTTTGTGAAAAAATTCAAAACTCTTGTCGCCCCAGTTATATGCAAACATTCATAATTTCTATATGAAATTCACTTAAAGGGAAAAGTATTGTACTAAATAATTCCTATAAGAATAATTTATAATCTTATTAGAAATAAGACAACATGAGAAAACATTTCGCTTTCTGCATAAGTAAGGCAGCGGACAGTTTAAAATATTAAAAAAAAATTAATTAACTTATAAAACTTTTCGTCTCCAATCGCGGCGATTTGACAGTCGCCCATCGCCAACGGCATCCTTCCGGCATTTTCCGATGAGCGACAGCCGCTCAAAACTTTATTAGTTGTTACGTCTTAGTGCTAAATGAAGGTAGCCGAAAAAATTCTAATCAATCAGTCAGTGAATTAGTTGAAGATCAAAACATATTTCCCAACGATCTGAAAAACTACCAGCACCTATAGATAAATCAATTTTATTGAATTTCGCAATATACTATTTTTTTAACTATAAAAATCACATTTTAGAAAAAAAAATTACTGATGTTGCTATAAAAGCTGCTAACAAAAAACTGTATTGAGAAATTTGTTGTCGGATATAGCTAACGTGTGTAAAATAAAAAAAAGGCATACGCACTATCAAAAATAACAGTTCATAACCACACATTGCACATTCATTTCTTAAAGGAGTGCCCCATTTGCAATACATTTAGAAAATTTTAGGAACTTTTAAGGCATTCTTTTTCGAATTTCGAATTTTTATGTACGTTTCATTCGTTAGAAATATAACTGAAATGTAAGATATACTGATTATTCACAGCGGACATAAAAAAATATATCTTGCAACCAGCTTTCGACTTTCTCCTTTGCAATAAAGTTTGTTGCTAAATATTTTTTGTTTGAGTTCCCGTAATGCATGTCACTGTTAAAAAACCTATTAAAAATTACAAAAAAAAAAAAATGTAAAAAAAAATTAATCAAAAATTATTTTTATAACTTTTTACTGACGAATACACTTTTAAAGCAGTAAAATTGAATGATATTGAAAAAAAGTAAAAGTCAGCGAAAAAATAAAGCGATTGGAAATTGTTAAATATTAAAATATATTAATTTGATTTTTGCTAATTTATTAATTGAGTGAAATTCAATTTGCTTTGTATTTAAATTTCTGTTTCGATAGAAAAACAATATATCCAAATAAAAAATGAAATAATAGGAAATACATCGAATATTAATATTGTACGTTTTTGTAATTTTTTTATAAAGAACATTTGTGTAATGTTCGCTTATAATAGATTGGTGACTTATTAAAATAATTGCAAACAAAGACGCTTTAAGCAGTATGTTAACGAAGTTATGGAACGAAATATTTACGTTTTCAAAAAAGTATTTGTCTAATTTTGTGAAAATTTGATTATCGAATTTTAGAAAACAGTTTTTACCATTTCTAATATTATTTTAAGCAATATTTTTATGGTATGAAATATCTATGCTTTAAGTTAAATATATGTCAAAATTTAAGCAATCGCAGCCAACAATTTTAAAATATATGCTTAATTTCAATCGTTTGATTCTTTAAAGAATATTTTATTTATCATGCTGCCAATCCTATCTGATTCTTAGTTTCCCTTGAACGATTTATTGTATTTTGCATTTTTCATGCTGACAATACACATAGACAAATAAAAATATTAAAATCCTAAAGAAATGAAAATAATCAGACCTAAATTATGAAAAGTGATAAATCTGAAATCTTTTTCTAATGCATACTTTATGGTTTTATAAAAGCGTGAATAAATTTTCCTATATAGCTGTAGGAATCAATTGCTATTATTTTTTAATGATGTATGAACATTTGATAAAAAATAAGATAAAATGAATGTGATAAAAAAAAGATAAAACGATGTCTGAAATCTGATAAAAAATGATGTATGACCCATCATCAATACAGAAAAACATTTCGCCTGCTGATTATGAAAAGCTCTAATTTCTTTTAATATAAAACATCTCTTTCTGTTGTCTTTATATGATTTTTTTGTAGAAATATTTTATTGAATAATACATTTCATAAAAAAATCCATATTTAACTTTTATTGAGCTGTTCTCTTCTAATTTAAACAAAAATACTTTGAAAATGTATCATTTAATCTGAATTTTTTTTTTGTATCGCATTAAAAATTAGCATGAAACAAAAAGGTGTATTTAGTTTTCTTTAATAATTAGTATAAATTTTAAAGGATTTGTCTAGATCCAATAAATAATGCTGCTTTAACTTATGCAAAAATATTAGTTCTTTATAAAGGATTAGTTTTTGTTCACAAATTACGTAGTATTTAATTTAATTTGTGAGGTAATAAATTTTCTTAAAAATTCTTTAAATGCCGATTTGTTTAATTAATCGTGCTTAAAACGCTTGCGTGTAAATATTTTTTTACCATTTAAACATAATTATTTTAAGCTTGTTTTTGTAATTTGTTAAAAAAATTTAATTTTTGAAGATCTGAATTCTAATTTTGAATTTTGAAATTTCGTATTTGAGAAATAAGTAGAGTTAAAATTTTGGTTACGCATTTAGAAAAAAGATTATAGAGACTCCGAAGATGATATTGCACGTTAGAAGCAAATTTCAGCATTTATTTCAGGAGTTTTTAAGAAATATAGTAATTTAGATCTTTATTATAATATGTATAGTTAATTAAATATTATTAAATGTTTTTTTAAATAACTGAATAATTATAGCATACTTATTCTTTGCAATTTCGAAAGTAATGTAAATGCCCTCTGCTTTGCCAAAGACTAAAAGGGATATATGGAATTGGTTAGATAATATAAGCTTCTTAATACATGTAATTCTTTTAAATATCTAGGAAAACATTAAGTATAAATTCTTTCAAAACATGTGCAAGCATAAAAAAAAATATGAAATCAAAATTCAGTTTGATGAGATGACATTGAATAGTTAAAAATTGAAAATTTCTCAAGTTTAAACGCAACACAGATAAAAAGAGACCCATAAATTATTAGTTATAAAATAAAAACCTGAAAAATAGTGTGTGTTGATCTATTGTAAAGCAATAGCATTGAAGATAATACGATTAAATATGTAACATTGCAAAAAAACTAACACATTTCTAAATAGACTTAATACTCAACATAAAGGCACTTATTTTCGTCTTTCTTACCCTTTTCTTTTACTTTTTCCAGTTTTATAAATTATTTTGATGTTTTAAATAAATAAAAGTTTTGGAATACATTAATTAATAAATTGTATTTCATTTTAAACTACAAAATAAAAAAATAATAATAATCATATAAACAGAAAACTAAATAATAAGGTTTTTCCGCATTTCAACATTTTTAAAGTTGCGAACGGATTCAGATAAAGGAATAATGCATTTTATGAAAATATTAAATGTTATTTATTGATAAAACGTTACAATTTCACGCTTATCTCAACGCTCACGTTTAATTGCAAACAAACAAGGACACATTTCTGTTAATTTACACATTATAAGTTTAAAAGTACCATGGTATGCAGAAAATATAGGTGAAACAGCGGAGAAAAAGCAAAAAATTTAAAAGATCTTGTTTGAAGTAAGTTTTAGCTCATGCATTTAAAAAATGATATTTTATTGTAATAAAAACAAAAGTGAAAATGTTCAAAGACAGAAACAAAATTTGAACATCATCAAACGATAAAGCGTGATAGATGTGTTAAATCAAGTTTTATATTTAAACAAAAGCAAGAATTAATACAAATTACATTTAATTAGAGTTGAAAAACTTATTTAATTCAAAGAATAATATGTACAAAATTAAAACTGGTATCACCGAAAGGCAATTTTTGTTTTAAATCGGTGACAAAAGATTTTGAGTACTGATTTGTTCCGAAGGTACACTGAAAAAGCATTAAATCATTTTACCCCTATTTTATCCCTTCTAGAAAAGGAGAGCGTTCTTGAAGAGGGAGGGAGAGTGTCTTTGAGAAGGGAAAGATAACTTAATCCTTTTGGTGCGAAGAAAATGTACGTGAAATTTCTTTCGAATCATTCTAGGGGAATGGAATTGCATAAGTTTCAAATAAATAATCATTCAATTATATATATATATATATATATATATATATTGAATCCAGCAGATATTATTATACAACAGTCTTAGATCTTAATTCTTATGACACAGTATGATTTGAAAAATCTGAAAATTATATATAAGAGTTCTTTCATCAACATATATCAATTTATATATTGTGAATAATGAAAGTATGGAAAGAATTTCAGTTAAATTTTAAAAGTTTAGTATTGGCGCAATAAACATTATCGAAAGTCAAATAATGTCAAAAAAAAACGTTAGGGGAATGAGGATTACTGTGATTAAAAATACTACATTAATTTTCTCTCATAAGTTTGGCAAAAAATTATATTTTAATGCGCAGTTATGCCACCATGCGAAAAAAGTCTATTAAATATAATTATTGTAAAAAATAGATTGTATCCATTCTAACTCTTAAAATACATTATTTGTTTTATATTTCCTTCTTTACGAATCATATTGTTACTGGAATTTTTCAAGAAGGCAAAGACGGGCGAATGAATTAATAATTTTTATACTGTTATTAAGTTAATAGTTAATTAAGAGCAATTTAATTATTATTTTATATTTCAGTCATATTTTTAGAAAAGAATCAGTAATTAGAAATTCTTATATGCTATCTTTCGAATCGAAGATTCAGGTAATCATAATAAAATTTTATTTTCTTTAAATATTCTTCAATTAACTGCTCAGAAAAGATAAAAACAAATTGAGAGTATTATGAAATTCAACACTTTCAAAGATTAATGAAAATATTTTAGAAGTTTTTTATTGAACTTTCTATTATGTGAATCTCTTAAATGCCTCTTTCAGCTCAAGACAATTTATCAAGTGCTTTCTACCTTTATTTAAATTACAATAATTTTTGCAATTAAATGCACAAACTATGTTTATTTTCCAGATTAGAGTTTGAATTGCCTCAGTGAAACGAAATTAATAAATAAATAAATGAGAATTAATGAAAATAATGCTAACTGAATGCTAATATTAATAAACTCATGTATATATATTAATCATAGAATATAAATAAACACAGAATAGTTAAAACTGAATTTACTATAAAAATAAAATTATGTATAGACATCAAATATAAGAAAAATTAAGATATAGTTTAAAATTCTACCAGCACTATTTTACCCAAATAATATAAAAAGTGCTCGTCTGATATCTCGATGAAATTTTATTCTGTTTTTATTGTTTTTTAATTACTATTTATCTATTTTTGTGTCAAAATTTACTGAGATTGCATTTTTTGTTAAGTCTATTTTTGTTTTGAATTTTCTAGGTACGTTTAAGCTTTTTAATAGTATTCAGGATTAGAACAGGAGGGCCCCTATGAAGTAAACTCATGTTTGCTACCTTCTAAAGCAATCAGCATTCCTTTGCAAAATGGGGATTACGAACAAATCATCAAAGATGTCTTACAACGTTTCTCCCTTTGTCAGCGAAAACACATCCCGTCCCTGCATGACAAGCATAGTTGCTATAAAGTAATAACTCAACTTCCCATCTGTGTAAAGTCTTAATGCTTGTCGCGCCTGTTGCAAATGCATATTCATAATTTCTAATACTAATTCAGTTCCAAGGAGAGTACATTTTTAATAAACAATTACCATAGAATACAATTTAAAATCTCAATAAAAAAGAGTACATGTAAAAACCTTTCGACTTACAACGGAAATAGGACAGCATACAATTTAAAATATTAATAAAAAAATAAAAATGAACTTATGAAACTTTCCGTCCCCAATCGCGGCGCTTTGACCAGGGCATCACCAATGCAATGTCCCGGCGTTCGCCGATGAACGACCGCAGTTCAAAACTTTATGAAATGTCACTTCCTCATGCTGAAAGGGAAAGCAGAAATGGTTCCAATCAATCTGCCGATGAATTATTGAGAATAGAAAAATATACCGACGCTATCTGTAAAATTACCAATGCATAAAGGTGAGCTAAAATTTTTGATTTCTATTTTGTAATTGATTTTTTTTATTGTAAAAGACATATTTTAGAATTACTTTTGTACAACTGTTTCATTAAAAGCTGCTCACAAAAAATACGTTGAGAAATATTTCTTGTCGGATATAATTAACATATGTAAAATAAAAAAAAAATGCACATGCATTTTCAAGAAGTTTAAAATAATATTGTGAAAACGCCTTTTATGAATACATGCCATTTTCTGCATTGTACTATGAAATGACTGTCTGTTCATATATTTTGTAGAAATTTTATGATTTTTTTCTCGAATTTTGAAATGCGGTTTATGAAAGTTCTTTTTTATTACAAATGTTATTGAAAGTAAGATATGCTGATTATTGACAACGGAAATCGTAATTTCTCATTCGGCCTCCATTCGACTTATCATTTACAACTAAATAAGCTCGTATTATCGTTATAGAATCTTATGTAAATCAGAAAACGGCAAAATAGGAAAGTTAAATAATAATTATTTAGAATAGTTTTTTAATGACGAATGCATTTCAAAAGCAGCGAAGTTTGAAGAAAAATAATTATATGTTGTGATAAAAAAAAATGAAAGTGATTGCTGTTTTTCGCATTTTAAGATGTATTAATTTGAATTCCACTATTAAATGTCTCTCATGTAATGCAGTTAAATTTGCATTGTATATAAATATCTATTTTCATAAAAAAAAAAATTAGGTCTGAACATGTAAATAAATGCAATAATTAGAAATAAGTGTAATATTCACATTATGTGTGAAATGTAATGTTTTTACAAGGTATATATTTTTTAAATGGATGTGAAATTTTCGCTTATACTAAATTTTTGCAAAGTATTAAAATATTTCCACCAATGGACATTTTAGCAGTCATTTAATGCTATAAGATATGTATGTCTCAAAAAATAATTTATTTCATAATTGATGTTAGAACTAATTAACTTTTTATGAAAATCTTGAAATAATAATCTTTTATGAATTAATCTTTTTATGTTTAATCTTTTACGAATCATTTTAATAGCTCTTCAATGCTACGTGATATGTATGTCTGAAAAAAATATATATATAATTATTTACGTTTGGAATAATTAACTTTTAGGAAAATTCTTAAACAAAATAATAATCTTTTAAAAATAACCTTTTTATAAAAAAATTATATTTAAAAAAAAATATTTATTTTAAATAATAATAATATTTAATATAATAATAACAATTAAAGGCATAAAAATTATTGTGTAAAAAGTATACTAGCAATTTAATAATCAACTGATAAAAAAAAAACTAAATGGAAATATATTCACTTTTCTTTGCTATAATTTATAATCGAGTTATTTATTTTTTGTGAGTTTCAAAACTTTTTTAAATTAAACTTTTTCTTCAAAGCTATCTCTATGTTTAATTTTTTAGGTAGTAAAAGCTTTATAAGTTTTTAATAACAACAAGCGGAAAGTTCAGAACAAGTAGCGAACTTCAATAAAAATATTTCATGGTTGTTCCTTTTTAAAATAATTAGTATTCCTTTGCAAAACGGGCATTATAGGAGATCATCAAGAGGAAACAAGAACTCCCTGAACTTTCTCCCCCTCTCCAGAGAACGCATATCTCTCCCCCACTTAATAAGGAGAGATGCTTTTAAGTAATGACTCAGCATCCCATCAGTGAAAAAAGTTATAATACATGTGGCGCCGATTATAAACAGAGATTCATAATTCCTGTTCAAAAAATTACCAAATTAAATATAAAATTTCAATAAAAAAATAAGGAATATAAGTAAGAATTTCGACTTTGTGCGGAATTGAGGCAGGGTGCGATTTAAAGTATTAATAAAAAATTATAAATGAAGTTACAAAACTTTTCTTCCTCCGATTCACGGCGACCTGACAGTTCACTCATCGCCAACGGCATCCTTCCGGGTAATCCAATGAGCGGCTGCCGTTCAAAACTTTGTTAACTATCTTTTCTTAATGCTGAACGAAGGTAGCTGAAATGGTTCTAAACAATATGTTAACGATTTAATTGAATATCATAAATATATATCTAAGCGATTTGAAAAATCATAGTCATCACTGAATAAAGGTAGGTTAAATTTATTGAATTTGAATTTTATAATCTAATTTTTTTTAACTATAAAAGAAAATTTTAGGGAAAAGAATCTTATCGTGATTGTTTTAAAGTTGTCAACAAAAAATTGTCTTAAAGAGTATTTGTTTTCGGATATAGCTGACATTTATAAAATAAAAAGAAACATTTTCTTTGTCTAGACATTTAATTTTAACAAAAAGAGTGGAAAAACCACATATATGAATTCAATCTTTCTTCCCATAGGTCTGTGAAATGAGTTTTCATTTTATATTTTCTATAAAAAAATATCATTTTTTTTTTTTAATTTTGAAGCAATTTTTTTAAGAAAATTGGAATTATTATAGCTGTCTGAAGTTTACAGATCAGTGACTAAAGAAACTCAAAATTCCTGTGCGATCTTTTACTTTCGGATTTTGCATTTAAATAATATTGCATTCCTGTAATGCTGCTCACTATGAAAAATTTGCTATGAATTAGAAAAGAGTAAAATGAAAAATTTAAATATTAATTATTGTGAAGATTTTTTAATAAAGGGAAAAAATTTTCACTTGATAATACTCTTTTTGAAAGCCGCGAAGTTGTAAGAATAGTAATAATACGTAATGATAAAGTAGAAATGAAAGCCATTGGAAATTGTCACATTTTAAAAAGAAATCCTTTGAATACCATATATCAGATAATAAAATACATTTTAATTTGCATTGATTTTTATTTTCATGAGTAGTACAAGTGCATATATGTAAATGCAATGATTATAAATGCGTATGATATTGCTATTGAATGTGAAATGCACTGTACAAGCAATAAAAACATTAATTTCAAAGTTACTTCACTTAAAGTTAATTCCTCAGCAAAATATTAAGAGATTTTCTTATATGATTATTTCTAGTAATATGTTAATGATATAAAATATCTATATTTTAAGATACATTTTAAAATTTGACAAACTTTGGACAATCGTTGCTAACCTTTTTTAATTTAGAATAGCATGCTTAATTTCAATATCTGATTCTCTGTGGTTTACATTATTTATCATGCTGGAATTGCACACAGATTGATAATTTTGTAAACATAATAAGCAGAAATTTGGAAATCAAAGAGATCTAAAACATTAACATTGATCAATATGAATTCGATATTAACTTATTCCATATTTTTCTATTCATTTTCTTTATGTACTTTGTTTAAAAGGAAATTTAAAGCAAAATTTAATATGTAGTAATAATTATTATGATTAGTATTTATTTAATAATTATTATGTTTTACAGTAGTTCCAATAAGTTGCTAAAAAAATCTAATCCTTACAAAAAATTAAAATAATCAAACAATTTAATACTTTTTAATATAATAAAACTGTACATATTTGAATATGTAAGAGTTGTCTACAACAGACTTATACAATTTTTTTATTGATGACATAAAATTTTAATTATTTTTTTACTCAATCTCTGGAAATGGTAAGAACTATAGTAAATGCAAAAAAAGTTTTCGTCTGTTTATTACGGAAAGTGCTAAGATTATCGATTAAACATGATGTATTTTTTATTGTTTCTATACAAAAAATTCTATCAGAAAATTCTTAGTAATCATAAAAAAAAATGTATAATTTATTTTTATGAATTCTTCTATTTAGTTATGAAAAAGAAACCATGAAAGAATATCACTTAATATAATTTTTTCTAGCATTAATTAATTCCATGAAAGAGAAAAGCTATGTCTAGTTGTTTTTTTATTAGTAATTGGTATAAATTTTAAAGTATTTAACTATATCCTCTAAATTTTTTCTATTTTAATTCATGCAAAATATTTTTAGTTCCATATAAAAGATTATTTTTGTTTACAATTTTCTACATAATGTAAAATTTAATTTGGGATTTACAAGAATGAAAAAAAGTTTACATTTGTGTTAAATTGTTGAATTAGCTGTGTTAACAAATTCTTTTGTCAAGAATATTTATCAAACTATTTAGCATGTTTTAGAATTTTATCTAATTTTGAATTTGTAAATTATTTGAATTTACAGAATAAAGAGTAAATATTATTTTTCCATCTTGGAAAATATATTCCAATGTGCCCCCAGACGATATTAAATAAAAGGGCATTTTATAAGCATTTACGTTGAAAATTTTTTAAGATGGTTTAAAGTAGGAATTCACGTTTTTATTGTAATATGTATATTTTATTTAAAATTATCCTATAGTTTAAAAAACAGCAGAATAATTGCATAATTATTTATCTAATTTTCCTAATTCTTTCTGTTTTTTTAATAATATAAAGCATAAATAAAATCTTTGTAATGTATTTAAATTAAAATTTATAATAAAAATTGTTGGTATAAAAATGGTCAGATTATTTGATTTCAGAGTTCATTAAGAAATAAAATGAACATGCTTTTTACTATAAATTTCTAAATGCTATGGAATTACAAAATATAATTTTTTTTTATAATTTATTAAAACAAAGCAAAAGCAAATATTATTGTAATAAAAGAAATATGAAATATCCTAACAGCATATTTAATATAATACATATATAGAAAATATTTTTCCAATAAATATTACTATGCACAAGCATTGCCGCATCTTTATCCGATCATTTCAGAAAATCATCTAATTATAATCTAATTATTTTCTAAATTTCGAAAAAAAATTTATGGTAAAATGAAGTAATTTATTAAATTAATCTTGAAAATTTCAATACTTGTCGGAATTCCTGAACATTCAAAGAAACTTCTGTTTCATGGTGTTTCTCCCAATGAAAATATTTGAATATATTGATACAAAGAAATTTTATTCCATACGGATTCTTGACAAATTAAACATTTTTTCTTTATTTTTCATTCACATAATAGTAATTTGTGAATAAATTCCAAAATTCTTTTCAAATTGGTAATGCGATAATAATGAACAAAAATTCATAAGATACTTAACTTTTCATTGCAAAAACACGTTCTTTAAAAATATTCTAATTAGATAATTAGACAAAAAATTAATGCATCTTTTAAATAAAATAAATTAGATATTACATAATTACACTTTTAAATAAAATAATTAGATTTCACTTTTAAACAAAATAATTAGATATCACACACAATGGAAGTGGATTATGAATCGACGATTTAATATAATTGTTGTCAAACGCACAAATTAAATAAAAAACAAATTTATCAATTTAACATTTAATTTACACTATGAGAATCTCTAGGTGTAACAAACTAATAAAATCTTGAAAGAATAATTCACATAAATATGTAAAAAAATATATATTATTATTAATGTTTTCGTATCTTTTTATTGCTGATTAGTATTATTCTCCTTTTGAAGAAGATCATAACGAATGTAATACTAAATTGAAATTTTACCAATTAAAAAGGTAAAAAGATGTAATAATTAATCTTTTTCTGCGAAACAACTCATAGTTTTCAATCAATTTTAAATAGAAGTACTTTCTGTACTGTCTCAGTTCTTCGTTTATTATCTTCCTGCAAGTAGACTATTTCATTCTTCTTCTTCCATTTGGTTTTTCCCTTTCACTTTTTTATCATAAAATCCACAAATAATGAGCCATATTATCCATACGGAATCTTTGAAGAGATCAACTATGCGAAACATTAATGTAATTTTTTGTGATTATGTTTTTATTTAAATATATATTTAGCTTACAAATTAATTGAATATGTAATATTTGTATTTCAAAATGTGTCAAGGGTATTCGAAGAAAGTAATACGATCTGTTATAAAAGAATTTTAAAAAGAGCTCATGAAAGGAAATGAATTTAAAAAGAATTAATTTATGTAAATGAAATGCTCCACTTACACTAAAAAGAGTTCGAGAGTAATGAGACAATTGGAAAAAGATTCCATACTTCTGTTAATTTTTTAAGATATAGAAGCCAGAAGAAGAAAGTCCATTTTATATATCTCTACCTCCAAAAGAATAATTAATTGTTTTTTTCCTTATAATGAATTTTATGCTGAGTTACGCAACATGTATGCTACGTTATTGCGTAAATAAGGAGTTTTAAAATTATTTATAGTATAGTATCACCTTCAGTGCATTTAATGCATCGAAGGAAATAAAGTAAATTTTATAAACTCTTTAACTATACCATTCTATATAATCAAAACATTCATATCATAGTGCATTCTGATTTGCCTCTCTTTACCAAAATATATTTCTTCCTTTTAGAAAAATAGAGGAAAATAAGAAAAAAAAATGAAATAAAAGAAGCTTGATTTTTTTTTTTAAATCAATAAATATTTTGCAATTTCAAATTTCTAAAATTTTTCATCTAAATAGACAAGTAATTTTTCAAACCATAAACAAAAATACATTAGATTCTGTTATAAACAATTTGAAAAATTATCTAATTTTATGCACGTTTTATTTTTACTCATTTGTTTTGAAAAAAAAAAAAACTAGCATTAGATAATTTTTACTCACTGAAAAGCATCTTTCAAGTAATAAGATAATCCAAAACGTTATAATGATGCCCATTAAATTCAAAATTTAAGAGCTTTATAAAAATTATTAACCGTAATACTCGGGACTTATTAGCTTTAACTTTAAGGTATGCATGAAGGAGAAATATTTTTACATCGCTCAGTTTTCGAGATTTTATTTTTAACTCCTTAAGTCGTTTCAGGCTCTGACCCTAAATTATAATTCTAATTAATTTTTATTCTAAAGATTTCTGATATTTTAGTCTTATGTTGCACGCGTTTACAATAAATTTGCTTTGAGTTTCTACTCCAAAACATGCAGCAAAAAATGGGCCATAGGAAAAAAAGTGGAATTTCTTAGTTGACAAATGGAGTATTAAAAGAATATCCTCCATGTTTAATATTATTCTCAAAGCAAAATGAATTGAAAATTGAAATTGTTGAAAATCCAACGGCATATTACCTTGTATAAGGGAATTGTAGAGAATTCAAACGCTCTCTTTTTTATATTGCTTGAAAGTGTATTTTCATGAATTATGTTAAACGTATGCATTTCAAATCATTGATTTTTGAAGTATCAGACAAGAAATTTAACATTATTTTTTTTTCAAACTAACACACAGAATTCATGTGGAAGAACATTGATTTTAATGATATGACCATAATGGTTAACAGGAAGAAAATCTGAAATCCAAATACTACAAGATTAATTTGAATTCCAGATACTTTAAACAGTTCATACTATAACGTTTGAAAGAAATCACAACTATTTTACTAATTAATTTTTAATCAAAAACTCCCAAGATTAAAATTAAAATGTGTTGCCCAGTTCCAAAATTACAGCTATAAATCTGGCTTAATTAAATAGGTAATATTGCAATAAAAACTTAAAAATAATATTCAATGACTTTATTATTGCTTCATCTATGCTATCTTCTTAAATCTTGAGAAGGAATAAATTTTGTTTTATATATTAAATAAAAATTTTAAAACGTATTTAAATCTTATTTTATTTTCCTTTCCAAGTAAAATAATAGTAATCTTATGAAAAAGAAGAAAACAAACAACTCATCAACTTTTTACAAATACATTGCCAACGAAATTAAATAAATAAATAATAAAATACTATTTATCAAAAATAAAATTTTATATATGCCACTGTAAACTCTCACAAAGTGCAAAAGTGCAAAATAAAAGGGCAAAAATATGAGACAATGTAAAATATTACTCAAAAAAATTAAGATACAATGTTTAAAAGTGAATTATAGTTCACATATTATAAAAATAAACTTATTCTATTAATAAAAACAAATGTGAAATTGTCTTGAGACCGAAATTTAACTTGGAGATCGTTTAAAACCCTTTAATCACAGATATGTGTAAGTATTTGAAAAAATTTTATATTAAAACAAAAAACAAAAAAGAATTTTCAAAAACTGCCTTTAAATAAAGTTTTAAAAGTTGCTAATTGCTCAAAAATGAAATTAGCATCATTGAAAAGCGATTTTTTTTTAAAGATGTTTTAAAAATAATGTTTGATACTTTCGAAGTTAAGGCGGAAAAACATAAAAACGTTTTACACTCATTTTATCCGTTTAGGAGGGGAGAATGTCCCTTTTAGAGGGAAGAGAGGAACTTCAGATGGAGAAAGAGCCCTTTAGGAAGGTAGAGAGTGTAAGAGGGGAGAGAGAATCTTTAGGTGGGGAGAGAGCAGTTAATCCTTTTTTGAGTCTAAAGGAATAAGTATGACAAATTTCGTCCGAACCCGTCATGAGATATGGAACAAACAGTAATCATTCGATTTTACACACATATGTATAAATTGAAAACCAAAGTTCCCATTATATTGTTATCTAAACATAGAATAATTATTGTCTTCACAGTGTTGTCAAATTTTATTTTGTAGATTTTTAATTATTTACAGTTAATTTTTTAAAATCTTGTTATTATTAAAGTTAAAATGTTGATAATATCATTTTTATAAAGAACTCTTCTAGCAATACATTCAGACTGCTTAAATTATGATAGAATTCTATAACTTAAATTTTAAAAAATTTTATTGTCACTGAGAACAAAATTTTAATTGTCAAAAAAATCTTCGCAAATTAAGTGTTAAATCTCGGAATATCATTAAGTAAAAAGAATTTTTCTTTGCAGTACAATAAAATATGATGCAGTACGAAAAGTTGAAAATCATTTATGCCTCAAACTGTAAATGAGACTGAAAAAAAAATTTTGAGACTGAAAAAAACTTAATGGCTTTTTATAATAACCCTCTTAAAGACGGTGAAACATCTGATTAAAAATATAACTAAAATCACTCAAAGAGGAAATTTAAAAATTTAAGCTAATGCAATATCTGCATCTGAAAAAGCAACAAGACCCATCTGAAAATAGTTCACTTTTATTTATATCAAAATTAATTTGATAAATTTTCCTTCATTTTAAACATACCATTTAAGAGGAACTTTAGTTCTCTGCATTCTGAATCATAGTTTTTACATTTTACTTTAGCTTCTGGCTTCATTACTGTATGAAAGAAAATTCCTAACATAACATAGCTGATTAAAATAGCTTAGAATTTTAAAATTAACAGAATAATCCTTTTTGATGATTTTTTTCTATTTCCACCACAATTTTAATTTGACACAGTACAATTAATTTTAGATGAATTGCTAAAGTTATCATCAAACCATCAAACTATATTTGAAGGCAGCTATAAACTACATTATAAAAGTCAGAAAAGCTGTTTAACACAATTTTATATTAACATGAATTTGTCTAATTTACCCCTCCCATAATATTGCATAAATTGTTTTTCATCAATTATATTCGAAGATACGAGTTTGAATAAAATAATAATAATAAAAATATATCTGATTTTTAAGCAATAAAATAAATATAATTTTAAAAACTAACACTTAACTTATTTATTTGCGAATATTTCGATACAAAAGATTATGTATAGAGCAGATTTTTTTCTTTCATTTATAGGTTTAAAAATAATTTATATTTAATAATAAAAGCTCAATTGATTACAAAATATTTTTCGGTAAAATTAATTACTTAAGCTGCAAAAGCGTTTAAATTTCTATTCAATATTCATTATTGTATGTAACAATGAAATGTAAACGCCAAAAAAACTGAAACATAATAAACTTTGGATATGCAGAATATGATATTTTTACCAATGCTGAACAATCTAATTTAAAAATTACTATAAAAGGAAAATTTATAAATGCTTTGTTTTTCTTGGATGAGTTGCATTATAAAGCCAGATTTTCCAATCAATCATTTTTAATTATTAAATTATATATTAAAATGTTAAAATTGGGATGAACTAAACCTTTTGATATGTTTTGCTTTTTTTTCAATTAATTCAAACTGTATTTCCTTTGCCTTTGTGCAAGAGTAAAAAAGTGAATTTTGAAATTCATTTCATAAAGCATTCTAAAGCCGTTTTACACTGATTTAATTGTATTCTCCTTTTTTTATCACCTTATTTCATTGACTTAAAATAATTTTCTCATTGTTATATTCCATCATAACAGTTTTTGAAAGTCATTAATCTAAAGAGATAGTTTTTAACAACAGAGAGATTATTAGCATATTTCATAACTATTTAATTAATCACAAATTTATCGTAATGGATATTATTATTTTCTTACACAGATATTCTATGTAATTAAGTACAACAATACGTCGTAAATCTCTTCTTTTTTCAATATAATCAGTTATCTTTGAACAAAATAATCTCAGCAAAAGTTAATTCATATCATTAGATGATTTATACATAAGAGCAGTTTTTATTAAGACATTATATCATAAATATTCTTCTTAACATATATATATATATATATATATATATATATATATATATATATATATATATATATATATATATATATATATATATATATATATATAAGCATTATTTTGTTTAAAGAAGCATGTTTAAAGACATTGAAGAGACTTTTTACATTTTAAAATTCTTTTTAATCCATCCCTGGAAAGCATAATTATTTACAAGCAGGAGCGAACAGAACACCTCAGCCACAAGCACAAAAACAGAAGTAATGAAGGGACGAAATAAATGATCACTAGTCTAACATAACATGAGATTGACGGCCACGTGTCATTTCAATACACGTTTTGACCTTTCCAAGGGCAACTGATGGCGCAGTATTTTTGAAACAGCTTCAGTTGAATTAAAATTGGAATGATATCAGGAAATAAGAGAATATTTTAGAATGACTTTGACATTGGCTGGATTAGGCTAAAAATTTAGGAAATTAGTTATGATTAATTTAAGTTTTAAAATATCATTTTATATATATATAAAGATTCACATTACACACTATAGAAACAATTATAATTTGAAAAATATTTTTCTTTCATTCAGTTTTGTAATATATATTTTTAATATTTATTTTATTTCCTTAACTTCAAATTACATAATGTCCATAAATGAATACTATTTTTAAATGTATATTTTGTAAAAACAACGAAAATGTAGTGATAACTTAAATTCTTTTTCAATGCATTTTACAAACGTTCTGAAGAAAAATTTAAACATTTACACTGACTTTGCATTTCATTTCCCGCTTTCTCAATTTTATAATTGTTTTCTCAGTTTTAATTTTATATGATTATTTTAAATTCAGATACACAAAAATAAAAACTACCTCGAAATATCAATTTTTATTTCACTTTAAGAAACTGTTTGTCTACAATAGATCGTTTATATAATTCAATCACATTTTTTTTTATTTATTTAAATTAAATATACTGTCAACATTGTCCTGAAATTAAGGACATTGAAAGAAAAGGATATATATTTATGCCATACACATTTAGTGACCTATTGTATCGCTAAAAATAATAGTTGCGATTCATTTTGATTATATTGTTCTATATGATTCTTTTCATCAAGTATTAATATATTTGATGAAAAAAAGTCTGAGTTTAATTATTTTAATACCCATGCTCTTGTTAAGTTCTTTTAGAAGAGGAACTAATTCTATTAGAACAGATCATGACTTAATAGTTCTATCAAGAATGTGATTGGGTGGCTGTGTATCATCTAATTCCACGTTACATTCGCGATGTTATTAATTCAGAAATTAACTCCTCCCCAGCCAAAGATGGTATGGAACAGAGATGTGATCCTGTTCGCGGTGTTGTAATTACAAAAATAAAATGTTTTCTGTAACTTTCAACAGTGTAAGTGCATCTCCCAATTAAATCTTTGATGTAATAATAAAGTTGTTTTAAATTTTATTGCACCATTGAGATACATTCTTCCGATTGCATAAAACAATTGTTAAAAATTAGGCAAGCTCAGAAAAGGATTGAAAAGAACTAAACTGATATAAATAAAAAGAGATTTTTAAAAATTTAATTTTTATATAATAATGTTTTTAAGTATTATCACGGAAAAACTTTCATTCTTACTATCCAAAATCAAGTGTAAAATTTGACAGTTCTAGATTAAACAACCTGGCCAGTAACGAATTAACACATACATGCACGTGCGTTACTTTATTTTATCATTTCTGAGATTAATGTAATGAAATGTATATTTCACTTTATTTCATATTTTTCCTTCCTCTTTAAAACAAATTTATATAATTAAGGAAATTATTCAATCAAATTCATGTCGCATAAGAGAGACAAAAATACATATATCTCATAAAGCGCATTTCAATTTCACAACAATTTTAAGATTGCAAAGTCTTGAAATTTCTTGAATTAAATGTTTATTTTCCTCTCTCACAACGAAAGAAATCAAATTTTGTCTTTAAATTACAGATAATGAAGTAATTTCAAATACTATTTAATTTTTTGATTGTCTAGCATCTTTTTATAAATTTAAATAATTACGCTGTTCGGTTAATTTCATTTATATGTTTTGCTTAACCAAATAGTGCTGATCTTAATTAACGAAATGTATTTTATTCGTATTGCAAATAATCGCTTTTATATTTTTTGCACTGCGACAAAATATTTATCATTTTTCCAAAGGTTGCGAACTTGTTGATTTATTAAAGAAATATGCTTAACTTTCAAAAAAAGTTTTAAAATTATTGAAAAGAATCGGATATTATGAGTTAATTATTAATTATATCATACAATCTATTTCGAACGAATGCTAAAAAAAGAAATGATAGTTGTGACTCTTTAGTGGTTTATGATTTAATATGATCAAAGCTCTAATTATGTATGAAAATATATCGCAAAGGATTAAAATTATTTTATTAAAACATTGAATAATTGTATAAAGATTTTTTTTCAATTACGAATTACATATGGAGAAACTTTTGTTATAGTTGAAAAATTTCACCGCGAAACTTTACAGTAAATTTCGATGTTTCAGTCTAGGTTAATTATATTGATTTGTGTATCTTACAAAGGAATCACAAGAAATAAAATATGAAATTAGCAATTAAAATAATATAGATGAAATTTGACTTGCATCCTTTAAATCAAAATTGTCGATTTATAGCAAAATCGGAGGCTAATTAGTGAATGGGAAGAAATGTCATTTTTAAAGGCAACCTGGCTTTTCTGTGATTAAGGGGAAAATTAGTACCTACTTTTTTGACATTAGATGTTTCAACGCAATAATTCATGCAATAAATTATTATGAGTAATAAATAAATGTATGAAACATAAATAAAAACAAATATTCAAAAAATTAAGAAAAAAAGAAAAAAAAAGTACATGGAAATCAATCAGGTATTATTTAATAGATTTTACTATAGATTAATAAATATTACCATACTCTTCTGTAATTCTGCGACATATAAAAATATCTTCATTTAATATGTTTTGAATATAAACAAGATATATTTTAAGGTTTCAGGTTGTAAGATAATGACAAAGTATCAGTCAAAAGATGGTCGAATATATTTTTAGAAAACTTTTCACGATATTAATCGAATCGTTACGTATATTACTTTGAAAGTTCAATACCCGAAAAATGTGAATAATCTCCGCTGAATGTCGGTGTATAACTACAATTCGGCATTCACCAAAGAATGTTAATATTAAATGATTTAATAATAATGATTTGATTAAATGATTAACGGATTAAAATGATTAATCGATTAATATCGATCAATTGTTATTAATAATGACAAATTAATTACATTAATCGTTACGTATATTACTTTGAAAGTTCAATATCTGAAAAATGTCGATATTCTCCGCTGAATGTCGGAGTATAACCACCATTCGACATTCACCAAAGAATAACACACATTAATTAATTAAGAAGGAAAACCCATTAATTTGCACAAATAATGATACTCTATCCTGTACATCTTATACAGAAACATCACAGGAAATAAACAATATATAAAAATGGCAAAAATTATTTTTTAATAAAATTTCTAAAATGTGAAGTTATATGAAAAAATGTAATTTACTATGATGATTGACATAAAATAAACAATTTCAAATACTGAGAAACGCGAAGTGCAAATAATGAATAAAGTCAATTGAATAATCTATAATGAATTTTTGATATGAATGGATTTCTCTTTTCAGGAATAAGAGCAATTTCTTGAACAATTTTATCTCTTTTGTGACTTTTCTAGCTAATAATAGTAAGAGAAAAATCATGAATATAGTTCAATATGAAATTGCTTGTTGACTGAAAGATACAAATTGAAAAACCGATTTTAAAATGAGTTATTTTGCTGTGAAAGACAGCTCTTTTGAATCTTTTTGTTCACTTTCAAGAGAAGCGGGGAAATGGAAAAAAAGAAGTAACATCCGATGAAAGGCAGTTAACAAAGCCCTGCGCATGCGCAGAGAGCGAAAAAAAATTAAGGAACTTCAGAAGTGTCAAAAAGTGAAAGGGTTTTCTTTCATACCTGTTGCTTCAAATCTTCGAATGAAAGGTAATAGAGGTTTCGCAACTCCAACAGATGGAGTGAACAGGGAATGCAACTGGTTCTGGTTCTGCCACACTTTCCTAGAAAGAGCTTGTATGAACCGGTCGGTTCCTTGCATCGCCATCTATGGATCAAAAAAGAAAGCGTAGCTTTATTGATTGTATTGAATTTATTGGATTGCTTCAAAAAGCTCTCAATTTCTCAAAAAGAAAGGTATAGAGAAAGATTATTACACTTATTTTCATTTTTATAGGTTACCATTTTCACAAACTGCAAGTGCTATAAGCCTATCACGCAAAAATGAAATGTGCGGGCTTAAAGAAAATGAAGAATAATTTCGCAATTTTATACAATTTTGAGCTTTTCAATAATTTGTGTAAAAATTTATATAATTTTTTTAGAACATTCATAAATGCATCGTGTTGACCATCCAATACATTTAGATGAATTTTTTAATTTTGGGTACTCTAAATATACAAAAGTGACATGAATTGAACAAATTCATAAACATTTTTTATTATATTTTCAAAACAATTTTTAGAAAATTTACTTTTGATGAACGTAATTCAATATTTTTCAAAGAAATTACATGAAAATATTTATCTTCAAAACAAATAGTTAAGACAGATGCTTAAAAAAGGGAAAAAAATTATAATATTGAGTGTTTTCTTACAGGCACTTAGAAAAAATGGTTCGATGCATTCATTTTAAAATAATACAAAATGAATGAAAAACAATCTTTTAGACAATAATATAATTTTTCATAACCTTATTTCATTTCCAATTTTGTAAAAAAGTTTTGCTTAAAATGTGATTTTCAAATCAGCATATAATAAATTCTTCCTAAGATGAGAATTCCAGTTGGATATTTTTTTTTATGAAAACTGAAGAGAACTTCGGTAGGTCAAATAATAAAATATATCTTTATAAATTTATTTCAATAACCACCTGTAGACAGGGAATATGAATTGAACAGTGTTATTACGATGAGCATACAACGGTTGGGAGGGGAGGATAGATTCTCCGAGCATCTGTCTTTAAAGAGAGGGTGGAGTGGAAATATTTTTACATTTAGGCCCCTTTTTAAAGTTAAATATGATGTTGCAAGAAATGTTATTCGGGCACTCTTTAATGTTTCTATATCATTATTGGTACTAACGAGATAAAAAAAATCTATACTATTAATCTAAATTAAAAAAAATTCTGTATAATATATAATAAAAAGACATATATTCGTTACATAATCGGAATTGAGGATAAAACAAATTTATCGAAGAGTTCAAATTAGTTTTACATCCTCTAAATAATTAAATAATTTAGAGGATGATTCATGTTTGTCCTTTAGTAATGCCCTCAATAATATATATTTCACATATGATATAAGACATTACATATGCATTATTTGATTTTTTTCAAAAAAATTCCTTTATTACGTCTTGTTGAAGGAAAAACATTTGAAATTAAGTGTGTCGCCCTTTGCTTTTATAGCCAATCATGAGTTACTATGAAAAAACTTCGAAAGAACGGATACATTTCTCATTTTCGTTATAAAATTAGTTTATAATTAATTCGCCTTTTTTAGTTTAATTCACTTATTTGGTAAAACTTCATTAATTTCAAATATTACAAGGTTATTAAAATGAACTTAAAGCATGGTAATGGGAAACTCTACATAAACAACATCTAAAATACTAATACTTAAGCACTTAATTCTAACGAACATCACAATAACACAATTAACATCCAAATTACTTAGGTACATACGAAAATGTTGAGTGAATAATGGCTTTAATGGATCTAATGGATTCACAAAATGGAATATTTACTTTTCAGAAGTACACAGAAGATATGCTGTGAAGAATTAAGTCTATTTTGTGGTTATTCTCAAAATTATATTACCTATGAAAGTTTTTCCATTATTTTCAATAAGACGATTTCCGAGAATCTGAAGCTGTTTCCTTCACTTAGTATCAATCCTATTAGGGCGAGGTGGTTAGGGCAGTTTCGTTAACGGCGAGGACAACTGTGACGTTGTTAAAAGAGCTACAAATTTGCTTATAGGTAAGTGCATTTACAGGAATTTTCCAAAAATGACCCATTTTGTGAGTACGTATTTAGAAATTATTAAATGAATGTCACATTAATAAGTTCGCTCATAACGCACTTACTGAGAATGTTCTTAATGAGTCGGACGAAAACTGATTTATCAAAGTAAAATTAATTGTAGGCATCTTCCGTGGTGTAAAGGGAACAGATTAACTTTCCTAAAAGCAGCATTCTCCTAGTACATTCTTTCTCCGATATAATCCGCTTTGTGAGCAAAATACGTTAATGGATTTACTCAACTGCTTTCTGCGAAATTCCGAGAAGCTCCAAGAGTGAGAGTAAATGCATTGAAAAGGTAATACTTTCAGTAACTTTCTAATTATTTATAATCCAATAATATAATAAGTTTAGAGGCTTTTCGTCCATTAACTTATAACCCCACTGAATGCAAGCTTTGTGAATTTTTACTTTTAGATACGCCCCTCTTCGTTTATCTTTCGTAACTCCGCTTCGGAGAAATTTTAAATTCAGCGGCAACTTCTGAACAAAGATTTATACGTGGGGAAATGTGGGACGCATAATTTCTGTTGTTGCAAATCACTGGAAGTCACAATCTAATCACTTAAAAGATTCGTATGGAAGATAACACATTTATTCAAAACAAATTAGTTTATGCAGTGTTTTTCTCTTCTATATCTTGTTTTCCGTTCTGAAATCTTGAATGTAATAAAAGTCTTAATTCACCTTTCTGAACTTATATGAAGTTTAGCACTGCTATTTAAACGAACATTTTTTAATTAATGCAATTTTTAATTTCGAATTAATTTATTATACTTTATTTATACATAATTTACCAAAGATTCCAATTGCTTCAAAATTAATTATTTTACCCATGTTAATGCTTAATGTTTTATACATAAAATCTATAGATGAGAGAAGTAACAATCTATATTGTTGTATTGCTTCTTATTTGATGTCATAAAGAAAAATGTTTTTTTTAAATAAAAATAATTTTTTCCACCAGCGAATTTATCCACAAAAATAATCATTTCTTTCCAAACAAATAATTGTAACAGGATAAAGAAGTATATTTTTAATTTTACAATTTGTTCTGTAAATTAAAATAACTTTGATATTCGCAAAAAAATTAGAAATGAACCCTTGAATTAAAAATAGTATGTAATTTCTAAGAACGAAAAAACATATTCGCAAATTATTATTCATTGCCAAAAATGTATCACTATTGTACCTGACACATAAAACACCGTAAAAATAATTATAGATTTTTTTTCTTTCATTTCCTAAATATTTGCAATAAAATTTAAGTGGGATTTCAAAATTTATCACTTCTTCAATTTGCTTATTTGCTTGAAATGTTTTATAAAAAACTTCACATTCATTGGCATAATAAGTTCTCGGAAAGTATATTATTCAGATTACTATAACACACTGTAGAATAAGTGTGAAAAATTGATTTTTATTTTTTACAATAACTTTTTAATATTTAGATTCTTTTCTAATTAAATTTATTTAAAAGATTTTTTTTTTTTATTTGTTTAAAAAAACTATTTTAAATTGTTAAATAAAAATTAAAAGGAATGAGGATATATTTTCAAACTCAATAAATTACCAATAATAAAAAAAAATAAATCATAATTCAACAAAAATTAAATTAATGCTTCTTTTTTAAAAATGCATGAATGTGAACTTTAAAATGGTTTATTGAAAGTATTTAACGGCTGTTGTGAAAGATAATGCAATTTTAAGCAAAGGATAAAATAATCATCACTCTACTTTCGTATTTCCACACTTTACCAGAATGAAAATATTTAATTCCCGATAATGGATCTAACACATGCCAAAACCATATACAAGTCACATTTTCAATAGAATAATGTTTCGAATGCACGGTTTTACGAATCCAAAGTCAATAAATATTTCATTGTTCTGGCATATAAAAGTTAAACATGAAGAACATCATTTTTTTTTCTGCAAAAGGAAATCGTATGTCTCGATCTTTTATAGATTTGATTTTATTAGATAAAAGATTCAGTACAAGAAATGTCATTATTTTCTCTAGAAATATCATCAATTTTATTTCAAAGTTTAATTGATGGTATATCTGTTATTAAATTATTATTTATTATAAGGGTACAAAAATAGCACAAAATTGAATAAATTTTTATATGTATTTTAACTTTTTAAAAAATCCACTGTCTTTGTTTTGTGTTAGAGATTTTTATACGCAAAACAAATATTAGAAGAGTTCCGCACTACATATGTTTTGCAGATACCATTTTCTGAAATTTTACTGAGTAAAACAAATATAAGATTTCAATAGAACCATAACTATAAAAATCATAAATAAAAAAAAAAATAAAAATAATATATTTGTATAAAGTAAATTTACTTGATCATCATCGTGCGATGTGTCACCATCTTCATCTTCATGAATCATGTAGGTTGGGCCTGGCTTTTTTGTATCATATCGCTTATCATTCGAAGATATAGGTTTGTTCTTATTAAGAGGTAGAATTGCATAGAGCTGATCTTCTAAATAATCGTTTTCAATTACATCTGAAAAAAAATATTTATCACACATTTTTATAATTTTTTTTTTGACAAAAAGGTAAAATAATAATGCTAAGAAGGGTGTTAAAAATGTGATTAAAATGTTTATCTTAAGTTTGTTAAAAAAAGTTTCCTTGAAAATAAAGTAAATTTTATTATTTTTTTTTAAAATTATGGTAAAAAATTATGTAGCTGTTTCAAGTAACTACATTTTCAAGTACCTAAATTCGGAATTCCTTTTTGATAGAAAATGATACTTTTTTTATTGTTTAATCTAAAATTTCTATTTTTTAAAAATTCTAAAAATGTTTTTATTTTTCTTTCGTGATTTTAAAATAGTAATTTAGTGTATAATTTAAAGTTGAAAATAAGATTATAAATGAAAGAAACTTCAAGAAAAATATTTACCTCAATTTAATAATAAAATTTTAAATGCTTGCTTTTTTATTTTATAGTATAAAACAAGTATCAGATGTTGGTTTGGAATGATTATATAATTAAAAAATTAATGAAATCATAACATAAATCGAAATTTTAAATGAAAGTAAACATTGCTAATATTCTCTATAAATCAGCTGGCCCCAAAGTTAGCTAGTGGCCGATAAATGGAAAAACGGTTTTAATCTAGTTTCCATTTGCTCTTTACAATTTAGAAAAGTATTTAAACTAATATATATTAAGAATTTTACAATTAATTAATCAAGTTACAATCAGGAACATCGAGAACTGCATTCATTAAAACTTTAATCCGCAAGAATACAATTTAATTCTTGCATTAAAGTTTATTTAAATTTTTAAAATTATTTTCCCTGGTTTATTTTAAATTCTATAATATATGTATGTATTATTCATTATTGTCTTATGTGTGTTCTATAATATATGCGTTTTATTGTCTTAAGGAATAGAATCTTTTAAAAGTATAATACTAATTAAAATTTCAAAAATTCTAAGTTTTTTCTTGTAATGCATTTATTGGAAGTACATGTAAGATTAAAACAAAGGAAAAAAAATCTAAAATTTAAATATCTTATACAAAATTAATCATGAAATTAAATACTGATATAGACCGATAATAAATATTAGATCCTTCCATAATGTATTTTTTTTTTTTTACATTCAAAATGTAACTCAAAAAAGTTTGAAAAATTATTCACCTTTTTTTATAGTGAAATGTGAATATGTGAAATAAATTAAAATTAAACTTCTTATACATAAAGTTTATGAATAGACTGAAAATAAATATCAAATTATTCTATATCGGTTTTCAAGTTCAAAATTTAAATCACAAAAATTGAAAATTTAAAGTTTGTATAATAAAATAGGAATATGTGAAACAAATTAAAATTAAACTTCTTTTGTATAAAGTTTATAAACAGACCGACATTAAATATCAAATCATTCTACATCGGTTTTCACGTTCAAAATTTAATTCACAAAAATTTGAAAAAATATTTACATTTTGTATAGTGAAATGTAAATATGTGAAATAAATTTAAATTGAATATTTCATAAATAAAATTTACATGTTTAGAAATGAGAATATTAAATCACACATACACGTACCACTCAGCTCGTCATTTTCGGGCTGGGTGGAACTTAAAATATTCGTTCTACCAGGACTTGCATTTCCTTTAGCAAACCGAGTCAAATCATCGTCCATTAATTTAGTTCGATGCTTAGTGTTCCATTGAAAATTCGAATCATCATCATTTAAGGGAGTCTTTCCAAATGTTGGGGCCGCTTCTTGGAACCTCATCAAATCATTTTCTGATGCTTGTTCTTGAAATTTTAGCAAATCGTTATCCGGCGTTTCTTCTCGAAATTTCAATAGATCGTTATTTGGTGTTTCTTCTCGAAATTTCAATAGATCGTTATCTGGTGTTTCTTCTCGAAATTTCAATAGATCGTTATCGCTGTCATCAAAGGCGGATTCATTCAAGGTGATTACATTCTTTTGACTACTCCCCCGGTTGAAGTTTTTATCTCTTTCCTCGTGAAAGGGACTATCTTCGTGGTAAGCCACTTTAATTCTCTTCTTGTCATACGGTTCAATTAGCTCATCAACCATCCCATCATCTTCATCATCAGCCGGCAACCATTCGATTCCACCCTCGGTGAATGCAGGCAGCTGTGTCAAATCAGACGATAATTCAGTCTTGATCAAAGGAGTCTATAAATGAAAATCATTAAATTGTTAGCAATGTCAACAGTTAAATAGAGTAGAAATTCAATGTAAGTAAATAACGCAACTCATTTAATCATTTCGTTGAATATTGTCCATCTGCAAATGATTTTGTTGTTTTAATTTATGTTTTTAAATGTTAAATTTTATTCGATTTACATTCCATACAGTACAAATAAATAAAGCTAAGTGAAATAAAGTATTGTTACTATCATAGGAAGGAAGAACATTCAGCCAAGCAATCGCAAATATTTCAATTTTTTAAGAATATTAATTAAATCGTAACTGGATACATGAATTTCCTCTTGCGGCCACATACAGAGAGTCAAAATGACTGCGTTGTTATTTTTCTTTTATGTCTTTTATAAACAGCATTAGAATTAATTTTGGAGACACATTACATTCTGGAAATCATGTAGTTACCAAAAATATTAATATTAAAAATGTTAAATGTTATAATATTAAATATCTGAAATATGTTATAAGAAAAACCTAAACAATCTTTTAATGAGTATTTATCTCTTTCAGATATTACGGAATTACACTGATGTTAAGAACTGTTAGAATTTAACAAACAAAAAGGAAGAATACAATATTTTAAAATAATATTTTAAGAATATTTTTTATTCTTTTTGAATTATTCAGAATAAAAGCAGTTTCGCAGACGTGGAGCCCTTAACTTAATAAATAATAACAAAAACTTGGAAAAAGAATAACTCGGTTATACGCATGTGTTCATACATAGAGTTTTGCCAGCATACTACTGAAAGAGCAACTTGAAGGTATTGAGGAGAAGATTGTATTCGAAGACAAAATACCTCGTGATAATCAGAGCTAATGAACAACGCGGAGTCATTTTGACTCCCATCTTCAGTTATAGGTAAAGATATTACATTTCTGTATTTTGCCAATATTAAAGGCTTTTGTGAACCAGGAGATATTAAGATATAATATAGAAATTTCCATCAACTTCCTTACACTTTAAAAAATATTTTACACTTTCATGTTTTCCCTCAAAAATATTTTTATTAACTTGCAGTCGAAATTTCGAAGGTCATCATGTTAAAATCTCTTTATGTAATAATTTCTCAGCTAGGAAAGTAACGCTCTTTCGGGGTCAAGTCAATATTTGTTTTATTGAAGCATGAATAACAAATAGTTTATTTTTATATAAAGTTGCATTATATTACGAATATTGTCTGAAAGTGTAAATGAGTGTACTTATAGTGCGGAATTATTTCTTTCTTCTATTCAGCGTTTTTTTTTCTTCCAATTTTGTATTCGACAATGTTTTTTTTTTTTCGATAGATTCCCATTTGTTTCAATAAAGTTTTAAAGATTAGTTTTAATTTTAATGTCGCCAACATTAAAATTAAAACTAACGGCACGGAATTTATTTATGGCTTCTTTTTATGCTAGATTGTAACAAATGTTAATAAAAATAAATTATGCCGATTCAAAACACTCTCATTTCAGTTTGAAGTTATCGATAATTTCTTCTTTCAGCTACATTTTTATTTTGTATTCGGCAATACATTTGCTTTAAAACCTAAATTTCAGAGTACATTTGGAATCAGATTTTCTTTATTTTTGAGTTCAATTAAATTTCTAATACGATACTAATGCGAGTACTAATGCGATAATACTTTTAATATCTCAAGCACTTTTTGTATATATTTATTCATTTTATTGTTCGTTTAATCACACTTATTTTAAGTCCCAGCTTATATTGACTTGAATTGTAATTAATTAAGAATTAAATGAAATGCTACTTTTATAGTGCAAAATAAGTTTATTAGTGTCTATAGCACGAAACTAAGATGTTACACCATTTCAAAAATAAAAATTAATATTTTTGGTATAATATTAATCAGGATGCCTCACAGTTTTTTAATTTATCACATACATACAAAGCGAAAGTACTGTAAACGTTAAAAAATTCGCATTCAGGATTTTATAAACAGTACACATATTTGACCACCATAAAATGGAAAAAAAACATTTTTGTAATTATGCCATATATGAACACGAAAACTAAAAATATTTTGAATAAGACGGATGAAATTTGGCGTATGGATTTTACACCAAATTTACAGATTTTTCTCAAACGTTGAAAAAAATTCATCAAGGGGAAATCTATCAGCCATTGGAATAAACATTTACATAATAACTACCAAACGAAAAGAACTAGATGGATAACATCTGGTGCATGGATATATCATCTAACTGTAGATATGAACCAAATTTGGAAACAAGTCCGAAATGGTGTTGAAATTCAGCCGCTCTGCACTTAAACGTGCATATAAATGAAACCCAATATAATAAACGTGCATATAAATGAAACCCAATATAATAAACATGCATATAAATGAAAGCCAATATAATAAACGTGCATAAAAATGAACTCAAAAAAGGTTGACTTAATGAAAATTGGCATGTGATTTTATGCTGTTGTATATCTACGGCAGACTTTGGTTTCTATTGGTTGGAACAATGGTATACATATTCTATTTTTTTGTACTCATGCATGAACTCTATCCTTTCTATGACTACGTGCTAAAATGACTATCAATGACTACGTGATAAAAATATCTTTCGGGGCCATGATTCTCAGTTAATTTATTAACACACACAGGGGTGCATTCTGGGTTTGGGTCGAATTAACCCGTGCATGATTAGCGTTTCAGATTCATTCAACATTATGACTATGAGGAGGCGTGAGCCGAAGAGACTCTGAGATCTCCGAGCAGGTGTTTCTACAGATATTTAAAAGTTATGATAGTTTATGTTTGTCTGATATTAATAAAACTTTGGAAAATGATCATGATAAGATGATAAGATAGAACAGATTCCAAGTGCCATAGAAAATCTGATCGAAAATGTATATATATTTATGAAAAATGTCTCAAATGTCTCATAAAATGCATTCTCTTATAATATAAAAAATTATCTTGAAATTCATGATAAAAATTTGCTTCCTTCTTAATGAAGAATAATAAATTTTTTTTTAGTGCATATAGAAAAATTAATGAGGCATTTTGAATTTTGAAAGTTGAGTGTTTAAGTTTCTTTTTTCATAAACATTTCTATCAAATAATTACTAAGATATCGATTTTCTTAGACTGTCAATGTTTTTATACAAGTAAGAAAACCTACTTTAAAAATATTGTTTCTTAAGAATTGAAGAGAAAATGAAAGAAATAAACAGAAATGGAAGAATGGGGAAATGGAAGAAAGGGTATCAGTTCAATTTTAGTTTTCTTATTAAAAGTCCCATTTGTGTCTTAAATAGTATAAAAATATATTCTTTTTGACAAACATCGACTAAATAAAAAGCACCTGACTCTTTGGATTTAAAATGACACCGCACATGTTCTATTGTTCCAGAAATCGGTACATGAGTTGTAGGGTTAACGGCACAAAAATACCTCTTTCATTACAATATTATGAGGAATACAAGTGTGAAAATAAAAATTTGAGTATTCATGGCATTCACAGCCTTGATAAAGGTTTACAATTTCATACGTCCTTGATTAAAACTCATTTTAGGAAATGGGATAGTATCAGTTTTAGAGAATATGCTAAAAAGTTTCAGAGAAACTACTCACTCTGATTTTGAATAATTTTTGAAAAATATTTTTATGTAATTTTACAAGACTATTTTCATTTTTCACATCGAAATTCAAATCGATGTTTAATGTTACTTGAAATATTTTTTTCTTTAATTTCCATTATTAATAACACATGTATAGAGATCTGCTTTTTATATTTTTATTTATTATTATTATTATTACTGGTAAGAGTTAACTTAAGAGGTAAGAGTTAACTTAAGAGGAAGAAACGATGACATTTTTTATATTTTGTGCATGTCTAAACAGTATTGCTTTTTCATGTAATAAAATTAAATGTGCAAAATTATAGTATTTTTTATGCTTGAAATTTTGCCTTTTTTTATTAAAATGTATTGAATTAGTTTTTTTTATTAAAACCATAAATAAGATTCTCAAGACTTTGCAAAAAACATTGAAAATATTCGCTATTACGCAAAAAATTATGATACGAAATGATTTTCAAAATGTTCTGATACGAAATGAAATTATTTTAACGATTATTATTATTTATTTTATAAGCCTGTTAAGATAGAGTAAGTCATTCTGTTATTTATACTTAAATTTTGGATGAAATAACAGATCTACAATTTAACACTCATCTCATTGAAAATTCGGTAATTACATATCTTCATGAAGGAAACAGATATAAGGCTTTTAAAATAGTACAAATTACATGTCTATCAAAATTTGAATTCTAATAATGCACTACTGCACTGCATATAAGACGTAATAAATTTTTTTCGTTTTTAATAACGAAGTATCTGGTCGTAAAAACGACCTGTGTAATATAAAGTGATAGAATTAAACGATTAACTTAAAAATAAATTTATAATATTATTCAATTAGAATCAAATAAAAATATTATTCAAATAAATATAAATGTTAAATTGAAGTTTGATTATTTTATGGTTTAGCTTTTTATAATGGGATGCGCTAAACAATTTATATATTTTTTAATTATTAAATTAATAAAAAAACAATATGATTTTTTTCTGTAATAAACATATTTACAATATATTTTTAAATAGAAATTATTTATTATTATTTTATTAGAAATTATTCATAAGAAATATAAATAACGATTTTTGAATTCGTATACTGTACATATTATATTGCATTGCATTTATCTTGCAATCCAAAATAATCTTGAAAAAAATACATTCAATCAGGTTTGCTGAATACATTTTTAATTAATCTCTGTCGTTTCATTTCATCTGATACTTTACAATTGATTAAATTTTCTGAACGTTACATATTCTCCAATAACATACAAATGTTTTTCCTATGTAATAAGAGTAGGCAAGATTGTGAAAGAAAAAAAAAACGATTAATTTTGTCGTACCGAATGCTATTAAAAAATAAGAAACTGACTTCAAACTTTGCATCTCCGTTTACATGTAGAATGTAAAATAATTGAATCAAGGTGCTTATTTTAAGCATTTCATGTATACCAGCCAAAACTTTCAGGCACTATGTAATTTTAGATTTCCTGACTTTCCGGAATAATTTGATATTTCTTTCTATCTTCTTGATTCAATTTATTCCTTGTTTAATTAAAAAATGAAATGTAATATCGCATTTTTAATTAAAAAAACTATAATGTTTAATTTTGATCATAAAATAGCTATAGTTACTGATTGAATGAAATTGCAAATAAATAATAAAAAAAAGATATCTTAAATGATAAAGTGAGAGAGCCTTTTCCAAGAATTCATCGAAAATAAAAATTATCTCTGTAATCTCTTTATGTCTTAAACAAAAGATAATATTATTTGATTAGCAAGACGATTTTTATACATGGAAATACTTTAAAAACATTTTAAGATTCCAGGAAAAACAAAGTGCATGGTTAAATTTCGCTTAAAATATAGAAAAAATAACAACAAAGTTCGAATAAGAAGCAGTGTTATAATCAGTTTTCCTTGAGGGTTTATATATATATATATATATATCGTCATAAAAATGACATTAATTATTTTTTTAGCATATTATCATCTATTTCCTTAAATTTTTTTAAAAAAAGTTACAAATATTTAATAGAATTTTTTCTCCCATTGTTGAAATATAAGAGCTGAAGATTTTGTTTATTTTTTCGGAAACGCAAATCATATTGTTAAATTTGTCCAAGTAAAATGCGTGCATCTTTTTAACGTTGAAATCAAAGCATTTGAGATATAAGAAAGGTAAATTGAAATTAGGTTTTAAATGACAAGGATAGCTGTATTTGATTGCAAATTTGATATCATTTCATTTCATGCTTTTAGAGACGCTCACTCACACGGTAACCAGTAAAAATGCCGATTCAGTGTCTATCACAATTTGACGCTGAAATGTATTTTTTGATGGAACAATAAGTATCAAATTTGGGATGAGATATTTACTCGAAATTCAACATAATCAAAATAAATTAAACATAACCAAGAGTGCCGGTGATAAATATATCTTGATACGTATAATAAAGAATCATTTATTTAATAGTTGTTCCAAACTATTACGTCTAGCTACTTTTACTTGACTGAGGACGTTATTTGAAGTAATAAAATAATATATAATTTAAAAGATTAATTGTGCACAATTTTACTGATAGTTTGTAATTCGTTTTAATATATTTCTTTTTTTCACTTCATTGACAGAAAAATCTTATTAAATTATTAGAAACTATTTAAAAATAACTTTATTTAATTATTTAAGAAATTTGTTTAGTTATTTAATTTTAAAAAAAATTAAAAATTTAATTTTATTATGTAAAATTGAAATATTGAAATATTTTTTATTTAATTAACCCAAACATTAACACTTGTTATAACAAAAGTTTTATATTTAAATTTTCTTTTTTTATTATTTTGCAGCATCTAAAAATTATCACATACTAGATTTCATATTTTTAAATTATAGATAAAATGAGGATATACACTGATGCTCAAAAAATAAAATAAAAATAATATAACTCATAGAAAAAAACAGCGCACTAAAATAAGATTTTTCATTGAATAGAATCAAACTCTATTTTGGAATTATATACTCGTGTTTAAATCTGAAATAAGCTACCCTATAGCATTAAGAGCACGTCGTAGAGAAAAGACCATTTGTTGGAGTATATAGAAAAGCTGATACGGCTCTGTGAGAGAGTCCGATTCACAAACGGCGTATATGCCTCAGATCAGCCGAGATCAATAAATATGACTCATTGTACGCACACTTTTTTTAGGAGTTGCAGTAAGAATTCTTTTGAAATTCTACTGCACTCAGATGCATATATCTCAGAAAGAGTAAATCTCAAATAATGCCATGTGTAGGTCGTAACAGAGACTCTAAGTGTATGTTACCGCAAACTAACAGTTTAGGACAAAATCCCTGTTCGAAAAATGACAGTGTTTGACAGTTACAAATTTGCAGTGAGCAGCAAAGCAACTCTTTGCATAAATTGATTTTACATCTCTTCCATATAAATTGTCTTAACTCTTAATTACTGAACATAAATATATAAAATTGATCATTGTACTAAAAATTCAACATACGTAGATTTTTTATAATATAAAATCCCATTTTTTTACTTCAAAATATAACACTTTAAAATATAATACTTTTTTGCCTAGTTACTTAAACAATTTAAAACATACTTCTGAAGAAATGGAAAAATTATTATAAACTGTAAAATTGAAATAAATCATAAATTGAAAAAAACACCCTCCAATTCCTAACTGCTGGTCATCGTCACTTTTTATCGTACGCGGAACCTTTCATGACCCGTTTGAAAGGAAATAGCGTCTTGTTGCTTCATTAATGGTCGCTTGCCGTTTTCCATATTCCAAGAGTAAAAGCAAATTAACAACTTGATATAATCCCCAGCATCAGTAACCAGACGAATTTTGTCAATTAATTTTACCTCTTTAAGTGCATAACTAATTGATTAATGATGAAAATATTAAAATAATACTTTCATATGAAATAATTTTTTTCACCAATGTTTGTTGATATTACTAAATTAAATTTATTAATATAGAAGGCAAACAGGTGGTTTCCAAAATTTGATAATAAATAATTACTCATTTATGATTAGATATTTTATTTCATGGACATTTTTAAATATAAATATTAAATACATATGATCATTTATAACAGATTCATTGTAAGTAAAGCAAATTAAAGATGTTTAAAACAAGTACATTATCAAAAGTATTTAACATTTTAAAATTTATGGAATTTTCAAAAATAAAAGAATTTTTAGCATTGTCAATATCATTAATTTTTTCACTATTTTATTAAATTTTTATGTTATATTCTTTGCACATGCTTTTCAAATATATTTTGGATAATTTCAGATACAATTACAGCTTAAAACATTTTGAATATTAAGAAACGTTTTAAAACTATACATTAAAAAAACGAGAACAAAAAATATATCAATATAAACAACATTTTTAATAAGTCCGTTTAACTTTCATTTTTACATTTCGAAAAGCCTAAGAAACTATGAATTTCTCTTCAAAAAAAGAGCTTCCATTCACTGTATGTGTGAAAACTTTGCTTTCATTTCGCTTTTGATGTTATAGGATTAAAAATATATTTTTATTTTGAAGAATGTGTGTTGCTTGTGAAAATGGAAACTTTTCTTTTGTACAACGAGAGATGAAAACGTGGTCATTTTCATTATCTCAATAAGATGTCTGTCTAAAATTGGCTATCCTACCGGTTTTATTTCCCAAATGTATTAGACTTTGAAATTTCATTATTCGAAAATTGTTTCCCTGAATTATGAATGAAATTGCATTATAGACTAAAATTGAAAAGTGATGTTGACCTTTCATCCCATTTATAATAAGATTTTCTGTTTTCGGAATCCTTTACAATAAAAAAAAAACTTTGAAAAAAGAAGCTAATCCAGATTTTTCTCAGAAAAATCATATCTTCGGATCGATGAAAGTATGAATCTATTATATCTTACACAGTTCGCTGGATTCAATTATTTTATTTAGAAAAACATATAATTTGTTTTGATTCATTTCGGAGAATTTCAGACCGCAACAAAATATTATTTTCCTTCAGTAACAAATATTTTTTAAAAAGTCACATTCAAACCTCCGCAGTCAATTTTCTTTCTTTCTGGTTGCCTAATTCAGAATGTGAGATTTTTATAATAAATCATCTTATTATCTGCTCATAGTTGTAGCAGCATTATCCTACTAAAATAATTGTTGGAATAAAGAAAATCTCACATTTCTTTGAAAGATATGGAATTATCTTAAATTTGAAAATAAATTGATAATAAGAAAAATATCTATTATATATTTTATTTGTGCATGTTGGCGCAAAGGCTGCAACCAAAATAATCATTTTTCATAAAATTATGAAGGAAACTTATTAAAAAATTCGTAAAACTTATTAAAAAATAAAAATAAAAAAATGAAACATGGAAGATTTTTTTATACTAAAAAAAGAGAAAAATGACTTTGAATGCATATTGATTTTTGGTTTGGCATGAGGCTTTATGATTCAAGAACCAATTTGTTGGTATGCTGCGCCAAACAAGTTTTTTTTTCTAGTTCAAAGTTTGAAAAAAACTATTTCAATTAAAATGATAAAAAAAATAGTCATTGCTTATCCTTTTACTACTTATTCGATTAAAATTTCTCAGAATCTCAAATTAATCTTCTAAATTGGCAAATTGTTGTATTTTTATTTTATTAAGTCCTTACAAAATAAGTTCAGAATTTTTTTTCTTCTTTTGGCTACCCATGAGATATAATGAGATTATCCTTATTATAAATTTATCGAAATCTCAAATTAATCTTTCAAACTGGCAAATTGTTATATTTTCCTTTCATGAAAGTCTTCCAAAATAAGACAAGATTTTTTTTTGCTATCCATGAGATTATTCTTTTTAACCTTGTTTAATTATTATTGATCAATCCAATTATCACTCATAAGATGACATAAATAGAAAGGGCAAACTTTGTGTTGGGTAATTAGAAAGTATACATTTTTAGTTAAAATGTTAGGATAAAATTCTAATTATTTACAGATAATGATATCTACCAACCAGAATGTTGGAAATATAATAATTAAGCATTTGTACCAATCGTAAGAAAAAAGCAAAATGATGCAAATATCTGTAATTTATTTTATTTGCTTTGGGTTTTTTTTTTTTTCGTATTTTATGTTGAAAAAACCAATTTGTAGATTATATTGCACCAAACAAGATTTTTTTTAGTTCAAAGTTTGACAAAAACTGTTTCAATTAAAATGATGAAAAGTAATAATTGATTATCCTTTTAATAATCATTCAATTAAAATTTCTCAGAATCTCCGACTGATCTTCTAAATTGGCATATTGTTGTATTTTTCTTTTATTAAATTCTTCCAAAATAAGATCATAACCTTTTTTTTTTCTTTTGGATATCCATGAGATTGCCCTTTTCTTCTTTCGCCGTTATCATTAATTAATCTAATTACCACATGTTATACGACATAAATGAATAATGCAAGCATTGTGTTAGGTAATTAGAGAGTAGACGATTTTACTAAAATTTCTACTCTAATCTTAATAATTCACAGATAAATAATCTCTACCAACAAAAATATTGAAAAAATATAGCAATTAAGCATCTGTACCAATCGTAAAATTTCGAGAAAATGAAGTTAAAAAATAATAAACGAAGATTTAATTTAGTGATAAAATCTTGAAAAATACTATCAAAAATAAAATATGGTTATCAAATTATAACTTACATCATCATCAGGATATCGTTCAGCTTTATCCTGAAATCCTTCAAATAACTTCTCAGTATCCTTTGCCGTTTTCAGGAGCTCTTGAATGAGGGTTTCTTTATCGGCTAAAGTCTGCTCTTCAGAAGTATCTTGGTTAAAGTTTCGACCAAAGTTATTAGGCCATTCGTTGTCAGGATACATATGAATGGGGGTTCTTTTATCCGTATCTTTACTTTCAGCACTCTCCGAGAAGATGGGAGGAGAGAATATTTCATCCGCATAAATATCGCTAGCAGGATCATCTCTATTCGGTTTAAACCTGCAAAATGGATATTAATTAAATTCCGTTTTAAATTCAGCAAAAAGTAATCTAAAATTTTCGAATATTTAAATGAGATATTTTTAAAAAGTATTAAAAAAAATTAAAAAGCAAAACTTAATATTATTATGGTTATTATAGATAACCCTAAAAAGATCTAACTTTTGGGTAACATATAGGAATTTTTTAAAATAAAATAAGTATTTTAAAATTGAAAAAAGGTTTTTTTGAAAGATTCGATGTGGTTTTCAATATCAAATGTTAACGCATGTTCTAATTCTATCTTGATTAACTGAAATCAGACTCATATTGTGATATTATGAAAAAAATATATTAAGGAAATATAATAATATTTAAGAATAAAAGATTTTTATAACTTAGCAACGAAATTATTATTCAATTTATTTTTGGTGGAATTTTATTTATTTATATTTTTTTTCTTTAAAATCATGTTTCATAGCACTAATTTTAATTTTAAACTTATGAAAGAAGTTATGTAAATAATTTTTTCAGAAAATATTCATATAATAATGAACTTTTAAACACAAATTTTCGCCGTTTAATAGTTATAATTCAATATTTATATATATATATATATATATATATATATAGTTTTACAAATTTAAAAACCCTTCTTACTTATAATTAATAACTCTCATAATTTTCAAAATAATAATTAATATAAGAATTTTAATATATTCTAATGGCCTTTAAATCATTTAAAAGAACAAATTATATATAAGTAATTATAATATACAAATAATGCAATATGTATACAAAGTTTCAAAATACAAATATATATATAATTTTCCCTTGTGTTTAAATACAAGAAACTTTTAATAGGAGACTGTATTATGGTATTTCTTTTCTTAATGAATTCTGCTTTATTAAAAATAATAATGATGGTATATTATTTTTTTTTTAAATAGCCCTTACATATTTTAATAATTCCAAATTTTCCAGGAGCGAATATGCAAAATTTATCATGACAATAACATATTTCAAGATTTTTCTTGATAATCATTCAAATATTATGTTTTACAAATATTACTATTTCTTAACAATACCTTAAAAAATATTTTAAATATAAATTCTGAGAATATTTTCCAAGAATAACTTCAAAGGAACTTTATCGTTTTATTTAATTAAGAATTTTCTTAATTCTTTCTCTTCATAATCTTAAAAGTTCACCCATATTTGTTTTGATTATTAGTAATAAAAAGCATATTAAAAATATTATGTTACCCTAATATTTCAAATAGAATGTTTTATTAGAAAGTAAATGTCCATAATCTCCAAATATTTCCAAAGCGTTCAAATTATTTTTTGAAATAGGAATAATTTTACTATGAATAATTTAATCATAATTCCTAATATTATTTAAAATTACGCAGAAAAATATTTATTTATATTTTCATTATTAATCACACTTTTGTAAAAAAAACTAGTTTAATTGGAAATTTTTAACAGACATCTAAGCTTATTTATCCTTTTTGCATGCTAAATGAAAGTTTGAAGGAAAAACAATTCAAATATTTCTTTTTATATTCAATCAAAAACTATTATGTTTTAAGATTAAAACAGTCAAAGAAATATAAAGAAATTCTGGAAATCTGCTTTATATAATCATTTAGTTTTCTGGGAAAACTAAATTTTATTCTTATTTGTGTAAAAGAAAAATGAATAAATAAATAAATAAAATGTTAAGTTAAATCTCTAGATGAATAACTTTAATAATTCTTACTTTATGAAAGCCAATTCATCTGGTTCTGGCGATTCTAATTCAGAAAGTATTTCTGGTGGCTAAAAGGGAATGGAAAAATTTATGAATACAATAAGAGCAACATCATCCAATTAATTTTTATGTAAGTCTACAAGATTGTAGAAACGATGCAAAGCAGTCTTCCGTATGTCTAGTAACAGATTATAAATTGCGTCTCCTCCTGCATTCCTTTCCTTATTAAATAGAAATTTTGAAATTTCAACTGTACTAACATTTATGACTGTGCTTTAATAATGCAGAGCATTTTGAATAAACATCTTCTTGTTCAAATACATACACTAGTTGTTACTACTGTGGAAATCATCCTTAGAAAAAGAAATTAATATGCTTTATGATTCGTAATTCGACGATTTTCATGCAATGCCGTAGAATTATAATCATCGTAAATATAATTTTTATCAAAAATATAATTTAATAAATATAATTCGTTTAGCTGCTATATGTTCAAAAATTAATTCATATAAATACATTCAATTTTCTTCAGCCAATACAAAGTAGCTTTCATTCATTTGAATATGAACAATAAGTTTGTGTATTTAAAAGACTGCTAATATGTCAATATCTCTTGATTGCTTGAAATTCCTCTTGCTGGCAAGGCACATTGTCTATAATAGATGGATTTTCATTGAGCAGTTTGATAAATTTTGATTATTTTTTATGTTTGTTTTTAATTACTTTATATAAAGCTACAAAATTTATCGATGCTCCCGCTACCAATAAGATCTGGTGACCCAAAATAAGAAGTAAAATTTGCTATTAAGAGATGCAACTCTAACGTATTATGCGTTTTATAGACTTAACGCATGCGTTTTATAGACTGTTTTATAAACATCCAGTGAAATGAAGCTTGTGTTAAGTAAGATACGTTTTGTTGTATTTTTGGAAGGTTCTAGATTCAAAATCCTCCATTAATCACGAGGTCAATGAGGCCATGCATCTGTTTCAGTACAGTCTTTTTCTTACATTTTTTTTCAACAAGTACGTTAATATAACTAAATTAAACTTGATGCCATGTTGCACATATGTAAGAGAAGGTGAGTTATACAAGAATATAAATTTAAGAATAATTATCATTTAACCATATAGTGGAAAGAAATCGAACCGGTTAGATCTTAATCCATTGACAAAATTAATGAATCCAATTAATAAAATATGTTAATTGAGGTAGCACAACACTGAAATGTGGTTTAAAGAAAATAAAATTCAATTGGGGCATTACAATAAAGGCAGAAAAAAGGGAAGATACTTATTGAAGTACTACAGCACTGAATTTTATAATTTACCCAATTCTTAAACAAAAAGTTGAAAAAATGTTTCAAATATCATAATTATTTGTTAAATTTCACTTTTTTTTTCTTTTTCATAGTTGTTCTTTTGGTGCAATTCTTTCATATAAGTCATTGATTTGTATTTTCAATTAAATTATCTATCCAATGGTATAAAACGTTATTCGATACTACAAAAAATATTGCACGAGTCATGAAACCTCAAAATAAGCTTCATCCTCTAGTATGGTCACTTAAACTATATTGTTAAATAATTAATATTGCTTTTGTGAAAATATTACATTTTTTTTATTACATACCGACAAGAATTTACAGTTATTTACTTATTATTATAGTAATGAGTAATAACTTAATAATAAGTTATTTACTTAATATTAAGTATTATAATGAATTTTCAAAGATTTATTTTAACTTTAAAATGAAAATACATATGATAATCACATGCCATTCAAACGTAAAAGAAAATTAAAGAATGTTTTCTTTGTTTAAAATTTTTTAAAACTTTTATAAAGAAATCTGTTGCAAATGCCCTTTCTTTCATTTGAAGCAGAAAATCAGTTTCTTAACTTATCTAAATTTTTAGACAGATCTCGATGATAATGGAAAAATGGAAGTCGCTAATCAGTTGTTTCTGTTATATGTATGTTTTTTTGTGTACCTAAGAAAAGAGTTCCTTGGTGAATTGCATTGCAGTACTCTTTATAATAATAACAGATTTCGAAACATATAAATTTTATTCCAAATAAATGCACGTGCACAAATTTAGATACATTCAGACATCTTGAAAGACTATGAAGATTAAAAAAATATGTTCAAAATAAAATCTTCTACCGTCTTTTCCAAAAGTAAAAATTAATATTTGCTTTTTACGTCGTATATAAGATATGTAAATACATTCGGAATAAAGTTTTGCAAAAATAATGTAAGTAATTATATTTATTTATTTTTTAATTTTTGCATAATATACAGAAAAGTATCTATGGAATCTAAATATACCAGTTAAGCACCAAATAATTTTAGAAATTAGGAAAAATTGACTTTTTTTGGTAAAAAGAGGTATAAAGCAGAAACTTTCTAATTTAAAAATTTATTAAATTATTTGTTCAAGCTCTTGCAGATAGCTTAACAAATATGTTACCTAGTTCTTGAAGTAGAAAGTAATCTGTTGTTTAATTCAACCGAAATTGGGGTATTACCAATAAATTACATGAAGTTTTCAAATTTTTTTGTTCAGTTGTGAAGTATTAAAGGAAAATAAAATGTTTCTAAATAAACAAATTGTATATTCTTTAATTCTGGAACTGCAAAAAATATTAAGAGATTTTTCAACCAAATTTGAAAATAATTTGAATTAGATTTTAATTTATGAGATTTTATGAAATAAAATTTAACCAAAATTCAGAATTTCAGAAAATAATAATTAAAAATGTATAATAGTATTCAATTATATATTTTGTAAATATGAAAATCAATGTAATTTCACAAAAAATGAATTTTGAAATCAAATTTATAAAGAAAAAAACCATTTGGAAATTAAGAATCTTGGATTTGAATAAGAAAGCTTTATTTTTGCAAAATCATTGACTTCTCAACGTAATTCTCTTACCTTTAAAAAATTAATAAAAAAATCTCTTAAATTTCAAAGCTCTTTTGTTTTAAAAATGAATATCTCCCAGAAATTAATGCTAAGATCTAAAATAAAAATAACTTCATACGATTAGTTTAGTGCCTGAATGAATCAGAAGAATAAACAGTTTTTGGCTTCCTACCAGTTACAAACAGTAAACATCTGAATACTTAAAAATACTCAAAACATATGCAGACAACATACTTATTCAATTTACACATTTAAAAGATACAATTTATTAATACCGTTTGGTAGAAACTAGACTATATTGTTTCAGAAAGATTTCTAAAAATTGCAACTTACTACTTCCGGCAAAGTAAACTGCAAAACTCGGGAGCAAAGGCCTGGATCATAAGAGATTTGGTGACGACTCGAGTAAAGAATATTCTGTACGACACATTGAGAGTAATCGTGGCCCCAACGGTAACCCCCCGCAAACAAACGAGAAAGCTCGCTTTCTAACAGTTGGATAGTCTCCGGTCCGAGAAGATGGCGAAAGAGGTCCACGTCAGTGCCGAAAGGAATTTGACAGCGCCCAAAAACATTATCTAAGGAAAGAAAAGACTTTTAAAAACACACAATTCATTACAAAAAAGCTGTTTGTATCAATTTTATAAAATGAAATATGAAAAATAACCTTCTGAATATAAAACGACCGCATAAATGTTTAGTTGTCTTTAAATAAATTATAACAGAATCTTACTTATATTTATAATTTTGTCAGATAAATCGAAGATATCTGGTTATGTTGCTTACCATAAACCATCCTTTTCAAATACATTATATTTATGTCACGTTATATTTACGTTGCATTTTTATATAATATTAAAATATTTGTATTTAATAAAATTTAACGATATTCTTTCTTAAACTTTAATAATCATCATAGATATCATAGACATTAATAATCGTCACAGACATATTTGTTTATAATAAATATGTAAAGTAGTATTTAGGAAATCTCTTCCACGAAAACTAAATTCAGTTCAAAAGTTATAAAATTTATATCAGAGTAGGAAAAATATTTGGTTGATAACAATTATGTACATGAAATGAAAAATTAAACCTTATATTCTAGTTATATTGATATAAATATATTAATCATGGTCTATAATGTTTAAATATGCTTTGGAAAATTTTTGGTGAATTTTGCTATATAAATTAGTTTTGTTACATGAATTATACGTTTAGAGGAAGATTAAACTCTTGTATAGTAAAAACACATACACATAAATTAAAACTTAATTCCTTTATTACGCTTAAAGTACTTAAATATTAGAATATTTTACCGAATAAGCTCGAAAATATGACTTTACATTAATATCACCAAATTTCAAAAAGTAGGTTTTTCATTATCTGTTGATTTATAAGAAGAAATAAAATTACAATTGTTTTTTCTATTTATACTAAATTTATCCAACCTTCTAATAGAATTACCTTTAAATAAATCATACGAAAGCAAACTTTTCAGATCAAAGTTTGTGTAAAAGGAATCGATAGTTTTAAAGAATTTATTTGATTCTTTTGGCTTGAAGTTCCTCCTAGCAGATATATTTATAATACCAGAACTGACTTCAATAAGGCCCTCAGATTTATTACCATAGTTGCATTTAAATACGAGCATCATATAAATGAATCTTTGATCGTAGTGATAATCCTTAATGGTGTAGTTATTTTTTTTTTAATTTCTACTTACATTCTGCTGACAGATTTATTGGAGCGTTGATTGTAAAATAATCTAATGAAAATTATCGATCTAAAACAAAGACATTTGTAATTTAAATTTGTTATTACTTTATAATATTATCAATCGATATTTTTAGATTATGTTTGTCTATAATAACTTTAAAAAAGGCGTTTGGTATAAAGAAAAATCTAAAGCAAGCATTATAAAAACAAAAAAATTTCATATAAAGCAATAAATTAATCTACTCATAATCTTTGGAAATTATGTGTGTTTTGTTCCCTTTTTCATTTTTTGAATTAAAATCTTTTTTTTTATCGTTTATTTAAGGTGATTTTTTTTAAATACTAAATCTTCCTTTTTACTTCAACTCATTATTTTTGTGGCTGCTTTTTTTTAATTCTTCAGTTTCACTTTAAAAAATTTGTGCAGCAGTTTTCAAGGATTATTGCTCGAAAAAAAGGGAAGAAAATTCAATGAATACCATATGAAAGAAAGAATTATAATATAAAAAGATTAAAAAAAAGAAACAGCAGTACAAATAAGATTCGAATTTTTTAAAAGAAAACAACTGGTTTTGATTTTCATATTAATATTCATTTTTATTTGCATAAATTATGCTTTTTCTAAAAAAAAAGATATAATTTGAAACTGAATTTAAAATTTATTAGCTGACGTGAAGCAGTGTTATCCAGGCTTAAAAGCAATAAAAATTCGTGGGTCTTTTTATTAACCCGGCTCCCATTCAATTTCCATTCAAAATTAATTTTCCATTAACCAAAATTATTATAAATAATCAGAAATAAAATGATTATTTACAGAAATTAATTCACAATACATTTCATAGAAAGATAAATTAATAATTTGATGTCGAATATAAGTATTGAAAAAATATTTTATTTAGTGTTTAATTGAAAGTAATAAAAATAAAATACAGCTCTAAAAGCGCTTTTAATTCGACAACCAGACATTATTCCATTCAAATATTTTTCAGGCGCATAATGAACCACATTTTTTTCAGAACAGCATGGCTTAGTATAATTCGATTATATTAAATCTTCCTAGTTAAATATTTAATTTTAATTCACATCGATGTTTCAGTGATGTAAATTTCTATCCAATGCCTAAATTTAAGGAATTATTTTTGAATTTTCAGTTTACGCATTGATTAAGAGATAACGGAATCTATTTACTTACTGACTGAATTCAATCTTAAGAAAAAAATTACCTTAGATATAATTAACAGCTAACAATTTAAAGAGCTATCAATTTAATATTCTGATTGATTCAAATAACGCAGGAATTATTCAGAAGTGCAAAAATTGCAATCCATATCTAAAATTTGATACACATTACTTTCCTGGGCATGTCCTTCGATTTCAAATGAAAAATATTCCTCCCAATAAGCTGGAAAGCAAAGAGGGATTCACTGAATCTGTTACTATCTGGCAAGATAAATTATTGATGTTAGAAAATGTCAAAATCAGGGCATGAAAATATCTTTTCAACTCCTAATTTCTAAGATATTGCAGTCATTGAAAAACTTTAATTACAAAAGTTCTCGTCTTAATGAGGCGCTAATTTGGCGATTGGATTTATCTTTCTATTTTCAATATTAAGAATGTTATAGTGAAATGAAAATTTCAACCCCCACCATCACCACCATTTATATTCCTTTTCAGCTAAATAGTCCTTTTATGAACTAGTCCGAGATTTTTACACTTCTAATGACATATTCAAAGCCAGTTAAAATCCAAATCAATTAAATTTTATTATTCTGTTCACAGGATAACGCGCAAATCATTATATTATTTATATATATATATATATATTGCAATAGGTAGTTTTCTGTAGGAATCTATTTAAAAATTTCATATTTTAGGCAATAGAGGCAAAATGGCGTTACTGTTCACTTAAACAAATTTCTACTTTCTCTTAAAGGAAGTGATCAGAGGAAATTATTGTAATGATCAGATTAATTGAACTCGTACTTTTGACTAATCTTCATCCTTCAAACTATCTGGAATCAAGAAAAATATTTTTAAAATTATGTCTGTTTATGAAAATTATCTGATATATGATCGTAACAGTATGTTTGTAGATTTCTATCAAATTTTGAAAAAAAAAAAATCTATTCAAAAATCTAATCTATCTATACTGAACCAAAATGCTCAAGTAAAAATGAGCACAATAACTACAAATACTCTCTAACACAAAGAGTTAGACATATAAAATTTATTGCACAGATGTGGCATTTATGATGTAAATCATTATAAAATTTAAAATTAAATCTATCAAGGCGTTGAACATTTATCGATTCATACACTCTCATGCAAGTAAATCCGGTAATTCAAAAATTCAAAAACAAAAAATGCGATTTGATATTTGATCATATGACTATGATTGTAGTTCTATATCGGACTTTGATTTCAATCGATTAGAAAAAGGCTTCCAATTTGCGATATTCGATTTTGAAGTGTTGAGTACTCAGCAATTAATCCCCAAAGATCGCATGCTAGACTGTAGAACCGATAGCCAAAGATCAATATTCTGTTATTATTATTTTTCAATTACATGCAGTTAATACTCAAATACCGGTTTTTTCATTATAAGATCATAGTGCATGAAGATTTCCCTTTATAGTACAAGTTTAATAAATTTGAATTCATTAGACATCCTGTTATTTATCAAACAATTAACCAGCCTTTTGGTGCATAGCTGGTTTACTGTGAATATTGCTTGTGTTTAATTTTAACTAACCCTTAACACTTAGAAAAATTATTCGAAGCATAATTATTCGCTTAAGGACTTGTTTTGTGAGCAGAAATATTAATATATATAATTAAGTTGAATTTGTCCTGAAAAATTAATCTGCATCTTCTTACTCTGTAGATACTTTTAAAAGTCGAAATTAATATATATATATATAACTGCAAAATGATGAACCGTCTTAAATGATGTCTGAAAGGAGAGATCCGAATGCAAAGGGTTAAATCTGTATTATCTAAATGAAGTACTATCTAAATGAATGATAACGTATTTTTAGCCATCAAATTTCAGTTCACAATCATTTTATTTTAAGTTAATTTTCGTCGTAATGTGTCTGCACTTTCTCATTTCGAGTGTAAATTGCCCCCCCCCCAAAAAAAAATGTCTTACCAAATATTCGCCTATTGCACTCACCATACCCTCAATTGCATAGAATATATATGACATTTTCGCTACACCCAACTTCGGCAAAATAAATAAATAAAAATTGTAGTATGGCGATAATGCAACAGTGATAGAATTAACCTCAAATTATCTTATATGATCTAATCAAGATAATGAGGGATTTATGATTTGTCTGATTTACAAAGAAAAGTCAATAATAAACTTTTTAAGGCTTCATAAGAAAACAATAATTTCTGTAAATCAAAATTTGAAAATTATAATTATTTTTATTGATTTTTTTATGATGATTTTGTTTATATCTTTAATTATCATACATTTGTATATTATTTTATCTTGCAATTCCTTTTTATTAACAAAACTTTGTTATTTATTAATATAATTTTCTTATAGGCTTGAGAGGTTATATTTGAGCCCATATTAACATAAGTCTTGAGAAATATATAAATGTTTATTTTAAACTAGATAGATGTAATATTTATCCTCTTATTAAAATAAATCTTCAAGTTATTTTTTCTAATAATATGTTGCTGTCCTTTAATTTTTAGACATCAATGTTTGATTTCTTATTACGAACACCCCTAAATCGTATTTTAAGAATGTCTTTAAGAAAAAAGTTATATTTGTGAGGAAGATCTTATATCAAATGTCGAAAAATGTACAATTCACTAAGCAATTTATTCCTTCCATTCATAGACATTTAAATCCTAACACATTGGAATATAAATTTAAACTTAACGAATTTGTGACTGGGCATGGAGACTAAAATCTATTTGAAACGCTTCTATGTTCTATGTTCTTGCTAAGTGGTGAAGTCCAGAATGCCAAGTACTCGAAACTTTAATGTGCCAAATTCACTTCCGAAAGACGTATACTTATGAATGGTCTACTAAAAATAATATAGAAGATCTCCTCGCTTCCTGTCTCTGTGCAGAATCGTTCTTCACATAATTTTGCACATGTAGTAACAGTATTATTTGCCGTATTATTTAAATTGTATTTCAATGTGTTTACTTATATATATTTTTGGCGTTTTGTATTTGTATTTTGAATATATTATTTTGCTCTTGTTTCTAAATCTATTCTCATTTTATAATCTTAATTAATAAATGTTTACGCTTGCATGTGAGCAATTTTTTTGTGTGTTTGTTTGTACTTGTGAACATTCTTGTTTTTTTTCTCTTTGGATTTGCTTGTTCCTTATCTTTTCCATTTGAAATTTTCTTCTTCTAACGACTGAATATTTATTTACATTTCTAAGCCTTATGTTACACTTGTTGGCACACAATTAAATATGCTTTCTGATGCACTGAATATAATTTAAATCGCTATATGTGATTGTCTTATGTGCATCATTGCTTTTCCATCAAATGAATGTATATTACACCTCATCAGATTTGTTTAGGGTTATTTGTAACTGACCAGCTATATATATATAAAATAACTCTAATCAATTTAGAAAACTTGGGATGAAATGGATAAAATTGTCACTTCTCCGTGTGTTCATTTATGTTTCTATGCTCATTTATTTTACATCTTATGTTCTCTATATTTACCTAGAGCCTACAAAGATGTTTAAATTCAACACTGTTTTATTTCGTTACAGTTGTAACAGTATAAATAATTGTCTGTCAGTATCATTTAAGCATTTCTAAGAATAAAATTATTTTCGGATGCAATTTCAAGGTTAACAATCTAAAAATAAGTTCATAATACCTTACATGGATTTTATTTCAGTTTCAAAGGAAGTTGAATTTTAGATGTCTAGACGCTTAAAGATTTTCAAAAATATTACTAAAACGTTAGCTAAGTGAAGTGTTTCTTGTTTAAATTTCCGGGTTTTTGTTTGAATCATTTGAATTCTTACAGAATCAATGAATTTGAACACAATTTCTTTTCGATATGTCTGCGGATGTCTACAAAATTTCTACAAAAATAAAAGTCTGAAACCTCAATATATCTTTTATTTTGGAGTCTCAACTTTATGAATTTGAAATTTATCAGTCTTGCATAAAGTAACTCGAAGCATCTTCATCTTTATCTTGTTTTATCGTCTCCTAAATAATTCTAGGTTTTATTTTGTTTGCGAGATTTTATTTCAAAAAACAAGTAAAATTCATTATTAGCTCATGTATATAGAAATTCGATATCGATATCATCGATATAGACATTTGTATTTGAAATTTCATGTCTTTGTACATAAATTTTATTCTAATACCTAAAAAACATCGCAAGGAAAAAGTGATGATTGTTCTTTCTGAATAAAGTAAAAACAAAATAGAGGGCAATAAATCATTTTTTTTTTTTTTTTTTTTGCAAATTTCAACAAAATTGGGAAAAAATACGAAATAGCGATTTTGAAACGAATTATTTATAAGCAGCATAGAAGGAGATTCAAAGATAAGATTATTGATAAAATCTATTTTCGATCTCATTCCAATTTAGAAATAAAATAATATTTTACAATAACCTATTTTTCAAATTTTAGTTTTATTTAATAATTAAATATGATTCCCAATACAAAGGTATTGATATAATAAGTAAATCTTATAACAATTTTATCAGAGAGTTAATGTTTTCATTTTTATTAAATATACATTTTGCAACTTTAATATAAAGCAAAATATTTTGCGATTCATTTTTAAATATTTTAAGAATAATAAAGTTATTATTAGAGTTTAATGTTCCGAGTTTTTAATATTATTTTAATTGTTTTTATTTTGAAATTTAAATTTAATAATTTTCCTGTTCTATTTTTGATGTAAAAAAAAGTTGAACACTTAGTCCATCTTCTGAAAGTAAAAATAAATATTATTAAGAAGCAGAACTTTCACAACTATAATATTTATTCATCCATGAATTGTAAAAACGCAAACTTGAAAAAAAATATCGACTGATCTATTGCGGACAAACATAAAGTTAATGATTTTTCTCAAAACGAAGAAGGACAATTCTACTGATGAGTTTTAGGAATAGGAATCGTAAATTACTTCTTATTCACTAAACCTCAATTCTCCATTACATGTAAGAGAAGTGATTTAAAAGCGAGCATTGCATTTACTGATGAGCTATTTACGTTAAATGAACCTTATCATAAGCATTTACCTCTATTCAAAGAATATAAGCCCGCAAAATAGGTCATATGTAAGGAAGGGACTGCTTTTTTCCGATGCGGGATTTTCTGGCTCATTGATGTATTTGAATGAACTCTTAACAAGGGAGACGTACATGAAATCACAGCATTTTCGCAATTCACATTGAATAAGGATTTTGATTGAATAGCAGCTGTTTTTTGCAAGAACGAAAAAAGAGAAATGTTTTATGTTTATTGCCTAATTTACAAATAAAAATAAATTAAATAATTTATTTTAATTAAACTTTACTAAGAGAATTCGGAGATGAACTGAAATATCAGAAATAATTCAATTCATTTTATTTATATACTTTTGAGCAGCTGATCTAAATCTGAATCAGCAAATCTAAAATGTACTCATCGAAAAGTTTTCAAGGAAAATGTAATTAATTCATTTAAATGGATATTGGTTTACAATCATAGTATATAAAAAGTATGCGAATATTATAAGATCTTGGTTTAAAAAAATAGAAAAAAAAATATCTTTAATAAATTTATGAATATAAAATCTCCGAAAAACCTTACTAAGGAAAACAAGCAAACATTTTTCTCCACCGATATTTATTGAATCAGCATTCCAAATGCTTTTTCTTTTTAATGTTTAAAACCAGGAAAAGAATTTTAGGAAATATAGTAATTTAAATGATGAGTAAGCAGAGTAATTTTAATGTAATTTCAATGTTTTGAAAGTTTAGTAAGAATGTATGAATTTTAAATTTTTTTTTCACTTATTGACTTTGTCTTACGAAATCAAATGATAACGAATAATCATGTCTTTTAATAAGATAATCATGATAATAATAAAAAAATTATAAATATAATAAAATAATATATAAAAATAATAATATAATATTATATGATAATAATATATAATTTATTAATATATAAAATAACATATAATAATAATATAAAAATATAATCATGTTATTAATTTTGTCATGTGTTTTTTAAAAATATATCAGTTCTTGGATTAGAAGTGAAGTAAAGAAATAGTATGTTAAATTATTCAAATAAGAACAATATTTTGAAGTAAGAATTAAGAACAATATTTTGAAGTTTTTTTTCTTTTTAAATAATATAAAAACTTAATTTTATAACTAAAATAAATATATAAAAGCCAACTATATATAAATATTAAAAATTTAATCTGAATATAAAGTAAATAATTAGCCCAAACTGTTTTCTTTTCCATATAAGTAATTATTTATTTATTATCAATATAGTTACTAAGTATTCATATAATATCGCTACTAATAATCATTTATGGAGTTAAGTTATATTCAAGTATTACTTTCTTCTTCAAATACCGCAGTAGGAGGTTTATCATGTAAATCCCTTATATGTAAGTCGAGATGCTTTGCATTTACTTATAAAGTGAAATTTCAAAGAAAGTTGCATTTTCCGGGTCTTCTAATTAGGATCATTATCTCTATGGATAGAATTATCTTTAAGAGAGTTGATTTACACTGGAAAAATGATTATTGGGAAATAAATTGACATGAATCAGTCACATTAATTCCTTCCAGAAGATTAAAAGGAATTCAAGTTAAGCTACAGAGCATTTTCTAGTGATTTTAATAATCCGAGTTGGTAATTCTCATCATAATAGATATATCATTAATTCTTGCTTTTCAGTTTGTTTCTCTTTCGAACATAAGAGATTTCCGAGACCCAGAGGCTATGGTATAAGACCCAGCACACAGAATTTGCATGTAAGATTAACAAACGGTAGTTATTTAAAGAATCAATGTGACAATTATGGATTTATATCTAATATGGAACAAATCTAAATTCTGCGTAATGTTAATGCTTAAATTCAAGAAAGGAGCGCAATAATTTAAACGAAACAAATATTTTATTATTAAAGAGTACTAATATTATCTATATATAATGATTTCTTTTTTAAATATAAAATATAGCTAAGCAAGCTTCTTTAAAATTCAAATAATGCTTTTAAGTAGATTCAAATAAATATATAGTTCTTATTCAACCAATGTAGTTAAAGCCTAGATTTAAAATGCTATGGTAATAATTAGATGGTCAATAAAACGATAAATCCTGATGGTGATTTAATGTAATTAATTTCCAGGCCATATAATCTAAAAATATTTCCTAATGCGATCACAGTTTTAAAGTAACAATGTAATTTACTTTTCTTTTTCATCTATTTTTGTTGATCCATTTTTGCTCTGAACATTGCTTTGGAACTTTCCAAGTAATTCACCATAAATAAAAGATTTATGATTACAAGAATAATGATTACAAGGCATAATATAAAATAAAAAATATTATAAGTTAATTATTTTTATCTTTTTGTTTATCACATAAAATTCCATTCCCCCCCCCCCTAAAACACTAGAACACCTTCTCAAATAAGTAATTATATTTGGAAAGAAATATAATTAAAACTTTTTTTATTTTCATTTATTTTTTGAAATTCTAAATTATATTGATTGGATTTAAATATTTTTAGTATTTAAGCTGCTAATTTCTTCATACAAATTTTTACTACGTTTCCTTACAATGAATTATTAACCTATTTTTTAAGTGTTCTGTTTTTATTTCAAACATACTGTATATGCATAACAATTGTTATAAATGCTACATAATAAATTACTCAAAATGCTTCATATATTTTTTAAGAATAAAAAAAAAGGAAAAAAATGAAAAAATGAGGAAAAATAATGAATTTATATTTCTTATAATGCTTGTTTGATACCACATAAATAAAATAGGTGAATATTTTACATATATTTCGCTTACGGTTCTTATTAATTGAAATGAATATAAAAATTAGAGAAGAGCTTACTAGATTCATGAAGATTAAACTAATTTTTTGTTTGTTAAAATGCAGAAGAGAGAAATTCTTTACTAATTACTTTATTATGCTTTATTTATTTATTAATCAAGAAAATTATCCTCGTGCTCAATGACATAACTTATTAACAATAATAAAACTGTTAAATATACATCTTAATCTAATTAAACAATTAATCTTTCGTTTCTGTGATAACATTTCTTGAATTTTAACATTTAACTGTATATTGTGATATATGTAAATAAAATAGTTAAATTTTACAATTTTAAAATTGGAATTTTTCTTGTAAACAAGCAAATCCTTATTTTTAAGATTATTTATTTCCATTAATTCATTAGTTACTTTGGTTTAACAATTTTAAATTAAAATATCTTTGAAACTTCTTTCTTATAAGAACATGTTTCTTATTTTATTCAATAAGACATTTTAAAGATAGATAATTCATTTTAAGTAAATATAATCCTACACAATTACGGAAAACAGTTATTGTTCTGATGTTTATATCAATAAGTGGATTATAAACTTTTCTTCAATTTTTACAGAGGATTTTTATTGCAGCCATTTTAATTTTTGGAGTTAGTTTACCGCGGATTGTTGGTCATTACAGAAGTTACATATGTTCATCCTTTATTATTTCTTTAAATAATCTATTTATTTTAAAGAATTAAAGCAAACTAGGTAAAAAATTAAAAAGTTATTATTAGAATGAATTCATTTAAGTTAAAGAAAATTATGAATAAATTTTAATTAAATTAAAATTTATTAATATTATGCTCCTTTTTTCCCTTAAATATTAAAATTTTTAAAGTTTATTTTTATGTTTATAAGTATTTTATCATCATTCATTCAACTATATCCATTTAATTTATAATACAATAACTCCACAAAAATTTGTTTTTAACCTATAAGTTTTTTTATTATTTTCTATGTATATCAGGGAAAAGCTTTCCAATTTTTTTACTTTCTTTTTATTGAAAATGTAATCAAAATATGAGCAAAAATTACAAATTAATTCCATAAATTTGTAAAAATATTTTTAATTTCTTTCCTGTATAATTAAACAAAAATGTATTTTCCCCGCCTCATCAAAACATTTTGACTATCAAGAAGTCTGCTGTTAACAATATCTACCAGATTACATCATCACAAGACAAGTAATATCCATATATACCTAAACCATATCAATATTTGTAATTATTTTACTGCACAGTTAAACAAGAATGTGTTTCCTTCTCCAAGCATTCAGACTGTCAAGAAGTCTGCTAAAAGATTATGTTGTCACAGGACACGTGGGGAACATACACCAAACCCGATTGGATTCAACCCCACGGGGAAAGAGAGAAAAGGTGCAGTTAAGGACCAAGCATGTACAAATGGCTTGGGATTTTTCTTTTAATAAATCCCTCTGCGTTTGTCATGATCTCTGCATACCCGCAAGGAAATAGGATGCAAAGGGTACGAAAGCACAGTGCAGTACTTGGTGAACTAACAATCATTTTATTCGTTCCCTCCCTTTCCGTGCACCGATGGATTGACACATGAACATGAATGTATACATGCAAGACGAAGCCTGCCCTAATTACTGGTTAACCCCCGTCTTCCCATAATGATTTTGCCTTCTCGAAACTTAAGCTCTTCCCTCCCCACGCATAGGGTTTGGAAGATTATATCAATTATTTAAAGATTAAGTCTCAGGACAAGGGTGCTGCACGCGAATTCGACTACTTTCAGCTTTTAAACGGGTCTTTCGATCGGCCTTCTACCCTTCAGCTTCTTCCCCTCTTTTTTTTTTTATTCTTTCAGACTTCGAGAAGGGGTTTTCCTGGAAAAATAAAATGGGACAATAAAGGTTATTTCTGTTGAGTTTCTTTTTCGATTTTTATCGTTGTCAAAATGTTGGGGGTTTTTTTCAATCCCTTTTCAAACAGTACATTGTGTTTGTTCTTTGTGTTATTCGTCTCTGTTGATATCTGTCTTATTGACTTTTACTTTCTCTTTCTTTCTTTCTCTCTCTTTCTCTCTCTCTCTCTCTATATATATATATATACCTTAAGAAAAACAAAACAAAAACATTTAGAATGAAAGGTTATTTAAACTGTTTCGTATATCAAAAACATTTTATATTTTGCTGTAATTTATATTTTTGGACAAAACTAATAATTTTACTGCAGCAATGTAAGTGAGAGGGAGATAAACAGATAATTTGATAGCATAATGAAATATGTGTACTAAAATAAATTCTTTAAAAAATATAGCTAAAGGTGCCATTATTAGCAGAAAATCTGGCACTAATAAATAAAAGCTGAATATAGAAAATAAATAATCAAATATTCAGAAGTAAAGATCTCAAACATTTAAAAAAAGACCCCAGGAGTTTCTGTACGTGAACAGTATTTGAGTGTTAGAAATTAATTTTATATGTGGAATAAATGGATCCGAAGCAGAAATGATAAAAAAAAAATTGCCATAATCTTACAAAGCACTAAATATTTTATTTATTAGAATCTGTCAGGTGATTAGATCTCGAATGTGATTAGACAAAATTTCTCAGAATATAAAATTATTGCATTTAAAATTGTGACTCTTAAATAATTAAAACAGAACGATATTTGAAAGTAAGGAATTAATTTTATATGTGGAATCAATAGATTCGATGCAGATATGATCCAAAAATGGTCATAATCACTCAAAATACTAAATATTTTATTTATTAGAATCTGTCAGGTGATTACATCTAGCATGAGACTAGACGAATTTTCTCAGAATATAAAATTATTGCAATTAAAATTATGGCTCTTAAATAATTATTCATTCTGCCTAAGAAATATTTGCTTTTTATGCTTTGATTTTGTGATTAATGAATATTTCAAGCAAGTACTAACATGTAAATGCAAGTATTTAACATGTAAATATTTTCACTAATATGTAAAATACTAATATATAATAAATACATACATTATATGTAAATTACTTTCTCAATATAATAAATTTTACTTACGAAAATATATCATGCATCAAAAGCTATTGCTAAATCTAGAAAAATTTAAATATTGCCTGAATGTAGTAATTTAAATATTTTGTTAATTCGGAAAATTATAGAAATTATTTAATTTTGCAGATATAATAATTATTGAAATATTTAGAGGTTTAATCTAAAAACTTTGATAAGAAAAACTGAAATTTATCAATTGTTTTATCTATGTTCAATAAGTGGTATTATGCACCCATGGGATAGTTATACTTCAAGCTAACTATTTAAGAAATAGGCAAAATTGTTGTTCTTAAAATGTATTACTACAAACTCTAATTAATTTTTTTTTAGATTTTTAAAATATAAAAAAAATTAATAGCAGTAATATTATAATAAATTTTATGAAGATAATGTTTAATTTGTTCAAAATATAATATTATCATATAAAATAATGCCATGCCATACGAAATAAATACTTTATAAAAAGCATGTGTTAGGAAATTTCATGTTGAAATAATGTTAATATAATTTATTGGCTACTTTTTTATACAGACAACTCCACATGCTTGCAACAAGTGAATATGTATTTGCATTTATATATCAAATTTAATTATTTAAAAAAATTAGTAGTCCTAAACTTTTTTTAAGCAAATAACGACGTATATAAGATTCTTAGAGAAGACATTTGTTTTGCTAAAATTTATTAAAATGATTTCGTAAAACAAAATTAAGCGCTTTTTTGTCTTTGCTGTGACTCAAAAGTTGTTTAGGAGAAGCTAAGCAATTGCCTGGAAAAAACTGGACTGGTCGCATTCAGAATTGTTTTCTTTAGGCAATATTTAGAAAATCTTACGAAGCGTTTCTTGGGAAATGATCTAGTTTATTATACCATTTAATAGGGATTTAGAAAAACATATTCTCGGTTGATCTCCGTTTCACTATTCTCTCAGAAAATAGAAATTTCTCGAACGTTTGTTTAGCTCATAGAAAAATGCAAACTATAAACTATTACTATTTTGGAGATTTTACTATTGGAACAATGAAATGTGTGAACCTTACAAATTTTTCTAGACAGTTAAATAAAACAGATTTATACAAATAATTTAATTCCAAGCACGTGCAATTTTTAATGGTTTCATAATTACTTATTTTACTAATTAAGATTTCTGTCCCTGAACTTGCACACAGAATGCCATTTAAATAGTTGTAAGTATAAGCAACTAGTATCCATATCCAAAAGTTATTGTTAAAAAAATTATCAACGCATGGTAAATCTTAATTGTTTCATGGACTACGTAAAACTACTTTTGTTTTAACTGCTATTAAAGATAAATGTGTAAAGTTTCGAAAGCCAGCTATCCAGTTTAGAAGACTAGTCTTTTTAATTGGATAGATAACATGATTCAAGATGATATATTTTTACTACTTTAAATTATATATTTTAAATAGTCAATTGCATTGTTTTAAAGGAAAATAAGTTATAAAAAAATATTTTTTCTTTTCAAATTACCTCTTTGTCACTGTAACTTAAAAAAAATGTTTACATGGTTCGAATTAGAAAAGCATTATCTACCCTGTATATGTGTAAAAACAAATATAACATGATTTGCATGTTGATATTTAAACAAGAAATGAGTATAAAATGATAAGTAAATGTTTAAACTAAAGAAACAAATATTTACAACCAGATTTTATCAATACTTTTCATATTTTATTTATGAAATCAATATTTGTTATTAAAAAAATATTTACATTTTCTCATAAAAAAAACCTTAATTTTTAATAGGTAAATTGAACATATTTATATTTAATGACTAATACTTTTTTCTTGATATTGTAAACGGAAAATTAAACTTTGCGACTTTGCTTAAATTTTCGATTTTTTCTCTTATTTTAAATAAAAATAAATTCAGAATTATGTATGAGAAATAAATACATTTAATGATTATTATAGAATGAAAAATTGCCCCACACTTCCAGTATTTAAGTAATGAATTCAACCCAACTTCTGAAATAAAATGATTGCAATAAAACACTCAAAATCTAATTTTAGTTACCTTTAAAAGATTGTTAAACCCTAAAAATACTATATCAGCAATAAGAAAATATAATAAGCAATTATATATAGAAAATAATTAAAAATATAAGTGAATAAGCAAATGATTTATTTCTTTTTATGACAAAAATAAAAACATTTTTCCTGCTAAAGCTGTTGTCCAAAAACGTCTGGGTGTAATAAAAATGGGGAATTGTTATTTATCGTTAAAATATATACTACTAGATTAGCTTAAAAGTAAAAGGGGAAGATACAATGATATATTAGATTTACATTTTGGACTAAAACACATTAGATTTTTATAGTATAGTTAATTTTTTCTCACTCTTTTTAAATTTAAATAGCTCCATTTTTTTCAAATGATCTTTGCATTTGTACGTGTATTTCGATTCTTAGTTAACTGGAAACAAATTGTCTCCCGCTAATTAGAATTTCCGTTGTCACGGCGAGCAAAGAGGCTTAGCCTAAAAAGTACAAAATGAAAGGACGGTTGGAGAAAAGGGGAGAGGGGAAATTGAATATCCCCTTACTTTCAGTCCACCCCTCTCTCAATCAGCGGAACGAACGAGAGAAACAAAATTAATCGAAAAGAGATCATCCAGAGTGAGGATCACATTTTTTCGTTATATTTTTTTTTCTTCTTCTTCTCTCTCTTTCTCTCTCTTTTTTTTAGGTTTAAGTCATGTTTGAGGTTGAAAATGTGCAAAAAAAGTGTCGTCATGGAATTCCCTGGGTGGCAACAGAATAAAATAAATGAAAAAGAAAGATGATGTCAAAGAATGATATACTTTTTAAAGAGTAGCAAAAAAACAACAACCTCTGTTTAAAATAGGGTTTGATGCAAAAATAAGAAAAAAGTAAATTTTCATGGAACTTTACATAAAACGTGTCACCTAGCGTCAGGAACGAAAATTCTTCACGAGAATTTTAATTAGTGATAATTTCGAAATCATGATGTCAGAGGAAGAGAAGGTCTTACGAAAGCAAGGCTTAGCAAAATAAAGAAGACGTCCATAATTATAAAAGCTGCATCATTTTTTTTTTCTATTGGACATCACAGAAATCTTTTATTTTTGAAATATTGTCTCCCTTTCTTAAACAACAATCTTTATTTTAAAAATGTTTTGACTATTGAAATTAAGATTTGTAAGCAAATGATTAAAAAATATTCAGTAAAGAAAATATATTATTGATTCCTTAAGATTTTTCAATAGTTTTAGTATGATATTTATGTTTGAAATTAGGATTTGTGAGGAAATTATTAAAAATTTTCAATAAAGAAAATATATCATTGATTTCCTAAATTTATCATTTATTTTACTATAATATATATGTTAGAAATTAAGATATGTGAGGAAATTATTAAAAATATGCAATAAAAAAGAAATCATTGTAAAAAATTGTAAAAAATCGTAAAATTAATTGTAAAATTGTTATTGTAAAAGATCATTGTAAATATATCACATATAAAAAAATTCAATTATTTTAATATGATATATATATATATATATATATATATATATATATATATATATATATATATATATATATATATAAAATTAAGATCTGTGATGAAATTATTAAAAATATTCAATAAAGAAAATACATTGTTAGTTTAATAAGATTCTGCAAAGATTTTTATATGTTCTTGATCAAAATATTCGGAGAAATTGAAATTTTTGGAAAAATAATGTTAAAATAATTCCAAATCGAAGAAAAAAAATACTGATAAATGGACTGTGAAAGGTAATTTCTGTTTTGCCTTTTAAAAGCCAATTTTATTTTCAGTTTGAATTTTAGAGAAAATAATGTTAAATTACTGAATAAACTAGGAAAGGAAATTTCCGCTTTGTGTTTCATATTATGTATTGTTATGAAAAATTTAAAAGTTTCTAAGTTTGAACTTGCTCATTTAATTCCAGATGTTTAAAATGTTTTCTAAGCTCAGTTGAATGTCATATGTTGCAATTCATTTATCAAAATAATTAATGAATGAACTGAAGCACATAGAATTCTTTTTGTGCCAAGTCTCAAAAAATTGCGATAATTAGAGCTCAAATAAATTATATTAATTAAACTGAAAAGGCAGATAAAAATTATTGTAGAAGAAAACCTGAAATACTGTGTTAAAAGAAATATATTTTAAGAAATATATATATATAAGAAATATATATAAAGAACAATATCAATAGTTCTTTAAATATTTTGAAAAATTAAAACTTTTCTAAGTTGTTTTCAGTAAATTCAGAATTTTTCTTACAGAAACTGTAAAGAGTTCATACATGAAAACTGAGCAGCATAAAATGACAATCTGAATTGGTTTTTCTTTCTAATTCCAAACAAATATTCTGCAAAAGAACTTGTTTATTTATACAAATCAATTAAAAAATTCCAACATTTTATTTAAGAAATTATCAAAACGTTTTACTAATGTTAATTTCTGTGTACTGTATCACCAAACTAGAAAAATAATTTTCTTCAAATATTTAGTAAATAAAATTTTCTAAAATGTTCCAAAGTATTATTAGGTTTCAGAATTTTTTTCAAAACTTTTTTTTTATATAAGTAATATAAAATTAAAAAAGTGTAAAGTTATACTATTACTTTCTTTTTAATTTGCCTATAATATAAATAGTATTGGAATCTTTTAAATCTGTGATTTTGCGAAACTCTATTTGAAATTCCAATTTTTGTATTTTAAATATTTTTCATACTTTAAAAATATTTAAAAACAAATGTTGAAAAGTAATTTATCCATACATATAAAAAGATTGTTGAACTTTGAATTGCGAAAAGAATGCTTAAAGGTGAAGTTGATCTTTCGATACAAAAAAGAAAAAAAATTATAAAATAAAGAATACGAATTGTAGTATAAAAGCATGAAATTGAACAAAAATACAACTTAAAATGTCTTACCATCAAAACATTCTTCTTCAACTTCACACACAGTTGGGCTGAAGAAACAACCTAAAAAACGTAAAAGACATATAATACCAATAGAAAACTTAAATGAAAGTACAATTTAAAAATTTAATATAACTTTTAAATAGATTTATCTTAATGAGAGATACAAAGAAGTCCAGGAATAGTTCTTTCAAAGGTGAATATTATTGATAAAAAAAACTGTTAATTTCATAAAAGGTACTTTTATTTCCTGAGTATTAAAATGTTCTGTTATTTTAAATGATTTAAATCTATTACTAAAAGCGTGATAAGATAAAAGCTATTACTAAGATAATGTGTGATACTGTTCCTTTTTCATTTCTTTTTTATGTTAAAAAGGGTTTATAGTCCACATTCAGCACACATTTCAATAGAAATGCGCATATCAATTTTTTTGTTTCTACAATAAGAATGTTATTGACATTAAAAGATTTAACTTTTGACGGAAAAATAAGTTTTCTAGGGTAACTACGAAAATTTTCTGAATTGACACAGAAAAATTAAGCTTATTCTCTGGAGTTGGAAAGAATTTAAATATCCATATTTAGTTTATCATTTTAAATATTATTCATTTAATCTTATTTCTAAATGAAATCCTATTTATGGAAATAATTTAAATACTAATTCAGATAAGAACATTTCAAAACAAAATTTTTTTATTCCTAGAATTTTTCAGTAGTTATTTAATTGATAATTATAACTTTATATATTTACTTATTTATTACAATAATTCTTAGGATTTCACAAAATATTTTTATGTAGAAATTAACAAAAACCAAATATATATATATATATATATATATATATATATACTAATGCGATTACAAAAACATGAATGCAAATCTGTAAACAACAAAGGCTAGTTATTAATTTTTTTTAAAATGGAAATAAAGTTAAATACACAGAAAAATATAAATAAATAACATGGATAATATACCTATGAATAACAAGTGAAAACCAAATTTCTACTCAAACTGCATTTTTTTAAATATTTTTTTATTGAAAACTTTATGAAATAAGCAATGCGAAACATCGCACAGAAGGTGACAACCTCGGAATTTCTTGGAAGAAAGAATGATCTCTTCTTAAAGTTTTCTTAAAATTTCATAAATTCCACGGCAATGAACATTTTATTGCATTTTTGTGCTTATGCATTAATTAATTATAATATTATAAATTCAAAATTACAAGAAATTTGAAAGCAAAAATCGAATATTCATTTAATATTTTGAAAGACTCGATGAGAGTCTTTCAAAATATAAAAAGAGTCTTAAAGCAATAATCCTGTAATTATTTTATTCCACAGAAATTTATTACAACTAAAAATGTTACAAATCCCAGTCACATTTTTTAACCCAGAGTGCAAAAAAATGAGTTAATTATTCATAACAGTAAATTAAATCTATTTTAATTTAATATCATATACTTCAAAAATCCATGCAAAATGAATTCATATACTTAAAAAAAAACGTTGAATTTAAAAACTAGAGTAAAGCATGGATTACTGTCGCCCATTTCAAGGAATTAAAATTTAAAAAATATATATATATTAATAGTTTTTATAGTTATAAAAAATAATATAAATTATAAAAGTATTATTCACTTTTATGTTTAATTCTATTTTCAGAACAAACTATAGGTTTTATGGAAATCGTTATATTTTATTTTATCAAAACTGTGGATTAAAAATCCATTAAAATAATTAATGAAATTTAAACATGAATCTGGATTTAAATAAAAATAAAAAAATATATCTTGCAACACCGAGCATTAGTTGATTAATACTTCATTTCGTTCTTCGTCTTATGCTTTTATATAAATTACCATTAATTTCTACTACATTATCTTAAAACCCTTCATGATTTTGGTTTAATTAAGGAAAATTACTCCTGAAAGAGCCATGCTATACACTTCTCCATAAATGAAAATGCTTTCTCATATTCTAAATAATCATATTGTAGAGTTACATAGAAAGTAAAAGCGAATGAATGGATCCAGGTGAGTGGAGGGGAGGTAAGAGACTTTTTGATGGCGCTTTCCCCAAAGAAAGACCTCTTTGCGTTATATGATGCTTCAGATCACGTAACAGAAAATGCAGTCCCCCGAATTCCTCTCTGTCCCCGTATATGAATATACGCCACATAGATTCTGATGCTGCCTGTTGCCGTGCAAAATCTCCTTCAGAGAAAAAGAGAAATTCTATCTGATGTATTACCCATTTTGTCCATACATTTTTATCTCCTTCCCTATTTCGAGACCATGTTCCTGGGAAGTTTTAAGAATCAAGGAGAACTTCGTCCAGAATTCATTCCATCCCCTCTAAGAAACTTTATTAAAAGGAAAAATTCATTTAAATGGAGAAGTAACATGACTCGACTTTCCTTCATTAAAACTTAAAGCAAGAGTTTCGGATTTTACAAATAACTATGTAATACATATTTCTGATTAAAACGACATGTTGTTGAAAATAGAAAGAGTTCCGTCCATCCCTGTCGCAGTATTTAATGGAAGTGTTCTATTTTAGAAAGATTTCGAAATTCCATCAGGGGTAACAATAAACCGCCTTCACCAAGTTGAGTTGTACAAATCCTGGTTCACTAAATGGACCGCATTTGAAAAAAAAAATTGCCGAGTAACCCAATACTCTCTTTACGGACAATGATTTATTTTTAAAAGTCTTGCATGAAAGACACTGTTGCCGTAGTTGGAATAGCAAAAACACTGACGAAAAGTCTTTCTGCATTATTATTATTGTTATTGTCTAAGCAGGGTTTTTTTTTATCTATGTAAGATTAAAAGAAATTTTAGCGCTACTTCCTTGAAGCGAGTTGAAAGTATGAATTAAGGCAGCAGTCTTTGTTAAATGTTTTTAATTATGGCATAAATGAAGAAATACAATATTTTAAGAGCTGTTTCTAATTAAAAAAAGAAAAACGGCCAGGGATATTTATAGTTAAAAAGTGAATGCTTATAATTAATGCTTTTCCGTCATTATTATTCAAAATTTTTCAACGTTTAATTGATTCGGCGGTTTTTATGGAAATCTTCACCTGAAAAGAAAAACAGGATTTAACTTGTGGGCTCTTTTTGGGAACTTAAAGTAATTACTTTCTTTCTAATGGCCGAAAGACACAAATAATAGAAACGTCTTGATCTTACATACCAGCGTAAATTCGCAAGCAAAAAATGTGCAGTGAAACAATAATTATTTACAAGAACTGGTTCATATTTTTGTAATAATATATTTGATTTAAGAGTTCGAAATTCTTAAATTCTGAAGTATTTTAATTTTTATTTTGGCATGACAAAAGGATGATTTTAGTAATTTAGAAAGAAAGAGCGCCATTAAAATATGAAATCTGTGAGCATTTTTAATAAAGCTCGTGTTTAGAAATTTTTACAAATTATTCCATGTAAAACGAGAAGAGCAAAAAATTTTAAAATAAAAGATTTCAAAAAAGGAAAAGGAATGTAATAGTCCTTTGATTAAATACTTTGTTCAAGAATGATTGTAATTAAACAATCATATATTCCTCAAAGTTAATCCCTCTCAAAAATAAAAAAAAAATTCAAATTATTTAGCTTATAGATTAACAAACTGTATTCCATTCTGAAATTTTAATGCAAGCGAATTGAAATTTAGTGGGAATTAAATCTAACAGTATAGAAAAAAAAATTAGATATTTTCAATCTCTGTTTTGTCTACCCATTTCAATCATAAAAATTATAATCCTTGGAAGATTTCATCATGAAATCTGGATAAAATAGAAAGCTAATTTTCTTTTCACAAAATAATGGAAATCATATATATAATTTTCTTAAAGAAACACGAAATAGTTGTCCAATACACTTTTTCTTTCTATATACAGATTTCCAAATAATTTACTTGCCCTCAAGAGCTTGCAAGTATGACAAAAATTTCAATGAAACCAATAAATCGATAAAATTAGTAAATCCATAAATAAAAATAATAAAATACAACAGTAAAAAATGCAAAAAAAAAATTGCATTAGGTTATTTTCCTCTATTCGTTTATTGTTCTATTTGCATTTTAAATCATATTATTTTGATTATTATCATATTAGATATATTTTAAATGTATTTATATTATATATTAACTCACACACAGTCTTTCTCGAAATAAAAAATATGTTTATGTTTTGATATCTTAATATAAAAAAATGCTTTTGTATTTAATATTGTAATTCAGAAAATATATTCTTATTACCCGCCTTTCTTTTTTTAAATAAAGATGTGAATATCTCTGAAATAAAATTTAAAACAAACCGAAACCTAATTTTCTTCAAACGTTATTAATCATTTTTAAAGAATAAGGAATAGTTAAATTAAAGATTTTGAGACACAGCCAGGGAGAAGTTAAATAATAAAAATATATATATGTGTAATAATTTCAGTCAACAGGAATGGCAACATTAAAGATAAACCTTTTCATATAATTTATATGAAAAAATAATTTTCGGTTAATAAATAATGAATTATCATAAAACTTCCCGGAAAATATTTAATCACAAGTTTTATAGTACTTGTGATCAAAAGGCAAAGAAACTTTATTCTGTAATTTAGATTCCTACGGCGCATATTTTATTTTTATTTTTGCGTTTAACTTTTTTACTATGCAGTTATTTAATTTTCTATCAACGGCTGCAAAAGAGCCTGAAATACGCATGCGCCACTGGAATATATTTTATATTTAATAAAATATTATGCTTTTAATTAATTGTTAAAGAACTTTCACGAAAAATTCTTTCTCATAACCAACCTCATTATATTTTCAGAGTAATAAAGTGATACTTTTCTAAAAGGAAAGGGTAGGAAGAAGCATACCAGAATTAATAAATACATTAATAAAAAGAATTCGACAATACAAAAATGCACTTATGCTGCGAGTACATGAGAAATTATTATAAATTGTTTCTACAAATGTAGAGGTAATAGATAATATATGAGTAAGTATGAGTAAGAGTAAGTATGAGATGAGTAAGTACTTAAAACAATTTGGAAATCATTAGCAGAATCCCCCCCCCCCAATAATAATATTAAAATTTTTAGTTATGTTGTGGAAAAGGCAATCCTTTTTGAGTAATGGCTTGAAATGGAATTATCACTTTTAGCGAACATCTCTAAATGCTGAGGAAGTTTCAAACTGTATATTTGTTTTATTCATTAAACTGTTTTTGTTCTCTATATGTATTATTTAATATTTTTCCATTTGTAGTAGTAAATATAATACATAATACAGATTACTAAATATAGTATTTTTTGAGATATTCACCCATTAACTTAAAAATATACAAATAAATATAAAAAATATTTATTATTGCGTTCTTTGTTTACAAAAAGAAGAATTCAACTATTCCGGTTAATCTATCCCAAATTATTTCTGATTTTATGTATTTAGGATGTATTTTAAATAAATTTACAATTTTTTAAAATTATTATTTTATAAGGCTTAATATCACCGCTATTCACCGGAAATAATGGGAAATTACGGAAATTGTACAAAACACTATCTATTATCATAGTAAATTTGAATTATCGTAAGAAATAATAAAAATAAATCTCAGTATAGATGTTACCTCACGCCTAGAAGAAACAAAAACATATTTCTAAATAGTAATTGTTGCCTATCGTATATTAAATTTCTAACTATCCAATTATTACCCAAATATCATATATACATCTCTTGAAAATTCAAAAATTTACTTTTCACTGATTCCAGCTTTAATTCTTCTCTTAATAATTTAAAGACATTTTTAAGCGCATTATTCAAAAATAATTAATATTGTTTTAATTGTTTTCCATATTTACAAACACATTGGAATTATATTAAATTAATTATTTTAATTCTGCCAGTGCTATAATTAGAAATATTTTTTTTCAACAATAATATAAAGTAAAACGAATTTTGATAACTATATGCTTCTACTAAAATTTAAAATTTCATTTAAAATTTTCTCAAGCACTAAACGAATTATATTAAAATTATAAATAAAATCCACTATGCAATTAATGAAGAATATGTAGATTTTGTTTTCTTATGACAAAGAAAAATATTATATCAAAAATCTTACCAAAATACTGATATGTTATTTCTATCGGCCCCATACGATTTTAAATTTTATCTAGTGACTTTTTTTTTCATAAAACCGATCATTTTCTACTTTTTTTGGATATTATAAAAAGAAAATAATAAAAATATTCATTTTTTAAATAATTATTTTGTAATTAAATCTAATTTCATAATTTCACATACGCAGTTTGTTCGTATGTATAAATAAACCAAATAATTCATCAAAACAAATAGGAAATAAACCGACTTGATTCTGGATCAAATTAGCCGAAAAATATTCATGCAAAATCTTATCTTTTTTTTTCCTTTCACATTTTCGATTTATTTATAAGTTAATCTCCTAATTAAATCATTTATTTTACAAAGCACAATAACTTACTAAGTAATATCATTGTCATGCCATTACTCTATTCAACATTTATGTCCGGAGGTAAAGAGCTTTGAGTTCAAGAACTTCGTAACATTTCTCTCAAATCGGCAAACAAAATGACAAAGATGGAAGATGAGTTTTAGCATATCATTCCTCGTCATTTGTTAATCTAAATGAATCTAAATGCGTTAATAGGATGTGTAATATATTTATAATCAAACACTTTACTAAGAAACTATACAGAATGGAAACAATTTTTTAAAAAGGAATTCAACTTGCATTAATTTTAAAAGAAAACATATATGTTTTAAAGTAATAATATTGGGAAATAAGGACAAAACAGTTTTATTAAATCATAGCATTTATTGTCTTTTAGAAATACGAGGTAATTTTAGTTTTGAGAGTTTGTTTAAAGACATGGTGTATAATTATGATTAGAAATTTATGTAGTCCGTCTCAGTAAAGACCACAAAGGCAAAAATATATAGTAAGGACATGCTGCAGCCTTTTTTTTTTTTTTTTTTACTAACGAAATGGGACTTTTTCCCGAAACCGACTAGATTCCGAATTTTGAGATATAAATAGATAGAGTGGAATGGGAATGCCCATTTTTAACGATTCGTTTTTGGATGCTGATGATGTTTCAGATTGTTTTAATTGCTTTTTCACAAACCCATTTTTATTCTCTATGTATTATTTCATTTTCTTCCAATTATTGCACATATGATGCATATTACTGTTTTCCAATGTTTTAACGAATATGCATAATACTTAATACAGAATACTAAACAGAGAATATTTTTCTAAACAAATCCTATACCAATTTTAAAATAAGAGGTGCGAGGAAAAAATGAAGTATGCTAGATAGGAGTTTATCTTTAAATAATGAAAAAACAATATTTAATTTTTAAAGAACGACGAAATTAAATGTATTTCTCATACAAACGCAGGTACAACTATGATTTATCTGCACGTTATCATTAACAGTCATGAAAAATATTATTTTTCTATTTTGAAGTTTACGATGAAAGAACTTAAATACATATTTTCAGACACCTTTATAATCGTCATCATAGCACATGAACATAGTACTTCTACTACTGTTTTCCCAAATTTTCCTAATATAAAAGAATTATATTTATTCTTATAAGATATTCACTTGTATAAGAGTTATCAATTATAATTATATACATACATATACATACATATATATATATATATATATATATATATATATATATATATATATTATACGACCTTAGTACCTCCGTCAATACATTCATAAAATTTCTTAATATAAAATATATTTATTCAATAACCTTAGCAGCGTTATTAAGTACGATTATATGCACATTATATTATATATATAAAGTGTATGAACACTGTACTTCCTACATATATGTATTTAAAGATGTTCCTAATATAAAGGAATTATATTCATTATGCAACCCATTTTAATCATTATCAGAAATGATAATACAGGGTGTCCCAAAAAATGTATACACATTTTACCAGCTGATAACTAAGTTATTTATTCTTTCTTTACATACTTAACCAATTGAACCGAATGATGGCAGACAGACTTGAATTTGTAGAAAAGAAATTTATTCTAAAATGCTACTGGAAGTATGAAAATGCAGTAGAAGTGCAAAGACAATTTAAGAGGGAGTTTAACGAAGAACCACCTACACGAGTTACTATCACTCGAATTAGAGATAAGTTTGAAGCTGATGCAACTGTTCAGGACGTCCATAAACCTGCAACAGTTGTTCAATTGAGGGCAACCATTGATAATGAATGTACGAATATCCCAATGGAGTTGTTCCATCATGTGTGCTTTTCCAACGCTTCGCGTTGTCAGCAGTGTCTGGAGCAGAACGGACATCAGTTTGAGAACATGCGATAACAAGACAATAGAATGATATTTGTAGAATCTTTTACATGTTGAAAATTATTCGAATTATAATTAACCCCAAATTTACAATTATTTAAAGTGTGTATACATTTTTTGGGACACCCTGTATATGGGAAAGTATATGAACATAGTACTTCCATTATTACGTTCACAAGTTTTTCTAATATTAAATAATTATATTTATTCAGCCATCTTTATAATTGTTATCAGATACGAGTATATATATACACATAGGGAAGTATTGAACATAATGCTTCCACTACTACTCTCACAAATTTTCCTAATAAAAAATAATTATACCATTTCCCCCAAAACCAGTGAAGCGCAGCGTGAATTCGCCTAGTCAGAATAGATTTCATCCAGTTTGCATGCATACAGGTCATGCGCGTGGCTCGTGAATCCCCCTCCCACCCACCATTCAAAACTTCCCATCAAGGGGGAGGGGAGTTCAGTCATGGGTGCTTCATCCCGCTCAACCGTGAGTCCCAGGTCCCTTCTGGTATCAAATTACTTTCCAAATATCATATTTCGGTATTCCCTATAATAAGTTTTTTTTCCTGTGATCTTGCAACAAGTGAGGCTCTTTATTAGAGGAAGTAATTTCTAAATGGGCAGTAATTCTCAGTGTGCAATATTTCCGGAAAGATGAAGCAATGGGATATTTGACTACTGGAAGCTTATATACCACGTTTACGTTTTAAATGAACAATGGCAAACATAATTGGATGAGGTGCTTAATCTGAAGGAAATACTAAATAAAAATCTTTAATTTGTATTCGTTCTTTCCGAATTGCATATGATCTTAAATAATCGAAAAGTTTGGTAAATCGGGATTTTGTTGGGTAAAAAAAAGTGATGAGATTAATTTTTTTAAAAATGCTCCATTAAAAGCGGATTTTTTGTTGTTGTGTATATTCGTTCTTCCCTGGTTGTATACGCAATTCTCAGTCTGTTTCTTTTTTAATGATTGACTATTCTCTGCATTTTGTATTCCTGTTTACATGAAAAGAATTTTTTAAAGAGCCACTTTTTCTTAAATGTAAATTGAAATATTTTTGCGGTTTATATTAATTTTAGAAAAGTAATTTATTAAATGCTTGTTATGTTTCTTATTTGACTCACAAATCAGGTATGTCATAGTCTTGAGTCTAAGTCAGGATGGACAACAAAAACCGATGCACAGACTCAAAAACTCGAGATAAATATGGGCTATATCAGAAATAAAACAGCAGTTAGTATAGTAGATTATTTATTAATATTAAATCACTTATATGATATAATTCTAATAATTAAGTATTATCGAATTTATTAATACCAAGACATGTTCTAGAATTCAGTATTATATAATAATCGTTAAGATATATTTTTATGCAATTATATACATTTTAAAATGAAAATGTCCTATCCTAATAGCAGTGGCATAATTGTACGGATGTATTATTAAAGATTTTAAAATCAAAACGATTCCAACTCCATCCCTGCACTAGCTTCAGTTATGATTTGTGATATCTTGAATATTTTATCTTTTTACCTACAAAGAATATTTTTGATTAATAAATCGTTTAATTTTGGATTAAATAAAGCAAAATATTTATTACTTTGAAATGCAAAAATAATCACTTATACACTGGCAAAATTCCCAAATGTCCTAATTTGTATACAAGTAACAATAAATATTCTAAAAAAGATGCATTAAGCCGCGGTAGTCTTCAGATAAGATTTTGACATTGCAATCTATGGACTCAAGGTTCGAAAGCTATTGCCACTGAAGACCCGTCTTGTAGACGAGCCTTGCACGTGAAATATAACTACAGGGGCTAAACGTCGTTCTGTTGGAGTGACGCCGATGTCTGAAGAGTGGGATGCCAGTTCAGGCTTTGTCTTCATCATTTGATCGGAGTTCAGATGATGTTCCTTATTTTTGCAAACGGGATGTTATATAACTGAATTAATCTAAACTTCAAATGGGGATTTTACATCTGGTTAGAAAAGCGTTAGGTTACATGGTGATTTCTTCAGATTAGTCTAAATTTCAAATTCGTATGACAAGTGCATATGTAATTGTCAAGATAGTAATTATTTTAATTTCTATTACAGATGAAACAGTTCTGCTCGATTAATGACCTTGATACATTTAACAAGGGGCATGACATCGACTTCCTTTTCAGAACATCGTATGTTTTGTTCTGGATTGCAAAAAATATCTTTTGCGACCATGGCAAATCTGTAGAGGAACAAATATTTCCACATTAGTGTAAAGTTGAAATATTAATATTGGATTTTAGATTTAAAATACTAATTCTGTTCTCCGCTATCTTCAGTATTTGAAGGTACATCCTAAAAATTCTGAAGCAATGCAGGATTTTTTTTTTTAATTTCTTGAAATATTTTATCATTATGGAGAGTCTTGATATTTCTCATCTGTTATAAGAGCATCTGCTTTAAATGTAAAATCTATCACTTCTTTATAGTTTGAGCATATATTATTTTTCTGGGAAATTAGAAATTTTATTTTTTTAATAAATGTTCAAAATATTGGAATCTTCTTTACAATGGAAAAGATAATGAATATAAAGTCTACATTCCAAGAAATGATTGTCAAATAAATATAATATATATTTTTCAATACAATTCTTAATTAAGTAAATAATTTAATTAAATTTTAATTGTTTTCAACTTCACATTCTCTGTCATTAGATAAAATCATCACAATATGATTTTCCCGCTCAAAAATAAAAACTCACGTATTTGTTTGTCGTAGTTAATGGAATTGAGAAATTGATATATCTGTTTTCCTACTTGCAGCTGTTTTTAAAAACAAATTATATTTAACATCTCTATGTATGTGTTTTGAAAAACATGTTGATGAATATGTATATTATTGAGAAAAGCAAACTGAATTAGAAAAGACATCGCTCTTAGCTAACGGGGGGGAGCATCGAATTCAATCGATTTAGACGAGTATCTCATTAACGAAGGAGCGCACAAATGTTAATTTATGGGACCCTTTAAGAAATACGAAACACATCCGATGATCTTGTAGAATTCTTCTGATTTCTTCGAAAGCCTCGCCCACATTGACCAATGAGATTCGAATTTCTCCTGATTGACGTCGGTCTCCACAGAAACAAGCAACTGTGAGTGGCGGACTCATTCGGAGAAAGGGCGTGACTTTCGAACTGCTGCTCCGGAGCTAGCTTTCGGTTACCTGTGTTTCCATGGCGACGGAGTGAAAGAGATCTTGGAAGAGTTGTTCTTTTTTATACCCCCCCCCATCTCTCGCTCTTCTTTTTTAAAAGTTTGTGTGGAGGAGAAAATTCGGAAAACCAGAGAGAGGTTTTTATTTCCTTCCAGTAACTGAATGTATTAAAACCATATACTTTCTTCATATTACTTATATATATATATATATATATATATATATATATATATATATATATATATATATATATATATATATATATATATATATATATATATATATATATAAATAACGCAGTTCAAAATTCTTAGAACTCGACCATTAGTTCTGTTGAAATAGGAATTTAATACAGTTCCGCGTTATCTTATCCCTTTCAGCCGTTTCTTAGAAGCATAGATTATGAAGCTGTTGACAATAACAATAATAGAATTTCCTGGAATTTCTTCACCATATTTATTTGAAAGAAAACACTTGAAAGTACAAATAAAAATAATCTTTTCCCCAAATTTCATGGGTAAAGAGAGATATGTAGAATACTCAATATACTGTATGTTATATCGAATTACTTGCATTGCGTTTTCTCGTTAATCAAATAAATGTATTATATTTTAGATCTTTTTTGGTTATATGTTTATTAAATAGAGTGCGCGTTTCGCTTACTTTTTAAAGTGCAAATTTTACTGCATATTTACTTTTCGTTCAAAGTAACTTTTAGGAATGAAAGCAAATCCTTCTCGTTGATACAGATCAAGAAAATACGAAGATTGAAAGAAAGTACGAAATGAAGTTTATTTTTTCAAATCAACTTTATATTTTGCTGGAAGTTAAATAAAAGCACATGAAACCACTACATTTATATGTGATATGCATATCGAGCATTGCACAGTTTTGCGGAATGGTTGTGTATATAATTAATTTTATAAAAGAATCAGTGAAGAATTGTATACAACAGGAATGTGCATTAAAAATGGCAGAGAAATACAATACAGATCTTTTACTTTACTTAAAAGCATTTAAAATCATGTAAAACGATATATGGAAATTATTTCCATCTTCCATATAATAAACACAAATTCTATGAAAATAAATGCTGAAATTAAATATTTCTTGTCGGATATTTTAAAAGCATTGCTTTTAAAGGTATTTTAAAATAGAGCGAAATAATATTTTATAAAATTAAATGATAAGATATTCAGTATTTTATGTCGAATATTTCATGTGACCGATTTATGTGTAATTATGAGACGAACCGTGGATTTGAGAAAAATAAAAAATAATTTATAAACATATAATTGCAAAAATATTTATATTGTTTCTGTTACAGAATTAACTGTTAAATTTTAAAATAAAAATGAATAAAATCTGAAAAGCCGATTATATCTTGATTGATTCTTTATAAATTATTAAAAGAGTACTGTAAATATTCTAAATTGCATTAAATAAGAAATTATTTCTAAATGACTAAATATTTCTATTTTATTATTTGCTTGATTGTTTTTCTAAATATTATACTAATTGTATCACTTTTTTTAATTATTAAGCTTTTCGTGTCGAACTTGAAAATATTAAGCAAATGCTTCATTTTTTTTTTCTAAACTGATCTTTACTTTTTTCTCCTACATCTTCTCGTATTCTTAGGATATCTATCATTATCATTTCCACTTTGCTTTACATTTTCTGTTCATACAGTGGGGGATGAGATAGTTCAAAGCAAAGAGAAGCAAAGACAGTTGCCTATTACCAAACGTGAGAGTGTTCACTCACCGATTTCCCCTTAGACGGACATTATGGGATGTTTCACGCTTTTAAATATAAGGAAAAAATATTAAAAATTATCTCAAATGATTTGATCTAAGATTACTCTTCAAATCCAGTATGCTAAATCACATTTATTTATTTAAATTGTTTCGTTTTTGAATTGCCATTTTCACATACACAAGAAGTAGAAACCGACACAGGTCTCTAGTCGAACCAAAATTATATATAATTTTGAATGATATCTTTGGATAACTTCCGTAAAAAAGAAACTTTTGGAATTCACGTCAATTTATTGTACACGGGAGACAAAATTTGTATAAGAGAGAAGATCTCTGTTTACATTACAATACAAGAATAAAATGACAGAATTTTTTCTTTATGGGGATTTTAATGAGAGAATCTGATTACTTGATATGTGGAGATTTAGAAAAAGAATCTAGGGTATCTTTGAATCAGATGCATAAATGTTAAGAATTTTTATCTCTTTGCTGCCGACGTGGGAATCAACAGAGTCAATAATTTTGTTATGGTCATGTTAGAAATAATTCAATATAAAAATTGGATTCAACTCGGGAAATAAAAGGACATTTTAAAATGAAGTAATATGGACTAATTTAAAATAAAAATTAAGAAATTAATTATAATTTTATTAAATGGATATCATTACCCACACAAAATATTATATATATATATATATATATATATATATATATATATATATATATATATACGCGCGCGTGTGTATGTGTGTTTATTAAATAGAATATGTGATTCACTTACTCTGTATTAAACATGTGTGCACATTTGTGCAAATAATCTGTTGCATTTTTAAAACTTTTTAAATAGTAATTTTCAAAAATGAAATCAAATCCTGTTTGTTGATAGAGATCAACTGAATAAAATATTAAATGTTTATGTATAAATCTCCCATGATTACTGGCATTATGTTTTTCTCAGGGTTGTAACTTAACTTGCTATTGTCTATGAGAATTTCATGGACTTTTAATTTGTTCGCCTTCTAAACAACTATCATTTTCAAAATAAATATTCTTTATATTGCACAAAATATTTTAACTCTGATGAGTGTGTATGGGGAGGGGAGGGGAGGGGAGGGGAGGGACGAGAATCCAGATAATTTAGAAATGATTGAAGGAGTTCAAAATCAAAATGAGATTTAAGGCAAAAATGTATATTTCCAAAAAAAAAAAAATCGTGAAACTACTTCATCGCAAAGCTTGCCAAAGACAAAATGTTAAAATAGAAATTATCATTTAGTTACTATCTTGCACTTAAAGTACGTTTTTATCTGGGATGTTAATTAAGGGAAATTAATTATAAAGAAATTAAAGAGAGATAACTGAGAAACAACCCTAAACGCATTATAAAAACTTTAAAAAAAAATCTTTGAATTTAATCTCTGTCTTTATCTTTTTAAATTGCTTAAATTGCCTGAAATTACAACTACATCAAAAAATAGATGATAAATACCACTCAAGAAATTAAAAATATATCATGCTTTTCAAGAAATGTAGACTATGAAATAACATAGCAAGCAACAAAAATGCAATCACTTAATACTTACACTTGGTTACCTCATAAAATTATTAGAAATAAATACAGATAGAAAGAAAATCATTTTTCATACATATATGATTTTAAATATGAGAAATTAAAAGATCATTAAAAATAAATACTGACAGAAAGAAAAATGAATATTTCATACATATACTATTTTAAATATTAAAAAATTCGACACTTAATTTAAAATATTTTACAATTAAAATAATATATTTCATGCATGCATTATTTTAAATACAAAGAATTCGACACTTAATTCAAAGTGCAAAATAACATCCAAAATACAATAATGCTTTAATTATCAAAAAATAATGAAAAAACTTATATAAGCTAGAAAATAAAAATAATAAACTTAAAATCTGAACTTTAACCCTGTTTATACGAATGAGTCAAATACGTAAGTTGACTTTACCAAAATCTCATTCTTTACCCCTTTTAATGAAGTCCCTAACAAATCCCTACAAACGAAACTCTCTCACATCATAATAAGAAACAATCAAAGCTCATTCAAAAGACAAATAATTAAAATACAATGAATCATCGTTTCTTTGGCAAACAAAATCACTTCCTCGCTGTGAAACTAACCGCAAATCATTTATCTTGAGTTAAAAATAAGGCATCAAAAAGGAGAGAGCAAGCGATGAAGGGAGATCCCCCACATGGAGGATTTACTTCCTTACCTTTAAGTGGGTTGAAGTCTTCATAAAAAAATAAAGTCTCTTAAAAGTCGACGTTAAATTTTTATTCATTTTTTCCGGAAACGTTCTCTGTACCTTTTGCATATTACAGTATTGACTTAAGAGTAACGATCGTTCTTTTCTCAGTTCTACGAATTGATGGAAACGATTACGTTTTGAATCCCAGTTCTTATTTTGATTTAAAGTGAAAGAAATCATTTTTATTTACTGAATTTTGCCTCTGCTTTTGCATTGTGTTGAAATATTACTTTAATTCAAGAGCGATTCAGTTTGTTTGTGCGAGCAAATCCTTTGTTTGAATGGTTATAATTTACAAATTTGATATTTCAATTTGTTCAATAATTCATTAAAGAATGTTAGTTTTATATATTTATATTATAGCATATGAAATGTTCTCGCAACATTAAAATATAAATCAGCTAAAATACGTATTTAAATGCTTTTTAATTATATACAGTATTAAATATCTACTATTATTAATACCTTTTTTTATTCCGCATTTCTATTGTGTTATTTTTGTATCTATTTTGTCTCTAATAAAATGAAAAATCAGGTTGACAAAGGTTAGAATCCTAGGTCTAAATTTAATATCAAACCGATATTATAAACGATATATTTAAAAAAAATTAAGTATTTAATCGCAATTTATTTTGTATTTTCATTTTTGTGTTTATTTCATATACTATTTTGTGTTTCTTACAGCTTGCTTCTATTGTTTTAAATTTTCTTGTGTAGTTATATATATACAAAGATATATGCAGAGTGTTGCCGAATTCCACTGACAAATTCACAGATGTGATTGCAGGCATCAGAATCATCATACAACATGGTCATAAACCAAGTTTAGTAGGTAAAAATTGCAAAAATATAGGAAGTCCGAAAATCGTTTGAAACTTTAAAAAAATGATAAAAAAATAACCAATGATGTTTCAATTATATATATGTATTGCCAAAAGTACATTTTTAAAAGTTTTTTAAATTTGCAGCGATGTGTTTTGGTGAACATTTTAATTTGTCTTCAATATTTTAAAAAGTCATCAGTTTTCACACGACATGTTTATATCAAATTAAAGAGTATAAAATTCCTTACATTTTCAAGCTTCTATTTTTCTTCAAGTTTTAATATTTTTGGAGATATGGGATCTAAACTACATTTTCGTTTTCAGTAATTTATGACTCCTTGAATCAACAATTCGGCATGTTACCAGCATGAAAAAAAATATATGATTGTACTTTTTCTTAAAAAGAATTCATAGCTAAAACCTCACTTGTTATTTTTTATTAACTTTTTAAAATCTCCAACGATTTTAGGAATCCCTATATTTTTGCGATTTTCACTTACTTTGGGACCCTATGTTGTATGGTTATTTTTAATCCTCATGATGTCTACTATCACCTCTCTGAATGTTTCGGTTGAATTCGGCAACACCCTGTATATTACTATTTAAATAGGACTGTGAGCCTTAAAATATTTTAAGGGATTGAATATAAAAAATTAAAAAATGTACAAAATGAATTATATGTATAATATCTTTTTTCATGCATAGAACACATTAGTATAGGTGAATTCATAAGTACAGCAGTCAGTAAGAAATATGAACTTTTTAAAATAATTTTTTTATGTCTTTTCTTTTTATAAGCAATTTAAAGGCTATTATTCATTGTTTTCACACAGAAATAAAAAACAATTTTTTCGTAATTAAATTATTATTCTCTTATTAAAAATATATTTATTCTCTTTAGCGTATGTATTTTTTTTATTCTCTAGCTCATGTATTGGATTATATGATATATTATATAAATCCAAATACTAGTTTATGTTTTCAAAAAATATAATTACTATAATAATTAATATATAATATATTGTTATATTAATTTTATATATATTATGTTTATATATTAATGTAAAGTATTATTGATCCAAGTTATAAATTAAAACTATAAAATTCATGGATAAAATTTCATGCATTAAAAATAATATAATAATGTATTTTGCATGAATTTTACAAAATCGAATAAGTGAGTACGTTGAAATTAATAAAACACAATAATTCCATTCAAAAATACAATACACAATAATTCCAACAAAAATAACAACTTAAAATACAATAGACACACTATATTAAATTATGAAGTACCCTAAATGAAAATGAAAACACTGATTACTTCAAGTAAGTATTATTATCTAAGCTAAAAAAATAAATAAACCAAAATGATTTCAGATTATAAATTAATGTGGTCATTATTCGAATTAAAATCAATTAATGGATATCGTTTTTGATTTGTTGACACTAAAAATAAGTTAATGAGATTTTATTCTATTAATATATTTTTAATTTCAAGATTAGTTTTTTTCAGCTTCTTATAACGCACTCATTTGCAAATGCTCGATTTTCTTTCGAAAAACGCAATAACAAAATTTCGATTTTTTTTTTTCAAAATGTACGATTTTAATCGATATTTCCAAGACATATATTAAAAGAAATGCAGAATAGCGAAACCAGTAATTTATATTCATTTCCATTTTTTTGTGAAATAACCAATTAAAACGAAGATGGGGAACAATGTTTAGTGACTTTTGCTGTCGTCCATTTTTTGGCTTCAATTTGCTCAAAATTATTACTGTAATGAATTAGCGGTTTCTTCTACATTCATAACTTTTGTATTTTCCTTTATATTAAAACGGAACATATAATTAGATATTTTTTATTATTTTATTTTAAAATAATGAGTAAAAAATTAAATAAAAAAAGCAGTTACATCAGATCGAAAGTCAACGTTCAAACGTTCTTCCCAAATTATAATGAAATATGCACTTTAATTACATTTCAAAAGTCAGTTAAAACAAGGGAATAATGAGGTCCTCGAATAAATTAAATATTAAAAAGCATAAATTTATTTATTATTTTCAAATCATACTTCATCACGTTTTACATATTATATATCATGTTTTTAGAATGTAATTATCATATATACTGCGCATATGGGAAATACATGATCAAATAATAAATACTTATGATAAGTTCAATAATCATAAAACATTTTGTTAGTCTTATAATTCGACATGTTCAGGAATAAAACCAATCAAGATAAAATTTTGCTTTGTTTATTTAATAATTTTCTTTAAAATAAATATATATTTGATTTTGAAAATCTTAATTACTCATATGATTCTTATTTAGTTATTAAAACTGTGAATGAATATTTGTTGAATAATAAATTGTTTTTAGTATAAAACTAATAAATAAGGTTTTTTTAAAAATACATTTTTGTACGAAAAATTAAAATTCTTAGTTTTAATTTTTTTCTGATTTTAATATTTAATTTATAAATCATTATTGGAAATAATATTTTTAATTCATCACAAAATGACCCCACAAGTATGAAATTAATGTTATACTTTCTCTAATTATCATTATCATTAACTGGTATTATTTCTTTAACTGTTATGAATTATAGTTATATATTAATTGATTATTGTAGTGCTGACAACCGGAATTAATTCACTATATATTACTTGGTTGTTATTATTATTATTACACTATTATTAATACTCATTAATAAAAATTATAAATGGCTGATAATTTAATTTTAAGAATATTGGGACGTTTTTCCTCAAGAATACATACATAAATATATAAAATTTTAAAATTCTAATAAGCTCGGAAATGGAAAAAAAATCAATCAAACATATTTTTTTAAATATGAAATAGGCTTTTTAAATAAAAATGTATGAAAAAAGATATATGTACTAAATCTGAGTATTTTATTAGTTATTTTATGATCAGATATACATGATACCTTTTTCTATTCAAATATATTTTAAACCTCTAGATTCACCAAAATCTGCAGATTATCATATCTAAAAAAAAAAAGGCCTATAATCCATCAATATCAAAAAGCAAAACCAATAATATTTATCCTTCCCATTGATAAAACTATTCTCATTCCAATTTTTCCAAGGCTGCAATCCAATTAATAAACATGTAGTTCCGATTATTATTTTTTTTTTCAAAATTGAATAAAAATTCCTTGAATGACTGTAATTGTTCACCCAGGAAATTACCTTAGAAATCTCAGTAAACTAAAATGTGATATTGCGAAACAAATAAGTAAAAAGTGAATTAGAAAATTCTTCTGTTTGACAATAAAGTATTCAGTTACGTTATCGGTACATCAAGTTCTCATAATTAACTTAACTAATAATTAAAAGAATATTTTAAATACTTTAATTTATTGAAATATCTGTATCAATTATCTTCGAAGGAATTAATTTCTAAACCAGACAATATTCTGCATAATTTTCGAATTTTAAATATGTCATTGTAAGCTAACCCTAATGATTAGAATTCTAACTTGTAAATTGTTTTTGTTTTCTTGTTTGTGATTAGAAGTTTCACGTTATCCATTGGAAAGTTAACAAAAATTACTTTAAAATAGAAAGGCTTTAAGACGGAAAGTCGAGAAATAATTCATTTTTCTATTTGAAGATCAACATCTTTATCATTTGATGAAGGTTTAATGATTCTGCACATTTAAAAATTTTATGATTTAATTTTGAAAGGGAATATCCTCTGAATCATAATAAAGATAAAATACATATTTTAGTACACAAAAGTTTTCGCCAGAATTATCTAAAATTAAGGCTGTAGTTTTAAGTATCATGAAACATTGAAAAATAACATTAATACAATTGGTGAAGAGGGAAAACTTATATTTAAAGATAAAAATATATAAAATTAAAAATCTTTGATTTAGGAGAAAGCATACACTGAATTAAATATTAAATATAAATACAAGTAAAAAATATACTAAGAAATAGTTACCAAACGAATTTAAAAACCAAATAAAATAAATAATTCTAATATACTATTTGAATTACGATGTAAAAATATAAACTGAGAAAATATTTAGATTATGATTTTAGATTTTAATTTTCCATAAGAGAGTTTAAGTAATTTTAATTTTTATGGCTGTAAAACGCTAATAAGTCAAGAGTCTTGATTTTAAAATATTTAGATTATTGAGTTTAAGTTTCTTCCCGAAATCAAAGTGTCATGTTATATAATTGAAAAATTTCATTCTTAACAATCTTTTACCATGTTTCCATATGTTGAAAAAAAATGTGAAACTTCTATCAATAGAATAGAATTCTATGAAATAGAAAAGAAAGTTATGTGTATTTTCTTACGTAAGATCATCCTTCCCTCATTCATTTTTGAAATGCAAATATTTGACACAAAGCATTTAAAGCAAATAACTATTTTTTTATAAAAAAAAGTGTATTCGCAATGCAGAATTATAAGGTTGCAATTCAAATATAAATTTCCAAGTCTTTCTACAACTGAAATGTAAATAAAACCTTATTCTCTTGAATAAGATATCCGTATGTTAACTGTTTCAAAGGTAAAGATTACTCAACAGAATACTTTTAAAATGAATTCTGTCGCTTTTCGCATATTTGATACTCATACATCTAATATCAAATATTTAATCCTATTTTTATTAAGAATTCAGAATAAATCATTTCATTCATTGTGTGACGGGCCCCTTTCATGTAAATAATCTTTCATTTCTTTCTCTTTCCTGATAAGTTCTCATATTTTTTTAATGGATTCGTATTCCATGATTGATTGAAAAATAGTTTTCAAAATTCATCATTTAGTAACACTCTTCAGATATGAAAAAGTATCATCATGGCTTTTCAAAGTTAAGGAAAAGAATTTGTAATTTATTCCTTTTCCTGTATTGAAAAGAGAGATAGAGATAGAGATAACCTTAACTATTTTATATAAAAGAAATTTTCAATCTTGTATGTTAATATTATATATTTTTTTCCTTCTTTGAAATAAATCTAAACCAAGAAGTAATTTTAGAAATGTATCATGACTACAGATTTAAAAATCAAAGAAGACCAGCACGATGAGTGGACTTTCTATTTATTCAAATAGACTCATACTTTCGTTGGTGATTACTTATTTGCATGGTATAAAGAATAATAATATGAGGATCCACTCTTTTATGAAATGAAATGTTTATTTATATTGATTAAAAAAGGAATTCAAATAAAAATACGAATGAATTATTATACTTCTGAAGTAGAATGTAGGATCAAAATTACATATATATTTATTCATTATTTCTTCTATCATATATATTGCTTATGCAGAATATATTGTACTATTGTTTTCGCATGAGAATATGATTTAGGTAATTTAGCATTCTGGTTCAATAAGAAAAGAGAAGAGGCTTAACTGTACCGGATGCAATAGCTGATATAACTTTTTTTTAATAATCTTTTCTTATTAGAACGAGATTCTTTTTTTTAAGAGACAAAATGATATACAGATACAATTTAGAAGGCATATGATCGCAAGACTATGATTTTTATCGAAATATATATTCGCTCTATCAGTTTTAACGCTTTTAATTAAATAAATCACGTGTTTCTAACGATTCGAAACTTATGAAGTCGCATCAACAAGTGCTCATAATTGGCTTCTAAGTAAATATAAATCTTGGGATTATTAAACACATTCTCTTCAGATTATTAAAGGCTGCTGACAATATGTCTTCATTTAAGCCATTTGCATCATAAGCGGATATATGCGCGGAATTTTCCTAGCCATTATCCAAAGCAATGATGTGCGAGATAGTTTTATGTGCGTAAGAACATAACATTAGAGCGCATAGCTACTGTACGCAGTTAGTGAAAAGTCATGATTCCAAAGTGAAATTAAATTCCAAGTTATGCGACGATTTCAATTTTTTTTTTAATCTTGACATGATCCTTTTGAACAGTTTCGTTATTTTCAAAACTATTCGCAAAGACAAAACATTAAACGTCTTCAACCAAAAATTAGTAGACGAAATAATTGAACAAAATAAATCACAAATAAAAGCATTAACAACATAAGAAATCAAATCTTGTTCATCATGACCGTCAAGATTTACTGGACAACATTTTTTTAATGTCTATAGACATAACTTCCTCTCAGAAGGCTCGTGAACGTTATGAAATTTGTTAGTCACAGAAAAAAGTAGAAAAAAAATCATTTTATCTGCGTGATAACTGCATTTTGCTATATGTTTTGACAATTTTAAGTACTATCATACTGTGCAAAACTATTAAATTTAATTTCTCAAATTATTTTGAATGTATAACTTTATTGAACTAAATAAAATTTTAAATATTTTGTATATGCCATTTTGCTTATTGTTTTTTAATTTTTTTTAGATATTTTTATCTTTATACAATAAAAAAAATTTTTTGGGGTGATACGGGCAATTTTTTTTTGGGTGATACTGGCAAATTTTTTTCGAATGATGGGTTAGTAATAATTACTTTATGGTTACTTGAATTGACTTAACATTATTAACTATCTCATTTTTTTATCTTTATCACGTTTAATGTAGTAATGGCACTTGCTTGTCACCAGTGCCAATCACCAGTAATTATCACTTGGCTGTGAAGCCATAGGGGTCACCAATGACCCTCACTCCAGATATCTAAAAATGCATTATTTGAACAAATGTCAATATTTATAGATCTTTTATTATTACCATCGCCAACATAATGGTGTGATAAAGTAATGCATGACAAAGCATACAAAAATATCTAAATTTTTAAATAAAATGTAAGTCTAATTATTCTAGTACATTGTGATGTATAGTATAGAAACACTTCATGTAAAGAAAGAGTGAGCTAATGCAGTTTTTACAATATGTCTCGACTTCTTAGTAGAAACTTTTGCAATCAACCTTCTTAATTCTTTTGAATATTTTTGGCAACACATTCTGAAGAATTTTTAAAAAGCTCTAGCCTTTACTGGCATTGTTTTTGATTAATTAATAAAACTCGTTAATTAAAAAAATCTCGTCGCAGTGTCACAGACAAATTTCTTAAACTTGTATGGCTTTCAGTATGTTAAATTATGATCCAGTATTTTTTTTAGCATGTGGCTATTATGGGACTGAACCGTTGCACTATACAGGCTTCCCATCTATGAAATTAAGCTATTTGTCTTCTAATAAAGCTGTAGATAATTTTCACATCTTTTTTGTGACACCCACATTGGTCCCCTTTTGTCACCCCACACTTGTGATGAATAGATTCATTGTTAATGAGGGGAGATGAGAGATCAGCATATATGACACCATTGGCTATTGGAATACACTTATAATTTTTTTTTTTGCAACTCATTTCTTTGAAGCTATTGAAAGGATGGAAGCGAATTTTCATCTTTATCACACATTCTAAGGATTACAAAACGTTATTTCAGGGTTTCACATTATTAAACGTTGTTTTAAGGCTTCTCTCTAAAAGGTCCAAAAATGTTTTTCTGGTACGTTTTTAAGAAATATTTTGCAAGTCACTTAAAAGCCATTTTTTCTGTAGTTAATTGTACGAAGTTACGAAAGTAATTTTAAATGAATTCGTTAAAGTGTTCATAATTAATTATTAATTATCTCTTCCAAAGTTTTTGAGCTCATTTCGAACAGTTTTCTGTACTGTGTAGGAGTAAACATAAAATATTAATATATTTTACAATTTACTCTTTAAAAAATTGCTTATTTGTTTGAGTGAACATTTCTAACAAAAGATCAATTACCCATTTTTTAATATTTATTGAATATTTTTAAATTAAGATTTAATTACTGCTGAATAAAGTTATTTAATTCATACATAATTAATAAGTGATCCCTCTGAATTCAATGTTCTGATAATTTCACATGTTCCCTTAATTAATCCTATAATTAAGAGAGTAATTTACTTAAAAATAAATGTTTTAATAAATAGTTAATTAACAATCAATTTCATTAATTGAAATAAGTTCATTCACTCAGATCAACTATTTAGTTTACGCTGTTAAAAATACTGAGTAACGAAATAGAAAGCAGCATAAATATTCTCAAACTGATTGCATTAACGAATGCCGTTTAAATTTCTTAAATCAATGGCGTGATGGTCATTGGAAAGTCCCTGAACTGAACCAGGTGTACGTCGATGCTTCGTTGTCTTGGAGACTTTTCGATTCCTTTGCTTAGCAAAACTATTCTATAAACGAAATTTCCATATGCAAAAAAAAGAAAGTACGATGCTAAGACAATGAAAAAGAATTCAATTAAATTTCAATCAAATACTTTCTTTCGACTATACAGGGTACTTTAAAAATTGAATTAACTTCTGCAATTTTGAATTCTATATAGGCATATCTGAAATTATATGCAAGCTTATTAATTAACTAATTAATCTTTAATGCTATGCCATTGCTCTCTCCGCTAATACATAAAGAGTGAGTGAGTGAGTGAGTGAGTGAGTGAGTGAGTGAGTGAGTGAGTGAGTGAGTGAGTGAGTGAGTGAGTGAGTGAGTGAGTGAGTGAGTGAGTGAGTGAGTGAGTGAGTGAGTGAGTGAGTGAGTGAGTGAGTGAGTGAGTGAGTGAGTGAGTGAGTGAGTGAGTGAGTGAGTGAGTGAGTGAGTGAGTGAGTGAGTGAGTGAGTGAGTGAGTGAGTGAGTGAGTGAGTGAGTGAGTGAGTGAGTGAGTGAGTGAGTGAGTGAGTGAGTGAGTGAGTGAGTGAGTGAGTGAGTGTGTGTGTGTGTGTGTGTGTGTGTGTAAAAATAAAATAGTAATAAAAAGGAGAGAATTTGACGAGACAGAAATTATTTAAAATTAGCACCTGATAAAAATCCAATACGTTTGGAATGTATTTAAATCGAAATGTTTGAATATTGTTATTTCGAGAGTTATTTGAAAATAAAAATAATAACGATAGCTTGTTTTTCCCTGTTTTCTCATCATATATAGCCTGTTATATTTTCAAACGTAAAAATACATAAAGCAAGCATTCATTTAAACATATATAATAATGAATTAGCATATGTAGTAAAAATAAATATTTATTATTAAATATGCTAATATTTATTAATAATTAATTAATAAATATATTAATTAATTAATATATTAATTAATAATTGATTAATTAATTTATTTGCTTGTTTTTAACTATCATTTTTCATGCTTCTTCAATTTCGTCAAAAATGGGTATTGAGGCCATGAAGAACTTAAGAAGAATTTTTCAAGAAATCTCTGTATTTAGAATAAAATTTTCTTTTAAGAAGGATAATACTTCATCCCAAATCAAATGAAATTTAGTTGAGAACATTCTATAAACATATTATATTCAATTTTGTTAGCTTCTTATTACTTTTATTTAAGCTAAATAAAAGTCGATAATGATATCATTAATCTTATTATTTATAAGAAATTACATCTGTACTGTTTTAAAAATATAGTTTTTATATATTTTCGTATCTTTTCGTAAAAGAAACTATATTTACTCAGACCATTTATACCGAAAACATGAGGATCATTTGATATATTTAGCAGATAAATGTTCTATTTCTGACTATAAACGGATACTAATATGATCCGAGTTTAAAATTATGAGCTCCTACGCTAAAATCTTATCAAGCATTAAATTGTATATTCTAAGTAGTTTATACAGTTTCAGACTTCATTTCGGTGATTTTGTTTCAAAATCATTTAACATTTGAGATAATAATACATTCTGCCCTTCAAATTACATCTGAAATAGAATATGTATAAATAGAACCGAACTGTTTACATTCACTATCTAAAGATATATTAAATCTTGTTAAAAGAAATTAGAAGAATGATATCATAATGCCAAAGATGTAGAAGCGAAACTTTAAGTATATTTTTGACTTTGACTAAATCATTAGACTTAAAGTTCTTATTAAAACGACATTAATGCATCGGAAATGCTGATTTCAGAACAGAAACTGATAAAAGGGTTATTAAAATAGCAACAGAATACTAGACCCCTCAAAATATAACCGTTTTGTGGGGAGACATTTAAGCATATTAGACCACATTAAAAAAGCATACAAGACTTCGATGTGCATCTTTCCATTTGTTATGTACTCAATTATATTTTGATTTCCCAATTAACTTATTACCTGGAAAACATATTTAAAAGCAACTTCAACAGATTAATTTTTATAAGCAATATATTTTTCTCTAAATATATAGAATGAAAAATATTCTGTCAGAAATATAATGAGTTCTAAAATTGTTGGAAAACATAATTGGTATAGGTTGTTTTTGTAAACAATTTTAATTCCTCTATAAATAAAAAAAAGGAATTAATCCTATATGAATAAGAATAAAGAACAGAGATAATACTTAAAAACATCAATTCAATTATTTATTTCGAGGTACAAGTTACAACGAAGGAATTGAATAGCAACAGAATTTAGTTAAAAACTTTTTTTTTAATTATTAAAAAATCTGTTTACTTGATAGTCATGCTTTTCCATTTCTCTTTCAAAATACTTTATATCATCGATTTCTATGAGTTTAGATAATTTGTACTCTTCGGTTTTGGAAATTTTCTGTGGCTGACCATGCTTTTCGAAAACTTACTAAAATGAAATATGAAAATAAATTTGGAAATTATGATTTTTTGAAATTTATGAAATTATTGCAATAAAAAAAGCTGTCTTTTCAATTTTATAAATTTTATTTAGATTTAATAATTTAAATATTTCTTTATTATTAAATTGATTATTATGTTCTTTTTTCATTAAATTATTTGAATTTAGGAAATTATAATTTTTTGTGAAAAAAGATTTTAGATTTCCTTATATTTCTCCAGAAATTAAATACTAACCAAATTAAAAAGCATTATTTATTATATTTTTCAATTTTTTTTTTCAATTTTGCGGAACATAAGAACTATTTATTTTTCAATGTGCTGTTAATTGCAAGATGAGAGTACAAATCTAAATTCATAGTCAATAACTGGAGGACATAATAAATTTAGATCAATAGCTTAAACTGGAATAATGGCAATACTAGTGTCCTAAAAATGGAAAATATGAGAATTCTTTTGAGAAAAATACTAGAAAAATCATAGTATTTAACACAGAGCAATAAATAAATAAATAACACAATAAATAAACAATATCGAATTTGAAAGCTTTGTGTATTTGAATTTACTTTCGGTAATTCATATATATTCCTCGTCAAGAGTTCCTAAAGATAATCTGCTTATAAAATTGCACGATTATAATTTAAGAAAATAGATATTTTATATTGTATTTTCTTTTGCAATATCATTTCGACTACCATCTCTTTTAATCAGGCTCGTACACTTTTCATAGCATTTTGAAAATAAACAAACAACTTATCAATAAGCAACCATATGTAAACTTCAGTGAAAATAATCTTTCTTAAAACCATGAATGTTCTATGACATTCTAAGCTTTTGATTAAGAATAAATCCACAGATGCATAATGTTCTATCCTAAAGTAAAAGAATTGAAAATTTTAAATTTTCTTCTTAACAGTTATATCTCCAAATGCTTTTATAAACTAGAAAATATCTTTACCTTACGTAAGTCGGAGCGCGAAAATATTTCAGCCTAAAACTAGAAAAGAAAATGTTGATCCCCCCCCCAACTCTTGCATTTTATTTACTTTTCCTGTCGTCTATGCTTTTCTTTTTTAAATTATTCTTTACCGTGGTATTTATATTTAAGCCTAATGAACCATAAAACATGGAGTCTTATATTACGCTCATCAAAAGCAATTTCAAGTAATTACTGAGATACTTCGGAGTCAAAAGCAATTTTCAGAAGAGGACTTGGAGAACTTTGAGATCTAGAAAACAAAGACAATTTTAAAATACTTTCTATTGGCATATCAGCAAGTGCAATGTTACGGGCAAGAAAATTAAAGTAATGTTTTAAAAAAAGAAGTAAATGTAAAGCTTTCAGCGGAATTAGGATTTTCAATTTATCGAATCGAATCCTTCTTCCACTTATGACTCCGTAAATATAAGCCTTGCTTTTGTCTCTGTTTAATGCATATTGATATTTTAATGTCTCTTAAGTTTCATGGCTGAATTTTAGCAATATTACTAACCATTAAAATATCGGAGACATGTTTATGATTAACACTTTTTCCCCCTTTCTTGGCATTATGATTAATATTTACTAAAACTTCACTCTAGTAAAGGTTACTACTCATAATAATTATTACGTGAAACAGCAAAACACTCCCACCCTTTAAGATTTAAATAACTTGATCAGCAATTATTATAATGTTACGATACAAAATAACTATTGATTATTGAAATATCAACTAGATTAACAATGACCTCAAGTGAATAGGAAGATAACACAGCATTTACAAAAGCTTAAATTTTTGAATTGAGATAACAATTTTGGTTTCTTTATTTTGCCTTGAACTATAAAGTTCTCTTTTAGAAACTTAAGTGAAAATTAAAATTGCAAAATTTTAATAATTAATTCTGTAATATAAAACACACTAAATAAAATTCAAAATACTTCTTACATAATGAAAGTCCATATGAGATAAAAAAATTTTAGTAAAGTTGTGAAATAAGAAACCATTTAAGAGAAGAACCCATTTCTAAACTTGAATCACTACAAATAAAATCATCTGTTGGAAACTTTCCTTACAATTTTTTTAATATATTCTTTAATTTTTAGAAAAAATTATTTGTTAACTTATACCTTATACATACGCTGCTAATCGCCATTAATATGTTCGAGAAATGGTATTTTTCATGCGAATAGTTTTCGTTATTCTACTGTGTTCAGCGTCATTACGGTAAAATTTTAAAAGAACGTATCAAATTAAAATAAAAGAAAAAATAGTTTTCTGCTTTCCTGAAATTTTACATTTGATACAAACTTTTATTAACTTTAAAATCCTCATGAAATACAATTTTCTTAGTAGTTTTTGAACTTTCATAAACAGAGAGGGCTGTTTCCCATTAGACTTTCTAATATTAATACTATGTCTTCTACATGTCTAATTGGGATTCTTTTGTTTGGCGTCTTTACAACTGGTTCAGATCATTCCGCCTGCAGATAGTTTTAGATAATTTTTGAAGAATACCAACGTACTGACGCAGTCATTTGCCCAATATTTTCAAGGATGTGGTGTAGTCGTCACTTGTTTGATAGCTGTTGCGAGATACCAATGTGGTGTTGCCATCCCTTGTTCAATATTTTTTTGTGGGACACCAGCGTGATGTTAACACAAAATGACTCATTTTGTGCTTTGTCATTTTATGAAGATAAAGGAGTGTGCCTTTTTCTATATCTATGTTCATTGATCTAATACTTATCTAGAATATGAAAGAACCGGACGTATACTTCATTCCTATATATTTTTCTCATCTGAATGATCACTGTCACACATATAAGAATAGACTAGTCTATTCATATAGAATGTCTATTCTATTATATAGAATAATAGAATAGACACTATCTATTCGTATACTTGGATTAAATAAGAAGAATGATGAAGAAGAATATGAAAGATTTGTCTCATATTTTGATCAGATCTGCAATTTTGATAACAAATTAGATTAAAATTTCATCAGCATAACTTTTAGAGTTTTAGTCCTTTTGAGCTCCTAATTTAACGATTGGAGCTTTCTTTCATCAGATTTTGATCAAAATTTGATATAGATCTTTGATTTTAGTGTAAAAACCACGTAACAAACTTCAAAGAAATAGATCATATTGTTTTTCGAATTATTACAGTTAAAAACAAAAAGTTATAGTTGAAACTGGTTTCAAACATATAACAACTGCATATGTTTCAAAGTTTAGGCGTCGATTTTTTTTTTATTCAATGTGCAATCTTTATATATCAAAAAAATGAAAATGTTTATAATCACTCTTTAGTTAAATCATAGATTAAATTTTAAATCAAAATCAAACCTCTTTAGTATCACCATTCGTATGATGATACTAAATTATTAATTAAATTATGACTTTAAAAATAATATCTATCTTATAAAAGAATAATTAGCCAATGGCCAAAAGTGTTAGAATTAAAGGGGAAAAATCATGGGTTTTTAAAAAATTTTAAAAGTTTAAATGGAGAAACATTTGTAAAAACAACGCCGTTAAGAAATGATATTAGTTATTCCATGTTATCTATCAAATGTTAGCCAAAATTAATTTCAGTTATTTATCAAACTATAAAATTAATCATGAGTGGAAAAATTAATTGGATTGCCTTAAATTTTCTTCTTTGCTATTTATATGTGTCAGTACCTGTTATCGAAAAAATAAGATAAAAAATATATAAACGCAATAAAAAATGTCGTCGCTATTTTCTGACAAAAGAATAAATGTCTGCATTTCCATATTTAAATGAAAAACTGAATGAACAATTAGCGTCAGTGTTACTTAACTCTTTCATCCCCAAGATCATTCAAGTTCAAGTACTTTAGAATCCCGGAATGCCCAAGCTTCTTTTTTCAAAGATAAGAAAAATTCCCTGACCCTTCAAAAACGGTACAGTGTTGTTTAAGAGATTGATATACAAAAGAGAACCCGCTTAACTGATGACTATTTATCAAATGTATGCTTGGACATCCTTTAAGTGTTCTCAGAATCCTCCCTATTCCATAAATCATTTGGGAGACGATCTTTAATGAATGAAACATACGCCTCGGATATTCAATCAATCGGGAGGAACTTTACAGTAGTATCTAGGTGTCACAGGCGATCGCAATTATTTATTTGAACGGGAGTTCCGGGTTTTTCAGTATTGCTTGAGTTAAAACTCAACTATAGAGCATGCTGAATAATCATACTTTACTTTCAACAAATTATATTAGAAAATTAATATCGATTTTAAAAACTTAAATGTTGAATATTCGGATATAAAACTGAGCATTCATTGAAAATAAATGGTTATTATTTTTTGTTGAATGAATTTGTATACAGTGAAGAATCATATGGTTTAAGACAAAGAAGAATATAAATATTAAATAGGATAAGACGATAAAAATTAGTTCAAGCAAATGCTATTGATTTTTTTCATAACTACAAAAAACATAATAAAATAAATACAACATAACATGGAGCATGAAATATAAATATAAAAATATAGTTCAAAATCTTAAGTCATTATCTTTTTTCATTACATAGCTTTAAGAAAAGATGCTAAAATAAACTTTTTATTTTAAATGTTATTCACACTACTCTATCATACTACTCTTCATATCATAATATTTCAATTTCAGTGAATACATATACATTTTTCAATAAGAGATTAAAAGTCTAAAAGAAAACGAGAAACGTTTGATATCGATTCGTCTCATCCGTTTTCGGGAAATGATTTTAAAAATTAATCATTCAAATAAACTTTAAAAAAAACGTACTTTAATAATCTTTTCTATTTGAAAGATGGAAAATGATATTGTATTCAAACAAAAATTCCTTTGATATTTATCAGCATAGAGAGTATCTAATAAATTTTCCTGTCTGGATGAAAAATACTTTCTACATTAATGTGTAAATTATCAAAAAGAGACTTTGATCAGACCCAGACGGATAATATTTGATTTTAATATCTCTGAATAAAAGCTATAAACCAAAGTACTAAAACTGTTATGGAGTGAAATAGTCACTACATTAAAATGAATGAAAAAATAAGTCTATCCATAAAAATAAATATGGTTTTAGGAAATTTGAATTTCCATCATCAGAACTTCTAAGCTCTATAAAACTATATTTTTTTCAGAATCATTACATTTTAACATACTTAAATTTAATTATTATTATATATATATATATATATAATGTACACAACTTCAATCAGATGTTTTGATTTTTCTCTTTTCATAAACTTCTAAAACTATTATTCACGTATTAATATTTGTGCAGGTCTGTATTTGACGAAACGGTGGGGTGGTTATGACGGCAAACATACGGTTTCCTTTTTAAAGTAAATTATACGCAGAGTTCAAAACTGAAACGTGCTTACTCGTCTCCTGTGCAAATATTTGATAATTATCAAAGTTGTCTCATTGGAATTTTAATAAAAATAAAGTCATCATAACTATATACACTGATCTCTTATGACATATCAGAACAAACAAACAAAAAAAACTAAAAGGAAACTCTTTGGATGAAAAGCACTTTCTAACTTTAAAAGTAATAATTTATTATCACATTCATGTTGTTAAACAACAATAATTTATTATTATGTATTATTAATTAATTATTTTAATAAAAATAAAATTATTGCAACTATATAACCGATTTCTTGTGAGATATCAAAACATTAAACTAAAAGAAAGTAAACTCTAATAGCGAAAAGCACTTTCTATGAACATAATAATTTTATTATTATGTTGTTAAATAATAACAATCTATTATTTATTGTTAATTACTTATTTTAATAAAAATAAAGTTATCACAACTATCTACATTGATTTCTTGTGAGCTATCAGAACAGAAGACTAAAAGTAAACTCTAAAGAGCTAAAAGCACTTTCTAACTCTAAATACATTTTTTATTATGTTTATGTTGTTAAATAATAATAATTTATAATTAATTGTTTATTTTAATAAAAATAAAATTACTACAATTACACACTGATTTCTTGCGATCTATCGGAAAACTAAAGGAAAGGAAACTAAGGATGAGAGACATTTTCTAACTCTTAACATAGTAATTCATTCTTCTATTTATGTTGTTAAATAATTATATATTATTATTAATTACTATTTTTAATGACAATAAAATCATTACAACTATACATATTGGTTTTTTGTGAGCTATCAAAATACTAAACTAAAAGAAAGTATACCCTAAGCGCGAAAAGCACATTCCGTCCTTTCCTAAACATAATTTTCTTTGAAAGCAATAAATAGCTTACAGTAACTATGAAAAATGTTTTCTTTTAAAGAAATAAAGATAAATGTACATAATACGAATTGCAAAACCCTGTATCTTATTTTAAAATAGCACGCATGAAATTTAATGAACTCTTTTGGTAAAAAGTTAGCACAACAAAAAATTTGAATTTTAAACTTGAAACGCAATTTAAAATTATATTGGCTGAAAAATTCATTGAATATGAAGATTCTTTTATTGTTGTTTAAATAAAACAAATCCGTTTTAATTCAATTTGTTTAAATCAGGATAACATTCAGTAGAGTAAAATGCGCAAGAGAAATTTAGTTAAAAAGTAAAGGAAGAGTATTTATTTATTTCTGATAAATATAAAAATTATATACTATTTTTAATAAATTATTGGTGCACATTAAATTCTATTAAATTAGCTATAATAATCTTGGTCTCGCATTCCAATGAATGTGATTTAAATCAATTATTTTATTTCCCCAGCATTTTTGAGAATTTCACTAATGTAAGCGTCAGCCCATTGATAAATTATAACAGCAAAAATAAATCCTTGATTTTTAACTTTAGTTATTTTTAAGTTAATAATTATTAATTAATGTTACTTAGAATTTCCTGAAGAATTGCAAGAGCACTTTCATTTGATGCTAGTACCCCTAGCGCCATCTATCAGAATCAATCTGAACTTGGCAGCAAGATATAATTTCCTTTAAATTTTCGTTCACTTAAGTTATAACATGACTTCTAATAATTTTTCATTACTTATCTCTTTAACCGAAGCAATATCGTGATGGCAAAGGATAATAGAAACACCATTTTTTTTCTTTTCTAATTTAAGTTGATTTTAAATTAATATTTATGAATTAATATTAATAAGATAAAAAATAACTATGATAATTTTCCTGCGAGTTTGATATTTATGTGTCAGTTATCATTATTAACAAGAACTTAGCAGAAAGGAGAAAAATATTATGTATTATTTGTTGAAGTTTGAAATCTTTTACTTATAGAATGATCTCAAAAAATTTTTGAATCCGTTTCTCCGTAGAAAACAGTATCATAGAGGCTTATAGTAGGAGAAAAAGAATCATAACTTTTATCTTATAAGAAGAATAAAAAATATAAACACAAAATAGTGAATTTTTATACGTGAATTTATAAAGTTTGCAAAGTTTATATTTTATTAAACTTGTGATGTAAAAATTATTTTTTAATTAATATCTGCATTAAATTAATATTATTAGAATAGGATAAATTGTAAATAATCATATTATATAGATCATAATTTTTAAAGTTCATATGTGAAACCAAAATAATGCATAAAATAAATATATTTGTTAATGAATATACTTTTTAAATATTAAATACACATTATTTATTTCCTTCAAAAGTCTTATAAAATTTAAAAGAAAACAAGAATACTGATTTGATAAATATATATATAATACACATTTAATTCAAACTTTAAATTTGTTAATTTGTGGTTTTTAGAAAGGTAACTAGCAAGTTCGACGATTTTAAAAAACCTTCATCTATCAGTTTTTTTTTTTATTTCTCCATTGTTTCTACACTTAAAATCACATTTCTGAAATTAAATTTTAAATTATCAAGTTGAAAAAATAGGCATCTTTTATCTATTCTTCTTTAAATATTGATTACTTATTAATATATATATGAGAAAAAAAGGAGAACCAAAATATTTGCTTTCGTACCCACTTACAAAAGATAGCAGAGATGCCTAAGCTTAAAGTGCTATTCTTAACAAGAAGAATATTAATAACTGCATAGATTTATTTGAAATACTTTAAGAAAGCATATTATAATAAACTATTTATAAACGAAACAATATATATATATATATATACATTATTTCGTTTATAAATAATTTTACTAAGTTTTATTTCTCACATAACTTAAGTAAAATGCAATATTTGTGCATCAATTGCTACGCTTTTCATAAGTTGTATACAAAATGTAATAAATTGATTGACAAAATTTAGCGTATGCGATAGCGCTTGTTGAACACACAAGTTGAATTTTCAACAGTGCTTGTTGTTGACATTGTGAAATAAAATGTGATGGATAAATGGATACATGGTCTCCCATTAAAATTACCAAACAATGTATGAAAAATTTCAAATCTTATTCTATCAAATAGGTATAACCCACAATTCAATGCACAAATTCACATTGCCGAGAAATTTCGAAAAATGACGTTTTTATTACATGCTATATGAATGAATTTTATTATTTAATGAATATTCTGAATCCATGCGACAGTTTAGGCTAAGAAAAACTTATCGAAGAAGCTCATATGAAATGTATAATCTGTATTTTATCAGAGATAGTCAAATGATTTTATAAAGCAAATTTTAAGTTTGACTATATTAAAATTTCTTTTTCATTACAAGCTCCGTTACAAAAAATTTCTGTTCTATAATTGAGGACTAAAGCAATAAGCATAGTAAGTACCAAAATCATTAAATATTGGAAAATCTCAAAAAACTGATCACATTAGTTTAAATGCTTAAACTTGCAAACTCTTCTCACGTTCTTTTGAACTGCTTATAGGAATATAATTTTGAATTGAAAGGAATGCTTAGAAGAATATCATTAATGATTTTCAAAATCAGCATTAAACATATGCATTTAAATTTAATTTAACTTATTTCCTGTTCGCAAAGATGAAATTTTGTAATCGATTTCCCTTTCACTTCTTAGCACTCAAATGTTTTAAAAATTTTTTGTACAATTGCGTTATGATAATATTATTTTATAAAAAAATATTTTCATAATTTAATTATTAGTTCAACAATTAATACAATTAAATTTTGATTTCATACAAGGGGAGATACATGATAATGAATCAAAAAAATATATATATGAAAAATAATTGAACTCTAAATTAAGCACTAAGAGAGAGTATATTTGATTTTTTTTAAAAAAAATATCTATTTATTAAATCACTAATAAAGGTATTTTTTTAAAAAAATCAATAAAACTCCTTATGCAACATTTTTATTAAATTTCATTCTGAGAATGTATGGAATTGTTTGATTAATTAATCATTTTCCCATTTAATTTCCCATACTTATAAACCATCAAATTTATCTATAAACAAAATATAACTGTAAAACGAATAAAGGGGTTCTTTTTTAATCAGAAAATCACAAAACTATTCATAACAGGCACGACACTTCAAGATCACAAGTATTTCCTCGTTTTAATGTTCTGATATAAATTGATTATTGAAAATTAGATTTATGATCCCAATTTATAATTTTATTTGAGCAAAAATAACTTAACTTTAAATGCTTAATCAAATTCCATTAATCTTCCATCTTTCTGCAACTCTGAAAATTTAATAATTTGAAAGATTAAAATGATAAAGGAACTAACCCAATCTGTCGCAATAAAAGCCTACATCTCTACAACTTCAATGGAATTACACCCTCACCAAGTCTCAAACTCCCTCTGTTAATCACTTAGAGAACCATTATACTCTAAACCTCCCCCTTGCTTGCCCAATCAATAGGCCCTACTCTTTCAGAGAGCGCCAAGAAGGTGATTAAATTAACGAAATTTCAGGAGGCGTTTACCTATTCAACACGAGATTCATCAAGCGTTGATGAAGGGTGTCAACCAAATTCGATTAAACACCCACGCGTGATGAAGCATATTTTTCAAGCGCTTAATCTACCCTCGGCCAAAACTCTCTGAATTACCCTAGTATGATTTGCTTCTGGCGTTTTAAAGGGGACTTCAAAGGAGATTGTCTATAGGGTCAAATATCAACGAGGAAAGACTGTTGTTGAAAATTGCTGAAGTATAAAAGTGGCTCCCCAAAGGAATATCAGAAAGGTTTATCGAATTTTTAACCCACAACAGGTTGTCTCGTAAATGATTTATGAGCATATCCATGTGATAGAAAATAAAATATACTGCAAAATATCATGTTTGCAAAAGGAAATTTCAATGGGAAAAGTTTCGCGTTATGGACTATATAATTCAGGAATATATTTATTTAATGGAAAATGAAACGCATTACAAGCAAAAGGTTTTGCAAAAGAGAATTCCAATGGGAGAATTTTCTTTTTATCACATCTAAATAATTTATTTACAAATATATTTATTTGATAGAAAATAAAAATTAAAAAAAAAGAAAAAAAATTAAAACCGCCAACAATTGTAAAATTTGAATTTTTATATTTTATATATATATATATATATATATTGAAAAAGTCAGTACCCAATCAGAAGGAATTCATCTCCTTGTTTTTTTGTCTATACTTCTCATATTATATATATTTATATAGTGTATAAGGCTCATTTATTTCAGGCAATACGAGGAATTTTATGCAAGTAATAAAGTGATAATATTGTTGTAATTAATACAAAAGAGCTTATATTTAAAAAAATATATTTATTTTTTGCTTTTAATTCATTTGATTAGATTATAATACTGGCATTATTTCCCAGTTACCTTTGCATGCAGAAATCCGTTATTACTAATTTGTATTTACTTAATATGATAATTTTGTAATTTTTATTTATTTTTTTCATTTAAAAAAAACCCTTTTCAAAGTCCACATTTTTAATCACCAGTTCTGAACGTGAAATTTCTGTACAAAATCAAATATTTTATTTATGCATGCAGAGTAATAACAAATTAATTTTATCATTTAATTGTCTTTAAATTGCATTATTGTGGCAGAAATGTGAAATGAATAAACTTTCCCATGACAATTTAAACTGCATGAAAAATTTTACATTCTCAAGCTTGCAAAATATGATTATCACCCAAAAAATGGTTCTGGAAATTCATTTATATAACATTCCAATCTAAGCTTTCTTTCATACAAATATAATACCGTACATTTTGTGTTTCGTAGTATTTCGTAGTATGATGAAGAAAACAAAATATATATTTTGAACATTTAACTTTCCACCTTCTGGGCCCAAAACTTGTTACAGATTTTCTTGACCTTATGATAAGTTTCACTTCACAATATCTTCCTTTTTTTAAAAATTTCTGCATTTGAATGCCTTTTGGTACATAGACCATCAGACTGTTAACCTTACTCTAATAAGTTCTCTTTCCAAATTTTATCCATTTGTTCTCAAGTTCAAAGATATATAGAGAGAATTTTCATACAAATAGTTTTTTTAAATTCATTTTCATTTTATTTACTTAAAAGCAGAATTTTAAAATTTCTTTCCACTTTTTAGTTTAATTAATTTTTTTATTCGCCATCATTTAAAATTTCAATTTATTTATGCATAAAAATTATATGGAATTAATTTTTTTTTACTAATCTTCAAAGCAACAACAAAATTTCACAATCGGAAGTGTTAAAAACTTCGAAATTAAATTCCTGATAGTTTTTAAGTCAATTAATCAACAGAAATTCTAAATCCTTCCTAAAACATATTTTTATTCATTAATACCATAATAGCTGAAAATTTATGCAATTTATGATTTTTGAGCATTCGATTTGGTTTCTCAAAAGTCATCCTTACGTTTATCATTCAGACTAATATGATATATATAGAATTTCAATTATAGTTCTTAATATCTAATGATATTAAAAATTTGTTACATTCTTGTATTATAAAAAAAAACCTATTGTTTAATTTTATGCGATATAGTTAACAGCATATGCATTCATTAGTAGATTTTTGCAAATATAAAGAAATTGAAAATAATTAGATTCTGAATTATGCATTCGATAGAAATGTTCAATTCAATATTTACGAGTTATAAAAAGACAAAAGGAAATCTCTTTTAAAAGAATGTAAGACAAAAGTCTTACAATTTATTATATACTATAATTTTGCTTATTTGCTTCCGATATTTTTTATCTTTAATTGTAGACGAAAAATTAATCAAAAATATCTGTATCTATTTTGATCCATAGTAAATTTCTTTCCTGTTTGTGGCGCCATCTTTGAGGAAATATTTACACTATATATTCTTAAATGGGTGTTTAGTTAATAAAATAATATGTAGATGGCAGTGGCATCAAGTTTTATTCTCCTTTCTCTTTCAGATGAAAAACATTGATTAAGCATTTTAAATGAAAGCTAATTTATCTGTTTAGACAAATATAATGAATAAATTATTTCTCATTTATTATTAAAAATTTTAAACTCTAATAAATGTTGATTTCTCGTGGACGAAAAAAAAGTTGCATTTAACATCCTATGATGGAAAATCATTTTCGTAGTTGCGGGATTAGAAGGTTAGGAAGAAAACATGAAAATATATATTAAAAACACACAAATAAAAAGACGATAATAAAAATCTCTATTCTGAAACTTAACTGTTTTCTAATTAAACTATTTTAATCAATTAATACATGTATTTACTTAAATTGAATATATAAAATAAATGTTTTAAATTCAGCAAATCGTTAAACTGGATAGAAATAAGTTATAAAATTAGATAGCATATAAAAAGTATACGTTTAAAAAAATTTGCATATTTATTTTAAAAGAATTTGCATGTTAAAGTACTGTTTTATCATTTTTAGTAAATATGTTTTTCTTAATCTTACAAGAGAACTTTTAAAAACATTATATTTTGATACAAAATCAGCATCTAATATTTCTTGAAATGGATTTTTTGCTTTCATTATTTTAAATAATTAAATCACTTCAATATTTTATAAAATTAATTTTAAGAATAATTTCTTCTCAAGAGATAAAATGAAATAAATTTACTGGTGATAAATTCGAGCAATATCAAGATATCGATAGAGTATCTTATTTACAATCAATTTATACAGATGATTGACTAGTGACTTTTATATGAAAACGATCAGAAAAATGTAATCTTTTATAATCTAATTATCCATTTATTCTGAATAATAAATGATTTTATCAACTGATTTGTTTTCATAAAACAATCGTTTGTTATTATTAAAAGAAATCATTCCACAATAATAATGTCAGATAGTGCTGCCATCTCGTAAGAAAATATTTTAAGAACAATTATTTTGTTTTTCTGTATTTTTGTACGGAGTTTTTAATAATTTTTTTTTTCAAAAATCTTTCAGAAAACATATCTGGGAGAATCTAATTATACAACTGCTATCAGTTTATAAATCAATTAGTTTTCAAATTAATGTTGTGAAATACGATGGAGCATAAGTTACGCATTTCTAAATGATACGATTTTGTTACTTCATATCTCATTTAAATGGGATGTATTTTTGAAAAATTATCTATAAAAAAATTCATAAGAATGTATAGAGCTTAGCATCTGTTGATGTAGAAAGAGGGTTTAAAAATCATCTCCTCCTTCAACTTGTTATACAAAAGAAGGATTTTATAACATTCATTTTTTTCACATAAGCACAAAAATAAAAATTAGTATACTAAATTAAGAGTAATTTATCATAATTTTTACTGAAATAATCTATTCGAATGTTCACTATCCCGTTACACAAGTAACTAATTTTTATACAACGATTTCTTACAATAACTCATTTAACAAATATAAAACATCTAGCTCTCTCTATATTTTTTTTAAAGTTAATTATCTGTTATTCCTTCTAAATTGGTTATTAAAAGGCTTTTATTTTATGCCAATTTGAGTTTTTAATATTAATTTCTAACAATATCAGTAAATAAATTGTTACTTATTACATTTTAATATTAATAATGAAAAATAACGAAAAAAAGTTCTGACTAATTCGATAACAGAGTTTTTTTTAAGCAACTATATTTGAAAATTATAAAAATTTTCTAGATAATTTTGAATAATCTCATTGAATTTCCATATTTTGGATATCTAAGGCTGTATGAAACACATTAAGAAGTCAACTGGTGTAGATCGATTTATAAATAAAATTAAGACCGTGTATTTTTTTTTATAACTATATAAAAAATTTCATGCAAATTCGCTTTAAAATAACTTGATTGATATCATAATTTTTACTTATCGTATTCACAAAATATAAAATGGGAGTATTATTTCCTCAATGATTAAAGAGTTTTTAGAAATTCTTAGAGTTTAAAAAACTCTTGAAGGAAAATCTATAAAGAAGCATTTTTATCTAAGTAAACTAGCTAAATTAAAAATAATAATGGCACAAAATTAGATACAATATTCATGCGATTTTGTATACCATTTAGACTATCGAATATATTGTGCAAATTTTGTGTTATTAGGGAACAAACAAACATCTACTACAACCCTTTTTTTCGGTTTTACAGATTTAAAAAAAACGAACAATATGAAAAGCATTAATTTGCCTTATTTTTAATTCACATGCAATAATATAAATTTTAAGCAACCAAATTACAGATTTTCTTTCTTTTTTTTTAAATATACATTCGAAATATATATTAAAAAACGAATTAAAAATAAATGTATTAAGTTAAATGAATTTAGGAAATATTTGACCTCTGTTTTAAAAGCAGGTATTTCAACAGGAAGAAATCTACTGATGGGAGACAGTAGCTATCAAATTAAGTAATTAATTAGATTAAACACCTCTCCTTTATTTCGTTAAAAAATATTAATGCATACGTTGTTTCTCAAAATAGTTTTTAAATTTTCTGTAGATGGCAGCACTAAAAAGATATAGGACCGTGCAAATGATCATTTTAGTCGCAAAGCATGGAAAGAAATTATAATCAAAAAATGACATTCTCCCAAACAAGGTCTTTTAATTTAAATATTTGACTGAATAAAATACATTAATTAGTGACTCAAATTCATTATAACAATAAAAATTGTTTAGAAGATTATTAAAGGGATAATTATTTTACTATCTGAAACGCATAAAGTATCAAAAACAGTAGCAGAGAACATATCTATACGATTACCTATTAAAGTTATTTCTTTTACAGTTTTGATTAATAAAATAAAAATCAAAGATAAGAATGAAATAAAATTCAATAAACTTAGAGCAACAGTTATCATGAGATTTTAATAATAATCACGACTAACAAATGCAACATGTATCATTAATATATCTTAACTATTAGGCTTTTTGACAGGTTATTTTGATATCTAGCTTTATATTTTGGTAGCAGTAGGAACAAAGTTTTAGATTGAAAGGTATGAGACGTCGTTTACTGTTGCCGCTTACGTCTTTCAAATGGTTCATTACTAAAGAAATTCAGTGTAAAGTATGTCCTATAGTCTATATAAATTCTTACAAAATGAAATATAAAACCTATTTAAAAATAATTAAATGCAACAAAAAATAATGATGAAAGCTTAACAACAGTTCATTGGTGATAAGAACATTTGTTAGTTAATTTCTAAAATGAAAACAATTTTTCTTTCTCGTTTATAGGTTTTCAAAAATGTAATACAGTTACATATGTGAAATTAAAGCAAACGCAACAATCTATAAAAAAAAGGCATTATTAATATTAATGCAGCGTTATTCTTTATTGCGTTCAATAGAAAATCAGTTAAAACAAATCGATAGTCTTCTTCGCGAACTATATTTATTAGATATTTTAAAAGCTATTTCATTTTACCTTTAAAATATTTAATTTTAATCATTGGACAAATTAATCTAAATCTTAATTTCTTTTCATCTGAGAAAACATTTTCATTGAGATTAGCAATAGGAGGTACAACCAGACATATTATAGATTCATCATAGATTTTTGTTTCCTTTAAATTTTTTATGAAATTTAAAATAATTAGCTTAATTAAGTGATAATGAGATTTATCGCCATCTATAAAGATTTGTTTAAACAAAAAGTAATATATAAAGATTATATATATCATGTTTTTATTAACAAAATGTATATTGATTAGGTATTTTAAAAGCTTTTTCATTTTGTCTTTAAAGTATTTGGATGCAATCATTTGAGAAATTAGTCAAATATTTATTTTTTTCATCTGAAAATGCAATTTAATTGATATTAACGATAAGGGATTCAATCAGACATATTATAGATTAATGATAAGTTTTTGCTTTCATTTAATTTTTTTATGAAATTCAAAATATTCAGGTTAATTAAGTGGAAATCGCAATAGTTTTAAGTCACCTTAATAAAAGCTTTCATTTAAGCAAAAAATACATAATTATATATGAATAATATTGTTTTATTGATATTTTGTGAATTTTACTATGAAATTAAAGAAACATGGGTTTTATACAAGTGAGATATCAGTTTATTTTATTGGATAAAAGTTAATAATTTTAGTAAATGTTTGGCTCTGATGTTTATGATCTAATAACTTTTTAGGCAAATATCACAAGACTGAGAAAGTGTAGAGATAAAAACCTCTATGAAAAATTTACATTTGCAATAAAGAAATCAGCTGTAATTCATAAAATATAATTCAAAATGCAGGTTTTTTCTCTAGAATAAATCATTAAATATTTTGTTTAATATTTCAAAAAGCATTGTATATCACAATTTAGAATTTTGTAAATAATTCCTAAAAATACATAGAGAGAAAGCTGACAACAAGCAAACAGCAAAATTATCCCTAGAATTTCACTATTTATTTCAAATTATCTATAGAAATTCACTTTTAGTTCCTTAATATGATTTTCTTTTTCTTTTGATTCGTTACATAGGGAGGAGAATATATTGTGAAATTTAGACCTTTAACGGTTAATCAATTGTCTCTAAACTTGATCTATCTACACATTTATTTATTTTGGTTTGTAATTCGCATATTTCAACAGACAAACATTTTTTTTTTAATTTTTAGTAATAAGATTCATTTGCACTCAACTAAACAACTTGACAGATTGATAAGCACTTCAAATTTTGATATTCATTTATAATTTTGGGGATTAAAACTATAGTCAGAATTATTAACCAATATGAAAATTTGAATTGCATCTATCCTACTGAGTTTTTAAATTATTTTTGAGATTGACATGAGCAGACGGACAGACAGGCAAGCTTTTTGTATTAATGAATTTCTCTTGAGGTTTGATACATGCCTATAATTTTGATGTAAAGTCCACTTACATAATTTAATTTGTTTCATTTCTTCCCTTCTCGAGCAATTATGTTAACAGATATAATTAAATTAATAAATAATATAATTAAGAAATGATTTTGTTAGCTTAGGGTACGATTTTCAAAACATACTGATGATAGCAATGACTTTTTTATGTGTATTCCGTATACATGTAAATAAAAAAAAAATCAAACCTAAAGTGGGGGAATGTTTTGTGTATATTGCATTTTTGTACAACGATATCTCATAAAAAGTATGCATATATCTATATAAGAATACCATTAACATTTATTTGCTTAGTTCTTTTTCCCCCTTAAAACTAGAGTTAAAAAAACACTTACTGCAAAATTCCTGATAAATAACAGTAGTAAATGAAAAAAGATCAAACTGATGAAAAGCAGTAGAATGTTTCGTGTGCATTGTATGTACAATAATATCTTATAAAGTGTACATATATATTTACATAAGAATGCCATTAATCTTCATTTGGATTAGTTTTTTTTTCTATTTCTTAGAATCAGAATAAAATAAGAAACTTTTATTTTTTCCCCCAAAATCTAGTATATCTGATCGATAACACAAATAAGTAAAACACTCAAACCTAAACTGATAAAAGATTGTGGAATGTTTCGCATGTACTGTATTTTCATACAACGAAAGTGTACGCATGTATTTACATAAAAATACCATTAACCTTCATTTGCTTGGGGTTTTTTTCTATTTCGTGGAACTAAAGTAAAGAAATAAAAACTTCTTTCAAGGTTCACTACAATTGATAGATAACAAGAACCATTTTAATCCCTTCGCTTGCAATGAGAGTCAATAAAAAGGCCATTAAATGGAATTAGATTGCTTCCTTACCACAATAAACAGCATTTGCTCCGGTTATTTTGCATTGTTTTTCATTACTTATAGAGATTTATTTTCTTTTCTTTTCGGGAAAAGATAGCTACATTGTGCTTATTATCGAGACTATTACATTGAAAAAAAAGTAAATAAAAAATTTTCATTGCTTTAGAGCTTATTAATTTTTTTAAACAGATTATTAGGTTTTACAGTATTTTTATATAATTACCACTGAATATAATATTGGCTTTTGCTCCATAAAAAATTTTATAGTCCCCATAAAAAAAATTTATTAACGCGAGGCACTAATATAAATTTTTTTTAAAAATTTCTGGTGTGAAAAATACCAGATTCATCAAAATGAAATATTTGCATAATATCAAAAATTAATTTCCATGCGTTAATATCAATTTAAGCAAATATTATTTAAAAAATGCAATCCATAAAATTTAAACTGTACACTACTACAAATATTGAGTGGAAATTGTATTGTCAAATTTTGGTTTTAAGACCAGAGCGAATGTTATTGTGAAGGATGTTTTCCCGAGTGAACCGTAGTAAAAAAAAAATGTGTAACAAAGTAAATGAAGATTTTAATCTCAAGTGAATAATATTTGCCATTGCTCTTAACATTCTCTTTAAAATTTTGGGTGTTGATTGTCTCGTTTCAAGATCTTGACTTCAAGGTTTCCATTGTAAAATTATTCTCATCATTGATCCAATTTTTATGTAAGCTTGGTGCTCCAATCATTCTTCAAACTGTAAACAAATGCCTTCTTATTTAAATTGTGTCCTTTAGGAATGACATTTAATTTAAAACCCTTCCAACAATTTTCTTATTGTTAACCTAGATATTATCTAGAGATAGCCTTAATGTTATCTACAGATCTTCTTAGGTCATTTTTGATAGTTGTTTCTGAAATAAAAGTTTTAGTGAAAGTCGTTAAATATAAAGATAGTTAAATAAATAGATCTAACAAATTATTTCCTTATTGGATAGATATAAAAGTCATTTAATTTTTTTAGATTTTTACAGATGCATTGAAGGCCCTCTTACAAAAGAACAAAGAAGCCTATTCAATATCGGAAAAACAATTTTCATGAAAAATTATTTATATATGTTTTGAATTTTTAATTAAATATTTCCTTTTCAAAAAATTTGTATATTTTATTTTATTATCCGCAGATATTAGATTATAGATGGATATCACATAATGTATCTTGTTAGTGAGTTAAATAATATTGGAACTCTTGCTAAATATTTAAAATAAAAATTACTAAAAATGTAGCACACATGCACGATTCTATGAAAATTTTGAGTTTAATATTGCTTTACCATTGCGAACTTTATCTACTTACAAAATTACTGCCATGTTCGTAAAAATTCTCCAAATATACAATGAAACGTTTCAACATCTTGTACTGACATAAATAAGCATTGACGACAGCAAATTCTATAAAAGTCTGTTTTCTTCTATGTAACTTTTTTTTGGTCCATTTGTATTTTTCGCCATGATCGTCTTCCACTATTTTCTTTTTAGCTTTCTTATTTTTCATTCGTAAAAATAAGAGATACTCTAGAGAAAGGAATTCTCTTCATCCGTGAAAATTTCGATCTTCTCTTCATGAATCCATTTTGGTTTATTTCTGATGCATGTTTGCCAAATTCTTGTTGCATGATATCTCTTCTCAGTTGTATAGACCTTTCGTCCAGGTGGGCAATTTACGGCATCTTACAAATGTTTTTTTTCCCTATTGTAAATTACATTTCTTCATTTTTTTATCTCGAATTTTAAATTTATGTCGATATATTTTGCCTCCTTCTTTTACATTATTTATTTTTTATCGATTTTCCCATCTTTCGGGATTGGGCTATTATAATATTTAGGGTAAAGACAGTATCCTTTTACTTAATAGTTGGATACTTTGTGCAGAAAATGTTATAATTCATTCAACGAGCAAATAATGCTTTGATGACCTTGTTTCCCAATCTGCTTTACGCCCCTCCCCAAACTTACTATTAACTTACAATGTTATTATTCCATCAATTACAGATTTTTTCGGATATCTTTTCACAAGTGTTTAACTTTTCTCCTTTCTTCTCAGATATTGCTTTATACGTTTTTTTGTCCTTCACTTTATCTTCTTCTTTAACATATATTTTTGTTATTTTATTTTTATATAACTTTTTTATTTTATGCTACTATTATATATTACTATGAAAGACTTAAAGAATACAAGTATTCATGATAATTTATGTTACTAAAAAAAACCCAATAGTTTCCCTTTTTTTGCCTTGATGTCACAAAATAAACTTTTCTTTTCAACATTCAGCATTAATACAAGATGAATGACTAATAATTATTAATTATGAATGAAAAACAATATTAATAGATGATTATGATGATAATGTTTAGTAAATATATCATTCTCCTACTAATCTCTTAAGAAGGCTGACGTTCGCCGGAAAATATACACATTTGCCAGATATCGGTTTCAACTCATTAAACACACACACACACACCTGAACGACATTTTTCTAAAGACTACTATTTCCTTTTATTTCTTTAAGGAAGATGTCTTTAGGTAAATACGGTATTTTCATTATTTTGATGAACAAATTAACTTACATAAGTAAGAATAAAGGCAGTTAAAAATATTTAAATAAATTATAAATAATAGTTTAAAAACCAACAATCTTTTAGAACATATACAAAAAAAAACCCTACTTTTAAGTTTTGACAGCAAACAATTTCTATATAATACCCTAAATAGTACCCTAAATGACTCGACTCATTAAATAAACCGCTTTTCATCTATCACCCACGCTATAATTACGAAACAGCTCGCTTTTCATCGAAAGTCACAACACCGCAATAAATCTACAGCGTCATCAGATACTTCCCCACTAATCCACACTATCACGCTCGATATGGGCTCATCGACGTAAGAGATGTAGATTTATTTCTTACGTCCTCGTGCTCTACTATTGATTGGAAGCAACGTGGGAGCGGAGCGGTCTTGCGCGCAAGGAATCATGGGTCCAAATTGTTTATTTCATTACGTATTTATTTAAATTGACAGCCTCGTTTGTGAAATATCATGGTTTTAAAGATGGACATTTTGTAATCGATTTTGAAAAGGTTTCAATTTTTATAATCTAAAAGAATAAATTTATATCATTCAAAATTCAAAATGGAACTATAATATTTTAATATTTTCTGGACATTCAATAATCGATGCACTATTTATTTTCATCAAATTTATCCGTATAAAAGCGTCATGTAATATTGAATTTTAGTGAGAGTTGACTATACGATTCTATAAAATTTATAAAGAATTTATAATAATTGTACAGAATTAAAAATTAAAAATAAATTACATCAATTAAAAAAAAATCTACTTTTATTATTGTACTTAAATTTTTAAAAAATATCAGATATCTGAAGGTAGATTAAAATTGCACTGCGTAAGGCAACAAACATAACATCCTGGGGAATGTGAACTGATATGAATATTTTAAGAAATAAAATACTAAATGCCCATTAAAATTTAGAAATATATTGCACATGTGATAAAAATAACAATTTTTTTTAAATATTTCTACCAATTCCTTATGGTTTTATGATTTGAATCCTATTTCTATATTTTAAATAAAAAAATATTTTTATTTTGTAGTGCAACAACAAAAGCGTGTTCTGTTCATCAATCTTTGTTATCACTTTCTCCTATATAAAATAAATGTAAGGAAAACTATGAAACATTAAGAAAACTGACATCAAGACTTTCATTATGATCAAAGATACAAATTTCTTGAAGAACGAAAAAGAAAGTTTTAAAATTTGATTTAATAATTTCAAATATCAAAATGCAGCACAATTTCGAAATGAAAGTTTCATCAATACACTACTTTCCGCATATATATCGTGTATTGGAAAAAAACAGCCATATTTATCGTTAAATTTTTGATATTAGTACGGTCGCGGATAATAAATTAAATTACTTTTGTATTTTTGTTCATATTTTATTTTTATACACACGTAACTCTTCCCCTCTTAATTCATTCTTACTTCTTATATCAGAGGAAAAAATAATCAATATCCTTCATGTTCACTAATACAAAATTTTAAGTTTTATTTCCACTTGGAAAATAAATAGAATTTTGAATAAAATATTATTGTATTCTATGGATAACATTTATGCAGGGAAATCCATTTTTTTTTATCAAAATCAATTGTTATTATATAGAAGTAATTTACCTGATGCTTCCACTTGATACACAAGCAATTGCTATTATATAGTAGCAATTACTTGCAGACCAAGCGGAAGCATCCGATAAATCAAGGAAATATATATTCTTAAAATTTTACTTGATGATTGAAAACAATCAATACGATCAAATAAAAAAAACTGATTGATTTTTTTCTTCCGTAAATGTTTTTCATGATACACGAATTATAATCGATATTAAATGCTGCATTAGAAAAATACTGTTGTTATTGCATTTTTCTGCTATATTTCTTCATGTCACGCAAATAGCAATCAATAACAAGTTGTTTCTTTTTCTTCTTTTTTTAAATCAAATATAATAGGAATGAATCATTCGTAAGTATTAAGTAAAATAATAATAAGTGAAAAAATAACCGTTGTCTAACCTGCTGCTTAACCTTCTAATCCTATTACAATGAACTATGAGTAGCAATAAAAGTTTGAGTGGAAGCAGAATAATGTGTATGTAAACTCTATCTCATCTTATCGATCATTCCGCTGATGACCTATTTTTGCTCGCATCGCCTTGTATTTTGAGCTTACGGAAATAAATATTAAGCTGCAAGTTACATACTTCTATTGAAAAAGCCGGAAATCTCATTATTTAAAAAAATAAATAAAATAGAATAATCAAACAATTATGTGGACAAATTTTTAAGAAATCCCGAAGGATAAGAATTACCAGTAATCATTTTTACTAACAAAATCTTATAATCTGCAAAAACGGAGAGTAGAAAACGATTCATGGCCGTAGCCTTTTTTTTTTTTTTTTTTTTTTAGCATGATTATTTGAGGTGGTCACTTACAGCTTCCCTATTTCGTTTTTCTACTTCACATTATAATAATTAAATCTGTAAATGTCGTTTTTCTGCGTTATTATCTTAATAGCCGAGAAGCTTTTTCAAAATGGATTAAGAGAGTTATCTTAATACCCGAGAAGCTCTTTCTTCTGGATTAAGAGAGTTTTAATGTTTACTTTAATAAATTGCATTACATAAGGCATATACGAATAAAATAATAATGCCTCTATCGAATAAAATTAAACATTTGGAAAATTTTGATGAAATCCCGATATTTAAGACTTAATAGAATTATTATTATTATTATTTTCCTTTCATGTTATAGAGCCTGAAAGATTAAGTTTTCGGAACAATTCCCGGACTCAGCATTTTTTTCTGCTTAACCAATTATAATGACCCCACAGCTTTTAGTAACTCGTCCCATTCATTATAAAGACCAAGTCTGTAAATGTTGTTCCGCAGTGTTAGTATCATAACAGCCATGAAACTTTTCCAAAAAAGATTGCGTTTCTTCTGAAATGCGTGAATTTTAGTGATAACTTTCATAAATTTTACTGCTAAGTTGTATAAATTTTACTGCTAACTTCCATAAATTGCATAATTGCATTACATCAAGCATATTTACGATTAAAAATTTTTTTAATGTCATTAGAAAAAAATAAATAAGAAATTCAACAAAATCAATCAGTCTAAAAATTTTGATGAAATCTCGAAAGATAAGACTTAACATAATGGATAATACTTAACATAATTAAAAGAATAAAACTTTTCTTAACAATTCATGAACTTAGCACGTCTCTCTTCCCCTCCCTTTCAGACAGTAACCCAGAAGTTTTTACTATCCGTTATCCTTTCCCATTATAAAGGTGAATCTGTAAATGTTGTTTTCCTGCGTTAGTACCATAACAGCCGTGAAACTTTTCCAAAAAAGCTAGTATTTCTTCTGGAATAAGACAATTTTAGTCCTAACTTGCTTAAATAAGAACATCAGGAATATGTACAACTTAAAAAATAAAATGCCAGTTTAAAAAAAATGAAATAAGAAATTCGAAATAAGAAAATCAAACAATCGAAAAATATTAATGGAATCTCCAAACTTAAGACTTTTATAATTATTTTTGCTAACAGAATTATACAGAGTGGAAAGAATAAAAATCGGCAAACAGGTACCGGTAACATTTTTCCGCGTAAAGTAGCGACCTGAAGCTTTTAAGAATTAATTAAATCAGTAAATGTTATATCTTTAAAGCTTTGAAGCTTTCAAAGTGACCGTTTCTTTTTGACAGAGAGAAATTTTATGCAGATTTACATAAATTGCATAATATCTATTTTTGGATATTTCAAAATCACTGATAATTAATATTTGATTAAGTAAACATGTCTTGCATAAAATATTTTAAACCACAGAAAAATCTCCCGGTAACTTCTATAAAACATATGAAGAAAAGAAATTATATTTTATGTAACAATTTTTAGGGAAACATTATATCTTAGAAAATAAATAATATTAAAATTTTCAACGTTTAAAAACTTTCTATAGATTAACAGAGATAATTTATAAAAAAAATACCTTCCAGATTAGTTTTAATATCAAAATTATGAAATATAGGTTTGCTTAAAATGTTCAGCATATTTGAAGAAAATCTTTATATTTTTAACTTATCTTTTAAGGCACGATTCCTTCCATAATTTTTGCATTTTTGTTTCGATTTTTAATGTAAAAATTAACGAAAAAAGAGCAAGTAAATTTTAAAGTATACTATCACATATAAAATGAAAAGGAAAATTTAGAAATATTTCTTTTTCTTGATTTGAAAATATCTTCTCACTATTTTAAATTAACAGAATATATATATTATTTTCCCTTATATTCATTCTTCCATTATATATAAAAAATTATATTTCATTATTAACACTAGTGTTGTTTATATTTTTTAAGAGAAATCTGTCATGTGACGAAATCTAGAAAATCGAACATCATTTGGCTTTTTTTTTACTATAATAATATGTAATGTAATATATTGTTACATAATACAATCCAAACCAAACCCGTCTGGGATAGGATCTGAAATAGAACAGAAGGTTCATTAAAAAATAACAATGCTTTTTTTCGACGCGAAAATATGGTAGTAAAACATTTGAAAGTAATAGAGCATGTTTTCCTTAAACATATTTCAGTCTTTATTATAAATCAAGTAAAATGTAAAACAGAGTATCAACCTTTTTTAATAGCTTATCTCTGATAGAAATATATGTTGGATATTGGATTTTGTGTATGAAAATGAAGTTCTTTTCAAAGCGGATTATGCCTTAGGAAATACATAAAGTTCAATTTACAATTTAGCAATAAATCACATCTTTACATATCAAAAATGAATATCACATATATTGAAACTTTAATAAAACTCTAACACTATATTATAAATGATTTTTTTTTCTAATTTTACCAGTGTTATCAGGATTTAGTAACTTTGTGCAAAGTAATCTTTCAGTAGAAGTACGAAAGAATTGATAAGGAACTTGCCTCTTTTAAATTGAAACGTCGTATATGATTTAAATGTATGCTAGACTTCTAATGTAAATTTGAACATTTTTTTTTTTATTATTATTATAAGCATAATATTATATATAAGCATAATATACTTTCAAACTCATTCTGTTGTAAATTTTATTGAAGTATGCTTAATGCTTGAAAGCATTTAAATAAAAGATGTTATAATAATTAAATAAAGGAATTGAATGTTAATAAAAATGCACCTGTGATAAGCATTTTTTTCGTAAATGACGTTAAATATAAAAAAAACCAATCTTACATCAAAATAATCAATAATGAGATAATATGTATATAAAATTAACCAAGCAAAACTCAATCACATAAAATTGACATGATATTTCATTAATAAAAATAGGTGATAATTTCCCAATATTTTAGAATTCATGAAAATTATATGTATTTCTCAACTAAACTGACATTTTATAGCTTTAGCTAATAGCTTTTTTTCTCTTTTCAGAAATGTGTTATTCCTTGCTAATAATTACATTTTATATTCTTATTCATGCAGTGACAAAAAATGCATTTGGAATATTCTTTATTTTACCTATTTCTCAATGGGCAAAGGACAAGCATACTTATGAAGTTCAAAAGCAATTATTTCTCAGTTTTGCTGAATTCATGATTTTTTTTTTCTTTTTGAACAAATGCTATAATTATATATTCTTTCTTTACACTTTAAAATTATAAATTTTATAGCTTATCATTTAAAATTATACAACAGAATGTGACACAACCTGCTTTATAAAATTAGACAAAGATCGGAAATATGCTACAAAACTTGAAATGAATTATTTTTCATTAATGCAGATTTCTTCTTCATGACTTACTTCTTGATGAACAAAAGACATTGTTATACCTTTTTTTATCTTTTATTATCTCAAATCAATAAACACAGTTAATTATTATATTTTCACTAGTCACAAGTCTAATAAAAAACTAAACATTACCAAAGCTACCTGTTACTTAAAGCTACTTTTCTCCCAATGCTATTATCACAACGTCGAAATCGAATTTAAAATGCACAAGGCAGTTGAATAGAAAACCATAATCTCCTTATTGCTTTTCCTCCTTCTTACCCGTACGCCTCGAAATAGACCAGATATCGACCTGCTTTTCGAGAGCTTTTTTTTCGACATTTCACATTCAACAGAAAGAGCTGAAGTGGAAAAGCAGATTATCACAAATGTAGTGAAGCACGTAATGTCCTTGACATTGATTGCATTCAACAGCTCCAGGAAAAGAGTTAAGGGCAAGGTTATGAAATAACATTAACAGAAAAAGTTGCAGATAAATGTATATTGCTAATAAAATGAGTCTAGAAGTTGGCTGTCTAGCATGTAATATTCTTTGTCTGACCTTGAATAAGGAAAATTTACACTAACTGAAATTTGTTACGATAAATATTAAAGGAATATTTTTTGTTACAACAGGAGTTTGCTAAGAGTTAAGTGACTGTTGTAGTTATAGAAAAAATGGCAGATAGATAGTTTTGATAGGAAATATAGTATCTAAACATCGAAATAAAAAGAAAAGAAAAGTAAGATTAGCAACGCAAAATGAACATTTATTGCGACTGTAATCAGAGAAATGATTATATTTTATCTGATTTTAGTTCCAGTATAAAATAATGCTTCAGAATCCAGAAATTCTTTGCATTTAAAATAGAAAGAATAGTATTTTAAAGAAAAGCATTAATGAAAGTAAAAGAATATTTCTTTCAGGATTAACACGAGAAGGAAATTTACTAAACTGTAACAACTATAAATTATCAAATTAAATACTATCTCAACCTATAATGAAAGTTATGACGCATAGGCAGTCACATGTGCTGGCACTCGGCTGATTCCAAACTCGGATGATACCAAATTCAATTGAAATAAACATTGAATGGAGGGTATGAGCATCAAAAAGCTATTTTCTAAATAATAGTTAAAATTTTAATTAATTAAAAATTAAGCAGAATTTTAGCTTTATACGTAATAATTTATGGTACAGAAACAATATGCCATTTTAAAAATCAAAGTTTTTCTTTTTAATTATATAAATATAAGTTATGGTGGAATTTCAATTACTTTTCAACATTTAAATAAGTTTTCAATTAATTCATCATTTGAATAGGGTTATCATTTCTTTTTCCGTCATTTAATTTGAGGCTTTTAAATATTGATTACATAACTTTATAGTCTTTTAATGTGAGATCATTCAGAATATGAATTACAAAGTTATTGTACAATACTTTCAATAAATAGTTTGGCTATCTAACGATTATATTTTGATATTACATCGACTAATTTAAAAAAATATTTTCTTTATCCAAATGAATGCAATGACATTGAATTAGATAGACTTATTAGATCTGATGATATTTATGAATTATTAAAAAGACGAATTATATAATAGATAAGACTAAGTTATGCATGATCATCTATTTTATAGCTTGACAGCCATCAAACAGATGATTTATGCATATCTTGATATTTAAGGAAATATGTCACTCATTGTGATTACCTGTTTTATCTATTTTAGTGCAAGAGATATAATCCAAAATATAAAGCATTCATTATTATCTTGCAATATACTTCGCAAGAATAAGAAATATGGCTTCCTCTAGCATTAAAAAATGATCAATGTTCTTAACTTGGATCGTGGCAACCGATATCATGTAATTTTTATTATTTTTTATGTATATTTTAAAACAGTGATAAGTAAAGATAATTTTTAAAGTATCTTATTTATGAATTATAACAGTTAAATATCTGACTGTTTCATGCTTATAAAATAAATCATGCATAAATCATAATTTTGTTTTTTATCGATTTATTTAACTTGTCTTCTTTCATATTTCTTCCAATGAAATTTTGCATCATAGTTTTCATTCATTTTCTGATCTACCAGAGTTTTGAGAATTCTGGGCACTTGTATATACTGCATGACAATATGTTATTTTAATACTTTTAGAACCTAATCATCGGTTATTCAATCCATGTAATTTAATTGTTGCTTCATATGTATGTGCCACTTGGAAGAGAATTTGAGAAAATTTCATTTCGAGTTTGCAATATATTTATAATTAATTATATAAAAATAAAAATTCAGAATAGTAGAAAAGTATTAAAATTTAATTAATTCTAAATTCATTAATAGAAATGTATTTTTGTAGAGTCTTTTGAAAAACTTAGAATAAATTAAAATAAATAAAATTTAAATAGAGACATTCTATAAAAATAAATGAATACTTAGAATTAAAATAATAGAATAAACATAAATATAATTTATTCTTTTTATATGAGCATTTGTAGTAATACATGTAAGAGATGGTTTAATTAAAATAGAATTAATTTCGACTTAATTAATAAAACATATTTTCTGAAAAAGTATATATTGTATAAATATATTTTCTAAATTATATTTTTGATGAAGAAATAGAGACGGAAATGAAAAAATTATAAGAAGTTTATTTCAGGAGATTTCAGATGCAATGTTCTTGGTTAATATTCTAGTATAATACGTTTGTTTCAGATTGAAAAAAATATTGTATTTAATTAATAAGTATTGCATAAAGTATTGGGATTCACTGAGAAATTTTTAAAAAAATACACGTTGCACTTTAAAAATGCATTTCATTTGAGACTGATATTTCCAAAAGTAATTATGGCAACGTAGCTTGGCGATTATTCTGACACGAAAGATCCAATCAATGCAGAGAAATTCTTGTGATCCTTGTTCTTTTTTTATATATCTCAAGTGAGACAACCGTCTAGACGCTACACGTGAGGGAAAAAATGAGTTAGATTATATATAGCATGAATAGCGGCATTTATACATGCTACATTTTATAAAATATATTATCTTCTATAAGCCATCGACTTATGTTATAATTTTGTGGTGCAGATATTCAATTTCTAAGATATTTAAAAAAATCTTCTGTAATTCTGAAATATAATTTTATGCTTAGAATATTTACATTGCCACATTTTATAAAATACGTATTCTCTTGTATAAGCTGCCAACTTATGTTATAAACTGTAGTGCAATTACTTAATTCTAAAATATCTGAAACTCTTCCTTAGCTCTGAAATATGATATAACTTTATGCTAATAAAATTATACCTGCTACATTTTATAACACGTATTATCTTCTATAATCCACATACTTATATTATGTGCAATGATTTAAATCTAAAATATTTAAATATCTTCTGAAGTTTTTTGAAATATGATATAACTTTATGCTAATAAAATTTTACACCTGCTGCATTTTATAAAATGTATTATTTTCTATAAGTCACAGACTTCTGTTACAAATTGTGGTATAATTATTCAATTTCTAAAATATTGATTAAAATGATAAGATATAATCTTCTATAGTTCTGGAATATAACTTTGCGCTAAGAAACTTTATTCAGTTGCTTCATAATTTATTTTTCGGATACTGTTTGGATTAATAGACAGTTTATTTTATGACTTATAATCATTTTATAAGTATGGTAATCATTGATCTTATTGGAATTCTGCTATGTATTATTTTTGTTTTATAAATTTTTGTCAATACTAAAATACTTAATATTTAAATTTAATTTTTATGGCAGATTTATATAAAATAGTTATATTATAGGCTACACAAATATGTTAAAGAATTTATCTAAGGATGTATTCCATCTAATTCGGTGTTTATATTCTATGCAAATTTCAATTTAATTTTTCTTCTATGATAAAACCTCAACTTCCCAGTCCAGAAAATCAATAAAATAACATTTATAGGCATTGCCTCTTCAAAGTCTATTCATTGAAATCCTCTTAGAGATCATTTTGAAGCCAGGCCATATTCCATATTTTTTTCAATACTATGAATTTCATAGATTTGTTGAAAATCAAAGGAATAATATTTATAGGCATTACTTCATTAATACAATGCAGCAGAATTTTCTTCTACTGCGAAATTCAGTAGATGAATTCGTTGAATTAATATGAATATAGACTATTGGAAGACAAATTTGTCGAGATTCAGTTATTTTCATATTAATTTGGAATAACATTTTAGAAAGAGAGGACCATCTCAAAAGCAAAATTCGCCATTTAATTGTTTATAAAAAATTAAGCTTCAACATCCTTCAAACTTTTATACAACTTCTAGGCAGAACGTCATTTAAAACAATCAACTGATAATTGTATAATTAATACTTCCATTTGGAAATACGCGAAAGCTATTTTAAATTCATTGCTTGGTTTTAAGAACAATGTTCGTATAGTGAAGATATCGTGATTCCGCTTTAACTTCCAAACAACATCAGTGAGAAGAAATATTAGCCTTGCCTAGTTTGAACGTACACTGTATTATATTCTCTAAAATGTATTTGATTAAAGTGTATTCATAACATTTGGGAAAAATGCATAATGCAAATGGCATGTTATTAAATTTTATTTCCTACAATCATATCTAAATACAAAATGTGAATTTTTTTTATCGTAGTCTCATATTAAAATTTTTTGCATTTGATTACAGTATTAATAATTAGACTTACGAAAGACAAAAATTTTCCTTACTTAAAAATGAAGAATTAAAGCACAGCTTACAGAATAGTTTCAACTATATATAAACGCTGAATGAACTAATATTATTATTGATTTAAATTTACTATATGATAAAATAATCTTTAATTACTAAGACTTGCTTAATAGGATTTTCAAACTTTTAAGAGTCAGATCTTTAATCTGGTATATTATATTCTAAAATATTTCTAAGGCATCAATAAAGTTTTAATGTATAAAATTAAACTCTTACGCAAAATTACATTTAAAGGATATATAGATGACTTTTTTGTCGATATTAATGTAATTCCTGAAATAGACATCCAGTATTAATTCAGATAATGAGACCCCTTACTTATATTCAACATTTAGTCTTGTTTTAAAATGCCATGCAATTTAAAGCATCGGTCTCATTTTCTTTAAAGTCCATGTTTAAAATTGAAAAGAATAGCATCATTTAAAAAGTTATTTAATAAAAATAAATTATAATTTTTAGAATAAAATTTCAAACTTATTTCATATAGTATTGTAACAAATCTATCTTGAATTCTGTCCAGGAAATACTAAATGAAAACATTTTTCATCATTAGTAAAGATCTAAAAATAGCTCAACTGTTTACTAACAAAAAATGCCCCCTCAGTTTAATCAACTTAACCATCCACCCACGCGTATCAGAATTCGATAATTTGGAAAAATCTATTTTAACACGTAAAAGTCACCCTTTTACCCTCCAAAGGGTCTCCCAAAAACCCCTTGTGACGTCAGAGCCAGCATCGATCGTCTCACGTGAAAGGGGAAGGGGTCATTGAGAAAGTTTCGACCCCTCCCACGCGCGTGTTTCTGTTTCCATAAATAGTAACGCCGTACCAATGACGTCATGGCTCGAGCCATTCAAGAAATCCGTATAGGTAAGTGCACGTAGCTACCGGAAAAGCAGTTAATGGGCACTGATTTAACAATTACGCCAGTTCGAAAGCTTTAAATAACTTTGTTACGAAAATTAATATGCAATAACTGTGCAATACAATTGAAATTTATGGTTTAATATGATAAATAAAAACCACAAGTTTAAATATATGGCTACTATTTTTGGAATTTGTGATTTAAGTTACCAAACATTAAAACAACATTTTATGTTTTATTAGATATTTGATATGAATGTAAAAGATTAATTATTTACAGATCCAAAGATGGCTGAGATTTCTTAAAAAAAACAAAAACAAGAGGGAATATTAACATGGTTTAATTAATTAGAATAATGAAAAGTTTACTTTAAGAATGCAATGAATGCTAAATCACAGTTAAATCTGGCATTAAAATATTTTTATAAAAATAATAATTTAATAAATGAAAATAAATTTAATAATTATTAATAATAATTAAGAGTTTTAATAAACTTATAAATTAATCTAATGATAAAAAAACAATTTTACTAGATTTATAAATTATTTTAGTAATAAAAATGATTTCATTAGTAAAATTGCAAATAAAAAAAATCAAATAGAATTTGAATATAAATAAATTTTATGCTGCTAAGTTGTTTATTTTTTCGAGTTCAAATTCCATAAAGGATTCATGCTAATCCACGGGATATAAATATGGCCTTTAAAATGAAAAATACATTTAATAAAAGAATGTTTTGAAATAGGCATATATTATAGTATTAATAGGCAGTAGGTCTAGTAGTTTCACAGTTTTAATTATTTCATATTTTATCCAGGATTTAATTTTTTACATTCTTTTTTAATTTCTAAGTTTTATAGAATCTTGAAACCAAAGTTGCCACACATTTATTTTGTATTTGCATGGCATTTATGGATTTAAATTTTCAGTAAAGAAAATCAGTAAAGGAGATAAAAAAATTCTTACAAAATTCCATCTTTATAAGAAATTCAAGTTAATAGAAGTACTTTCTAGCGCTTAATAAAATTTTTATATTAGCGCGCGCGCACACACACACACACACACACAGCAGTTTTGCTTGAAAAAAATTTATATAGTTAAGAATATTAAATAAACTCTTTAATAATATAAAGTTTATATAATGATATTTAATATTTTTTTTTCCATGACATGATTATTATTTATATATTAGAACGAAAAAATATGTAATACATGGGAAGCATAATTCAAAAATTTAAAAATAAATTCAAATATATATATATATTCTATAATTTTGAATATGGCTCATGGTTGCTTAGACATCTGTTATTTATATATGCATTATATACATTCAGAACAATGAATCACAAATGCGTATACACATTCATTGTTTGCAAAGGAAATTTTATTGAAAAGATTCACAGCAGCAGTAAGAATTATTATTTTCAGTAAAATTGAGAATGATACAAATATTAATTTGCATAATTCGAGACCATTTTGAATTTTACGGAGAAAACCATGGTATACATAAAACGACACCAAGCAAAAGTTAAATATTTTCAAATTTAGCTTTCATACACTGTTTCTTTTATGAATAATACATTAATAAATTATGAATTTATATCTGGTTACATTAAAAAAAGTGCATAAAAGCTGTTAGAATTCATTAGGCTATCTTATTTATACTGAATCTTTTATGGTTCTTATATAATGCATAAGAAATACAAAAGAGTTCAGCTAAGAAAAAGCCACGTAATACAAATAAAGAAAAAATTTCATAATAAAATGCATACAGATAATTTTACAAAATATTCAAGCAAAATTTACAGCAGCAATTTATTTTTATTAAGTGAGATCACAAATTATTTGTATTTAATAATATTTTAGAGTATTTCAACGAGGTAATAAAGGTTGTATTTAAAAAACATTTTCGTTAAGAAGAATATTATTAGGCAAAAGAGAAAAAATATCGTCAATGAAAAATTTATGTAGCAACTACTTTTTTTTTTACTTTTAAAGATCTACTAACTTTACTTACGTGCATTCTGTGTTGCAAAGATATTTTTCTATATTTAATATCGCAATATCTGAAACTTGGCAAATTCTCTGAAAATGCGAAAAAGAACATCATTTACTATTTTGTTTGGATTGTCAAAACTGATGACATATGATTTGCTAGAATAAGATACACGAAGGATGTTTTAAGATATGCCACTAAATTTTGAACTTCGATAAGATGGCGAGGATACCGACTGAATTGGTGCGAATTTGCAAAGATTGCCTAACTCCGGCAAAAGTATCATAAAACAGAACGAAATACAAGACGGATGTCTCATGAAAATTTTTATCGTTGCCTTTACAAAAATTCTCAGGAGTATCCGAAATTATACTTCCCATTATTTATTATATTTATTGTTGATTTTTTTTTATTTCGAAAGTTTGATGACTTTTAACGATAATATTGGAAACTATTAATGGATAAAAACGACCTAAGTGTTAAAGAAAAATCATTTGTTAAACAATGTCAATGCAAAGTTACATTTCTCTAAGTTCCAAACATACATTTAAAAATTAATTTAAATGAAACCCACAAAAACTTGCATGTAAAAGAATATTTTTAATATTTATATAAAAAAAGTTTTTACACTCAAATTTCATGATATGTGACAAAAATGCGTAATATATTAAATGTAAAAGTAAAATTAATAAATTAGGAATGGCATAAAGAAAACAAAATGTAGAAATAAGCGCCATTTCTCCGCATTTTTTGTGTTATAGATAAGGAAATATATTGTTTTCATAAAATGTCTATCCTATTTGACAAATTTTTGTCTAAATTTAATAAATATTTACAATTTTATTATAAAAGCGAAATTTAATCCAATATGTTGATCGGATTTGTGAAATACAACGAACGTATTTGAATAAACGGACGGAAACAAAAATATATAACAACAACATTTTTAGGATTAAAGAATGACAATTTTATGTAATTCAATTTTCTTTTAATTGATAATGATTTTGTTACACTAAAATAATAATCATAAAATTAAACATAGTTTCATTTATTAGATATGCAAATATTTTTTTTAAATCAAAGGCAATTACGTATTAAACATATCAAATGTTGTAAAAATAAGAATATAAGAAAGGTAAAAAATTTATATTTTTTATCATCCTACCTTTGCAAATTGAAGAAAGAAAATTAAAAATTCATTATTCTAGAGATTTGAAGTGGAAAATATTCGTATATCTATCTGTCTGTCTGTAATAAGTTTAAAACACTTTCATCTGGACGGATGAAATTTGGTATACTGTCTTTATACCAAATTTATCGACATTTTCTTGTTCTATCAAATTTAGAACAAAATACGCTCAGAGGAAGTCTGCTGTCCAGCTGTTCGAATATAAATTAAACTATAACTACAAAACGAAGAGAACTAGATAGATAAAACTTGGTAGGCAGATTTAGCATCTATAGTCTAGACACCTATCAAATTTTGAAAACAAATCCAACAAGGGATTGGTCGTTTATTGGTGTGAGCGTTTTAAAATATATAAACGAGAACTCAAAGATGCAATGATAATTAAATATATCGAATTAATGCCAAATTCGAATATAATAATTAAATATATTTAATTTGGTATATGATTTTGTGACTACATGTGTAGTTTTGTATCAAATTTTAGTTTCTATCGGTTGGGAAAAACGCATCTAAAACACAAATTCAATCTTCTGATAAAATTAACCACATTCCAGGGATAAATCGCCAAATAACTCGCCAAGGATGAAACGATTGATTCAGTAAAAATCCTAAATTCATACCAAAGGTTAATATTTTATAGCTATTGTACACCATGCCATGCAAGAAATTCACCAGAAAAAACATTTATTAGTGAGTGGGCGAGAAATTTTCTAAACGACCATTCCCGCTGGATTCCAGGAAATTCTATGCTCCAATTTAAGAGTTATGTTATCTATATTGAAACTGTACAAATAGGGAAAATCATTCTTTTATTTCCGGAGAGTTTTTTTTTCTCTTTCTTGTCTTTTTCGAAATAATAGCAGCCTTAAATTAAGGTGCCTTATCTTATTAGGATGGCAGAAATATTGGAACCCTAAACTCTGGTCAGCGAAAAGAGATGTCCAGAGAAGAATGGCGTCACAAAAGATAAAGGTGAAGTGCTTGTCACTCCTAAACGATGATATACACGAACGATACCTTGTTGCTGCTTTATCGATGAATTATTTGATAGGATAGCCTTTTTTTATTATGAAAGAAAGGAGTTTTGTACTTTATACAAGGACAACATATTTTGCTAGTTATAGATGGTTAGTTAATGTTGATAATTTAGTAGAAAATATATTATGCAAGTAATGCAATGGAAGTAAGCAACGGACAATTTCAGAAAACTGTCTACAGAAATGGTAACAAAGCCACCATTTTTTTATTATTATTAACTGGAGGGAATAGTTTAAAATGGATTTCGTCAATAGAAGAACTTTTCAAACGAAAATAAGTTTCTGATATATTTTGACAGATTTTACAAGTTTAAAGTCAAAATATTGATTTTTCCTTTAAATGTATAATAGTAATCTTAAAACTCTTTAAAAAGTATTCTAAAACCCTTAGCATGTATTTATATTCATTCAAGTCCTTAAAAGTAATATTATTAATTACCATAAGAAGCGTCTATTTTTCTGTTTCTAAACGTCTCTAAACATTTATCTTCCTCGATCCACTGATATTTCCGAGTAGTTTGTTATGTCGCATAAATAAGATAGACATTCATTGAAATTATTCATTGGTTATTGAAAAGTTCTTAATTAATCTCTAAGTTCTTCTTGACTTCTGAGCATTAACATACAAGTAAATATAAATTCACTTGTTTTATCTACAGTGATATAGAATTGGATTACGTAGAGGTTGAATCAATGCTTCGTTATAGCGTGGTTTATAAAATTAAATACAACCCTAAACATGTTTATCTATCATTTCTGCGAAGCTGTTGTAGGAGCAAGTGGTTCAATTTGAATGTCTCCATTGTCGCACGATGCTGGTGGCGTATAATAAATGACGAAGTTGTTTGGCAGACGATAATACAAGATTAACAAAAGGTTAATTCACTTCTGTATATATGATGTTTGTTACCTTTGAATGCGATAATAATTAACGGTGATAATTTTACAGAATTTGCTTTGAATTGCTATGAAAAATCGTATGGGATGTTGATACTTAATAATAAAGTCGCTTTGATCGAAAACAGGTGATAAATTGCAAAATACATTAACATTGTAGAGACATTAATTAAATACGGTACATAAAAAATAAATCGAATGTAAACGGATAAAATCGTTTAAAATTAAAATGTTAATAAATACAACATGACATTTCAAATTTAGAAATAATTTGTGCTTAACAATTACCAGTTAATTAAGAGACACAAATTTTTATGCAGCTATTTTTTTACCTCATTATTACTTTATGGCAATGTATCTTAACATTGAACAATTCATTAGGATTCGAAATAATATATATAGGCATAGATAATAAACTCCCTTCCTTAAAGATAGAAAGGGGGTAACTAAATAATGCCCCAATGAAAATGCATGGAAAGAAATCGACAATAACAACCATTCACACATGTTTTCCAAACTTCAAAATGATGAAGTTAGACTTCTGTTAGTTGACATATCCGTTCATATTATCAGTAATCAGTACTGCAGGAAGGATAAAAAGAATTTGATTTATCATCTAAATACAATTATTTTAATCAAAGAATAAGACTTTAATATCGAAACATATTACATTGGTTATATTATAGCCCTGTTTATAGCTATCTTCAGAATTATAATAACATTTTTGTTATTGAAATTCCTTCCTTCGTACAATATGAAGATGCAGATGAATATGCAAAAATAGTAAATAAACTTATAGAAAATCATTCAAAATTTAGCAAAAATTGAGTAATAAAAGGTTTAAAATTTACAGAAAAAAGTGGTAATGAAGTAACTCGGTATGAATTAATGAATCCAGATGAAAACAGATTTCTTTGTTCGCAAAAGTATGTTTTTTTTTTTTATCGTAACGATAAAAATATGCTCCGAAAAGCAATATTTCACCGAAGATAATGCAATTGTATTGCCATAAGCAAAAACAAAATAAACAGTTATCCTCAGGACAGCTATCTGTAAATAGGTTTACCTGACAGTTGTTATTTATTACCCATCAATTTTTCTTTCAACAGTGTTTTGCTTATGGTCCAATAAGGATAAAGAGCAGGTGAGTTTTTTTACCTAAATAAATAAACAGTGTCTTTTGCTGTATTCGCTTGGTATGATGGTAGTACTGGAAATAAAAATATTTCGTATATTTTTGTCTATTCTGGAATGATTCATTGATTTATGAATTTTAAATATTCTATTGCCGTAATAACAAATTAATACCTATTGTTTAAAAATGTTAGAGTTTTTAAAATACTTAGTTTGAACAAGATATTTTAGGATTATTAGGAATGTAGAACTATGAGAAATAACTGTAGTTAATATAATTATGACAACTGCACATAATACAAACAAACAGTAAATTCTTTCATAACTGGATTAAAGGAAATGAAGCAATATATCTTTTCAATCTCACTTAGTTTATATTAGATGTTGTATCTGAAAATATTCGCTTTCGTTAAAGTCAGGAAAATAAAATTTCGACCCTAAAATTTTCTTTGTAATAGAAATTCATTTTTTAGCCTATGATTTAATATAGACTACCAATTTTTTCTTAATCATTTCAGCGATAGTATTACATTTCGAAGCTATTTGTTAAAAAAATCATTTTTGTGAACAATATATTACTTTTATAGTGACCTTTTGCATGTAAATTCCCTTTCTTGTCTCTACTACTAATAATGAAGAAGCATGTGTACGTGTGCATGCACTTTTGTTTGTGATGAGGCTCTACAAGCCTGATCTCTTGACCTAGAATTGCCAAATATAATAAGGTATATCTTGGAGGATGGTAAAGTGTGTTTTTCAAAATATACTGTAAGCAAATATAGTTTTTCGAATTTTTATTAATATTCTAATTGATTAAAAATCAAGTGAGATATTTTCACTTCTCGCAATAATTTCTGAAGACATTACAGCACAAAAATGATTTTTACATTGTTTCAATATTCGAAAAGATAATCGTTTTATTAATACTAATTTGCCATGCAAATTTTTTTCTATATTTTGACAGTTTTTTTTAACAATATTTTTAAATTATTTGAAGACAAAATTTTAATTGTTGCAAAGAAATACAAGTCGTTTCTTTGCCTCACCAAATATATATTAGCATGATTTAATTTTATTGCTGTAAACTAAAAAAGATTTTTTTTTTTTTTTTTGCAGAACCGTAGTTAGAATACTGTGAAAGCAAGATACAATCAGGAAATAGATCACATAATGGCAATTATGCGCTTATGGTATAAGCATGTCTCGGGACTTTATTCCATTATGAATTTTATGTGCACAATAAACAAAAAAGGGGTCAATCTATTTAAATAGTTCGAATTTATGTTAACATAATTTCATCCTTTATTAAAAATACTTAGTTGAAGTAATTACTAAAGATCTATGCATAGAGATTAAATTGAAATCGCTCATTGCCAATATTCCCAACAAACTAGCTTGCTTCTAAAGATCGATGGCAATTATTTAATAAAAATCAAACTTAGCACAGGAATTCTTTTCTGAAGGACTGACGCATGACTAAAATGTGTTTCCTCTAAGATAGTATAAGATAAACAAATCCCAACCGAGCCAAAGGCCAAATAGGGGTACTAGATGATGTCGCCACAATGCAGCTCCACTTATCAGAAAGACAAGTGATATTTGTCGATACTGAAAATCGAAAATCAGCATAAATTCCAAGGTCCTCTAAGAGAACACGCCAAATTTCTCAAGCAGTGTAACTACCATCAAACCCCATCAAAATAACTAACATAAAAGCTACTCATTTTTCTGGAAATGTTTAGACAAACCTAACACAATAGAAACAATTCCCTAACAATAAAACAATAATAGCTATACAATAAAAGTTTAAATGCAAAGGTTATACAATAAAAGTTATATTACAGTTATAACTGTAGAATGCACAAAAAAGTTAAACAAAAACAAAATATAATAAATTTACTCGATTTCAATTGATAAAAATTTAGCAATCATATTGATACATGATTTTTTATAACAGGATGCCCCCAAAAATGTTTTAAATTTTTGTTGTTGCCAACCCAAAAATAGCATAAATATCTTTTTCAAATAATTTCTGAAAAATGGTTAACTTATTCTTTACCTTTAATCTACACACTCTTTTTTTTTGCCAATTTCACAGGAAAAATGAAATTTATGCAAATAGGGACACATGCACGAAAGTAGTAGATGCACATTTATTGCATCATACAATAAATTCAATTACAAACCTTTTTACAAGAGCTTTATCAAACATGCTAATGTTTTAATAAAAAAAATGACCTAGAATAAATTATTGTCGTATGCAATATAGATAGATAAGTAATCTCTTGTTGTCATACAAATACACCTATTATATAATGAACGCCATCAGATTCCCATTCTGCAATTCGTGGCAATTTTTCTATTACTAATTTTTCACTTTTTTTTTTTTACTAATTTTTCACTAATTTAGCACTTTTTTCTAAAGAAATTTTTAGTCTAATAATTAAATTACAACGTATAATTTTATAAGATATATTTTGAAAAGTAACCAAAAATTTCCATAAAATATTCTAAAAGCGAAGGGAAATGCGAGTTATTTTGAAAAGCTTCCATTGGATGAGGAATTTGTATTTAATGAATAAATAACGATTTTAAACCTTTAAATGAATAAAAATATTTCATGAAATGTCCCCTTAAATAAGGAAATATATTAGAATGCATTTTTTTTAAATTTTAATGTAATATTTTTATAAATTATAGAATGTATTAGGAATATGATTGCCCTAACAAATGTTATATGTAAACTTATGAGTAAAATAATTTTATCTACAAACAATATATTTATTCTTAGTTTTTAGCAATACTGATTAGCATACTTATTCATAAACATAAAAGCTTAATTTCGATTTTTAAAAAAACACCATTAATAAATATACTTAATCCAGTTGATTATGCGAAGCATTTAAGTTCATCGTTTAGTATTTTTATTGACAAAAACAACCTTTTTGACAACTACATTAACTAAACAGTAAGTAAAATATCGGGTAAAACAGCTCCAATTTAAATATCTTTAAGCTGCTGAAATCATCAATCATACATTCCTTTCCCAACCATAAATCATTCTTCAAAATGACGTTCAAGGACTATTAGGAAATTGTAATGTTAATTGCAGCTTTTACATTACGTATTTTTCAAAAGCTGAAATATGGCTATTAATGAAATAAAAGATTTAACTGAATTATTTGAATTAAATATACTTTTCTAATTAGCTATTCTAATAAATGATAGTCTAAATGTAATCTATAATTTGTCAAATATGGTGCATTATAAGATTATGATACAAATATTTCTGACTTCATTTTTATTGTATGAATAATTTTAAGTAAAATTTAATTCTTAAAATTTAAATAACTTTTCTATTTTTGAAAGATATTTCTTGCCATAGATAAACAAATATATAAATCGAATTAATAATTATTTTTGTCAAGGTGCTTCTTAACAATTCAATATAATTAACAACGTTTTAAAAATATTTTGTACAATTAACATATACTACTAATATCTCTAAAGTCTTTATAAAAATTTAAAGTAATGAAATTTACAGTCAAATATTGAAATATTTATCATATATAAAATGATTGTAATTAAAATGTCTTTACTAAAATCACAATATGAAGTGAAAAAACAGGATCAAAATTAGCCTTGATGTTTACATTTCAGAATGCAGGGAAAAGAATGGTACATAAGTTGAAGAGAATTATTCCTCAGTAAAATAATGACTTTTAAACTTTCGTTTAGTTTAATTTCTCTTATGTATCAAAAATCGAATTTTGTAATTAATTTTTCATTCATTTTCTTAATTTTTTTAATTTTTTTTTTCAGAATTGTGTATTCTCAATGTAAATAGACTATTTAAATATTTTCTTGGAAATTAATTATCTGCTTATCTTTTTTATTTAATTGAATTTTGTCTTTATATGAGTCACCTCCATGAAGTAGTGAATTTGAGAATAAATAAATAGTTTTTTAAATTCAAAATGAATTGTTTGGTTGATTAAATTTTATATTTAGAAAATAAATTAAAATTCATATCTAGCTATTTCGAGAGTACTTAAATTGCATTTACAATTAGCACAAAATATGGTTGTGATTAAATTTCAAAAACGAGGATATTCATAATGATGACTGAATTATGTTTCACCAGTAACTATGTCTATTTACACTCTGGACTATAATTCTTTTTTAAAATTATTTTAAGTAATTCGTTTCCCCATGTATTAACATGCATAACAACATATTCGGCTTTTTTATATTTACTTGCTTTTTCCCTTTTATAATGATGGCGGGAAAAGAGTCACTATTTTTCAGAATTAAAATATTAATATTCATTCAGGTTTTATAAATATATGGCGAAAACGTTTTTGACACTAAAATTTATTTTTTTACTAGATATATTTAATAGAACTGCTCCATACTTAAAAGCATTATATATACACACAAAGAAAGAGAGAGAGTCGTGGAGTTCTTTAAAAATTTTTGTTCTTCATAATTTGAAGGAAAATGTCCAATCTTTTACTATTGTCAAGATTTCTTTGTCCAAGTCATGGCGAGAGCATGGAGTAGCTTATCGAAACGGAAGAGAACCGTATGAAAGCATTCTGAACTTATATAATTTTAGAAATGAATTTGTCGACATAGCGGTTTGGTTTAGAGGAACAAATAATAGCTCAAGCAAGTCAGTTACATAGAAGCCATATTCAGAGTAATTAGAAAACTATTTTTTGATGGTATAATAGCTAGAAATAACTACACAATAACAAATATGCATTTCTTGGATCTCTAAATTAGCTTTGTCGATTAAAAATTAAATCGCTCTGAGGATAAAATACCTATAGAAACAGGTTTATTCCACATTCTCAGTTACTTAAAGTAGTATTTTATCGGTAATATTTTACAAACAAATAACTTATATGCAGCCAGAATACCTGCATATAGCATTATCTGTATTATAAATAAATGATGGCAAAGTTCAAAAATTCTTAACTCATAACAAATGTGGTGGGTTTCATTGAAAGTACCTAACAAATGAGTGTTCTTTTCATTAAAACAAATGTTAAATGAACGCTTTAGAATCGAATTAATTCTTATATGAACAAATCTCAAAAAATTATTTCAAGGTAAAAGGAATTGAAAAGTAAGAGGAATTGTCAACTTAAGATAGGTTAAGTCTTAGAGAGAATAATGAAAAGTAGGATTAAAATTAGTTATTTTGTATGGGCTTCGTAATTTTGGTCGGTGTCAAATGACAATGACGTCACCCAATCCATATTAATTATTTATGGCAAATGAAGAGGTGGAAAGGAACTTTGATGATTACAATGTGACTGAATAAAGAAATGTAAGTCTTATTTTTTCTGTAATGCTTCTAGAAATTTGTCACGACGAGACGGTGTTTAGAAAAGATTTTCTCCGTCAATTATCTGTATTCTTGAAATTTAATATACTTCACAATTCATCTCTCAATAAATATCTCATTTTAAAACATAAAAGAAAAAAGTTTATTCTTATTTATAAATTTGCAAGAAAACCATGAAAAAATAATGTTTTAGGGGCTGTTATTAAATAATAATAATAATTTATCTTTAAATATTCTATTTAAATTTCTAGATAAAAAAATATCATTCACATCTATCTATCCTACTATTTCTGTCTATGTAAAATAATTTCATTTTGATCCAAATCGATTTATGTTTTTAATAATTTTAAATAAGAGCAATCTTTAAGTCAGGCTTTTCATTGGTTAAATACAGTTTTCAAATAACTGACTTTGCAAATCATTGTACTTTGAATATATTCATTTATCCAGCATATGAACGAAATCTTAAATTCTAAACTAAAATATTCTACAAATAATAATGAACTATCTACTTAGGATTAAGAATCACTATATTTCCCATTAAATTTCGAATGCTAAAAATACTTGCTTTTTAATTTACTTTATGCGCTTTCAAAATATTTCCTGCTTCAAAACATGTGGGTGGATATGATACATTTATGTCATTTGAAAAGGATTAAATTTATAATAAAATCGGAATAAATAGGAGAAAATAATAATCAGACTAGACTACATGAAATATTTGAAATATAATTGTTTCGTGGCTTTTCACAGAATTGGAGGATTAAGAACTGTAAAGAGAGTTTCAAATTTAATATTATACTAAACAATAGAAGTGTTATTTTTCAAATTTAATGCATTCAGCTATTTTGATGAAAGGGGAATATTACATCAAAGGAATAGTTCTTTGTAACTGAAATAAAAGATTTCATCAAGTTAAATATTAAGTATATTAAACTTAAAAACATGTGTTAAAAAAGCCGATTTGCATAGTAGGGAAAAGCAATTACTTTGAGAGAAATGAATTATGAAAAGATGTTTATATTTCTAGTGTTAAAGTGTAGAGAGCATTATATTGAATGCTATATTTATAAATTAATTAAAGGTTATTATGATAAACAAGAACATTATAAACTATTTACTAGAGAAGAGTCTTCATTTGCTAAGATGGGCTGATAATTGGAAGATATTTTAATATTTTTCTTGTCCTTTTTTTTTTTTTTTTTTTTTTTCCTTTGACCAATTCTTACTCATTTCCCGTTATGTTAAAATGATGAAATCTTCCATATTTCTGTTTTCCTGTATGGCCATTGGAATATTTTCAGTGTTCATTTTGTCAATGAATTGATTTTTTAAAATTATATTTTGATTTCTTAAAAGTGGCGCCATCTGGTAGTGAGTTTGAGAAAATTTTCTCAAGTTTCTCTAGTATTTATAATGATGAAAACAAATTAAAGAAAGAGAAAAAAAAATGGTTAAAATATTCCACTGAATAACAGCTAATACAAATAAAACCACATAATGTTTTATTTATTGTTGGCATTTAGAGCAATTCAGTATAATTTGATATAAGAGGTATTATTTCCTTTAAATCATAATTGTGCATTCAATTATAAAATATTCTAGAGTAATTTCTGCTCAGTTGTTAGTCAAGTAATAATACAAAAATGACATCTTTAAATGAACAAATTACATATCTGACATGTAAGAAGAAGTCTGACAGTAAAGAAGCGATTAAAGAAACGTTTTTAAAGCTATCGTTTGAAACTTTTGTTTTAGACAACTATCTACTTTTTCTTTGAAATATAAAATACTTCAACAAAAATGTCACAATTATTCTGAATCCGAAATGCGCTACAGGTAATGCCTATCAGCCAGAATTAGCTCGAACTTATTCAAAAGAATTAATGTCTTTATATAATTCTGTTAACATTTATAGTACTTTAAATTCACCCTATATGTCGCCAATGGGAGTTTTCAACTTTCCTACACATAGATAAAATACAGATACAGCAAGTTATGTGCTTTGCTTCGTATTATAAAGAAAAAAAAATCGACTATCCAATTTGAGTCTCAAATAGTATGCATATGAAATATATACATAAAATCATAATTTTTTAAAAAATCGAGATTACTGCTTTTGTTAATAGATGCGATTACACACATACTAACTAGAAAACAGAAAGACAGTCAATATGTAATCAAACGACAATTTGATGCATTTAGCCAAAATTTCTAAACTAACTTACAGATTCGGTTATGAATAATATGCTAAATTTCATTTCTCTGTTTCCAAGTTTCTGTTTTCATGTACCCATACGTTTCTTGATGGCAGTTTTTATCTAAAATCTGATATTTATTTGCACTTCTGTGAGATGCTTTTACATTAAATTTCTGATTTTTATTTTATTCCGATTTTGTGTCCTCAAAATACAAGTAAAAAAAACAGACACACTTCGATTTTTTTATTTGAAAAATTAAAAAAAAAAAAATCCCAAAATGCCGAAATCAAATTTTTTGGTGATTGCAGCACTTTATTTTGTACTCTACAGCCAAGCCAAGAAAACAATAATAATAAAAAAGATTAAAGAGAACATGTTTTAATGTCAAAATGACATTTAAATCCCATACATAAGAAGAATCTACTTTACTTTAGGCACATAGACAATAGTCCCTGTAGGGTTATAGTATAAATTTACCGAAGGAAATTTCTATTTGCTGTACTAAGCACCCTTGAGCTCATATTTGATAGGGGTTTCAATTTAAAAGGGAAGTCACGTTCTATAGCTGATCTCACAAGCTGTTAGCTTAGCTGTAAACCGTGGTCTTAAATCGAAATTTACTTTTCCGTTTTAAGTTTTATTTCTTATTTTTATTATTTATATATTTTTTTCAGTTTAAAACATTCAAGAATTATTTAACAGGCACCACATATTTCATAAAATAAAAAGGATTCAATTTTATATTATATAATTCTACTATAGCATATATAAAGTAATTACAGAATTATTTCATTTTGTTTTATAAGCGTGAAAATGCATTGATTTTATTAATGATATATGAAGACAAATACAACCAAATGTTTTACATTTTTTTATGCTTAATTTTTTATTAAATAAAAATAATTAAATGGATTGATTATATTTGAAATGCTTACAGATTAAAATTTCATTGTGAGATTAAATTTATAGCTTGTTTTAATTTTCGTAAAATATAAAATCGGAAACCTATACAACTTGCTAACCTAAGTAACTAAATTTATCGCATTGTTGTAAGCTAATTATCAGATGGTACACTCCTCCGAAGATAAATGACCAATCATTAATAGTCATTTATCTTCGAAGGACAGTCACATCCATCGATTGAATGAGTGACCATCCGTTGGCGCCTTTTATCGAGTTTTCAGTAGTCTGTGGCAAGCAGTAACTAATCTTGATTTCATGATGCTGAAGCTGTCTCACAAATTTGCCGATATGCCAATCCAGAACCAGGTAAAGAATTTCTTCCATATATAAGGGATTCATGTTCGAGATATCTTTAAAACTATACCAATTGTTGCAATACATATGGAATGTTTAAATAAAAAAAGACATTTGAAGAAATTGTGTTATTCTATTTGAAAACATTCAAAGCCTTTTCTTCATTGATGGTTGATTATGACAGGAGAAATCCATTATAACTTTGTTAAAGAGTATAAGTCTGAATGAAAAAAGAAGCAACAACAAAAAAAACTGTTGTACCATGGATTCCTCTAAAGAGTGTCAACACGCTGTAACCAATGCTTTATTGTTAGAAAGTGTTGAAAGTCGTACAGTTTAAATGTACACATTAATGAGTAAGTACCATTCTCATTAACAAGTTACCATTCTCTGTAACAATTCTTTGAAGACGCAGTGGTTTTTACTCCAATGACCCTGTAGTAATTTGGTCGTGGCAAGCCAATTATGTTCGTTTGTTTTGGATTAAAACATCATTACAAGCTTAAATTATATTATGAGATATATTTAAGACTTAATGGATACACGATTGTAAATGTTGGTTTCACTAACTTTTTTTTCTATAGACAAAAATTGAATTACTGTTAATCGTTGTTGCTTGGAGAAGATATAGCATGAAATGTCTTATTTCATTACATCCTTTCATTCAAAGACACATTATTGCTAATTATTTATAAAATAGTTTTTTCTTTGCATATACAATCATCTCCAAGAGAAATCTGAAAGTCCTGTCTCCAGGAATAACATAATTATCGCAAAAATCTTATTTATTATGCCCGAATATAAAGAAGTATTGTCGATATATAGTGTCATTAAAACCCACTGGCATCGATTCAAAATCTACTTCTAAATTTGTACATGTGAAGCCAACGTCAGTACAATTACACATTATATTTATTCCATTCGCAATGAAAATCAAAGTATTTAATATACTTCCTGATAGCAAAAAGTTATAAAAATAATCCAGGTATTTAAAATTAACTCCAGAGTCCTTTGACACCTTCCTTAATGTACTCTTAATCTTAGCTACAAACAGAATACATTTTAGATATAAAGAAATGAATTATTGAAAATCTGTAAGAAATCAGTTGTGGAAAACTTGCACAAAAAAAGGACAAGCAAAAACCAGTCCAAAAGGCTGAAGCAAATTATTTCTAAAAGCAGATAAAAGGCTCTCCTGAGGGAATAATTCCTACCTTGAATGACTTTCATTTCCTTTCAGAAGAGCCCATCGAGGAAACACAAAAGCAGGTTAATAGAATGTCAGTATTTTGACTGGGAAAAAGCGTGAGTATGTTTGGAAATCCAGAAATTACTTTCAATATTTTAATATATATTTTTGGAAAAGTACAATATTTTATTATATATTTTTGGAAAATTGACTGGGATAAAGAGTAATTTTGTTTGAAAATGCAGAAATTCCGTTCAATATTTTAATGTATATTTTTGGATAAATACAATATTTTAATATATATTTTTGGATAAATACAATATTTTATAATATATTTTTGGATAAATACAATATTTTATAATATATTTTTGGATAAATACAATATTTTATAATATATTTTTGGATAAATACAATATTTTATAATATATTTTTGGAAAATTGACTGGGATAAAGAGTGGATAGGTTTGGAAATACAGACATTCCTTTCTATATTTTATTATATACTTTTGGAAAAATATTTAATAACAAATATGAACGAAAAAACAATATATAACTAAATAAAAATTCGTAATACATTAATAAAAATATTGCTTTCTGTTATACCATATTTTAAAGCAATAAATTTTATGTTACAGTATTTGCAGTTTTTCTCTTGTATTTTAACAGCGATCTAATAAATATATATTATTTAACACAACGTAAAAGAAATCTGAGGTATTAATTTGAATGAGGCATAATTCAATTATCGAAGATGAAATTCGAATGTTTACACGTAAACCTGTCAGCCAATAATACGATTAACAGATAAGATTTTTTGTCAGTAAGTATCTGAGTTAGAGAACCAGTTATTTGTCAGTAATAAGTCAGAACCAGTTATTTTCCAGTTATTTTGTCAGGAACTACGTATCCGAATAGTCCAAAGCGGATATGTGGGTAGAGTCAGAAGATAAATAAACATAAGGTGCTTGATTTATAATCTAGCGCCTTTATTTCAGAAGGTAACACTGTGAATATTCTAGTACGTATATGAATATACAAAGAAAAAATAGGTTAAAACAATAAGCTGTCATGAGTACTTACAGAAAGGCCAAAACAAGAAAAAAGATGCCATAGGCTTCTTCATCATGTTTGGAGAGTAATAATCCAATTTTTCATATAAGCGCGTGCCAAAACAGATAACTGAAACTCGCAGTGAATCACACACAATATTCTTAACCTTATAGAAACCGAAAAAAATAAAGACATACCTTTTAAATGAATTAATTTTCAATCTAGAATGTGTCCTGGCAAACTGTGCTCTCGTAAATAATCTCAATCGGGGGTCGTGGACATAATTTTTACTTCAGTGATTGTCTGTTGATGTGAACATCACATTATTTGCAATTCTGCGACAAAAGCACCTCGGCATGAGTGACATATCTTTCCACTGCAAGTCGGTCAAAGAGAAAATTGCACCATCAGAAAATTGTACTTCGTGACATACACTCAGTCCTAATCATATTGGACTATAATTATTAGTTTCAATAGCATCTGTTGGAAAAACGTCGAGTTATAATACGTTGAATTTGATTTAAACAGATCCATGGCTTGATGCTATATGTTTTTTGATTGCTGTTCATTCAAATACAAACTACTAATTATCACTTTATATCAGATTCCTTCACAAAATTCAACCATTTCTTTTAGATAGTTCCAAATACTATCCTATCACATGAAATAATATCTTAGAATCACAGCATCATTTTTAATTTGAGTGTGATTTTTATTTATATCAAATATGAAATAATTCACCTGTCATAACTATATAATTTTTGTTCAATATGTACTTTAATCGTATAATAAAATGCTCCATAAACTATTAAGTCGAATCATAAACAATTTGAATTACGAAAAGTAATGCAAATACATAATAATGTGTGTAAGGCCTCTTTTTATTGATTGGGAAGATGAAATATTATTATTGATTTGTCCGATTTCAAAAAATTAATCTGGGGATTATTTACATGGTTTGGTTTTTATAATAATTGTTATCCAACAAAAATTTGAAAATAATGGATCTTTTGGAATGGTGAAACAGATTCGCCTGAAAAAAGAATGAAATATTTGTAATATTTGTAAATTTCAGGCACCATAACATCAATGAATTTGGATATTTCGTTTACACTCACTCCACTTATTTCATTTAGTGTAATAAGATGATGAAAAAATAGTTAAAACATAAATAGTTTATCTACATTTAGATATGCTTCCGAAAATATCTATACATTAAAAAATACCATGATCAAAATACCCAATTTTGAAATAAGATAAAAAATAAGAATTTTATACGCTGGGAAAATAAAATGCAAAAAACTACTCAGTATAGCATATTGAAACGAGAATTCTATTTTTAAAATTTTCAAAACGCATAAATTTGAGTTTAAATTTGCTGAATTAGGTCCCACATAACTCTTGTTATATAACAAATCTTACTATATTCATACAAATTCAAACGTTTGTTCCAAAAAAATAGAAGTTAAAAAAAACAATGCCCGTGCCTAATGACATAGTTCTGTATGTTTTGAGGCAAGTAATTTGTTTGTTTGTTTTTTCAAATTCTCACCTTTCATGCCACACTTCATGAATCCATGTTAAGAAACTCCTCGAAGTATAATTTTTAACATCACGGTATTTCAAAGAAAATGACTTTCATGCAAAAGTAATCAGAAGCTTTTCTTAATACATAAGTAAAACTATTATTCAAGCAACAGTTTTACAGATGACAAGATTATTGCCAACTCTTTTACCATTTCAAGGTCGCCTCGCTAATCAGAATCCAGGTCACGGGGCATCAGACTTTTGGATACACATCAAAAATGCCACTTGCTGGTAAGTCACTGAAAGTTGATCAAAAATTAATGATGCCATTTACTGACGTACTCCAGCTAATATACTTCGAGTCAATGTAGAGAATGTGATGTGTTCGCTTTTTTCTGCTTGCAAAAAATGTTGATTGTTAAATAATTAAATGTTGAGTGAAAATGTTGAATAGTTAATAAAAAAATGATTTTTCAACAGACAGTTATGACTGTCTGTTGAAAAATCATTTTTAATATTAAAGTCGTTTATAAATCTTAATTTCTTCCTTAATGATTGTTTTTGTAACTATATAAAACTTTATTAATTGATATCAAAGGATATAAAATCACAAAGATGCCTTTAATGTCTCCGTGATTATTAAGTTTTAATCCAATATTTTCACTTTTATGAATTTTAGAACGTAACTTTAATCATGAACAACCGATATTTTATTATATTTAAATTGTTAGCATTTTAATTAACAAATAAATAATCATAATTTCTAAAACTGAAATAATTACTGTGTAATCTTTAGATTTAGAAAACTTAGTAACTAATTATTATACAATGAAAAAATTAAAATAAAATAACAGAATACAATTCTTAACTTAATTTTCAATAGATTTACACTTTTTGTAAATCAGTTATTGAATATAATCTAATAAAAAAGCATGACTTATACTAAAATTTTAGAATTGATTTCAAATTTATTTAATTTTTATCTAGTTCTTGTTGGTTGTTTCATAAACAATTTTTTGAGAGATAAAAAAATCCATGATATATTTCTTATTTCAAAGTTTAATTAAGTTTTAATTCATAAGTTTTAATTTTATTGGGTTTCAAAATGAAACCTTGCCTATAAATAGTTGTATCATTTCAAAATCATATTTATAATTGCATAATTATTATTGTACATTAATTATAATTATTAAAAATATTAAGAAATATTTTAGCTTAATAAAAAATTTTAATTATCCTGTCATGTAATGAGGCTTAGTAAATCACAATAAACTTCTGGAGTACTTTCATTATTTCCGCGCAAAAAATTAAATCATTAAAGAAACTTCTGTGTTAGGTTTAGAATTTTAGACTCTGTGTTGCTTCATTTAAATATCGTACTATAGAATGCAATATCCTTTATTATTTAACATTGTTAGCGCATGAAAATAAGGTTAATTTATTTTAATTTTGCTTTAAACAAAACATTAAGAAATGAGTGATTTCCTTTCATTAAATGTAAAGGAAATTTTTTACAAAGGACATTTTAAAATTTTATGGTGTTTTTTTTTTTTTTTTTTTTTTTTATATTGAGAAAAAAAAGTTGTTTTAGTTTGTATAAATAAAAAGGAAGGACAGTGCAATTATCATAACATTAACATTCCACAGCAGCCTGAAGTAAATATATAATTCTAGAATGATTATACAACATTTATTATTAACATTTAAATGCCCACAAAATGTGGCTAATGGTTTTTTCATGATAGATGAGAGGTGCTAAAACATTATTGAAAAGGTTTAATTATCATTAATTTTTAGTTTTTAAATAATTATTGTAAATTTTCAATACCAAAAATTATTATTTTAATAGTATGAAGCATTTGCAAGATCACACTCAAGACTTTATATTCTATATGATATGCATGTCATATACTGAAGCTCAACACATTCTGTTTCAAAAATATTCTGTAAAGAGTACAATGTATTCAAAAATTTCCGTCTCTGCTAATTTTTCCTGCAGCGAAACTCATAAATATATGCAGACTTTATTAAGTTTTGGTGTCTTATATAACATGGTGTCTTATATAACAACCATCTCTTAGAAAATTGGAGCTTTCATTAATATTTAACGGACTATTCAAATTTCCTCATACTCTGGACGTAATATTAGTAGAGAGTCGTAACCTGTGCCTCAACTCCTTAGAGTCTACTCTGTAACATTTTTGAAACGACAATTTAGCATATTAATTCCTTAGAGCCTTGGAAGTGCATTTCAAGAGTTACCAAAAATAACGACCAGTTGCGTCTCAAGTAAAACCATTTAAATAAAGAAAATTACATCATGAACTTCTTATTCGTGCTGCTGCTCTCGAGTTTAGATTTTTACAAAACATATTAGATATTTACAGTGTTATAATCTATAATATTGAATAGTTTCTAATAGATACGTAACGATATACATGTATTTCTTTTTCAAGTAAAATTTACCTTTACACCAAAGAACTGATAAATAACAAAGTATAAAATACATAAAAATAATAGATGAATAAAAACATATTAATTGCTTCTAGTCATCTTGTCAATACTGAAATTTTTCCAACAGAGGTTTCTGACATGAGCCATAACTAAAAAAGGAAGGGAAAAAACAGAGTAACAAAGAAATTGTTATAACTTCTTTATTAATATAACTCTTACTCACATAACTCGAACAGGCAACTTTTCGTTTATTTGTTACTTTATTTGCTGTCTGTTTCCACAAACGACATATTAACTTTTCTTCAATCCAATAGTTTCGACGTTTCTTAATATAAGCAGTTTCTTTATTCAGCAATTTCTTATAGCAGATTTCAAAGTACAAATATTATTATCTCAAATATTAAAGTCAATTTTCATATGAATCACACTTTAGATTTTTAATAAATAAAATTTCAGGATGTTTCTTGAAATCGGATTTTTTCAAGAGAAACAAACAGAGTTCGTCTTTCTTTTTAAATTATTAAAGGATGGAAATTTGTTTTGCTTTAAACTTTTCCTTTTTCATTTCTCTTTATTAAAAAATAAATATAACCATCATACATGAAATGCTGAAAGATATTAAAAATATCTAAAACTTCGATAGAGGACAAGCAGACTTATTATCCTAAACGAATAAAATTCTAGAATTCTTGTGATCAATTTTTCGGCCCACATGATTAAGGAAAAAAAATTGTAAATTTGTGCAATGGTTTTATTCTCAATTAAAGCCCCTCATCATATGAACATATTTAACCATATTCATTAACCTAGAACTCGTGAAATAAGAGGTCCCCTAAGAATGTGATGTTAATACACACTAGACATAGAAACATCCCCTGGCATAGATATCTAGTTTAGCTCCAAGAAGTGTCTAGTTAGGCTCCCTTTCTAAAGGACTTTGAGGGGAATTCAATTTTCACGTTTGCTTGATGAAGACCACGAAATCCTTCTGCAATCAGTGGACCATGGCTATCGGTTCATTGCTAGATCATTTACTGGTCCTCCAATTTTTGAATAACATTAAAGAAGGCAGCCAAAGAATATAACATAATAATCTTTACCCTCAAATTCATATTTCTTGACCATGCCAGTTCATAACACATGAGGTTTCTTCTAAACAAAACATTTGGATCAACCTTTAAAAGTAAAAACACCAAACACTTAGTTTCGCATTCATCCACTCGATTCCATTCATCGATTATAGTTCCCTACAAATTAATTCCAAGTAGCAGGAAAATTGAATATACTAACTGAAGTTATAGAACCCTTTCGCTGTAGACAGCCAACACAGCATTTATATCGCACTTTGAAAAAATTAATACGAAGACCGTGTTTCAGAAAGATTTATAACATACAATACCCTTTTGAGTAATTAAAAATATCGTATAGGATGGATTGCAAAATTAATCTCCCCGAATTAAGTATAGGAATCCGTCAAGAATATTAAAAGAGCAATCGAATATAAAGCATATTTATATGGCATTGCTTAAAGTTTGAATAAAACTATTATAAATACCAAATTCATTAAACTGCTTAGAAATTCATGTGATATCAGAGCTCTCATTTTAAAAATATTTTAGCGTGTCAGACAGCCTATGGAAATATTATTTAGTTTCTATATAAAAATTAAACAGCTAATTATCTGTCAATTAAGACCAAAAATGCAAACACATTTACTAAATTTGAATGCCTTTTACATCAAGAGAACAAAAGATGAAAATCAAAAAGGCATATATGTCATTTTTTAAGGGAAAAAAAAAGAAAAATTTTAAGAACCGAACGAAAACAAGCATTTTATGATGTCTTAATGTAATCAATTTAAAGCGAATTCAAGATGTTATAGAATTCTCTTAAAGTATTGATATCAATAAAAGCATATTTAAATTTATATATCATGTAACTGCTTTGTGGCTGTCATTTTTTTCAAATAACATAAAATTAATTCATAAATATGCAGTTACCATGTCGTGATTTAATTTCTTCAATATTTTTTCAGATAATTAATTTTATTTTCAGCAATTAAACTTATTTTTAAATATAGTTATACAAGTGATAATTTTCAAAATATACACAATTCAATATACAAGTTATCATTTTGTTTCTGTTATTGAACTGAACTCAAATATGCAGGCACATTTTCTGTTAAAATACAATTATTCCTATTTGGAAATATTAAATATTACGCTTCCTTCATTGCATAACATACAAAATTTTAGATATTAAAAACACACAGAAAAATGTACGTTTATTTGACAACATTAAATTGAACCGAAATATTCCTAAATGCAATGAATACTTCGGTTCAATTTCATATAGTCAAATTAACGTACAAGAATTTTGAAGCTACTCGAAATTTATTTTGGAAGGAACTGTATAATTTAGAATCATTATCGTTTGAAAATAACTACACTTGAACCGAAACGCTATTTTTCAGACGCTTTCGTGAATAATAATTTCCATATCATATCAGAAGGAGGATATTTCACACTCAGAGTCGAGTTTAGTGTGCCAGACTCATTAAAGGATAAATCTTTGTCAGTCTGAAATTCGTAATAATGATCTCGAAGTCGAGATCTTATAATACCGCAATGCCTCGAGACTTCTTATCTCTTAGTCTAGACATTTAGGTTTGAGCTTCTTTGTATAGTAGAAGGAAACATTTATATAAGACATGAATTTCGAAGCAATTAAAACGAAGAGGACTATAAAAAGCATATTTCGATGAGTTAAAAGGTAAATGAAATAGTATCACGTTTCTGACATTTTCGATATAATTTCATTTTTTATGTACAGGGTTAGCAAAAAAAGGGGGGGTCTCTAAAATGCGTTCTATTAATCCAAATGAGATAAAATTAACTACAGATTATTGAGATGCTGCGCTTTACATTTATTAAATTAAAAAAAAAAATGTACAAAAATTCACCGCTATGTGGCGTTGTAATAGACATAAAAACCATTTAATATGGTTTATATGGTTTATAATTGTTAAATCAGGTAAAATTAAAATTGCTCAATATGTCCTTCATTTTCAACAATATGCTCTAATCGGAGAACCCTATTTTCTATAGATTACCGAGTGTGTCTGACGAAATCTTAAGAATATGACAGAATGTTGTCCTTCAGATCTGGTAGAGGCGGTAGATAATGTCCTTCACGGTAGATAATGATGGCAAATAATGACCTTCAAATAACCCCACAAACAAAAGTCGCAAGAGGTAATGCTCGGCGAGCAAGGTGGCCATGCTATTGGGAAATGAAGGCTGATAACTCGTGCTTTTGTGAAATGCCGTATTAATGATAGCTTTTCACGACGATCAATATGAGGTGCACCATTCTGCATGAAAATGATGTCTTGAAGGCATCCATGATGTAGAAGAGTTGGGATTCCATAATCCCTCAGCATATCATGGTACCGTTTTCCTGTGACGAAACAGATTTGGATTCCGTTTGAAGTTATCTCTTCAAAGAAATACGGTCCAATGATAAAAGTAGTAGTAAAAACATACCATACTGTCACTTTTTCAGGAATCAAGAGTTATTCCTATATAACGTGAGGGTTTTCCTCTGCTTAAATTCGACAGTTGTGGGTGTTAATTTGCCCATTGAGGCAAAAGTGGGCCTCATCACTCCACAGAATGTTCCTTGGTCAAGTTGTGTCAACCACCATTCGAGGAAGGAACTGAAGTGCAAAAGTTTTACGGACCTCCAAGTCTCCGTCCTGCAACAGGTACACAGACTTGATTTTGTATGGATAAAAATGCAAAATATGTCATACGACTTTCGTACAGTTGAATGCGGCATATTTAAAACACGGGAAATAACTGGCAAACTCACACTATTATGCGACTACTGACTGTTGGCTTCAACGAGCGTAGCAGCAACATTTTAGACGTTGGAAGACGGGATTTTGTTTTCGTCCTATACCTGGAAGAATGTCAAGTTGTCCAGTTTTTTTCAAATTCCTGCATCATCCTGTGTAGGGCACCTGAAGACATTGGACCTCTTCATATCTGCTTCATACAACGAAATTCCTTTAGAGCTGCAACGGAATTTTGTTGGTTCTGGTAGAAAAATTTCGCCAGTACCGCTATTTCTTGCAACGTAGGCATGTCGAACAGAGAAAAAAAAACCTAATGTTTGTGCAGAATCCGCCTTCTTTTTATCGAAAGAAAAATGGTAATAGACATGCGCTGTAACGCAAATTATGTTTCACATTTTCAATATCTGCAAATAAATGTCATTTGTGTTACAGCGCCATCTATTAGTGAATGTTTGAACTATTTTTTAAATTAATAAATGTAAAGCGCATCATCTGAATAATCCGTAGTTCAAATGTTATGTTATTTGGACCAATGGAGTGTATTTTAGAGTCTTCTGAACCAGATAATTTATTTCTTGCTAGCTCTGTATATTTAAAAAGTGTTCTGAAAAAAACCCATTTATGTTGTATATTTCTCCTTTGATTTTGATTAATATTTTTTTTTTCTTTTCTCGTATATGATGTATGCAAAACGAAAGTATTGTAATCGCAAAATAATTCCAATTCGAAATTTAACTATTTTCTATGTTTTAGACCTCTCAGAATTCGAAAAACTCATTTTTGGAATCATGTTTTGGTATCTGGGAACACCATATTTAAAACACACACACACACACACACACACACACACACACACACACACACACACACACACACACACACACACACACACACACACACACACACATTCAGCTACGCAGTTGAAATTCAATATGTGATCTTTACACCAAATTTGTAGATTTAAGGGAAATACGTTCGTAGGGAATTTATCTGTTTCTATTTCCGAGTACAAAGAAACATGGCGACTAAAATATATAAAAAGCAGGATAAGGATATAGTTTGTATATTACTTTAATATCAAAAGTTCAGATCTATAAAAAAAACTTAACTAAATTTCTCAATTAGATGAATGGCTATCGGTTACTTTTAAATTTTTCAAATAAAATAAAACAAATTTAAATATAGGTATCCCGTTTTAAATTTTTTAATTCTTCAAAGGCTACTTTTTTAGAAGTCTAATCACGATTCAAAAAAATATATATTCATTTAATCTATAAAAGTTTACATATTTTAATTCTTTATTCATAGTTAACATATTTTAAATATTATTTTTAAATTTTTATTATTTTAATTCTCACCATTTTAATTCTTTATTATTCCACGACTGCTGTTTAGCAATTAAATCACGATTCATGAAACAAAATATGAATTCAATCTATTAAAGTTAACATGATTTTTCGGCAAGTAATTTTATTAGCTAATTAAAACGCTGTATATATCATTTAAATAGTACTTATTCCTAAATTCAAACGTTATAATAATAGTAATAATAATGTTGACTATTACGCTTTTGAAAATATAACTATTCATATAGTCCGTTTCCAATTATAGTGAAAAATCATCTTCTATTACCGGAGAAAATTATTGCAAGGATGCACCCTGACGGAAATCTGTGATGCAAATGCAAATGTCAATTTGACCAGACAATCTTTCAAATCAACGCCGGAAGCACGGGAAATAAGGGTTTCAGACATGGTTCAAAGATCCTTCATTTCATTATCATGTCCGCCAGAAACCTGTCTGCGGTCAATGTGGTGGTAAATTTTAAACACAGCCAGAGGTGCGGCATATAAATTTGTATTAAATTCGATCAAATGGTAGTTTTCCAGGCTTCAGGAAGTGGTTTGAAATTATAGAAAGAGAATATATAATTCGAAGAAATAACTTATACTTAGTTCAAATCATGAAGCAATATAATTAAAAAGCCAAAAAGTCTATTTCTGTTTTATGATATTGTATTTTCTTGAAAATTTGCTAATGATTATGATTGCAAAGTATGCTCCTAAATTTAGGATGAAAATGAATGCTGAAAAATTATACTTTTCACAAATATTGGATAATATTGGATAATAAATTACAAATGTCTTTCGCTATTCGTAATTGGCATATTTCTGTAAAAATTATTTGAGTCATTAAAAAATATTTCTATTGGTTAGTAATGTGCTTTATGGATAATAAATATTTGAGTATAAACTTTTTTTTTTTACCTTTGCCATATAAATAGTTTTTTTCTAAGACCCAAAGAATTATTAATTAATCATTTTAGAAAATAATTTAAGACAGATGTTACTCAATTCGGATTTATGTTATGTTTTTTTTTTTACATTTATTTCGTGATAAAAGTATTTCAAAGTTGAAGTTGAAATTCAAAATTATGTTTCGATTGAATTTTATTAAACTTGAACCATAGTAAGGTTAAATAGAATCATTGACATTCTGAGCATAAATCGCTTATTAAACTTTCATTATTAAATATAATTTATTTTCTTTAAAAGAGTTCATTAAATTTTCTTATGTAATATTTTTGATAATAAAATATATTAAAAAGATTATGACTTCAAAATATTTTTTCTATATTTAGGCTGAAACCTCAAAATATGCCGACTCATTACATTTAAATAAATTACAAATATCAGCTTCAGGTTAAAATTTGTATTTTTTCATCTGGGCTATTTCAGAATCATTACATAGATATTTCTGTTGATTAGTTATATGCTTTATGGATAAAAAAATTATGTATATATTATTTTTACCTTTAATATCTATGTAGATAGTAAATTTTACTACATTATGTAATTACTATTTATATTTCTTTTAATTTACATTAGTCACAGAAAGAGTTTTTCAAACTGTAAGCTGAAATTGAATATTCCGTTTCGATTGATTCCGATTAAGCTTAAACTAGAATACAATGAAATGAAATCATAGAATTCTTGAGAATATATTGCTTAAAAAATTTTCATTTTTGAATGTGATTTTTTTATCAGAAGCAATCTTGTAAAATTTTCTTAAATAATATTTAAAAATTTCCTATACGAATGAAATATGTATCAGAAAAAAAGTTAAAGTCTTAAAAAGATAATTACATAAGAAATGTTGGGTTACAGTCAAATATATGTTAAGGCGTATGGTCAGTGGCAGATTTATTACTAAGGCAATCAGCTAGACAGGCTGAGACTAGGCAGCTCCTTAGGGTTTCTGACCTGAAAAAGTTCAGAATGCTGGTCTATTAAATGTATTATTAGCTTAGCTGTCAAATAAATAAATTTGTATAAAATACTGATTCCCTCTATATAATATAATACTAACATTTTAAAATATAATTGAGTTGATTTCTTTAAGTTTCCAAATCTCCCTTAATTATTATAGCATTTATAAATACCCTATTTGCACTTAAGTAGAACTGTAACTAAAACTTGGATGCAACCCAGACATGAACCAAACAAATAAATAAATAAAGACAATTGTATCTTAATAAAATTGCCAATTAATTTACAAAAGTAATCTAAAATAACTCATTAAATGCTAATTAGAATTAAAATGTACTGAAATATATGATTTAATTCACCAGAATATGAAAAGATGGGTTTCATAGCATGAATAGGCTAAAGCCACAGAATTCCTCAATCCACCGTCGATATGAAAGGTTCCTCTAAGTGATTCTTCCTTTGAAGGAATCATTTGGTAAACTGTACACATGTTAGTACAATCAGTAAACCAGAATTCTGATCTGTTATTCCTGACGTATACAATCTTAGGTTCCTTTATATAGGATGTAAATTGTGTGGATATCTGCATTCTCAATAAGCCTCTAAGACGTTGGCAGATCTTTCATTTCAAGTTTTAGGATATTCCTCGAATGGATGGTAGCAATACATTTCATTTTAACATTGGCTAAATGGAACGAAAGTCAATTCGTATGAGGTAAATATGAAATGCTGGTGTTTCAATTTTATACTTTCAGAGATAATAAGGCCCAGAAATTGTGCAAATCTAAACAAACCGCAGAGCATATCTATTTTCATGTAATTTAATCAATTATAAGCATCATTAAACTAAGTATGGAAGGATAAATAATACAAAGAATTAATAGCCTCCCAAAGGTTTAAAATAGAATTATATGTTGATCTCGGACAAAACTTATTATCTTGATATTCTTTCAAGAATAATCAATGAATAATTTAACCAAATTTTTATGTTCAAAATTTACGAATCATTTTATTTATTTAGTTTTTTAAATCAAAATTTAAAAAATTCGTGGACAAAACGATTAATTTTAAAGTTAAATAAACAAAATAATAGATGAAACTGAAACATTTCTTACGATTTTAGAGAAACTTATTGATTGTTTCCTTTTTCATGTAAAAAATTTGTCGAACAGTATTTTTATTTTGTATATTACTTATTTTAGATTATTGTGTCTATTTACTTTTTAATTGTTTATTTTTATAGGTTTCATTTCTTTAATTATTATTTCCATATTAAAATTTCGATAGATATATTTACTGAATTTGTTCAACTATCTTGATTATCAACTTGTTCAACTATCCTGATTATCAACTTATTCACTGATCTTTATTATCAATGTTGTTATCTTGAATATAAAAAAGAAATTGTATAAAAGTCGTTATATGTGCGTGATACTTGCATTCGAAACTCATTTTTATCTCATATTTAAATATTCAATATTTTTCTGATAAAATCAAAATATTGACACATAAATGTGTCACATTAAACATATTTTTATAAAGAAACACTGATAAAAACGAAAATAAAATAGAATCGTCCATTTGCATACATGCTAGCGTTGTTTTTATTAATGGATTATTAATTTTAGATACTTTGTTTTTTTAAACATATGTTTTATATTTCCAAATATATGTAAATCAAAATTCAATTTATATACTGAAACCTGGATCATCACACACGGCATATTATTTTATTATAATTCTAAATTGAATTACCTATTGCACAAATATAATAGCATCCGTGGATGAATAGAAGGTAAATATTTAGTTGTCTGGCAATGGATAGAGACTCTTATCCGGAAGCTGTTGTTCTCTTGTCTGGTGCAAGATCAGCAGATAACTGTCAGTTATCGATTGATTGATTGAGGGAAGAAATAAGATCTTTGGTTTGGTACAATCTGCACAATTTTCCGGACATTTTCCCTATGATTCTGTCTATGTTCATTTATTGATGAACATTCAAACATTTTCACTTATGGATTTCTAAGCTTGACATATTTTAAATTTTCAATAAAATTTTCAACCATGAACTTATGAGTACGAATTTCATATATTATAAATATTTAAATCAAAATTACTCAAAACAATAGAGTGAATGCAATATATTAGTGAATGCAGATTTTTGCATAATATTTATTAGTAATGCTCCCATTTAATTGCATCAGTAATAAATATTTGCCGTAGTTTTACATCTTTTATTGCAGTTTAGCATTTTCTGATATTTTTATTACTAAGCAAATTAACAAATATATCGTCCAGGAAATTAACAGAATAATAGTTAATGCAAGCAATATGTGGCGTATCGTAAAAAATTCACTGTAAAAAGAAAGGGAATTAAACAATGATAAAACGAGCTTTATGCAAAATATATAATATATTTCAAAATTAGAAATGTTTATGTAAAATGATAAATATTCTCTTAAGGAATCAAAACAATGTCTTTTAAGAAACAACAACAGTAATTTTTCTTCTTAGTACATAATTATAGAAATAATTTTAGTAATTGTAGAAATAATTACTTATAATTATTTATATACTTATAATAAAGTTCAATGTGTGTGTGTGTGTGTGTGTTGGCGCTCTACAGGCCAGCTCATTTGACATACAGCTACCAAATTTGGTACATGCATACCTTACAGGTCGGGAATGTGCACCTGGGATCCCTTTTTTGAAATTTTAATTAGAATTTTAATTATTAATTAAAAACTAACTTTCCCGCCAAATAATCTTCCATTTTCCCCACCGCCAACTTTTTCGCCAAAAAAATCTTCCATTTTCCCCACCGCCAACTTTTTCGCCAAAAAAATCTTCCATTTTCCCCACCGCCAACTTTTTCGCCAAAAAAATCTTCCATTTTCCCCACCGCCAACTTTTTCGCCAAAAAAATCTTCCATTTTCCCCACCGCCAAATGAGTAAGGCTTCAGTTTTTTTTCTCCCAACAGTAACGAGGCTAGGGTTAACATTTTTCGGCGGATTATTTCAAACGATTCTGTTTATTTTCTTAATGTTTTATGCATTTAAAATTAAACATTGTTAATTAATCCATCTTTCAGATTCATTCTGAAGTACTTTTGAATTAAAATAACACAGAATAAAGGAAATTAAAAATGTCTAATCTGCATAGCGTTACCCCAACTGGCGTAGAAAAATTCAGGCATTTGCGTTACCGTAACTGGCGAAGAAAATTCACGCATGCGCATTGTGCTCTGATTGTTGACATGACAACTATTATCAACGGATGATTTAAATTATTTTTAGGTTAGTTGCATGCTTTTGTAAGTAAATTATATTTATGTTAGTTATATATTTTTTTGTATATGCTTATAGTTTTAAGTACATTTTAAGTATAGTTTTTTAAGTAGGTTTTTTAAACCTGTTTTCGACCGATTATTTTAAACGATTCATTTTATTTTCTTAGTGTTTGATGCATTTTAAATTAAACATTGTTAATGAATCGATCTGTTCATGATTAATCTGAGAAGATTTTGTTGACAAATTCTTGAGATATTACATAAATTAAGAAAGATATTCTTTAGTGCCCATAAAGTTTAAACGCTCAGTGACTCTCTATTATCAGTAATCATATTATTAAAAAAATGCTTTGTTGCAGTAAAAAATATTATTATATTAATTGCAGATTAATCATTTACACTTTAATTTAAAGCATAAATTCTACGAGGGGCAACAGAAAATTAGAGACATACATATCACGTTATGACTGAAGGCTTTTATAATATTAAGAGTGAATTATATGACTATCAAAATTTGAAGTTTTAAAATATTTTGCTGAAGAATCTATTAAAGTTGGAATTGCGTAAAATATTTAATGGTACTACCGGAGTTTAACCCCATGATTGGCGAAATTTTTAAAAATCGCCAACAACGGCCTTGCGAAATGTTCAAAAGCAAAGGAGCAGATGTTCAATTATAGTGCATAATAAAGATTGCCAGCTTTGGCGCGTTATCGCAACTTGGCGAAGAAAGGGGTTAAACACCGGTTCAACCTGTTTAATTATTAAAATTTAAACGAACATTAAGATTGGTGAACCGGATGGTCGCCAAAGGCGGCTAGTAATTGATAAAAATGGTAAATTATTTTCTAAATTTGTAAACTTTTTTTTATTTGTAAGCATGTAATTATTTGCAAATTATTGCCTTATATTTGTTCGCATACATTAATCATACTTTTTCTTTAAACATTAATTTTGCCATTTTGTTTTTTTATTTGTGTATTACTTTTTAAACGAAATTTGATTTTTTCCCCAAAACTGAAAATGTAAAATTAAAATATATTGAAGCATATTAATTAATCTAGATTCCCCACCTGATATATTAATTAAATCTATTAAATCTATAATTTAAATCTAATTAAATCTATTAAATTATGTTCAACTAAACGGTGAATCTGTCATCAGATGAGTCAAAAAATTATTCAAATGTTCTTTTATTAATGAATTTATTTTTAAGAAGGGGCAAACAGCTAGATTTTAAAATGTTAACAGCTTATTGCTTATAAATGAAAATTATCAAACTGATGCAGTGAAGAAGATGAAAAAAATATCATCTGTTTATGATGAATAAACCAGACAAATACTAATAGAATATTGTAAAAAGTGTATATAAAAATATATAAATATTTTTAAAGAAAAATAATCAATTTATTAGAGCTAAAGCATCATTAAATATTCATAAATAAATATTGGAAATAAATTAAGATTTATGGTCATTATTAGAAGGCAAGTAATAAAATTATCGTTTCATAAATAAGTTTATTAATTCGGAAAAAATATTTATTTTATCGATGATTTAAAAACACATTAATAATTTCTATTTGAAATATTAAAAATGAATGCACTTTTATAAAATAGAGAATTGAATAATTAATAGATTTTTAATATTGTATTACTTCCTATAAGAATGCAACTACTATTTTAGATAATACCTGAAAGAGTCAATCCTGATAATTTTATACTGAATCTTCATTCGTGAATCTGACACTTTTCTCTTTGTTTTGTGTTAAAATCTCATTTCTAATATTCTGAAGAATTCTGCGTGTAAGATCCAAGAATAAATTTTAATAGATGGGTTCTCCGATTAATTTTGAAGTGTTAAGAGTATTATTATTGTAAAAAACTGTTTGTTTAATCATAGTTGTAATTGTAATATGAAAGCTAATTTACTGCAAATTGCATGATGACGTACTTAATTTTTGTTGGAAACCGTTCATTTATTGGATACAAAAAAAAATTCTTCTTTTTAATGCTTTTAAATTAGAAAAAAAATTATGAAAGGCTTTTATTCAATTAAAACGCTACTTTTCTTACTCTAATCTAATTTCAATTATATTGTTATTTTTTATTAAGTTTTCATGTCTTCAGTTTCCTTTAGAGAACGTGAAAGTTGAAAACCCACAGTCTCAGATATTAAATAAAACATTTTTTCTAGTGACATAATACACATTATAAAATAATCTTTTGAACCCATTTCGTAAAGAATGTCTTATAAACATACTTCTCCGTAACTTATTAAAAGTTGAAATAATTTTTGATTGATTCATAACTTAATTCTTTTTAAATAATTCTATAAAATAAATAAACACCCTTCAAAGAACCATTCTTGAAAAAGAATATCTATAGATATATCAATAGAATTAAAAAAAAAACAATTCAATGTAACCTTTAAAAGAATTCACCAGAAAAATAATTTAACCGAATTTTCAAAAGATAATTCATCGGTAGAAAAGAAATGTATTTTTTCCAAAAGAGATCTGAAGCAAAAAGACATTCTCCAGTCACTCAAAGAAAGATAATATCTATCGTTTCAAGTGTGCTGATTTTAAATTCACGACTAAACTGCTTCTCAGTTGGAAGGTTTCTTTATATACGAACAAGGTTGAATCTATTCACTAGAGCTGATAAAAAATATAATCGACTGTTCAAGTTCTTTGTCCAAGCTGCGATCACGTCACCTTCTCCTGGCGAGCTTGTATCAACCCTCTTGTTGCCATGGATACAAATGGAAAGTGCAACAGGATTCCCATCCTTTGAATAAGGTGAGTTTCAGCTACTCACGACTCTTGTCATAACAGAGACATATTTTTTTCCTTCCTATATTTATCGCGTCAATAAATTTTGGATCGATGAATAAAAGATGATGAATTCTAATGTCAATAATTAGTTTCAATGAAAAGCTGAGATAATTCTTCGCTCTTTTGGAAATAATTCTTTTTTTAGAAATTCTTATTCGTTATTTGTTAATTTCGTTCCATGACTAAAAACATAAAAAGGCAAATAATGTTAAATTTCTGCAATTTTTTTTTCATTTCTTTGAATCAATTGAATTTGAATTGAATTGAATTTACCAATAATCTTATTGCATTTAATAATTAAATGCCGACTCTAATTTATTTTCAGTAAGTTTTTGATCACATAATAATATTCAAGATACGAACATTTGAATAAGTTAATTTTTAATAATAAGCATTATTAAATTCTATTATATCTAAAAAATAAGTTCATTAAATTGAAATTCAATTCTGTCATAATAAAAATCAGAAGGATAAAAAAAATAACATCCAAAATTGTATATTTTTTCTGAAATTAAAGAAAGTAAAAATTCTGCAACACAGACAAAATTAAGAATAAAAATTATAAATTTTAAATTATTTATAATTAAATTAACAATTTCTGTCAGTTCTTTAACTTTCCAATACCAGATGAAAAATGTATCGTGTAGGTGCATAACAAGGAAATTTTAATAACATTTTTATATTAGAAAATTTAAAACAAAGAAATATATCTTTAATTAAACTACTGCTTTATCTTAGATTTTAGAAATAATCTAATTTTCTCATAATTTATTCATTCTATATTCGAATAATGAAATTTCAATCAAATTTTTAAACAAATTCATAATTTTTCTCGATGGTTATGATGAATTCTTTACACATATTTTATTTGAATAATAAAGTCGAATAAATGAATATTTCGTTTTTATACAAATTCTTTTCCTTATATGCTTCAGAGTAGAATTATATACTAGTTTGTTCAACAAAATAAAAACTATTTTACAATTCTATAGGCATTTGTGCACTCATTCGTAAATTAGAAATTTGATAGATTTTTTTTTTATCTTTATGTGCAATTAATCGAGGTTTCAAATATGAATTAGCAGTTTTTACACAAATGACGAATGCATAAACAAATTTAAAATAGAAATTAAATATTCAATTTTCTGAATGCTTGCAATTCTTTCTATCCTGGTTGATATATTTTATTTTCTATTCTTCTTCTATACTTTACATATTTTAATTCATTATTTGATTGCTATGAACTTGATTTCCATTTCAGTTATTGACCTTTTTCATTTTAGGTTGGGATAGAGCTTTCTAATTAATTTTTAGCTAATAATTAAAATATAGGTAAAGAATAATTATAAAAAATGCAATTTCTGAAAAATATTTTTGTCGAAGAGTTTTTTGATTGTTTCATCTGTCCTATGTTTGTTCAATATAAAGTTTCAAGTGATGTAATATGCAGTTTTGATTAAGATTCTTTTTCATATTATATATCTCCATGTATAATTATTTTTCTTTTAAATTGTTTAATTCATTTTTAAAACTGTCTTTTCTGACTGCAATATAAAATTTTGACATTATTTGGTTGAATTTTAAATTATACAAAAGATTTTTGGCGTACATCTTATTTTACTTTTTTTTTATTCTTTTAAGCACATAAGTAAAATTATTATAGTACAAATAAATGAAATTCATTACTAATTACATTATTTCGATTCAACTCAATGCATTGAAATCTAAATTCGGTGTCTTTTCATTTAATTGAATTTCCGCCAAGAAGGTAATATCAAATTATTCTCAATAAAAACATCTGAATATTATAAACATTCTTGCATTAAAGTGCATTACAATTCTGTCATAATTTAAGACTCTAAAATATGATTTAAAGCAAAACAATATCATAATGTTTATAGTAATGTTCGGTTCCAACGTTAAAGAACGCAGGCATTCTTAAAAATATCAAACAAAATTATTCATAAAATTATTTATAAACTCAATAACAACTTCTGCAATTATTTTACCATCCAATAACAGAGAAAAATGTATTGTATAGGTAAACGATAAAGAATGTTTATTAAGATTTATATAATAGAACATTTGAAACCAAAATTTAGAATACTTAAATAATTAAACGAAATTAAGGTAAATTTCAATTTAATTCACTGTATTAATGAACCTAAAACCTATACATCTTTATTTAATTCAACCCTTGACAAAAAGGCAAAATCAAATTTGTCTTCACAAAATCAGTTATAAAATAAATATAAAACGAATACACATAAATTTGAGCGTTGTGCTCCAAGATTGTTAGATATCCTTCAATGGAAACTCGGCATTTTAAATTACGTTGAAAATACTTCTACAAGAAATTTTATATATTTCAGTTATGGTTTAGTTTAGTTATATTAACGTCCTGTTTTTAAAGAAACACTAGGGCTATTTTAGGACGGACCTGGTGATTTTGAACCGCGGTCAAATGACGAAGACGACACATGAGCTGGCACCCCTCTTTCTACACCACACCAGCGGGAAACGTTTGGCCCGGACGGCTTTAACGTGCACCAGACCCGCTTACACGACTGTTATTCGTTGTTTTCTGGTCTCTGTCAGACACTGTCAGAGACCATTTATTAATATTATGCTTCATTTTTAATGTTCAGAGTAAAGGAATATTTCTAGAGAACGTTTTACCAGAAATCTTTGATGGGCATTAGGTTCAAATGATTGTTTCTTGAAATGAGATTTTAAGCCCCCCAAAAAGATTTTCTATTCTTAAGGAGGACAACTATTTTTTTCATAAATCTGAATTTAATTGATGAATTAATATTTTTACAGTTATTAAAGATCATTTAAAAAAACAAGTTTATTTCACTAAACTGATTTTACAGCTTATTTGCATTCAAAAGCCACATTTTTATTGAATTCTTTACTTTTATAAATATGTGCTTTATGATTTGCTCCCTTTTTTTTAAATTGAGGTAATAGAGAGCAACTACAGTTAACTATCAGAATGCTTGTTTCATTTTTAGATTAAGGATAAAATTTAGATGGCTATTTGAAAATAATAATCTCCAGCATTTCATTATTACACAAATTGGTAAATTAAGGTAGTAATAATAGATAGGTTTATACTTTAATCTATGGAAGAAAAAAACTGCCATGCAGTGTGTGAGAGAAAGTCATAGTTAGTCTTCGTCAAAATCTTTGTTCATTTCAGAAAATTTATCAGTCGTGGCATCATTATCTTCATCAAGAAAACAAAAAACACAACGCCACTCCAAACCATACTTGAAACATGAAAATCAAAGTAACTTTCGTAAAATAATTTGATTTAGTACATAATTACGATAATTACAGACTATTATATGGAAAATGTGTACAATTTGCAAAATTATAGGATGTTTCTAAATAAATATGGTACAATTAACAAAACTCTTCCAATTTATTTTTGCAATTAAACAAAACTATCAGAAAAGCAACCAACAAGATGCAATTCTAATATTCTTGTTCAATGAAAGAAATTAATATTTTTACAGTTCATGATAATTTTCAAATATCCCATAATCTTTGTTAGAAGTTTACCTCATTTTTATTGAATTGTTTTTAAACGTTATTTTAAACTTTGTTCTTTATTTTTCCAAAATTGAAGATACAAAATTTTAAAATTAATGAAATATGGCCGCATCATTTTTTTTTTCTTATTAAAATAGTGAACTGGAAAAACAATAACATCTTTTATTAATATCATAATCTACCAAACCATGAAAAACAAGTTGCAAAAAATTTCACTTTCATTTCATGTAATCGTTTAGTTCTCAATGATAACTTTGCAACAAAAAAAAAAATTCAATTTTGCATAGAAATTAAGTTGAAGCTTAATTTCTTAAAATCCGATATGATAATGTTTTTTCTAACAACTTAGTTTTTCTCATCTCATTTTTTTTTTTTTTCGTTTTCTTCAATGCAAATGAAAATTGAATTTGCTTTTACTGAAAGAAATCATTCTAATAATCTGATACATTTATTATTTCAGCATAAGTGATATATATACATAAAAACTTTTTCTTTATTAATGTTTAAAGATAAAAATGTTTGGTAATTTGCAAAATGTTATTTTGATAAATATATTACATATTGCTACTATTCTTCATGATACAGTAAATTAAAGTAGTCTAAAATAAAACACATTATTCCTTATTAATAGTGTTGGATCCTAAATCAAAAATTGCTTAGGTGTTTTTATTTAATTCTGCTAAAATATGATTTCTTACTTTTTTTCTTGAATAAATTTACAATTTTTTATTGAATACGTGATTCATTTTTAACTCATGGAATTTTTATATTGAGTTAAATTATAAAATTAATTAGGAAGTTGATAAAATATTAAATATGAAATAAAATTTATGGTTTGAATTAGAAGATAAAACTGTAAAATTGGAAAAATAATTGATAAAATGTATTCAAATCCAAAAGCTTTTATATAATATGGAAACAACAAATAAATATACGAATCTATATCTTTAAAATTCTAATGAAATTCAAAAGAATGTAACTTTTATATTTTGTTGTAATCATGAAATAAAATGTGCAATTAAGAGATAGATTAACTGGACGGATGTAAAGCTGTAAAAATGACACAACTTTGATATATATGACAAGGTGATGCTGAAAAATTCTTTGCTAATTGCTCGATGCATCAAAGATGCAAAATTCTTTGCAGCGTTACTGTATAAAGTTATGCGAACTAATACTCAAATGAGGTGATCGATCTTAATATCAATGAAAATTCAATATTTAATAAAAAGCTGTTTAGTGTTAGTTATATTAATGCCCCGTTTTGAAGTAACACATGGGACATTTTATAACAGTCCTCGTACTCTTTAAACATGATTGGATGGTGGAAAGAATACGTTACTTATCAAATTGTGGCATCAACATGAAGACTTAGGAATAACTATTTCTGTTCCAGAGGGAATAGTGGATCTCCTCTGAAATAGGTTGAGGAACCAGCAATTTTCTAAGCTCGAAACCTCTGTCATCTCTACCTTAAGAGATCTACTAAAAATATCCCGCTGCCCTTGATTAAAAATGTCATTTGTCATTTCTTCTCCTTGGACTATATAAAAAAATTCCGTTTCTTCTTTTATTAACTTGAAATAGAATGCGATTTCCTTTTAAACGCGATATGATATTTGATATTTTATGTTATTATTTAACTTAAAAAAATGATTTTTAGAATATTTAAGAGACAAAAATAATGATAAAACTAATTATGATAACACATTTATTTTTGCTGCAATGACAATTATAAAATACTTTATCAAGATAAATTATTTTTTTAAAAAAAAACTTATATTATTAAGAATTTGAAGATTTTTGGAAATTTTAGTTTTCTTTTAAAATAGGCTTTTATACATGTTTTTAAATTATATTTACTACTTTACAGCAAATTTATTGATTTGGATGTGTATAGTTTTCAGTTAACCCTTAATTCCTATTCCAGTTTAATATAAAATGTTCCTTGAGCATGTTTTCTTTAATTAAATGAAATTTTCTCATATTTTAATTAATCTCTATACTCATTTACATGCTTTCTGATAAAATAGTGGAATCGTTTACTTTAAAATGTCGCAAAAAGTAGACACTACATTACTGTTAAATAAATTGTAGCCTGCATAGCTATTGCTTTACTAGACCAATGCTTCTCAACTGTTTATGTAAAAATTTCCACGTTTACAGCTTTTCCTATATTTCACTGAAAATGTGTTGCTCTGTTGAGTCTACTATTTCATTCTCTCCTAAACAACATCTTACGCTGTGACACGGAATGCAGTTCCGAAAGTTCCAGTATAGTTCTGGCTATGTCTTTGATGCCGTTGCTATTTATTTCTACACCATAACATTTGTCAAAGACACATTTCGTCAATTAAGACTCCTCAGACACTTAATAAAACCCCTCGAAATCACGTTCAAAAATGGTATTTGGCCAAAACATCTTTTAAGTAGATATAAGGGTTCAACAAGCATTGAATACAGATAAATACAGGCAATCGTGCATGTGACTCGTTCTGAGAAATATCGCTCGTAAAGCGTGTCGTCACCTTCTTACATTTTGATTTGCTCATTGTGCGAATCATTCGTCATAAGAGGGGATCGTTAAACGTGTTGTCATCATCTTCTTACATTTTGATTTGCCCGTTGTGCGAATCACTCATTATAAGAGGAGCTCGTTAAGCGTGTCGTCACCTTCTTACATTCCGATTTACTCATTGTGCGAATCAATCTAATCACAGGAGCTCGTTAAGCGAGGTTTGACTGTATATCACTACTCTTATAGGAAGGTTTATAGGATGTCCCAGCACCAGGGATAGAAACTTCAAGGAGAATTAGGGTATACCTAGACCTCTCGAAGTCACGTAGCAATGCGGGATTGGATATACTTTCAAGACAAGGCAGATAGATGGATTAAGATGCACACGGGATTTCTGAGCGTTCCCTAAGAGATACTTTATCTCAGTATTCATTAATAAGATTCAATTAATACAGCCAATGGCTTCACAGATGCCCACATTGAATGGAACAAGATCACAACAAGTGTCATCTCAACTGACGTTAAATAATCAATGATTTAAAAACCAAAATATTTCGTTTCTACACTTTTGTTCCAAAGTTTCACATATTCATATCAAAGTTAAAGAAAGTTTTATTGCCGAGTTAAAATGCCTTTTGGCACGAATAAGAAGAACAAGTGAATGTCAAATAATTTTATTTTAGTTAAAAAACAATAAAGTCTTGATAATGTAATCGATCTAGATAACGATATGCATATAAGGAAGAGGCAACAGGTTCGTTTTTTCTACGCGTGGACTAAGCATATTAAATCTAAATTTTGAGTCAGCTTTGGCGTCATTGCTACTTTATTTATTATATTTACGTTACATTCATTATGATCATTTGATGTTACTAAGAAATTTTAAAATGAAATCTCTCTTAGGGAACTTTCAGAAATCCCCCGCACTTTCAACGCCATCTACCATGTCCAGCGAATATGTCCTATTTACCATTGTAGTGTAATTCCGAGTCTTCTAAATACATCCTACTCCTTTCAGAAATTTATAACATTGACTCAGAGATACGTTGATACCTTAGATAATTGAATTAATAGAAACTTATTGAAATGGACGCAGTTAAAATGAAAAAGATATAGTTCACAAAGCTTTATATTATAACTTATATAAAAACAACTTAAGCAGTATAATACAGGAATTTACTTTTAAATGGAGAATAAATAATTTTAATTAGTATTCAGTACAGAAGGAACGTTTTTCATTGTATTTAACATGTAGCAATTTATGTATATGATCGTAAATATTTCTAAAACATTTTCCTGATCTTTTAAGCTTATAAATTTATTTGTTCAAAATAATATACGATTTTTTAACAAAAAAATAAAAAAATGATTAATTAAAAGATTAAGGTTACTATTTCAAATAGGCTTGAAAAAAAGCGAGCATTTAATTTATTGTGAACAGGATTTAATGTCAGTTATCTGTAGATTTCTTACAAATATTACAATTTTTTTTAATATAAAGTACTTTTTACTTAGGGAATGACTGGATTTTCACCTTCAAAATAGATTAAAGAATAAAAAAAAATTGAGTTTAATTGCAAATTAATATGCTTTTATAAGCTGTAAAGGACGAATAAATAAATCATAAAATATTTAATAACAAGAAAAATATTTTTTTCCATATATAAATACAGTTTTTAATTTTAAAGAATGTCAGTTAAATTAATTAATTATAGAAGCTCTAAAAATCTAGCAAATCCCATTCGAAGAAACATTTTCTTTTTGAAATCTTAAAAACTGTAATGAAATAAAAAAGGAAACTTTGAGTAGAGGCACTGATATTAATCCTTTTCACTTCAATTTACAGTTGAAATAATTACTTTCATTTCTTCATCATCTTATATTTCAAAAAATATCATAAACACTGCTGTTTTTTTAAAAATAATAAGACCTCTCTTTGCAAATTTTCTAAACTTAAAGAAAAACTATAAATAAAAATGAAAGATTAAAGTGTTTCAGTCCTTTAAAAATTAAGGCAAAACTGATAAAAATAAAATACATTGACATGATTCTTTTTCGCTTCGATTTACAACTGAAATAATTATTTTTATTTTTGCAGCATATGGAATTTCAAAAATTATTGAGTATTAAATAATGTTATTTTTAAAAAAACTAAGACCTCTCTTTTCTATTTTCCGAAACCTAAAGGAAAATAGTATTTGTAACAAAGAAAAATTAAGGTACTTCAATCCTTTAGAAATTGAGGTAAAAATGTTTTAAAAAAATGTTGTCATTCTGTTAAAATTTTAAATGATATTTTTTTCTGGTGAATTCATTCAAGAATAGATATTTGATGGAAACTCTAATAAAGAAACAGCAATAAATATGCATTGCTCCTGTTTTCCTCACATATTTCCCTCTTTTTATTTACCACAACTTCCTTCGAGATTATTTGTGTAAGACTTTTATTTTTCATTTGGTAACCGTAAGAAACATTTGATACAGTTTATGAAAATTAATGGAACAATAATTTTGCTAATCCACTTTTTCTCTCTCAAGCAAACTGACAATAATGACTCGAAGAAATGAGATTCGTTTCATATTACAGAAAAATCGATAAGGCAGAAAGGTTTTCTGGATCACAAGTATGTTTCACTGCCTAAGAGACAGAAAAAAAATTGACCCTTCAATATTGGAAACTAATAGGTACAACCATTTTCGCAACAAAGCATTTTTTTTGAAATGTTACAATAGTTTAATAACATTTTAATACTCTAATAGTTAGTTTAAAATAACGAGCTTTCAAATACTAATGAAATATTTAAGATAATCATAACATACAAAATATTTCATCTTAAGAATGAAATATTTAGAAAGAAAATGAATGAAATATTTAAGATAAGATGAAATATTTAGGATATGATTATGAATGAAATATTTAGGATATGATTAAGAATGAAATATTTAGGATATGATTAAGAATGAAATATTTAGAAGGAAAAAATGAAATAATATTTAGCAGGAAAAATGAATGAAATATTTAGAAAGAAAAAAAATGAATGAAATATTTAGAAAGAAAAAAAATTATGGTGTAAAAGGGGAAATATTTGATTAACTGGTATTTGTATTAAAAAAACACATTCGAAGTTTTTTCTTTATGTATTATACTACTTTTTTAATTATGCATATCTAAACTATATAAAGAAAATATTCTTTCCTGCAGGAGTAAATAAAAAACAATTATGCTTATTAAGATGAAATTATTTGCATTTATTTAAGAAAACAAATTATTTGCTAAACAATGCATAAGCAAATATAAAATAATAATGAAAGACCAATAATTATATGTTTTGATTACTTCAATCAATGGATAACGTAATAAAATAATAAAAAAATTCACAATAAGCATATGAAATTAAATTGCATTAACTAGTTTAATTTTACAGTAGCATATATTCATTTTGTTATTTGGATGATAAAAAAGACCCATTTCATTTACTTTTTCTTCTTTATTTGATAAAATGCTAACATGATAGGAATGAATTTGAATAATTTGAAAATTTTATTCATGAACAGATGAACTCATTAGATTAAGCACGATAATTTAATCAAGAAATTATACGCTTTGAGAATTTTATTCATTTATTTATAGGTGATAATGATTTTATCAAAGAGTAATTAATCTTAAATAACTCTAGGGACAAAAGAAATTTCGAAAAAAGTTTCTAATTGCATGAGTGCATTCAAATGACTTTTAAATGGTATTAACTTTGTGCCACTTTGTTTAAATGGTATTAACAATAATATTCATTATGCAATATTTAAAATCACGTCTTTAAAATTAATTAATGATTACAAGTGCAGTTAAAAACTATTTTGAGCAAAAAATTTAAATTAGCAAATCTTGACTTGAAGAAATTGTGTAAATGAGGAATATTTAGTAAAATATTTGTAAAAGATTATTTATATATTCCGCTTTCCCTTATGTAAACATTAACGAATAACGAAAAATTATTTGAATACTATAAAAATAACACAAAATTCAGTACAAGAAACAAATGGAATTATCTATCCTTTAATAGAAAATTATTATTTAATTTTGAATTAAATAATAATTTGACAAAACTATAAGTTTTATTGTGAAACTGATTTTTTAATTAATTGTCCTAATTTCAATACAAGATCAAATGAATGCAAATCGATTCTTCATTAAAAAAATTTCAAAATAATCTTCATAGATTTCAAAAATTAATCTAGGCATGATTTCAATCGTCAACAATTTTTTTTTTCATGTGGAAGTTAAAATCTTAATTTACGGTCCCAAATGCATTCATATGAAAAACAACCATAAAAGTAAGTTAGTAAAATATGAGCATCAAAATTGAAGTAGGGAATTGTCTTTAAAAATAGTTTCTGTTATAAACTATTTTTTAAAAAAATTAAAAGATTTTTAAATTTTATAATAATTTATACAATTATAAATCAAATTATATAGAAAAGTTGTAATTTATTTAATTTTTGAACAAATCGCGTATGAGACATGTATATTGAATAAAAGTTTATGTTACGGAATGTGAGTTTCTTTTAGCCCATGTCACTCAAAAATTTAAAAAAAAAAACTTAATTTTTAATTCTAAAAAATTAAATTGGTAGAAATTCAAAAAAGTAATTTGGAAATTAAGAAAATGTTTTGATAGAGAACATATTTGTTTCTTTTATGAAAATATTTGCTAGCCATTTTAGGAAATAACGTTACTTTCAAAACAACATTATTTCCAGTCAACTGCAGGTATGTTTTATTATCATTTGAATAATAAAAGTAAATTTTAGCTTTCATACAACATACAATATATAGCTATTAATTCTAGACAACTGCAGAAGTATTTAATCATCTTCATTAACAAAATAAATGTGAATTTCGACTTTTATACAACAGACGATATATTGCTGGCGAAAAATACTTTTATCTTCGCTTTCAGAGAGCAACACTTTTGTTACTCTACAGGTGTATATATTTCCACAGTAATGATTACATAGACGTCTCCAGTAATTATTCTCAGACAAAAGTAATTATTTACTTCTCTCTTTCAAGAGTAATTAGTTACGTATTTACTCGGGCATTAACCTTAACCAAAGCACACGTTACCAAAGAGGAAGGGCATTATTCAGTTTCGCTGTTTGTTGTCAACGAGGGTAAAGGTTCTTCTACGCAAAAAAATTCACAGAAATGCAAATTATAATAATTTTTTTAATTGTTTGCTTTTTGGTTAAAAACAATGCAGGTATGCATTTGCAATTATATGTGGAAAATAAATAGTGGTGAATAACACATAATTTGATTAGTAACCTAAGAAAGGATTGTTCTGTATTTATGTTCGAGGGTTATATTTTCCTTAAATAATTGAAATAATTTAACACAATCTTATGATAAATACGGTTAGCTTTTCTTAATTAAATTAAGATACATATTATATCTTATTAACTTATAATCAGAAATGTATTATATTTATTGACAAAATTCAATTTCTTATTTCAGTCTTTTGCAAGTGAAAATTTATTTAACAGTTTTAATTGCATTCAGTAATATTCTCTTCAAATATGATTTATACATTGATTATTAATGGACGATGAATATAAAATTACAAATTAAATTACGGAAATACAAATAATAATATGAAATTTTTCTTGAATGATAATTTTATGAATTTTTCCATAAAATTATATTGGAAACTACCAATGTTGATTTTTTTCCCTTCAAAAACGTTGAAATGTTTGAAAACTATTTTAGAACCTAAGATTTATAGAATAATTTCCAAGTATTTTGATGTTTGACAATAGGCATACATTAATTATCGAAAGAAACTTTGCACAAATTTGTAAATTCCGATAAGTTTAATAGGAATTTATTATTAAAGATAAAAAAAATTAATTTTATAACATAGAACTAAAAACTATAAAACAGAGCAATGATTTCAATGGATTACGTATAAAATAATTATTTATTGTTGGCAGAGATGTATAAAAGTTTGCGGAATAGTATTTTTTTTAATAATATCCATCAATGACTAGTTCATACAGATTTACAGTATTTGTGACGCATATTAAAGCAGTTAAAAATATAAATGCTCAAATATAATGGAAATGAAAATGCTCTAAGAAGTTCCCATGTTTAGAAATAAATAAATCACAGTTATAAAAATAAATCATTAATGATGATAAAAATGTTAAAATCTATGGTAAAATAATAATGCTAATAATTTAGATATACGACGTTAAAAAGATGGAATTTAATTAAATTTGACAAAATCAAACAATTTTTCACACATTAAACAGAGGGATAAAATAGTCAGGTGCTTTATCTTAAAAATTCAGAAATGCAAAAATTCCGATTGTACGTAGTTAGGGATTGCAATACCGGACCAAAATTTCAATACCGGTATTCGGTATTTTTTAGATCTTAATACCGGGATACCGGTTTTAATACCGGTATTAAAAATTTTAGAAAAAGAAAGAAAACACAGGTGTTTCTTTGTTTTATTTGCCAGTTTTTTTAGAGAGTGTAAATATCACAAAAAATAATTTGTAACTTATAAATTATAACAGTATATAATCACAAAAAAGTAAAGAAACATCTTATTTATTTAAATCACAAAAAAAGTGTAAATATCACTATTCAGTCTGTGGTACTATTACAAATTTTTGAAATGTGATCTTAAAAAACATAATGCATCAATTGTACTGTCATTAAGCCTGAAAAGTAATTTTGTGTAAAAATGACCAGCTGTCGAAAACGATTTTCGGCATCTACGCTAGTTGGTGGTACTGTTAGCAATGCGCGATATATTTTTTCCAAATATTTACCTCTAAATCCCTCATCTTCAAATAAATCGATTTCTCATCGGATGATTTAGGATATAGCTGATTTCTCTATTGTATTATGGTTCGTTGAAACTTTTTTATTTATCGCTAATTCTAATTTTTGTTCAGGAGACAATTCCTTTTCACTATCGACAGTAGTGACATCATAATCTTCGATAATTGAACCGAATTCTTCTGAATGTGGATGGGTTTGTGGGTAAAACATTTTAAGAAAATTTACTCTCAACTTAATCAGATTTGAGTTGGTTATTTTATTTTCTTTTTCATTTGTAAAATCATTATAATTACGCAAATACCATAAGACATTTTCTATTTCGGTATACCTTTCTTCTGTGCGATTTTTCAATGCAATATATAATTCTTCAGATAGTGATGTATGCTGTTCTTTCAGTGACTGCAACATGAAATTTATTGTTGCATTAGCTGTTAATAAATTAGAATTTCTCCGACATAATGCCTCAATAGTCTGTTTTATTGGAAGTAGAGCTGATATAATTCTGGATATTAAGTCGAATTCACTATCTGAAAAATTAATTTACAGGTTTAAGTCGATTATTGCTTTTTGGATTGGATTTCTCAGTTTCAAAAATCGTTCCATCAATAGGAGTAAATTGTTCCAACGTGTTTTAGAATCTAATATTAACATATATTCGGTTTTATTTTCAGTTAGTATATATTTTAGTAATATATCCTTTTTATAGGGGAACGTTTAAATATCTTAACAATTTTTCGAACTTTATAAATTATAGGAAGAAATTCTTGATAGGTTAATATTTCATCCTCATTAGCAATATTTTCTTCAACAATTGCATCGTCATTATCTTCATTTTCAATATCACTCTCACTCTTACTCTCTTCAAAGTTGGAATCCGAAGTTTCTATATCCACAGTATTTGGATTGTTCAGTTCTTTATTTTTATTTTTATTTTTTTTTTGTATAATACATCTATTACTCCTAATTGAATTCCATGTGAATAGCTCAATTGCTGATTTGCATCAATCAACTTTCCAACTTTTTTCATAACTGTTGCTCCATCAAGTCGTTACGGGTACAATATCTTCTTTCAGGGATAATCCATGTTTCGTTTCTTCAGATTTAAGCAATTAATTAAGCCATTAATTAGCTAATTAATTTCGCCCGTTAGGGTGACATAAAAATAAAAACGTATACCATTTTGCTATAATCGCAATCCCTGAACATATAGTAGTGACAATTTTAAAAATTTCTAGTAAATACCGAAAAACCGGTATTTAAACTTGTGAATACCGGTATTTCAAAATTGTACAAATGGCTCAAAATACCGGTATTCGGTATCCCGGTATACCGGTATTGCAATCCCTATACGTAGTATCGAATTCAGTGTGTGATATGATTCATTTTTTATATAGAGCATGATCTGTTCTATACCGATATGAGAGAGAAATTCAGTGTTCAAGATGTTAGTGTTTATTAACTTAATTAGCTGCGGAGTATTTATTGATAATGCCAAGAAAATTTGCAAGAAGTTATGACAATTGATCAGTGTAAGCATTCCAAGCATGTTAAATGTGCTTAAATCCAAAGAAAATGTTAAATCATGCTGATTAATCCATAAGAATAATAGTCTCTGTGACCATTCAAAGGGATGTCTACAATGGTGACTCTGCAGACGTCCGAAACTATATATCTCCCACAAAAACATTGAACACATCAAGTATTTCTCTTTCCTGGATATGATTGTGGTAGTAGTTTCATACTCCCAGCTGATCAACAATCATCTTGAATTAATTTAAAAGCAAAATCTGGTATCATTAGAAGAGACTACTGACCTCAATTGATTCAACTAACATTCGTGCGTGTCTCATTAAATTTTAAAGTGGGTGGGATATTGAGTGGGATGCACGAGCTGCTGGATATATTGCACTCTTTCTGTTAAAACTTTCTGCACTCAGTTGATCTAAATATTAGCATTCCATTAGGTATTTAAATAAAAAATGCGTTGATACAGTGGATCAATGATTTATTAAAGTTTTCTGAAAATAGAGATCGTCTACGGTATTTTTAAATATAATTATTTTTCAGTTATGCAATCCTTTGTTTATGAATTGCAGACGGTTTCATATTCAACCATCTTTCAAAATAGAATTGATTCTAATAGCTTTTATCTGTGCAATGCCTTTCAAAAGTCTTGAGAGAAATGGTGTTGAATACTAATAACTAAGAAAAGCTATCTTGAAATTTTCTCACCCATCTTTTACTTGCAGAAATTGTAATGCTTTTAAAGTTTGTTTTCTAGCACGTGTCCTATGAGGTTAAAACAGTTCTATATATTTTCATATAATACTTTAATATATAATTCTTCTTATGTATACGTAATTTGAATGAAGCTTTGTTTATTTTGAGGAGTGCATTGGAACACCTCTTCTAGTTATTCTAGCATCTTTGAGAAATCCATCCATATATTTAAACTATCTCATTTTATTAAAGTGGTGCAAAAAAAAATTAAAAATTCGAAACAACCCATTTCAATAATTTTATTTCTCGAAGTTTAAAACATCTCAGACAATTATATTTTATTTTAAACTACTTTTTTTTATTAAGATAAGAAAAATTAAAAATAAAAAAAAACAGATTTTATAATTTTGTTGTCTTATTGTAGTTTATAATTTGAACAATTTACAATATACCTTATGTATACAGGAGCAGAATTCACAGGTACTTAATGACACTCACTTTTAACACCAACTAGAAGAGAGCTCAGAATGAGCATAAAATACTGCAAAAATCTGTTTCGTCTTTAATCGATTGCAAATTATGATAAATAAAATAACATTGATAAAAGTTGTGAAAAATAATAATTTTAAAATATTTTAACATGTATACAAGCTAAATAGGAAACATTTGAAAGACCAGGAAAATGCCTTTAAGAAACCATCACTTTCATTAGAATGCTTTCATTAGTCCACTTAATGTCTCGAAACTTAGGCGAAATACAAAATCGAATTATTGCCAGCCTAACAACTAGAGGTGAAATTTTATTCGCTTTTGGAAGTCTCAGCACCATAATTCTTGTGCTTAATGAAATAAAAGCGAATGGGGGGGGAGGGTACTGTTTTTCGTTCTAGGCTTACATCGGTTTATTTGTGATATTTCATTATCATTATCTCAATGGTAACCGAACTCTTACTCAGAACTTACTCCACTCGTAGATGGAACTTACTGTAGTTCACATCGAAGATGGCGGATCGCCGCAGCTGGTTCCTTTTGTACTCTTTTACAATTAAGCAGTCTCCCCTAAGCCTTTGATGGGATGCAAGAGACCTCTCGAGGCAATTCAAGTAATGTAGACAGTACTCTCTTAACAATTCTACAAAGTATACAGTTTCTCGGCTCTCCAAGACTCACCATTACAATATCAATACACAAAATTCATATCCATTCGTTTCACTATTCGTTTATGAAACGAGACATATTTTTTTAGAACCAAGTAGAAATGGTCACAGCTTGAAAATAATAGGTTAAGTTGAGGCCAAATCCAGTTAATGTGGATACTTTAACAGCAGCAAACATCAAAGAATTTAAAACACTTGAAAACCCTTCATTTGTTTGACTCGTCTTTAGTGCAGATGATATTTCATAATACAAATATATTTCATATATAATTCATAATAATATATAATTTCATAATATATATATTAAAACATGATTAAACACATCGTCTTTTTACTTTAAAATACTGAAAACTTTGGTGAAATTTATGCTAAAACATCGGTACATATAAGTTCATAGAATTTATAAATATGAATAGGCATTTATAAAATCGATTGCCTTTTTCCTGACTATTGAAATCAAACTCCAAAACTTTTATAAATTCAAGCTTTCTATCAAGAGAAAATAAGCAATATGTTTTAATCTTAGGAGTATTGTAGCAATTAACTAACAAAACTTAATAAATAAAAAAATTTTGAAAAGATAAGAAAAAATGCATTCTAATTTTATAAAAACCAGCACATTCCATTTTTCTCAAATCAAATAAATCTGTAGGTATTTTTTTAGTTTTCTGAAGTCTTTGTTATATATTTCGGTTATTCTATTCTTTAATATTATTCCCAACAAAAACGCCAAATCGATTTTTATTGCTTCTTTCCACGAAATGTGCTACTTAATGACTTTGACCATAAAGCCCGCCCACTACGTTGTTACGTGGCTCCCAAAAATATTTGTCAGTGACGACTGAAACAATTTATCAAAAGAAAATGACATACCATATACCAACAATATGTTTGATAGAGTTTTCTATTTTTGAGGCAAACAAGTCAATATAATTATTAAAATGTAAACAACTGTATGTAGAACCAAAAATAAGACAGTGGATGTTTAGTAAACAAAGGTCTTCTTTATAATCGGATTTTTTTTAGTGAATAATCTATCTATACTTATAATAAAGCTCAATGTGTGTGTGTGTGTGTGTGTGTTGGCGCTCTACAGGCCAGACCATTCGACCAACAGCTACGAAATTTAGCACGTGTATACCTTGGAGGCCGGGAATGTGCACCTCGGGGTTATTTTTTCGACTTTTTAATTAGAATTTTATTTATTTAAAAAATAAGCGAAATTTTAGCGTGTTTCTGCTATAACTTCCTAAAATATTACAGCTCAAAAAAGATTTTTACATGAAGTTAAAGATCAAAAATTTATCTTTTAAATAATACCAATGTTTTAACCTTAACATTAAATTCCTATTTTTAATGAATTTTTAAATAAATATTTTAACTATATTTTTCAACAATTTTTTTCGTTCAAAATAAAAATAAAATTTAAGCTGCACGAGCACGTTTCGCATTCATGGGGATGCCATCACATCGATTAAAGCTCCATTTAAAAATAAATTAAATCTTTTTGGAAATGAAATCTGCAAAAATATGATTTTCGTCACGTGTCTGTAGGAAATGAAACAAATATGAAACATTATTTTTTTCTAAAAAATAAATTCAAGAAAAATTATTTTATGATCTTTTACACTCTCTATATTATTAATCCAGTAAATCAGTTTTATTTTAAGGCAAGTTTTGTTTAATATGAACAGGATATCTATTCAAATCAGAGCCACACTGCTAATTTGTAAACCTTTAGCAATAGACACAGATCTGCTAAAATGGTCTAAATGGAAAATGATTATATTTTATGTAACTTGATCCAATAAATACTCTAATATATAACGAATTTTTGATTTTACATAAAGCTTCTGCTGTGGAAATCACGTTTAACAAAATGTTTTTGAAACACTAATATTTTAAATAAAGATTAATTTCCAATCAACAAAATCAATCACTTAAACTGACTAATTTATAAAAATTTAAATATCACTATTCAAAAAAAAAAAAAAAAAAAAGGATAATGTTAGATTTTCCTTCGATCGTTTCAAAGAAAATACGCCAATCAGCGCGCAGGTTTCTCAAGATTAATTGGCCTAAGATTATGAAAATGTTGAGTTTTTCTAAATTTTTAACATTCAAAACTTCATAAATCAGTCTTAGTTAATCGTGGAAAATAGAAACATTCATTCATTCATTTAAAATTTGGTGTGTCCAGAATATTTCTCAGAATATGATACCTTACTGCATAAAATTTAGACTTCATAATTTTTGAAATATATTTATATGCCGGAACAAAATATTATTGATTTAATTTCAATCCTTTTGAAAGCAAAACTAAAAACTGAATTTTATGCTGAATCTGAGAAATTTTTGTTGAATTATTACGCAAATTATGAAAAATATTTTGTAGTTCACATAAGACTTAAATACCGAACGATTCTGTTTGCAGTACTCATATTCAATAATAATAATAATAAATAAATAACAACAAAAATGATAAAATAAAATGCTTGGTTTCATTAAAAAATATCTTTATATTAATTGCAATTTCAGCATTTCCACTTTAAATTAAAGTTGAAGTTTTACCGGAAATGACAACAAATTAGCAAAATATATATATAGTAAATTGAACGAAACGATCTAAACAACAGTATAAGTTTGGTATGACTATAAAAATTTGAAGATTAAAAATGTTTTGTTTGAGAAGCTATTAAGAGACAAGTTACTTAAAATATTTAATTGGAAATTGTAGCTAGCGGTAATACTGGTGAACCGGCTGGTCGCCAAAGGCGGCTAGTAAATACATAATTCCGAATTTATTTTGTATTGTTGTTAAATATATACTACCCCATGTATTAGAATAGGTCGAGGTACTTATTAACATATTTCTTACAATTGGATATACTTTCTATTGGCTTCACATTAAAAATAGGAAATTTACTGAATTTTTGCAGCATTAACAAAATAAATAAACTACTCCAAAAGATATTAAATTGTTTATCCTACGTAATACATTTTGTTTAATAATTAATAAAAGTTTAATATATTTTTTTTATTTACAGCCGAATTAATCTGTCAATTTACAGGAGAATTTAAGTGTGACATTTAAAATTGGCCTTTTTTAAGTTATAACATTGGCTCCGAATTTTTTTATGAATTTACTTATTGTATTTTACTCATAGTTTTCCAATTATCTTCCTTTTGCAGTTGTATTTTTTAATTCGATTAATTTAAACATATATATGTTTCGATCTCATGTAACCTGAATGTTTCATAGTACCTATCCTCTCAAACTTTTTAAAAGTGTTTAAAATTTGGTGTTGCAATTTTCTTTTATTTTTTCTTTATTTTTGTTCTGCAATTTTTTTCGAATATTTAATAATGGAAATTTTATCATGTATGCATATTCCAATTCATAATTTATTAATAGGCTATGCAATGCTTTATTTTAATTAAAAAATTAAATGTTAATTTTAGTTTCACTATAGGTACTTTCATCATTATTTAAATTTATTAAATGATATTTTGTTTTTCTTCAATATCAATTGTTTATATTTTCTAATTTATTATTTTATATGCATATTGGTTTTAATTTTTATTGTCACTTTTTATCAACTTAACATGAGTAGGAACTCGTGTTATTCTAAAGATTTCTCCATTTGTCCAAATGATAAAATTTTATTTCGAAAATTAACAACCTATTGTCCCGATTAAATCAATTTGCGTACAGTTTCGTAGAATAAGAGAATAATTATATTAGATTTACTTTAAATCAATATTCAAAAATTTTATTGAAAGAAGAAATGTGATGATGTCACAAATATAGCAAAATTGCTAAATGAACTTTATTAATGCTATTACTATAATATATGTATAATGTAAATGTTATTACATTTACTGTTAATTAATGTTATTACCATAATATATTATTGTGATATATGTATAATGTTAATGTTATTACTTTTACTGTTAATTAATGTTATTACCATAATATATTACTAAAATATTTGCATATCATATTTATAGATTCCTAACAAAAGAAATATGCCCTTTAAATCATTTAACGACTGCCGCGCCATAATGGCTATTCCCTCTTTAAAAATTTGAAACTTTTTGAAATCTATTCGATTCTTCCTATTAATGCTGAAAACTAACAAATGGGTTATTAATATATTAAAAAATATTTTTAATCTTAGAAAAAAATGACACAAATCTTGTTCAAAATAATCCTAAACAACAAAGCACTTTTTTGTTTATATATATTTGTTAAATATATTTACAAATTTGTTATATAAAAAATATCAAAGAAGCAATGAACGAGCTGAATTATATTGATGGCAATTGTGTAGTGTAAACATACCTCCCGCTGCACTTAAATATCGGGCAAACAATTAGTGACAATCAGTATTTAATTCTAAAGGAGAAAAATCGAAATTTTACCGGATATATATAAGCATTAACAAAATACTATTAAAGTGCTACGTCTCTAATGGTTCTCTAACATTTTATGTCTTTAATAACTTATCTAACGTAAATCTTACGAATGCTCCAAGCCCACAAATTATATGTTTTACTTTGATTTGTTAAAATACACAATTTACTTATATGTGCTAAAGATCTTTCTTTCTTTCAACAAATCTTTAAAAGTTTTAACAATGAAACGAAAAGTATTAAAAGCTAAGATTTAATCTTAAGAGTAATTATATATTTTTTTCAAAAATATATCGTTTGCTACAATTTTATTTTTTTAAATGATAATTTGTTTTAAATTAAAGTATAGTTTTACTAAACTTTTAAAAAATTGATATTCATTTATTATTTTCTGCATTTTCTTTATATCATTACACCTAGGTATCCTTTAAAATATCGTATTCTCTAAGATGTACTAAGAAATATAAGAATAAATGGAATATAGTTATCCAATTGTATAATTATTGTTTTCATAGTTTATTCGTTAATTAATAAACCACATGATAAAGGTGTGACTTTAATCAAATGGATTGCACGAGAAAACAGATATAGGTCATTAGATAATTCAAGTCTCTCCTAGCGATAGATGCCTTTAGATTAACCACGTGAGTATGAAATACGAGTTCCATGATTACTTAGTCTGAATGCCACCGTTACCATCCATTAAATGAAGGCAATTCGAATATATGCATGGGTTATATTACTATAATATATGTATATCATATTAATATATTCCTAACAAATGGTATCTTCCCTTTAAATCATTTCATGTCGGCCACGTCATACTGGTTATTCCCACTTTTAAAGGTTGAAAATTTTTATAAATTCAAAACATTCTAATCTGAGTTACTGGTAAATAAAAATATTTAAATCAATATGGCAGTGAAACAAAGTTTAAAAAAATTGTTGAGCTTCTTTTAATTAATTTATTATAAGAAGGAATAATGCATTCGCCCTCAACATATTTGTATCTAATTCATGGACAATATATACAGGTAGCTGTATGGACAAAAAGTCATTCTCCATTTGCGAAGCGGCATATTCATTTTATTTATTTTCTCTTAAAGAAATATGCAGAGAAAAAAGTACTGTAATCGTAAAAAAATTCGAAACTCGAAATTTCACCGAATCTCCAAGTTTTGATTCCCCTCCAAGTCCAAAAAATACATTTATGGAAATATGTTTGCCTGCGAATACGAATCAAAGCGAATGAGGTTTTACGCATAATCTTAATACTATATTTGCAAAAAAAATCTGACTGACTGACTACGGCATTAAAAATACAAATAACTACAGAACCTGAAAGAACAGTTGAATAAAATAGATTGAGAGATTTAACATCTAAAATGTAAATTTAAAATTTTGACTTAAATCTATTTAAGTGTTGATCTTCTTTCAAATTGTTCTTACACGTGCATTTAGAGTGATATTACAAAATAATAATTATAATAATAATTGATACAAAATCACGTGACTAAATTTGTAATTTTGAATAAAATTTTAGTTGTAATCGGTCAAAAAAAAAAAGGCGCTAAAAATGTATATATGGTTTATGCACCATACTACGAAGCACAGAACACTCATGTATGAGACGTTGAAAATAAAAATCTGAATATTCATACTGTTCGGCCCAAGATTCTTTATAATGCCTGAATTGAAGTAAGTTCGAAGGGAGAGGAGTTACTTCCCCTATTTCTTTTCTCTTTTTTTTAAGAAAACAAATTTTTAACGTCATATTTTTTACGTTATCGTTAATATGATCATCATATCCTTTACATTTTAAACATAATATCTTTTGTATAACCATATTAGAAAATTATGTAATCAAAAATCCTAAGAGACCTAAGAAACCTTTAAACATGCTCATCTTATTAACTGGTATTTAACCATTATCCCGCAATTGATCAGGTAGTATTACATGCATTACTTCATATTATCCATTAAAAGGTGAGAAAAGAGGGATTATGCTTAGTGAAACCATACTTTTAGTATGTTACGTATTTCTACAAATAAGAAGACCTAGTTGCAAATTTCAATTAAATCTTCTCCTTATACTACAGGTTGGAATTCAATGAATGTTATTATGCCTATAGTATTTAATTTATATTTAAATACTTTTATAAGTAAATTTTAATTTATCAATGTTTCAATTAGAGATTGATACAAAAACATCTGTAGTAATAAATGGATGAAAATGTACTATTTAAAATATTGCATGAGTTGATATTTTTTTGTATAAAGAAAAGTGAAACTAGAAACCAGATTCTATACTTCGACTTGATGGATGGAGAAAAACAGCAGGATAAACATTGCTCCTGCTGTGAACATTCCGCTGAACTTTCTTCTTGCAAGTTTACTATGTTCAACATTTTTTTTTATAATAGTATGTGAAAGTAAAGTAGATTATGTTCAATAACGTTGATTTTCCGATGAATTATAAATAACTTGACCATAAACTATAAATCACGTATTAACTATAAAAAAATTTTAACTGCATGGTTGGGAAATATAAATTGAGGAATTTATGCAAACTACAAATAATATGGAAACATTGATCAATTTTCATGATTTCAGTACTGAATGGTATGAAATTCATTACAGAATTGAATTAATTTTAATATCAAATTAACGTTTGTTGTTAATAATTCGGTTTCCTGATTCAATCAAATTTCAGAAACGGAACTGTCATTTCGTCACTGAAAAGAAATGCTTTATTTCCGATATTTTAAGATCTTTCAAATGTTTCCATTCATTTGCGTATTATTTTTTATATTTTAACTCTCAAATTATAAAGAAATAATTTCGTGTCAAATGAAAAATAGGGATTAAATATAATTCTGAATAAACATAACTAGAAAATATGAGTTAATGAATTTATTTATAAATAATATGATTGCTAAATTGAATGCATACATATTAATATATTCAATGCAAATTTTGTATTTATTAAATTTTTAAGCGTAAAATGTTAGCAATTTCATGTTTGATTAAATATCTTAGTATTAGTAGAAGCTATTTTGATGTGATTAATTTTAATTCTAATATATTTGCAGTGAAACAATACATTAATTTAAAATCTCTATTTAATTTCATGCTTGATTATTATATGTTGTTTGCTTTTTTCAAACAGAATAAGCAAACACAAATGCCTACTTTTGCAACAAAATTGAGTAATTTAAAACTTCTTTTTAAGGAATAATTGATTTCATTCCAATAATCTAAAAGTATTTGATAATAAATAATCAATGATATATTTTTCAAAGAAATGCGAGTTTCATGATATATTTTAGAAAAGATATCGTATTAAATAACATTTAAGTAAAAATAGAATCCAGAGAACTATGTTTTATCAAATTTCAAAATGTTCCTTTTGAAAGGTTTTCAACGTTAATAGCAAATGATCCATCAAACCTTCATTATTGTATAGCAATGAAATATTAGATCTAGACTATTTTTCAGATAAATCTCAGGCACTTAGATGTTTATATGCTAGTAAACCCATTACATAACATAGGATAGAGACTGATAAAAAAGCAATTTTCACCTATAATCTCACTTTATAGCCGTCGACAGGCATCATCTCGTTTCTTTCCTCATTCCAATGACATTAAACCTGTCTAGTCATGGAAACAGCAGAAAAAGTAACTGTTCGTATCAACATCTTATTTTATAACTTTGCAATATTGCCTTCATCATCGAATAGGATTTAGAAACATTAGGAAAAAAAAGAAACATAATTATCTACAACCTGATTTCAAAGACCAAGTAGTTTCATCGCAGCTTGGGGAAATTCATTAGTATTTTAAAAGAAAATTGTAGTAAATTAGAATATATGGATGAAATTAATTTATAAATGGGTATATGCAATACTTCATACATTAATGCCCTTAAGTGATTATAGATACTCAATTTAAGTGATTATAGCTAATCAAATTTTGCCTAGATTGTACTGTTTAAATACAAAAATTTTAACAAAGGCATAGATGTTGTGAAATTCCTAGAAATAATTTTATAATTTGAAATTTCCTAGATATCATTAATAAATTTGGGGGGGAATAGATTTTAATATCAATTATAATCGACATAAGGAAGAAATTGAAAAATATTCAAAAATTATTATATCTAGAAAACAAAATATAGGTTTACAATCAATCCTAATTTCATGTTGATTTATCACATTTCTTTGGCACATTAAGTAGGCATACGTTAAATATTCTGTTATGTAGTGTTTTAATATTAATTTAATGACGGTTACCAATTGGCAGAATATTGTATTTATTTTCGAATATTCTCATATTTGAATTATTTTGCAACTGAAAATATAATTCATGAGTTCGGTTAATGTTAGTAAAACTTTTTAAAATCTATTAAAATAATAGAAGGCTTTCTTGTCATCTGATTGTAATCCACTATTAAGAGCCAGGCATTCCGTATATTATATATATGTGTGTGTGTGTGTGTGTGTGTGTGTGTGTGTGTGTGTGTGTGTGTGTGTGTGTGTGTGTGTGTGTGTGTGTGTGTGTGTGTGTGTGTGTGCGTGTGCGTGTGCGTGTGCGTGTGCGTGTGCGTGTGCGTGTGCGTGTGCGTGTGCGTGTGCGCTTGTACATATCTAAGACGTTTTTCTATTCAAATAATAAAATAAATTTTATATATATATTTTTTTGTTGGGTTAACATATTTATATGGAATCATTTCTTTTAAATCTATCAAATAATTAGCGAACGTTTATACAAATTGATAGTTTCGTATTATAAAATGTTTCCACGTCAGAAATTATTTATTTTACAAATAAATTAGAGTATAATCGAAGCTTTATCAGTTCCTTAATCCTATAGATAACATATAGTAACATCAGAGGCCCCTTCTTTTCTTATCTCGTTTACAATTCATTTTAAATTAAATTAATTTATTCACAGGATATTTTGTTTCTTGAAAAAGCAAAACTAATTTTCGATGCAAAATTAAAGATCAGTAAATGCAGTTTAAAAAATTGCAAATATATATCTAGGATTTATATTTTTCACATTTCACTACATGGAAGAATTCATCACTGCATGCTTTTATACATGCATAGGTTACGTGTCTGCAGTATGCTACTTCTGAGGACATTTATAAGCATGTAATGACGAAAAATTAAAAACATCCGAAATTAAATATATATGTATTGAATTTTGTTTCCTTAAATTAGGATGAAAAATGAAATTTGCGCAAGTCCTAAAGCCTACTACTGACTTCCAATGAAATTAAAATACCAAGCACCCGCTATTCAAGCAATAAAATATTTAATATCTTTCAGGATCTCACAACTGAAGGTAAGAATGCACTGGTTTTTTTTTCTTATTTTCTTAACAAATTGCATTATAAAATTTATGCAGCTCTAGAAATTGAATTATATTTATATTCATTTAAGCCTAAACTTATGAAACTCAGCTCTATAACACAAGCTAAAGAATTGCGCTGAAATTTTCTTCCATATAAACAGTTGACTATCTAATTATTATCAAAAAGACTAATTGTTATCTTTCATCATAAGTTAATACAAAATTATTTAAATATTATTTTCAGATGTTTTAGGATATGAAACTAATACTTTCCTTTTTTAAAAATAATATAAAATATAGAATCGAAAATAAATCCCATGAAGACTATTAAATTAACTCAAATAATTTCCCTTTTAAACTAAACAAAGTCCACCAAATTATTTTAATAAAAAATTATCCTTTTTGTAAAGAGATACGGTTGGGGGAAGTTAAGATAGTAGGAGGTATTCAAATATATGTACTAATCTACATTTGAGGGGGGTGAGAATGTTGAGAAGCACTACAATAAGGGGATGAATGCTATCATAAAATTCTGTAAAAATTTTACAGTTGAATTCATGACTTTTAAGTTTAACATGATACTCGTAGCATATACGCGCAATTAGTTTTAAATCAATAAGGTTATGTTTTAAATATCATTTTATGGCATTCAAATAAACTTCTTAAATAACTTCTTAATTTAATCATTGAGGCTTATTATTAAAATTTTTTAAAGATATTTCAAATAATTTTATTCTATTGTATACATATTTTGATTTGTAGTTAATTTTTAGTTAATAAATTATATTTCATTTATTAGTAAAATTTTGTAAAAAATAATCAATGAAAATGAGATGAGGATGGTTATTTTTTCATGTAGTAGACAAGTTTTAAAAATTAAAAATTAAGAATTCTATTATTTATATTTGTTATGTTCTCCAAATTACAAAAAAGAATTATGTCAATTTTGGAAAATCTCAGTATAGATTTATGAGCATTCATTTTAAATGCTTCTATTATACTTATAAGCTTCATTATTATAAATTTATATGCTTCTATCATTATGTAATTATTTAAGTCGATTTGTTTCATGTTAGAAAACACGAAATTTTTAAAACATTTTTCACTACTTTTATGATAAGATTAAGTTTTGAAATTTTGTATACTAATTTGTTTCGGTTGGCATCACCACATTTTTATGTTTTCAGAATTTAATTATGAATAAACCAATTTATTGTTTTCAGTATTTAATTATCCGTAAACCAATTTATTTAGTTAAATTTTGATTCCATATAAATAACTGGACTACACAGCACATTTTTATTTTAGATTCCCATAATATAGGCAATGAATATTAAATGCTTAAAAATAGAAAATAATTGTAATTTTTTTAACTTTTTAGCTCTTTAATAAAAGTGCGTTTTAAAAATCTATTTTCAATAATTTTTTTTAATTTAAATATGAACACAACTCCTACAATATGTAATTTAAAATATTAAATTATGATGCCCTATTGTATTTCGTGTGGAATTTTTTCCAAACCAGTCTACATACGGATACGAAAAATTTTATGATGTTATTTTTATTTGCTCGGTTTCAAACTATGAGCTGTAATTATATAAAGAATGTTCAGCCGAAGTAGATAAAAGTAATTTAAGAGAAATTCGAGCTTACTTAGACTCTACAAATTAACGACTCTCACTCTACAAATTCTTATTATAACAGAATGTCAGAGGTTTGTGCAAGCGTAGACACAGTAAAAAAAGTGTCGAAAAATTCCACGTAACTGAAAAATTGTCAATCTAATTTGGAAAAGAGTCAAGAAATCCTTAAATAAATGACCCTTACAACAAAAGTCATCTTTGAAGCCGACTAATGAATTAATTAATGCTATGGAGAAATTTTTCCAGAAAATAAAGAACATACACTGAATAGTTAATTTTATTATTAATTTATCTTTTATGCAATCGCAATTATTGGTTGAAATCAAGGAATTCCATCAAAATAAACGTCATTTATATCTTAAATGTACGAAGGCATGCATACAAAATATCACAGAGATAGGGCTAAAATCCATTCATCTTTTTTCAACAATATTTTGCAATACAGTCTTGGTATCAAAAACACAACGAACTTTAATAAAGGCAGGTATATGTACAGTTTTTGTGTTTTCTCATATATTTTGAAATCTGCAATAAGAAATAGCATATGCATATACTTTTCATTTGTTCAATGATTTGTCAGTCTTCAACATTAGATACTCCGATACCATGAATAGTAATGATAATATGAACTTTCCACATCAATCTTATATGTGTTATTTAAATGTTTCAAAAAATAATAATTTCTTAAGATATTTCATTAAATATCAGATAATAAGCTAAATTTCGAAATTTTTCATCTATTTAATTTCTGAAATATTCATCGAAGGAAAATTATTTTTATACCATCTTAAAAATCGAATAATTATTTTTAATTACACATATTTAATGGCAGAATATTTTTATTTTGATAAAGTTTTCAAAATAAATTTCACAAATAATTTGTGACAGTATTTTCTATTGTTGTGATTAAATTTAAACCAGTTTTATTATTTCGCCAAATCTTTCAATAATTTATTTTTGGCATTCTTAAGTTTGAGATAAAAATATTGCATTCATTCAGCATTCACTCCAACGTGGACCAAACTCTAAATGCTCCAAAGGTAGCATTTCAAGCACTAGTAGACTTACGGTAAAAGTACGGAATGGATCAAAGGGAGAAAAAATAAAGAAGAATTAGCTGCTGGACAGCATGTCAATACGGGAGAAGACAAATAAAAACGAATAAAAGGCATCCAGCAGCAATAATTTTATTATTAATTAAAAATTATTTTATTATTAAGTAAAAGTTATTTTATGCCTAGTAGATCATCTAGTAAGTAAATGTTTTTCTTCAATTCTCAAAACCGAGATTTCCGATTCTTAGTAAGAAAGAGTAATGTAACATTTTGAACATGTTAAATTGGATGAAGAAAGTAAGAAACTAAATTAGTGTAATTAAGAAAATAAATAAGAAAAAAAGATTAATTGTTTAATTTTTCACTTCTGTTTAATTTTGAATTTCTTAAAAACTAAATATTTAAATCTACTTCAGTTTCACATTATTAGCTATTCCTCTCTAAGGAATGTTTGGAAGGAAATTTTCCATTACTCATTACTTCCATTACTCATTATTATACCACTCATATTTTATATTTAATGAAATATTTTGCACTTAAGGAACAGGTGTTGATTGATGCCGAAAGTGTTCCAATTTAATCCTTCACTAACAAAAAATACAACGGAACGCCAAGCTTCTTTTTTTCTAGTAACCTATTTACAGTTTCTTTTAGTATTAACACATTTCTTCCAAGAAAATTTATGCTTCTTATAAAAGCAAAATCAATTTTTGATGCAAAGATAACATCTAAGAGAAAAATATTTCAAAAGATAGATAATTAGGAAATATGCTAAACATTTTTGGAACACCAAGATGATTAAAATTTTAATCTCATATTTATATACAAGGATTATGCAGGAACAAAATTAAAACTTCGTAGTACGTTAATTTTAATAAACGCTCTCTGTACTTCAGAAATGCTTTGAAGAAAAAGCAAAATGTGAAAGCAGTGTGAGTTTTTAGTCATTTTTTTTTTTTTTGCAGTTTTATTAAAATTATTTTTTAATCATTTTTAATGGAACTTGTATTTATATTTTTTTTTAAATGCTTACCTTAAAATAAATCGTTATTTTCAAAAATGCCATATTGAATAGGCATGAATCTAAGGAGAAATGTTAAACGCATAAGAAATACACAAATTTTTATTTTTTTCATATAAAGTACACAAAAAAAGCTTTGTAATCTTTAATAAATTTCGACCTCAATATTTTGTCGAGTATCAACTTTTCAACTTTCCTTGAGACTGGTAAACACATTTTTAGAATTATGTCTGCCTGTTTGTGAACAAATTAACTAAAAGAAGCTTTGAGTTAAAGGATTGCAAATTGAAATTTACATCCTATTTGTAGATTTCTTAAAATTTTGAATGAAATCCATATTCAGTAAAATTTTTTTGTCACTACTGAACACTATTTCATAACAGAGGACTGTTGTGCATGTGTTTAGATGGTGAATCTAAAATTCTACATCATATCAGAGGAAGGGAAGCAATCTTTTCAGATTTTCCCATTTTCATGTATAATTAAATATTATATATATATATATATTATATATATATATATATATGAATGTATATTGAGAATTCATATATAATTTGTTGATAAATAATCGCATAATTGAATTCCTAAATAAAATTCAGTTTCGAACTCTCAAATCCAAAAATAAGATATAATATCAACAATTACCTATAAAATATTTTATAAGGGATTTAAATTAGAGAGATTTAACAGAGATAAGAGATTTAAAAAGATAGACAAAATTATATCCTTAGATTCTTATAAGCATAATAACTCTTGAATTTAAAAAAAATGAATCAGTATTTTTATAATAAATATGCTTATTTAAAATTTTATAGAAATTTTATCAAATATTAAATGCTTTATTAATTGGAGATAGCTATATAAGTCTTTTTTTATACTCAAGTAATTCATAATTACAATTTATATTTTTTTATTACAAACACAAAAATAAATTTATTTCTATATAATTGTTTTGAATACTGTAATCGGTTCCAATCTAGTTTAATATTGCTACTTTTTTTAACATTAAAACTAAGAGTACCTTGTATGATAAAGATAAAATAATTTCCAGGTTCATGCACTTTTATTTATGCTAAATATATATGTTAAGGCCAAAGCCCGAAATACGGCCAGTTCGCGAATCGGCCGGCCAATTCGCGAACTGGCCAAGAGGTTTGGCCAAAGTCCGAAATACTTGCAATTAATGTTGTATTTTCTACTTTGGCTGGCCATTTCGCGAAGTGGCCGGGAATCCTTGGCCAAAGCCCGATGTGATAATCTATACTTATAAATAAAGTTCAATGTATGTTTGTGTGTGTGCGCACGCGCGTGTTTGTGTGTGTGTGTGTGTGTGTGTGCGCACGCGCGTGTTTGTGTGTGTGTGTGTGTGTGTGTGTGTGTGTGTGTGCGCACGCGCGTGTTGTGTGTGTGTGTGTGTGTGTGTGTGTGTGTGTGTGTGTGTGTGTGTGTGTGTGTGTGTGTGTGTGTGTGTGTGTGTGTGTGTTGGAGCTCTACAGTCCAAACCGTTTGACAAACAGTTATCGAATTTGGCATATATATACCTTGGAGGTCGAAAATGTGCACCGTGGAGCGATTTTTTAAAATTTTTAATTAGAATTTTAATTAAAAATTAAGCGTAATTTCGGCGTTTTGTCGCTATAACCAGAAAATATTACTGCTCAAAATCGATTTTTGCATCAAATTAAAGCTTTTTTTTAATTAAAGCTTAAAATTTAATTTATAAATTATGCTTAGATTAAACTATGCTAAAATTTAATCTGCACAAGCACGTCAAATTAAAAAAAATAGCTTTTATCAACGTGTTGCCATCACATTGATAGAAGTTTAAATTAAAAAATAAATCAACTATTATTGCAAATTTAATAAACAAAATTGTAATTTTCGGCAGGTGTCTCTATAAAATGAAAAAAAAAATAGTAAAATAAGATATTTTCTGAAAAGTAAAAGGAGGAAAAGTTTTCTATTAGCTTTGACAATACCTATATTATTAATTCAATAAAACAATTTAATTTAAGGCAAACATAGTTTAATATGCTTAGGATAATCATTCTAATCAGCTACCATCAGCTAATTTGGAGCATACATTTGCTAAAAAATGGTCTAAATTAGCTAAATAATTATATTTAATTTTAACTTTAGTCAATAAATGCTCCGATGAATCAGGAATTTTAAATTTTTACTTAGATCCTCTACCCTTTGAATCATATTTAACAAAATATTCTTGAGACACCAATATTTTTAATAAAAATTGTCGAACTCCAACCAACTAAATCAATCACTAAAACTGACTGATTTATGAAATTTCAATGTCACTCTTCTATAAAAACTGGCGATTTTAGACCAGTTCACCGACTGTCTCAATGAAGATACGCTAATCCTCTGCAGGGTTTCTAGACAGTGATTGGCCTGTGAGTATAAAAATGTTGATAGTTCTAAAACTTATGCATAAAAACTTCATAAATCGGTCAGATTTCACTGCTGAACGACTCTGATTTCAATTTTCATATTTAAAAAAAAGACATGGTTAGCTTTAATATAAAAAGCTTTTATATTGATTGCAGTTTAACATTTCCACTTAAGTTTAAAGTAGAAATTTTATGGATACTGACAGAACATTAGGGAAAGTAGTACAATGAAACAGAACTGTTTAAGGCCTACATAAAAGTACGACTGAATCATATAACTACCAAAATATGAAGCTCAAAAATATTTTGCAGAAAAAGCTACTAAGAGAGCAATTTGCATTAATTGAAAATTTTAGCGATCATTAATACTGGTGAACCGGCTGGTCGCCAAAGGCGACTAGTGGTAAATAAATATAATGACATTCATGTATAGAATATAAATAAGGACATGTTGTAGGTGAAATTCGACAGAGGGTGCCAACAAAGAAATGTCTTTAAATGATATTAATAACAAAACTATTTGTCCTACATATTTGTTTTAATTAGCCCTTATTTTTGTTATTTGCCTTTGCAAAAAATTTCACATTTTTTTGAAGCGACATTTCGGGAGACAATGTGATCTGGGATCTCTAACATTAGGTCCATGGAGCAGAAAAAGAGTAAGGATCGCCTTTAAAGGTAATTGAAAACTGAATACTAAATTTGCCTTTGTATTCATACACGATACGCAACGCCTTTGCTCAAGATATAATTCTTCCATTTTGAAGGGCACAAATCTAATCTTCACGCTATCACGTTGTTAAAGTATATACGTTCACTGAATAATTTCTATTATGGCTTTAATATGAGAACAGAATAACACGAGATCATATTTTTATATATTACAAGCTTATTTTTAACTCAGAGGTGTCACTTATATTTGAACTCGTTTCTGAAACAATTGTACTTAAAAAAAAACAGTACACAGAAGTACTCATTTTTAAATATTTCATTTTTAACAGGGTGTAAAACAATGTGCTCTTGATTCCTTTCTTTCTACTTTGGCCGATCGTCCCCAGCCATTTCGCGAATTGGCCGGCCAAAGCCCGAAATCAAGAAAAGATCGGATATTGGCCGGTAAGTTTACAGCAACGTTGGCCAGATCGCGAATTGGCCGGCCAATTCGCGATCTGGCCGGTTTCGGACTTTGGCCGTAACATATATAAAAAACATTCTTATTTTAAAAATGTTTTATATCTAATTTGCAAATTCTACAACATTTTGAATAAATTTGGAAAAATAATTGACAGATATCAGCTCGAAAGAATCTTTCACAATTCAATTGAAAAATAATTATAATACTTTTAATAAGCATAAAAAACGAACAAATCTTTTTTTAAGCACTTCTCGCTTTTTCATAAGTAAGAGAGGAAAGGTTTTAAGGAAGGAATGTTTTTTAAAGAAGAAATTTACGAAAGAATTGTATTTAGAATTTTTAAATTTATTTCTTTATTCTATCATTTAATTGGAACATTTTTTTCAAATTAGTTTTATAAAAGTATCATAGAATAAAGTGTAGAAGATCAATTCATTCCTTATTTCTACCCATTACTAAAAATAAGTAGAAAATTATCAAGATGAATATTTTTATTTCGTTTTTATGCGTGAGTTGCACTGCACATTTTCGTTACATTAAGAAAATTATGCATTTATCATCATTATTATCATTACCACTATAGATAGGCAAAAAATCTGATATTAAGCATTTAATTTTTATATTTTTAAAAACATTAAAGAAATAAATGATTTACATTTTATCTTTTAGATTTGTTTGTTTCAAGATTAATGTCATTTGAAATTCTTGTCATATTTCCATTAAAAAAAGCATACGGGAATAAATCCTAAAAATGCATTATTTCTGTTGTTAAATGTAATGGATAATTTTCCGAAAGTCTCAGTTTTACAAATAATGAAATCATTCATCTCAGAAAGAATGTGTCATTTACTAAATAAAAGTCGTTAAACAGTAATAATATTTTGCTAGATTTATAAGTTTTTCAGAATTATTTTGTTACTTCAAACAGTGGCATTCAAATGTATAGTACGTTTTACTACTACTTAGGATTTTTTATTGTTAAGAAGTAAATATTCTTTCATTTCAAAGAGATACTTATAATTAGATTTTCACTCCACAGAGACTGTGAAAAACAAAGCACAAACTAAGACAACCAAAAGAGTCTTTTTAAATACTTGCATATTTTTATTTAACTTGATTTCATGTTTGCAAAAGTTTAATTTTGTACTTTAGAAGTTCTAATATTCACTTGTTTTTATGGGTGGTCAAATTCTGAAAGTTTGTACAATTTGGTGCTCTCAATAATAATAATTTTAATTATTTAATATTTTCTAGTAATGCTTTTAATATTTTCAAAATTTAATTATCAAGTAATTAGTTAATATAATTGAATATTTTATTACATAAGCATGAACCCAACTAACATTGAATTAAATTGATTATTTTTTTATATAAATTATCGATTTAGGAACTAAAAATGACAGAAAAATTAAGTTATAAATTAAAGAATACTTTGGAAACAATTAATGTAAAGTCAATCTTTAATTTTAAATATATTATTAAAAGTTTGCTTTTAAAAATGGTTTTCATTAAAAGGTTAATGGCATTAAATATTTTCATTGAAAGAAAATGTGTCATCAACTAGGTAGCAAATCAAAGAACACCTCAAAAATAATAATAATAATAAATAATAAAAAAAATCATTCGGCAATTTCATGAAAAAAAATACACTTAATAAATTATTATATAAATGTCATGAAATTAAAAAAATTTCTCACATCATTTTTTTTAATGTTCGAAAAAAAAGTATTATTTTGATTATTAAAACATGACCAAAATTTTTTAAAAATTACATAATGTTTTAAAATTATATCCCCATCTTACTTGGCAATTTTATAAAGAAAGATGCACTTCCTTAAGTTTTAAAGTATGAAATAATATTGAAGTTAGAAATTTTGTTATCACTTTTTGTTGTTCGATAATAACACAAAAATTATTCCTGTGATTCTTATATCATGACATCGAATTTCATAGATATAAAAACAAATCTGTTATTAATAAGAAAAACATGTCGTCGTCACTTTATCTATCAAGTTCATTAGCGATGAATCCCTCCCCCCTCCGCCTAAATGAGTAATTAATACACGCCAAATCCGCTCAAGCAAATAAAATGACATATCAAGGCCTATCGATTCACTTGTTCAGCGGAACGAGCAAACAATTATTACTCCCTTCGCATTTCAATTTAGCCTTCACTGCCAAAGTAATTCTCTCGAAAACACAAATAGGAAACTCCATCTAAAGTAATTGGGCGAAGTTAATTGAACTGGACAGTCTACAAGCTAGAAGTTAAAAAAAATACAGAAATCTTATAACGAATCTGAAACATAAAAATAGAATCGGTCTCAAACGTTGAAATAATTTCTCTTATGAAAATAAAATATTTCAATTAGAAATGATACATCACTGAATCTTTTGTTTTTAATAAATTTAAGTTATTATTCACAGGTATAGTAAAAAAATTATTATTTTCAATAAAATTCTTTTTTAAGATTATTGTTCATAATAATATAATTAGTTAAACTTCATTAGTTATTCATTTTCATTATATTTTTTCCATTCTGCAATTCTAATAACAATCTCTCTTCTTTTCTTACAGATATTCTATTTCAATTCAGTTTTTCATTATCTGTATTCCTTATTTTTCTGTAAAATTTTACATTCTTTATATATTAATATATTTATTATAAATATTTAATTTCGTTAATTAGGAATTGAAACTGCTCCACTATATGGAATTGCTGCGATATAACAAACAACTGCATGAAAATGTGAAATTGAAAGAATGATTCTATCTATAAGTTTTCAGTTAGAAGAAGATGAAAGAAGACAAATAAGCAAATAAACGCTCTTCTGATGTACTACTTTGGATATATTATAAAAATGAAAAATTAATTAGAGATGAAATGAAAATGATTCTTTTTTATTATTAAACAATATTAGAAAATGATAATAAAGAAAAATATATTTCATTAAGGATAATTCGTTTTATTTATTCGTCACCTGCTGCACAGATAACTGCAAATCTAGATCCTAACTTAAAATATTAATAATATTTTGAATATTTTCATGACAAAACATTTTCTTTTTTAATTTTTCAGATTGTTTTCATCAGAGCGTCACATTAGATCAAAATAGAGGAAAAATTTGTTATTGATTTTAAATACCACATTATTTTTAATGCTTATAAAGCAAATACTTGACTTAGAGCATTTAATTTGATATAGATAAAAATATGCATTTATAATTCAATTAACTTAAATTCAGTCTTAAAATATAACTTTAAACTTCTGAATTGTGCGGATTTACCTTGCCTTGGATCTATTAAATGTAACTTTTACTTTCCCAAACAGCTTTGTAAGCAAGTTTTAACTCCAACATTATTTCCGAAACAATGAACACACCATTCCTAAGGTGTTCAAAAGCTTGCAACTTTTTTTTAATAATCTTTTTTACTTTGAAATTCTAGTTGGCAAAATATCGTTGTTCTCATTTCTAACGACCATGACCGAGATACGCTTGAATTATTATCTGAAAGTAAAATTCATCTTTCCTTCTATAAGTTTAAAATAAATCAAGTTTTATCTTTTAACACAGCTGCCTTTTCTCTATAAGCTGTTGCACGATATCAACAATTTTTTATTGCTGTGTGTGTGTGTGTCTGTGACTTTCTGTTTTGGGGTCACAATAATTTGTTGTTGTTGTTTTCGTATGGAAATTTGATGCTCAATTTTCTTTTGTCCTTAATAGATAAGAAAAAAATGTTTAAAATTACATTAAAAATAATTATTAAATTGTGTTAAGTTTGGTAGACCATACTAATCATATATAAATATGTAAAACAACTTTCCTAATATTTTAGACCTGGAAAATTGACTATGGAGGCAAAAATTTGTTAAACTGTCACCTACAATTAAGGGAATTATTTTATTATCAAAGTAAGAACAAGATGTTTAAAAATATGGACTCCAAGAAATATTTTGAATATTTTGTCATCGGTTCCGATCAACATTATATGGAAACCTGAAAATTACATAATGTAAAGATTAATTAAGCGAACTGTAATATAACTCATGTAACGATTAAGTAAGAGAACTGTTAAGAAGTTCCTGTAACAATTAAGCGAACTATACGATAATTCATATAACAATTAATTAAGCGAACTATAAGACAATTCGTATAACAATTAATTAAGCGAATTGTAAGATAATTCATGTAACAATTAAGTGAACTGTGAGATAAATCAATTAAAGTAAGAAATAAAAAAATGATGTTTTCAAAATTGCACAATTGTTTTCGGAAATTATATTACAATAAGAGTTAATTTGACCAAGTAAAAATGAATAAGTCAGAAATTACATAACACAAAGTTATTCAAAAGAGCTGCGACTATTTTAAAAAGCAAATCATATTAATTCAAAAATAAATCAATCTTCTATATGAACACAAGGTCGGAATCGCCATTTGTGGGCCCTAAAGAGTGCTGTTTGGTCAGAAGTGAGCCAGGAAATTTCGCCATTTTATTCCTACAAAACGCGCAATGTAAGTATGCTGAGTCGTACAATTATTATGAGATGGTAGACATACATTTAGTGCATGGGAAGCTAATGATTCCATCAAAGTTATTATTCAAAGGAGGCGTTAATTGGGAAAGTTCAGTTTCACAGAAATTCCTTTGCAAATTTCTAAACAGTCAATAATGGAACAGGGATCTACTTGAAAATCGTTTACATTATGTCAGGAAAGCGACTAGCTCGTTTCCATTAGCTGGCTTACTACATGCTTAGTGCAGTTTAATCATAAAGGATTCTTGCACAGTAAACTCCATTAAATTTAATGAAACTGACCATTAGCTGTGACATATTCTAAATGCATGTCTGACGTGTCAGGGTATTTATTGATATATTTAATTCTCACCTGCTCCACCTATCTAAAAGAGAGAAAAAGTAAGTGAAATATTTCAGCTTAGGTCCTTCAATAATGGAAGAACTTATTTTAACTTCTAAAAAAATTGAAGACTTAGAATTGAATAGCTTTGTTAAAATTAATTTTAAAAATATTTTTTTTATTTAAATTTAATATAAAGCAGTTACATCATGTTATAGCTAGGAAAAGATTTAATGTTTATATTTGATAAGTTCTACAAATATTATAATTTAGAACAGATTTTAACTATTTTAAAATTAAAAAAGATTTTAATCTAGAAGATAAATATTTAATTGCCATGCATTTTTACCAAGTATTTGACAATTTTTTTAAAAAATATTGTTTTGCAATATTTGCAATAAAATCTAGTCAGTTTTCACTGTATAAACAATTATAGTTCTCCCGTTGTTTAATAATTCATGGTTTCATTGTTTGTTAAATGTTTTTATCAATAATTTCTCTTTTATTGTTTAAAACTCATAAAATCTGCTTCTTTAATTTTATTTTCCATTTTTTAACAATATCGAAATTAGCTTTCTTATATGATTTCATTAAATATTTCGTAGAATTCATCAACAAAGTTTTCTAAGATTTTAAGTAATGTGTTAAATGCACTGAATGATTATACAGTTATTCACTTATTTTATCGTCAGCATGTTTCAATCAACATAATAATCTAATAAATGTGTTCATATAATGAAAGTAAGATTTAGTGTTCATATTGATTGTTAAAAAGAATATACAAAGATAATTCATGGAATCAGCTAAGTATTTTATATCAGAAATAAGGAGATGAAGCTACTTGATATAACGTGCAATTTCATGCTATAGGCCGATAAAATTTTCATGCGATTACCATGTCATGTGGATTATCTCTATCAGTGAGGTTCATATAAGCTGTAAATAGAACATGTGTAAGGCTAGTAAAATAATATGCTTTGATTGTCTATCACTATTGATAAAATTATTTTTTGAAGAAAAAGTGACGATCAAATAATTCATAAGAGTTTAAATAAAATGCTATTTCATTATCTCGAGAACCAGGTGGTATCTAAAGTTGAATAGAAACAAATAAATGGAATTCTAAATCAGAAATTGAAAGCTGGATTAAAAAGCATTCCTTCTTTTTCATTCTTAATCATAGTTTCATTCAGTTCCAATCTTAAAGTCTTAAATGCCATGGCAACAAATTAGATCAGCAACGAAATAAAAATGCTCCAGAAATCGTTAAGATTAATGTTTACTGCCATCAGGCTATGGAAGTAATTTCATTTTTCAACCCCCTTTGAGATTTATCCTCCTACATATGGGAATTCTCACAGCCTTTTCAGTGAAGGTCACGCAAAAACCACTTAAACATAAGTTGAAAAAAATATCCTTCCTCTTTCTTTTTTATTGAATAATAAATATTACGAAAGTCACTTGTAAAGAAAAGAATATTACTGGAAAGCCGATCAATATTTGTCGGCATTATTTTCCCCATTATTTTGCTTCCATGCTTGCACAGATTTATTAAGGAAACAGATTCCTGTTCATTTTAAAGGATTTAGTCCATAATGCATTCAAAATTAGCTAAGAAGGAAAATTAATAAATATTGCACTGACGATATGTTGGAGATTTTCTTGTAAAATGTGTTTGCTTTGAATGAATAAAAAAAAATGTTCCTTTTAATAGTATATTGTCTATTAAAAATATAATTGATCATATATTTAAGTTTTATGACAGATATTTATTGAATACAGAATATATGCATATGCATGCATGCATGCATATAGATATATGATTAAATGTATAGCGAGATGTATTTAAACATATATCTATATTATATACTAGCCGCCTTTGGCGACCAGCCGGTTCGCCAATCTTAATGTTCGTTAAAATTTTAATAATGCAATTCCTACTTTAATAGTTTCTTCAAACTTTGATAGTCATATAATTCACTCATAATATTATAAAAGCCTTCAGTCATAACGTAATATGTATCTCTCTAATTTTCTGTTAGCTCCAGTAGAATTTATACTTTATATTAAAGTGGAAAGGATTAATCTGCAATTAATATAATAATATTTTTGACTGAAGCAAAGTATTTTTTTGTAATATAATTACTGAAAACAGTCACTGAGCGTTTAAACTTTATGGGCACTAAAGAATATATTTCTTAATTTATGTAATATTTCAAGAATTTGTCAACAAAATTTTCTCAGATTCATCATGAGCAGATCGATTCATTAACAATATTTAATTTTAAATGCATCAAACATTAAGAAAATAAACAGAATCGTTTGAAATAATCGGCCGAAAAAATTTTAAGCCTAGCCTGATTAGCGTGGGGGAAAAAAACTGAAGCCTTAATCATTTGGCGGTGGGGAAACTGAAGATTTTTTTGGCGGGAAAGTTAGTTTTTAATTAATAATTAAAATTATAATTAAAAATTCAAAAAAGGGACCACATGTGCACATTCCAGACCTCCAAGGTATACATGTACCAAATTTGGAATTGGTAGTTCAAACGGTCTGGCCTGTAGAGCGCCAACACACACACACACTGAGCTTTATATAAGTATAGATATGCATAGATATACAATTAAAGGCATAGTGTACTTAATATACAATATATAAACAAAGTATACACAAACAAGAAAATCGCTCAAGAGTTTTACAATGGCTGCCTAATCGCAGCATTGGATCGAGAGGATGAAGTTCGAGACTAGATTTCATATAATATTCGTCATGTAAACGGACCTGACTTGATTTTAATCTATTGAATAGAAATGTAGTATGAAAATTTGGGCAGTAAGTGATAATCCAAAAATCTCAAGCGTCGTTAAACTGGGCTCTAAAATTATAAAATCTTTCTTTCTTTCATAACTTTCTTGGAACTTCAAAATTGGGTGTTAATTTAACTAAATCAAAACAAACATAGTTTTCAATACTTGCGAAACATTTTATCGTTTAGGATATTAAATATAACAAGCCTCATAAAGAACCATAGATGTCTTTGGAATTCTTACTCTTCTTTTCAGGAATAAAAATTCTAATTTCACTTTTAAAAAAATGAAACTCTTAAAAAGAAATCATTTTTAATAATGACACTAAAATAAAAGAATTACATCGTTATAGTTTTATTAAACTTAATCAAGTAAAAAAGTAGTGACTCACTTCTTATTAGATCGAACATCGCTTCTCGTGACATTTATTGAATGCGACGCCTTTGTGATTAATCCTCATTGCTATTTTCGGAAAGACTCTGGTTAAATTATTAACTAGAATGATATTTGCTTCCCCCTTGATAAATGCGCTATTCCAAAAACTTTCTAAATATTTTAGAGATGAAGATATGGGTCATTTTCTTTATGGCAAAAACATTTAAATTTTCAGAATTTAATACCAAGTACAGCTTTTTCTTTCAATTGCAAAACTTTACTTACTCTAGTAAACAATTAGAATTACTTTAAAGCATAAAAATAGTATATTTATTCATATACAGGGTGTCCATAAAAGAACTCCGAGCGTTTTAAAAAATTATATCGATCTAACGGTATGAATTTGGTCAGATCAACTAATTTTAAAGAAAGCAGCAGTTCATCAAATTTTATTCACACCAATTTCAATTCGTTTCTTCCATATCATGCAGGGCGTGTGTCTTGGACCTTGAAATAACGTAGCAGAGCCTCATTCCATAATCTAGTGCGATTGCGACGCCACAACACAAAGCTCAGTACTCTTGGTCTACTTTCAGCAAGATAAAGCACCACCACACTTCAGTTTGAGTGTGCGGGAAACATTAGATACTCGATTCGGCAAGAAGTGGATTGGAAGGGCAGGACCTATTTCTTTGCCTGCAAGAGGGTTGGACCTGACTCCATTAGACCTTTTCTTCCGGAGACATGTCAGGAATCTTGTTTATGCTGAGGAAATTTGGGATGTCAGGCAAATGATAATTACTTGTGTGGGAATAAGACTTGCTAGGAAGACCCGGGAAGAGATTGAATACCGTTTGGATGTATGCCTTGCCACAAACGGGCACATATTAAAATCCATTAAATGGTAAAAATCTTGATAAATTAACCTTTAATTACTTATACATAACATTAACCTAATTTTATCATGGAACTTAAAGCATTTGCATCAAAACCCCTTTCTTTTACGGACAGCCTCTATAGATATAAATATTATGGTAAGTAAAATTTTAAATTCAGAAATTGCTTAGAAATACGAGACAAAGTATAACACGGTTGTATCAGTTTTGTTTTCAACGTACATTCCCTAGATAAAAATGAAATGTGATTAAAATGTTAAGAGTTTCTGTATTTTTATGAAATGTCTAAACTAAGTGTAAGATTTGTTTCCTTTTAATATTAAACATACTTGCTTTACATAAAAATTGATTTTGAGAATTCGCTTTCAAGTGACAGCTTTCGTATTAAAAGAAAATTTTCATTTCAGTCTATAAGCCAGCAATATGTATACAGTATATGTAATGTGTATATGCAATATGTATATGTAACTAAGAACTAGAAGTAAACTGGTTTGCAGCAGCATAACCTACGCATTGGTTATGCTGCTTAACCAAAACCTACAAGTATCCAAACACATCTCTTTTCTCTTTTGTTGGGAACAAATCCTCCAAATCTCATTTCGTATTTTTATTTTTTAATAGGTTTTATGAAAATGCTTTTTCTTTCATAAATTTGTGAAAAAAGATAATTTTGGATGCAACGATTGCTTATTCTAGAAAATGAGGATAGAACATATGAAAATTTTAAAATTAAGCTAAAAATATTATGTAATCTCAAAACATTCTTATTCGATCCTCATGTAAACTGAGCAATTGATAAAATAATGGAAATAATAAAATATAATTACTAACAATAAATATTTTAATCCAATAATTTCATTCTAACAAAATGTTTTGTTGAGAATTAAATAAAAAATGTTTTTAGAATTTTTTAAAACTCAGGACAAAATTGCTTAATAATTAAATTGGTATTATTAAAACAAAATTTTGTCTTGCCTTTTAAATAGTTTAAATTAATATTGCTGCAATATTAAGCTGTCATGGAAAAGACCAAAATGATTAATTTGGTCATTTCTGAATTTTTATTTATTGTATTTTTTTAAATGACTCTAAAGTAATAATCTCCAAAGTACATTTGTTCCATATTTAATGATAAAATGGCTTGTCTTAAACTCCAAACTCCACAAATATAAATATCTTCTCATTTATTACTATTAGAGATAGAGATGATACTCAGATTTGATTTAATAAACAAAAATTGCGACCCTTTCCACTTTGGCTCATCGCGCGCGCGCGCGTGTGGGTGTGTGAACATCATTTTGCAATACGTGGCCACTTTGTATATTTTATTTCGATTTCTTTACGATTAGAATGCAGATATAAAATCTTCCTTAAAGTAACTCTCATATTTCTTTAAAAATGCACATGCATGGGAAACAAAATAGTCAAAATATTTAGAGAATTTTAAAAATCTACAAAGAGATTTTTACAAAATTGACAAATTTTTTTCGTATTTCGATGTTTATGAAACTAAGAACTGAGCGATTTTTTTTACCTTTACAAATGCGTCTAAATTTAGTATTTTAAACAGTTCATATTAATAGCAATTTTTTCGATTTATTCCACATTCAAGGAAATAAGTAAAATAACTTTTAGTTGTTCTTTCTTTATACATATAAACGGTATTACAAAGGACAGTCCTTGACAGCGCAACAATAAAAGAACGAACACAATATCACTATAATAAGAAAAAGAAATAAGAATGTTTTCATCTGAACAAATTAAATGGAGAATGATGTAAAGTAAATCGGAAGTTATTTTAGAAATCTTCCACATCGATGAATCTAATCCTAATTGGAATTCGGTCTAAATCACTTACTAGTAATTACTAAAAAACTAGAAAAGAGTTTCAAAATGCTTTCGGGAACAATAAATTATTAAAATATATCGATTAAAACAGATTTAAAAAACCGCATAACATTTACAAACTGCAAAGTTTTATAAATAATCAATGTAGAGAAAGAGGGAAAAAATGCAATTCACAAATGGATTTTGAAATAATATGTGAAAAGTTTTGAAATTTGAAAAATTATATAACAGTCAAATAAGCAATTACAAGAGAAAAAAATGTTAAAAAGCAAACATGAAAGAATAAGCAGTGGAATTGAAATTCATGGTAAAAACGTAAGGCAGAATAGAAAGTATAAATACAAGGAAGATTATATAAATAGTAAGCTATTATTGTTGTTATACTGATAAATTAAAGTTTTAAATTAAATTTCTATATTAATATCTAATTCCAATCGATTTGTATATTAAAATTTTAAATTAAAATTCGATTACAATTTTTGTGACATAGCTATTCCATCATTGTTTATGTGACAGTCTGGTTGCTGTTTTCTTTAAATTCATTAAACTAATTTGCAAATTTTCTACATGTTTGTCTAGTAAACATACCAAATAGCTAACAGCATGACTAATATATGATAGACGCAAAATAAACTATAAACATTCAAAAAATAATTTCTGAATAATATGATATGATGTGATATTTATTCAAATTATGGATGAAAGATTAAGAAAAAGAGTATGTTTAACAGAGTTAAAAATAGTGGTATGCAGCTCCATGTAGGCGATGTAAATTGTAGAATTTTTTTTAGAAAAAATTTATTTAAATGTTGAAATTTTTAGAAATATGATTGATGAGAATAAGCAATTAAATTTGAGGGAAATAGAAGTGAAAAAAATAATTAATATTTTTGTAAAAAAAAAAATTACCTATTTAGTTACCAAAATCCTTTTTTTTTTCTCAATTCTTCCTACTAATTGTGCAATTGATAAAAATGTCACACCAAATTAAAAAAGTGTAGGTAATCAGCGAAAATATATGTCTTAAAAATATCTCACAAAATAACGCTAAAAAATGCAATATTTATATTTTTGTTTTTTATTCAAGGAAAACTATTGGTTGTTCTAATGGATATATGACATCTATTAATGACTTTTCGGTTGCTATTTGAATTTAATGAAACATTTGCATTTAATGGAATTTGTTTTTAAGACTATAAAGAATTTTTATACAAGTAATTTATAACAAAAGAATGATTTTTTTTTACTAAGATGAGTATCTGATAAGCACCACAGTGCGTTGACGAGAATTTGCTGGGTTAGTAATAGAATCGATAGTACAGTTGTCAAATAGTACAATATTGGTGTTGTAATAGTTTTGACCACAGTATGGAGACGTATCAATTCGCCTACGATTGTAACTGATGCATGTTGTGTAACTGGCTTTAGTATCTGTGTTAAGACTCGTGGCAGTCGGTCATTCAAATTTTATCAGTAGCGATCTATGCTGTAGGAGCAGGGATTGATGTAGTCACTGTCATTCAAATGTTCCGAATTCCCAGAGATAGTTCAAGATAATTTTTAATGAATTATGAAATATCTGGTCACATAGTCGCATACAATAATTTAATGTTTTAATGTAAAGAAAAAGAAAATTGTCTTGATGATTTTGCTAGCTCACACCTTTTTCTGTAGTTATTCATGTCCTCTTCAACATTATTTAACATTAACATCACTACAAACACTCATTTTTACATTATTTAACGCTCTATAAAAGATACATTACATTGTTGCACCATTATCAAGGCACGTAAGAATGAAACATTTAACTCTTAACATAAATTAAGGCATTGAAAAACGAACCATAATGTATGTAAAATGAATTTTCTAATATGCAAAGGTGTGCATCATCCTTGAAGAATAAACATATTTTTAATGGAAAAACATTACATCGATACAACAAAATAGTTTTTTTTATTTAAAAATAAAATTGTTTTGCTTTTTAACGAAAACAAATAATGCATCATTCGTTTAAGAAATGATTAAATGTACGATAGAATACCAGTATCTTAATTCGATAAAAGCATGCCATTTAATTAAGTTTGTGAAAACCTCGCTCTAGGCAAGGCTTAAAATTGTTTGAAATGTTCAGATGCAAGAATTATAGGAAATTCATAATATGGAATGATTATGAGATCACTGAGAGTTAGAAATTTTAATTAAATATTTTGTATGTAGCCAAAGCATTTATGGAATAAGAAAACTGAAAATTCTTTTTTCCATTAAATTTTAATACTAGAAAATTTTTACACCGAATAATAATTAGCTTTTAAATGCACCGTGACTTTTCTAATTCACAGTAAATAATAAAGCCAAACAAGTTTTTATTAATAAAGATCTTTGTCAAAAAAAGTAATTACTATTTTTTTTCTTCAAAATATGGTTTAAAAGACACTGTCTGTTTTAATTAACTTTAAAACTCAATATCACAATTCCTTAAAACTACCTTTTTGAAATCAAAGTATTAATGCAATTTATAATAATAAAAATATGTAATTTTATTTCATAGTTTGGTTTCAATAAACTTATTTGGAAGATTATATAAAAACAATGAATATGAAAATGTTTTTTATGATAGACATCATGATTTTCGAAACTTATTTATGATGCAAGTTTTAATTGGTTTAATTTGTAAGACAGGGTCTATTGAGCTATTTTTTCCATTTTTTAAAATATTTCTTGGTTATTTTGATATACATGGGAAGCACTTTTATGAAATTTCTCTATTTTTTGATGATAAAGCAAATGATACATTTGAAAAACGAAAAGAAAAGCTTAATTTATTTTTATGCTCCAAATGTTGAAAAATACATAATGTGATATATTTGAATATATCGAATGACATTATAAACGAATAAGCTCCATTTTTTTATTCTTATGAAATATATTTGAATAAAAATTTCTAAAACTTTCCTGAATTGTATTTTCAACTTAACTAAAATTTGTGGAAATAAAGTTTAATTTTAATGCAGGAAGCAATAATTTCAAATATTTTTGTAGCTATTTTGATTTATTTATTTTTTCAAATATAAAAATATTAGCTATTGTTTCTTCACAGAAATAAAGAAGACAATTTTGCTTTTTATTAACTGAGGAAAATCTGATGAAGTTTCAAAAATAATATCCTGAATAAAGGCAGAGTTTCGACTCATGTGCAGTGAATCATTTAAATTCCTTAAAATGCTAACCTTAAATTCTTTATATTCTTATAAATTCTTATCAAATCAAAGTTCGCATTTATGAAACCAGCACAAAAATAAAGTGATTATTAAAATTATTTATTATTTAGTTTCACTTCAAAATATGCCGATATTAAGACAGCCGGTAAATGAGGCAATATTCATGATTCCAAGCTACAATCTATGAGCGAAAATAAAACATGAGAACTCTGGCATATGTAGCAAATATGTATTTCTACCTTTTATATAGTATAAATCAAAATAAATATATAGTGATCTTATTCTTATACAATACCATCATAAAAACATTTTTGCGAGCAAAACCCTTTTATCATTTATGCTCTCGAAGAAATATTACGGCACATAAAAAAAAAAAGAAACGTAGTTCCGATGCCACATGAAATATTCAGGAAAATATAATCTGGGTCTTACAAAAGTCATTGTATAGTGTAGTCTTTTTTTTTTCATCTGGGGTTGGTGATATTAGACATACAATGTTAAAAATAAATAATTATTTCTCTACACATCAAAATATTATTCTCTACTCTTTTACTGTTTGTCATTTAGGGAAAAAGAAAGATGCTATTCTGTATTTTCCATTCCCTTACTAAAAGAATATTCAATTCTTTAAACTTTAATTATATGTTTAAATTGAAACATTCAATGAAATCTAAACACGGACATAGATATCCACATTCGGCCAACAGAAAATGCGAAAAGAATCAAG